>NW_023416332.1:2804529-3404529 GCF_014108235.1 Myotis myotis | reverse complement strand
CCAGGGGGACGTGTTTCTGGTTCTGCTTGCGGACAGGGTGTTGCCTCAGTGCCCACGGCTCCTCCTCGGCTCCTTGTCTGGGGGCTGAGCCTTTCTCAAGGTGACCTCCAGGTTGCTGGGCTACCGGCTGCCTGACTCAGACCTGAGACCGCCCCCGCCCTCAGGGTAGAGCTCCAAACCCCAGCACAGCCTCTTCTGGCCTCGCCTTCCTCTTCCTCCTTCTCTGTCTCCCACTCACACACACACAGATCCTCCCAGGCACCCCCTGCCCGAGCCCCCACAGGGACCCCAGCGCCCCAGCCCAGCCTGGACCCCTGCCGCCTGGCTGAGCCCCTCCTCCCCTCTCAGTCCCTGTCCGTCTTCCTCACCCATGGAGACCACCCCCTCCCCTGACACCCCCCTTTGGGGACACAGCTCCCGGGACCCCGGTGAGCAGCAGGAAGGAGGGCGGGGAGCGGTCACCTGGGGAGTTGGCTTCCATGGGCTGCAGGAACCTTCGAAGTTGTCACAGGAGCCAGGCCAGCCACAGCCACGGCTGCCCAGGCCACACGCACGAGCATGGGTGTCAGAGAGCCCCCGGAGGCCCTGTGTGGACGTGTGGCCACCAGCGCATGTGCATCTGCCACAGGGAGGGCAGCGCCCTGCAGGCCAGCCTGGTGCTGCCCCAGCCCCCAGCCCTGTGTGGGGTCACCCGCCCGTCCCCCCACCCGGAGTGCCTGCTGGTACACGGGCCGGTGGCCTCCGAGGTTGAAGCCCCTTGAGCTGTGTGTCCTGCTGAGTCTCCCTGCCCGTCCGTCCATCCTTCCGGATGGGGGGCGAGCTTCCCTGTGTGACTGTGGGGTGTGGATTCACCTCTTCAGCCATCGCAAGAGGCAACGGCGAAGGCCCCTGGCACCCCCGGGTCCCCTCCCTGGAGCTCGGAGCACGCCGACCAAAGCAGGTCCGGAGACTCGCCTCCGCCCGAGAGGCCCCTGTTGACCCACACCCTCGGCCCCCGTGTGCCCGCAGGTGGCCAGCTCTCCTGGTGGCCCTGGTGCCTGCGGCCGGCGGGAACTGCTACAGGCAGGGACGGCCCTCGGGCCCAAGGCCTTGTGCTGGGCCCCACGAGAGGCAGCCTCACACCCCACAGACTTCAGTTATGGAAAGACGACCAACCGGCCCAGGGGCAGGACCAGGTCCCCCACGTCCCGTGCCAGGGGCACCAGGCCTGACCCCGGGCACGCACCTCAGAGTGAGCCGCTCCATTGCGGAACCGGCACACCGAGCTCAACCCTCCCAGCGCTGCCCCGGGGGCTCCTGCCACAGCAGGAACTGCCAGGGCCTCCACATGGGTCACGAGGTGAAGTTCAAAGACTCAGGCAGGACACATGTCTGGACTACTCTCATGCGTTCCCTTTGGGAAGTGTCCCTAGAAAGGCACATTTGCACACGCAGGCGGCTGTGCACACGCAGGCGGACTGGCACACGCAGGCGGCTGTGCACACGCAGGCGGACTGGCACACGCAGGCACACGCTCCTGTCGCAGCGCCTTCCAGTCCAGTCCCGGCTGGGGCAGGCCTCCTTCAGGCCTGTGGGGGGACAGCTGGCGGCAGGAGAGCCCACTGGCCTCTCGCAGAGCAGGGGCAGCCCGGGCACCCGGCCCCTCTCCGCGGGGAGTGGGACCAGGCGGCGGCCCAGCACCTGTGCGCATCCCCGGCCTGCTCAGGGCTCCGGCTCCCGCGGGCCCTTCTCGAACAGCCCAGGTTGGGTCCTCTCCTTGGCCATTGACAATAGGAACTAAAGTGTGGCAGCCACAGCCACCATCCCCCTGACAGGCCCAGAGCCCAGAGCCCGAGGCCAGGCCTCCCGGGCAGTTTGTAGGGTCCCTCCTGCGGCCTGGAGGTCCTGGGAGGGGGGAGGGGGCACTTGTGCTTGGTTCTCCTCCTTGAATGGGGTGAGGCTGGGAATGGGAGACTGGCATGGACCCCACGGCCACGGGGGCTCGGGACCGAGGGAGACAGAGTGGTTCTCCGGGTCCCTGGCCCCAGAGGCCCCGCCAGGGCTCCCGGCCCCGCCCGCTGCCGCAGGGGGTCCGCACCTGCCGAGGCCGAGGCCGGGCCGGGAGCCAGGGAGGGGCTTTGTCCCGGGAACTGGTGAGAGTCAGAGGGCAGGCGGGAGGGCCGAGGGGCGCACAGGCGATCCTTCCTGAATGTCAAGGGCACGGACGGCGGGCAGACCACTCCCGGGACAGCGGGACGCGCACAAAGCTCACAGCCCGTCTCGGCTAATTTCCTCCTGTCGCCTGGCCGGGGAGCGCTTGGGGGGTTGAGAGGCTCCCCGGGGGGGCTGCGCACAGGGGTCCCCAGCCCTCGCAGCCTTTGTTCGAAGCCACTAATGAGCCCGCTCCCGCTGGGCGCCACGTCGTCGAGGGCCCGGATTCCACAAGCAGCCCCTCCTGGAGCGGCCTCTCTCCGCACGGGCCCCGGGGTGTGCCCAGCGCTTCCTGTCCGCATGCGGGTGGAATTAGCCGACTGCAGAGAAATAGTTCTAGGGATTTGCATTCCGGTGGTCAAGAGTCTTTTCCCGGCTTTTTCCCCGTGTACAGGGGGACGGGGAGGGGGGGGGCAGGGGGAGGGAGGTGCCCAGCAGAGGAGGCCGGGAGGCGGGGGTGGCCAGAGGGTCTCCCATCCCTGTCTCCACGGCACCTTGATGAGGTCCCCTCGCTCTGCACACAGTGGGAGGTGGCCGTTCAGGGCGTGTGTCTCCCCCACGGCTGTGGGGTGGCGGGCCTGCCACGGCCCCGTTGAACGTGGGCTGCGGCCCTAAGGAGGCATAGAGCTCACTGAGTCAGCCAGTCCCTCCGTCCGCCCGTCTGTCCCTCATCTGCCTCCAAGCCCCTCTTGAGAACGTAGTTCCCTCCTCCAGTTCAGGGAGGCCCATGGTGGCCTTATCCAGGGGTGGCCCACCCCCTCCACTGGCTCCCGTCCAGCACTGCCCCACGGTCCTGGGGACACCCTTACTGTCATCCCAGGACGCCCCGCTCCATCCCTGTCCCCAGGAGCCGTGCACCCAGAGCTTCCCACATATGTTCCGTGGCCACCATGTATTGGCTAGAGGCTCAGACACAGTGTATCCGTCAGAGGCTCAGGCACAGTGTATCCGTCAGAGGCTCAGACACAGTGTATCCGTCAGAGGCTCAGACACAGTGTATCCGTCAGAGGCTCAGGCACAGTGTATCCGTCAGAGGCTCAGACACAGTGTATCCGTCAGAGGCTCAGGCACAGTGTATCCGTCAGAGGCTCAGGCACAGTGTATCCGTCAGAGGCTCAGACACAGTGTATCCGTCAGAGGCTCAGACACAGTGTATCCGTCAGAGGCTCAGACACAGTGTATCCGTTAGAGGCTCAGACACAGTGTATCCGTCAGAGGCTCAGACACAGTGTATCCGTCAGAGGCTCAGACACAGTGTATCCGTCAGAGGCTCAGACACAGTGTATCCGTCAGAGGCTCAGACACAGTGTATCCGTCAGAGGCTCAGACACAGTGTATCCGTCAGAGGCTCAGACACAGTGTATCCGTCAGAGGCTCAGACACAGTGTATCCGTCAGAGGCTCAGACACAGTGTATCCGTCAGAGGCTCAGACACAGTGTATCCGTCAGAGGCTCAGACACAGTGTATCCGTCAGAGGCTCAGGCACAGTGTATCCGTTAGAGGCTCAGACACAGTGTATCCGTCAGAGGCTCAGACACAGTGTATCCGTCAGAGGCTCAGACACAGTGTATCCGTCAGAGGCTCAGACACAGTGTATCCGTCAGAGGCTCAGACACAGTGTATCCGTCAGAGGCTCAGACACAGTGTATCCGTCAGAGGCTCAGACACAGTGTATCCGTCAGAGGCTCAGACACAGTGTATCCGTCAGAGGCTCAGGCACAGTGTATCCGTCAGAGGCTCAGACACAGTGTATCCGTTAGAGGCTCAGACACAGTGTATCCGTTAGAGGCTCAGACACAGTGTATCCGTTAGAGGCTCAGACACAGTGTATCCGTCAGAGGCTCAGACACAGTGTATCCGTCAGAGGCTCAGACACAATGTATCCGTTAGCTCCTCTGCAAAACAAACCATCCCTGAACCTAGCAATGCAAAGAGCAGCTGTTTCTTATTGCTCACAGCTGGGCGGGTGCCTCAGCAGGATGAGTGCTCAGGTTAGAGCAGGATCCGGCTGGTCTGGGCCGGCCTCACTCGCAGCTCAGAGCCCTGGCTGGGGCTGGTTCCCAGGGTGGTGGCCGCAGGGTTCTCGGACAGCTCAATGCACAGAGTTACCAGCCATCCCTGTGCTCGTGGCCCAGTCACCAGAGCAAGTCTCACAGCCAAACCCAGGCTCAAGGGCGCGGGAGACAGCGTCCTCCCGGGCCGGGAAAAACAGTGCGGTCACTGGCAGAGGGGCATGCCGGTCAGGGAGGGGTGGGCCGCCTTCAGGGTCGGCCACAGGTGTGTAGGAACCCGCTCTGCTCACAATGTAAACCCTGACGAGCCCCCCGCCCCCCTGGCCTTACCCCTGCCTCCTCACGTGGCACCTGGGTCCTGCCGGGGCCCCATCGTCCTGGACCGGGTGCCCCGTGCCATGACCAGGCCTAGGGACCAGCAGTCCAGGAAGGAGAGAGACGGGACCCGCGGGCGCACGCTGGCTCAGACAGTACCCGGCCTTCCCCCAGCGCCCCAGCGCTTTACGGCGTCTCCTTTCGGCACCTGGCCCCTCACGCTGTCATGGTGGAGAGCCCGCCTGTCCGCCCGGTGACGGCCCTAAATCCTGGGAGCGACAGCCACCCTCCCGCGTGGCCTGGGCTTCTGCACCATGGGGCGGGCGGCAGCCAGAGTCCCCCGGGCACAGCGGGTGCGGGGTGAGGGCTGGAGCCAGGAAGGTGAGGGATGAGGACGTAGCCAGGCCGTCCTGCAGGCGCCGTCCGCAGAGACCCCACCCACCATGGCACCGCCTGGGGAGACGGGCAGCAGGAGCCGGGGGCACCTGGCGTGGCGGCGGCCGGGCCCCAGCCCCGTGCTCTGCCCTCTGCCGTGCCCCCACCCCTCTCTCACCTCCCCACCCCGGGAGGCAGTGCTGGGGTTATCCTGAGGGGGTGGGGCTGCCCCGCAGGCCGGAGTCAGAGGGGGCGGGGGCCGCCTGTCGCGTGCGTAGCAGGGTCCCTTGGCCCCGACACAGCGCTCACCTGCCCGCCCAGGCGCCCGCGCTGCCATCTGAGATGCTGAGGCCCGAGCCCGCGTGTTCTCGCCTGTGGCGCGGGGGACGCAGTGGTGTGTCTCGCAGGGAGCGGACAGCTGACCCAGTCACTGGTCCCAGGTTCGGGGTCAGAACCAGATGGGCCCTCGGAACCGTCACACTGGACTGGGTTCCTGGCTCAGTTACCAACAGCTAGAGCGCCCACAGCTCGGTGCGATTTGCTGAAAACCGCCGGACGCGTGGGTGTCCCAAACCAGGGCTGGGCCTGCGGCTGCTTGGCCGGGGGGTGGGGGGGTCTGTGAAATCTGTGACCCTGGAGACAGGGAGACAGGGGTGCGGTGTGCTTGGGCAAAGGGCTCCATGGCGACCCTGTGGTGGGAGTCTGAGAAGCTCCGTGTGGGGGCCCCTCTCCGAGGCGGGGCCGCGGCTGCAGGGAGAAGGCTGGGATTTTGCAAGCGACCTCGGCTACGTCGCCATTTCACTGTCTCCAGGCTGGGAGCCGGGAGCCGGGAGCCGGGAGCCGGGAGCCGGGAGCCAGGCGGCCGCTCAGCCCCTCAGGCCTCAGAAGAGCAGCTTTTCGGGGAGGCGCCTGCGTCTGTCTGTTTGGGGGTCCCCCGTCTTCTCTGCGAGGCACTGAAGCAGGGCCCCATGTTGAACAGGGTCCCAAGGTCAAGGGCTCGCTGCCAGACCCCATTCAACCTCCCAGGCACCGGCCACTCGAGGCCCCCTGCCCTGGTCCTGGACCCCAGGCTCTGGACCCCCAGACCGAGCTCAGTTCCAGCCTCGGGGACCTCGGGAAGGTGGGGCCAGGGCTGGGCCTCCTCGGCCAGCAGCGCCAGTCACCTGCTCCGCGCGCCATCCTGCCCGGAGGCTCCCTGGGGCCTGTAGGTCAAGGAGAGGGGGAGGCCCCCCACCCCCCCGCCTCTCAGATTCTGCTGAGCCGACTGAAACCCTAACCTTCGGGCGTCCCCACTCGTGCGATAAGGCCTCGCCAAGAACAACAGCGGAGAGACCCCTGGTTTCTTCACGAATTCCAGAGTGCTTGGTTCACCCCGGCGGGGCCGGCCCGGGGGCTGTGTGTGCAGAGCGGGTGCGGGCCGGGGGCTGGGTGTGCAGAGCGGGTGCGGGGCCGGGGGCTGTGTGTGCAGAGCGGGTGCGGGGCCGGGGGCTGGGTGTGCAGAGCGGGTGCGGGCCGGGGGCTGGGCGTGCAGAGCGGGTGCGGGGCCGGGGGCTGTGTGTGCAGAAGGGGTGCGGGGCTGGCCCAAGGGCTGTGCGTGCAGAGTGGGTGCGGGGCTGGCCCAAGGGGGCTTGGGGTGCAGAGCGGGGTGGGGCGGGGCCGGGGGCTGTGTGTGCAGAGTGGGTGCGGGGCCGGGGGCTGTGCGTGCAGAGCTGGTGCGGGGCCGGGGGCTGGGTGTGCAGAGCGGGTGCGGGGCGGGGGCTGGGTGTGCAGAGCGGGTGCGGGGCGGGGGCTGGGTGTGCAGAGCGGTTGGGGGCCGGGGGCTGTGTGTGCAGAAGGGGTGCGGGGCTGGCCCAAGGGCTGTGCGTGCAGAGCGGGTGCGGGGCTGGCCCAAGGGCTGTGCGTGCAGAGCGGGTGCGGGGCTGGCCCAAGGGCTGTGTGTGCGGAGCGGGTGCGGGGCCAGGGGCTGTGCGTGCAGAGCGGGTGCGGGGCCGGGGGCTGGGTGTGCAGAGCGGGTGCGGGGCCGGGGGCTGGGCGTGCGGAGCGGGTGCGGGGCCGGCCCATGCGGGACAGAGCTCCCCGCTGCCCAGGCAGCACGGCCTTGGGGGGCGGGGGATGGGGGGGGTCCAGGCGAAGGCTCATGTGACGTGTGTGCTGGTCCAGGTCGGGGGTACGCGTGGAGGCCCGTCCACCAGGCTCCTGACTTGAGGAACTCGGGGTCCCCTGATGGATTTGGGGGACCCACATGCTCCCAGATCAGGGGGCAGTGGGGTATTGAAGCTAGAGGACCCAGACCACACAGGAAGCAAGGCTGGCCTCTTCGAGCTGGGAAACTGAGGCAGAGAAGTGACCGCTCTGCACGGGGGTCTCAGCACGCCCCACCCGCCCCCATGACAGCGGGGCCGGGCCGGCGGGCTCTGGGCGGCGGGGGTGACGGGCCAGTGGGCGGAGGCCAGAGCGGTGGGCGCGGCCGCTCCCGGAGGAGCGCGTTGTGCTGTTTCTCCCCCAGATCACGTCCCTCCCGAGCCGGCCTCGCTGGGCTGGCTCTGTGCGCAGGAGCGCTGCCCGCCGGCCCACCCACCCCCAGGGCCCGGGGCGCCACCCAGATGCCTCCCGGCAGCACCCCACTCGCACCTGCCCCTTCAGGGGGTCCGCGGGCCCTGGTGTGGGTGCCGCAGGCGGGGAAGCTGGGGCGCTGGGTGGGGACTCAGGCACTGCACCCCCAGCCCCTGTCCCCCGGGGGGGCCTGCCCACGCCTGCAGGACCTTGAAGCATTTCCGCAGCAAAGCCTGCGCTGCCGTCTGCTCCGTCCGTTTGCTTCAACTTCTTTCTTTTTAAAAAATACATTTTATTGATTTCAGAGAGGAAGGGAGAGGGAGAGAGAGACACATCCGTGAGGAGAGAGAATCCGCCATCGCCGCCCCCTGCGCGCCCCACACTGGGCATCGAGCCGCCAACCCGGGCCTGTGCCCTTGACCGGGAGTCGAACTGGATCCTCCTGGTTCGTAGGTCGACGCTCAGCCACTGGGCCACACTGGCCGGGCTGGTTTGCTTCAGCTTCTGAGGTCGAGCAACCCCCTGACCGAGTCAGAGAACGGCAGTCACGCTGGACTCGGGCTGGGCCCGGACGTGGGGCTCAGGCGCAGTGCGGGGGGCAGGCCGGCCCCTGCGGGGGCGGGGGGGGGGGGGCGGGGAGAAGGCAGCTCCGGGCCTGGCAGACATACTGGGGCCCACAACCCACAGGGATGGGCAGAACCGGGGAGCTCGATGGGGACCAGGACCCGTGGGTCTACCCCATGTGGGGCGGGGTTGGGGAGGGTATGGGGACCCACTGGGGCTCCGCGGGGCTCGGAGGATGGAGGCGCGGCAACAGCCCACCGTGCGGAGAGCAGCAGGGACCCAGGTGGGGTCGCCGCGGCCCCGGCAGCTCCCGGGCTGGGGGAGAGCCGGCAGCAGCCGAAGCCCAGGGAGCCGGGAGCGTGAGCCACAGAGGCCGGCCGGGCAGAGCCGGCGGGAAGGGCCGCGTGGGCCGGGAGCGCGCAGGACACGGGGGGGGTGGGGGGCCACACGGCAGGCGCTCTTTCCTCAGTAGGTGCCGAGGGTCCCTGCGACCCCTGCCCTCCCCTGTGCCCTTTGCTCACAGCGGAGAACCCAAACCTCTTGCCCAGCCCGGCCAGCGTGGCTCCGTGGCTGAGCGTCGACCTATGAACCAGGAGGTCACGGTTCGATTCCCGGTCAGGGCACAGGCCCGGGTTGCAGGCTCGATCCCCAGTGTGGGGCGTGCAGGAGGCGGCGGATCCATGATTCTCTCTCATCATTGATGTTTCTCTCCCTCCCTCTACCTTCCTCTCTGAAACCCATTAAAATATATTTTTTAAAAAATAAAGATAAGTAAATAAACACACCTCTTGCCCAGCCCCAGGCTCCTGTGGCCAGTCCCTGCTCACCTCTATCTCCCCGCTCTCCTCACACCCCTCTCCCTGCAGGACATTGCTGTCCCTCCGCCTCTTCCAGGTCCTTCCTGCCCCGAGCCCCACAGGCACCCTCCATGCCCCCACAGGCACCCCTCCAGGGCCCCCATGCAGGCCTCCCTCTCCTGCACCCCGCCCCCTCCCCCGCTTTGATCAGATGGTGGTTCCTCAGCTCCCTGCACCCCGTGTCCCCCAGGGCATGTCGCCTCTACCCCAGACAGGAGGGCTCTGAGGCCGGATGGGGACACTTGTCCTGGCCACGGGGTCCAGGCGGCTTCCTGCTAGAGCAGCGGTTCTCAACCTGTGGGTCGCGACCCCTTTAGCAGTCGCACGACCCTTTCACAGGGGTCGCCTGAGACCATCCTGCATATCAGATATTCACATGACGATTCATCACAGCAGCCACATGACAGGGATGCAGTAGCAGCGACAATAATGTTATGGTTGGGTCACCCCATGAGGAACTGTATTAAAGGGCCAGAAGGTTGAGAACCACTGAGCTAGAGACTCTGAAGCCACTCTCGGGGGACCCTGGGGGACACGGGCAGGGCAGGGGCCGGCCAGGCAGAGCCACCTTTGTCCTCCCAGGGGCTGGCTCAGGGGAGGCGGCCATCTGGTCCCCGAGGCTCGCGGGGGGGTCGGGGGGCGCCCCAGGAGGGCCCTTCCCAGGCAGGTGGCAAGCCCTTGGCAGCCCCTCGCCCCTCGGCGCCTCCCGGACCCTCGCCACCCGGAGGGCTGGCCTCTGGACGCTGTTGACCCGCCAGAAACCTAATCTATTATTACACAGAAACCTCTGTGAAGTCAGGGGCTTCAACTCCCCAGAAGTGTTTGCCTGATTGGGGGCAGATAGCGGGTGATTAATGCTGGCGATAAGGTGTTGATTGGCTTCTGGGAGCCGCGGCGGACACAGGGGCCGTTGTGTGCGCCGGGCCGGCAACTGCGCTGGCCAGACAATAGCCCATTTATCCGCCGCCCTCCTGCCGCCGCCCACCCCGGACGGCCCACGGTGCGGGGCCGGGAACCCTGCGCCCGCCCGTCCTGGGGAGAAGGCCCAGGGCGAGCCCGTCCCGGCCTGGAGTGGGGCTGGGCCTGCCCCCACTCTCCGCCCTCCGGCCCAGCGCCCCCCACAGAGCCACCCTGCAGGTGACCCCACCCCGGCCGGCGGCCACTCCTGAGGGATGGGCTGCGAGGGCTGCTGGCGGGTTAAATCCACTCGAATAGGAAAGTCCTTCAAGAGAGACGCCGGGGTTCACTCACCACCCAGGAGCACCCGCCGGGGGTTGGGGGGGGGGAGGCGGCAGGCGATTCAGACACAAAGTCCATACAGAACCGTTACAGAGCCCATGGCGGTCAGCCCCTGTGGGCACGGCGTCCACACAGACTGACCCAGAGTCGGCACCGACTGGGCGGCCACGTTCTAGGGGGACACCAGGGACCGTCACCAGAGCCCGAAGGGCCTGCCCCCAGCTTGTCACATGTACCAACAGGCGCCGGGAGGGACCCCGAGGCAGGCGGGGCCGGGGCGGCCTGTCCTGAGTGGGGTCGGGGCGTCTGGAGGAGGGGGTGACACCCAGCTGGGAAGGGAGGTCCGTGGCTGCGGGGGGAGGGCGGGCTCGGGCTGCGGCTGACGTGGCCAGGACCCCGAGTCCAGGGGGAAGCTGGCTGTTGGTCGGGGTGGCCTGCGACCCAGCTGGAGGGTACGGGTCCCGGCGGCTGCAGCGGAGGCTGGACCGCGAGGGGCCGGGGCTGACCTGGGAGCCCGGGAGGCTCGGTCCCCGCCGTCCGGCCTCCGGAGCTGCTGAGGTGCCTGGGCTTGTGGCCTCCCTCGCAGGGCCCGGCCTCCGCCTCAGCGCTCCCCTCCCTCGGCCTCCCTCTCTCCGTTCTAGGAGCACAGGGTGAGCGGGAGGTCCTGGGAGGGGAGCCACAGGCAGACGGGACCGGGAGGCCCAGGACGGGGGACTTTGTCCCAGGCGTGTGCGGCCACTCCTGCGCTGGTCCCCGTGGAGGTGGGCGGGGAGGGGCCGCCAGGTGTGCTGTGCCCGGGGCCTGGACTAGGCGGAGGACGGGGGGGGGGGGGGGGGGCAAGGGGCCAGGCGGGGCAAGGGGCTGCTTCAGGGCCAGCCCGGGCGGCTGTGGCGGGAGCCGGCCTGGGCTCGGGCGCCACAGGGACAGGGCCGGCCCAGGTGCCTGGTGGCTCTGGGAGCTCAGCTCGAGCCGGGGAGGCCTGTGTCGTGAGTAAACTCTGCCGCTGGCCCGACCGCTCATCCAGACCCTGAAGGCCACGGAGGCTGGCGGGAGGAGAGGACAGCGGGCCGTCCCCACCGCCAGCTGGACTCCTGGACAGGGACCTCTGCTCCGTGCACAGCCCAGCCTGCAGGGGGAGGGGGCTCCCCAACACTTTTTAAAATACGTTTTTATTGATTTCAGAGAGGGAGAGGGAGAGAGAAACATCAGTGAGGAGAGAGAATCATCCATCGGCCGCCTCCTGCACGCCCCACACTGGGGACCGAGCCCACAACCCAGGCCTGTGCCCTTGACTGGAATCGAACCCTGACCTCCTGGTTCCTAGGTCGATGCTCAACCCCTGAGCCACACTGGCCGGGCGGGACTCCCCAGCTTGAGGGTTGCTGAGGTCCCAGAGGCCCAGGTGGCACCGCGGGTGGCACAACCCATGGCCACCGTTGTCTCCGGAGAACACGGGCCAGAATGGCCGCATCCCACAGTCGGAATGCGGGGCCCCTCGGGAATGCGGGCCTGGTGGGTCTGGCACATTCCAGCCGTGAGTCAGTGGGAGAGTCCTGGGCAAGGACGCCAGGCGCAGGCCACCCAGCCCCCACGCCCACCCCAGCGCCCACTGGGGGTGCTTCCTGGGCGGGGGCCCCTTCTCCCCCAGCCCGTGTCCCTGCCTCAGCCCCGGCAGGACCCCCTGGTTTCTCCTGTGTCCTCAGTGACCCGTCGCAAAACACGGCCTCCCTGGGGCCCTGAGTGGCCCGTCTTCCCAGGGACCGTGGTCCTGGGGTTCGTGCCTAGAGTCACCGCGACAGCCACAGAGGAGCCAGCTCAGGGAAGAGAAGTCAGGGCACACGGGCCCTCCCGCCAGCCACCCCATACCCGGTCTCCAGAGGCCTCCATGGCACCCCCGCCCCTTGTCCCGCTCAGCCCTGGGTCTCCTGGTGGAGAGGAGACCTCAGGGAGGAAGTCGCTCAGCCAAAGCGGGTCAGCGGGTCACGGTGGCAGCCTCTTGCGACGTCACCACAAGGACAGCGGCCTCCCCGTGGCGCGTTCCTCTTGCAGGTTTCAGTGGGCGCCGTTCGCGGCCGGGAGTGAGCAGCTAGGGCAGCTGGGTTGGGGTGCGGGCTGGGCCTGGCTTCCAGTGGGTGGCCGGCTGGCCTGCCCACGCCCGGTCCCTCCACCACCCGCACCCCCCGGGATCCACACGCCCTGTCTGTGCCGCTTGATGCGACCAGGAGCAAACCGCGCCCCCTGCCCCCCCCCCCCCCACCCCCCCCCCCCCCCCCCGCCGGAAGCCCCTCGTGCCAGAGGCGCCAGCCGGCCGGGCCCCAGCTTCGCCCCCTGGGCCCTGGGGGCTCGCGCTGGGCAGGCCGACTCCGGCCTCCTCTTCCCGCCGCCTCTGCCGGGCTGCCGGCACCGTCCCTCCCCGATCCGGGCCCAGAGGTGCTGCAGATGGACGCGCGTACAGCTGGGAGCGAGCGCGGGGCCCGAGGCCCCGGGTGCTTCCGACGGGGCGAGGGGCGTCTGACCTTTCCGGCCGCGGGGCAGCAGTTGCGTGAGCGCGAACAATCACCCAGTGTGCAGGCACAGGCGGCCTTTTCTTCCCCGGCGGCCGGGGCGCACGGCTCCCAGCCTGGCTTCCCTTGGACAAACATATTTATTGTGGCCGCCACCGAGGGCCTCGCCTCGCCGCCGGGGCCCGGGGGCCTCCGTCCCACCCACCCGGGCCTGGGGAGGGGACCCCTGCCCCGGCGTCCCCCCGCCAGGCCCCTGCCCGCAGGCCCGGCCCGTCATGCCCGAGGTGGGGGGGCTGAGTGTCCCTCTCGGAGGAGCTCCCCGGAGTCTGTGACCACCCACAGGCAGCCGGCCAGCTGCCGAGCCAGGCCCGTGGGGGGCAGGGCCTTGGACAGCCCCAGCCCCCCTCCCGGACTCAGTTTCCACCGCAGGCCGGTGGGAAGCACCCCTGCAGGGCCCTCCGCACCCTCTGCCCCGTCTCTCCTGAGCTCTTCCGGGAACGCCGGCGGCAGGAGGGAGGCCCCGGCCCCTGGCCCCTCACCAGGGACACCCTGTGTGGTGGGGCCAGCCTCTTCGGGGCTCTCCGCTTCGATCAGCACAGGGGTCCCCGGAAGTGCCATCCTTCCCCTGCACCCATGCCGTCCGCCTGGGTTCCAAGGCCCCCCCCCGAGGTTTCCCGTTGGCGTGTGTGAGCCGTGGCTCCGTGAGCAAGGGGACGGGGTGGGGTTCAGCTCGAGCTGCCGGGACCTGCCACACCACCGTGAACCCAGACACTGCCCCGTCCTGGAGGCTGGGGTCCGAGACCAGGTGGCGCAGGGCTGGCTCCCCGAGTTCCCCTTCCCCCCGTGCCCCCCCCCACCCCGTGTTCCCATGTGGTCTGTGTGTCTGTGTCCTGGTCCCTCTTCGTATTGGACCAGGCCTCCGTTTACCGTAACCAGCCTCTTAGAGGCCCCTCTCCAAATACAGTCAAACTCCACGGCAGGAAGGGGGGCGGGAGGAGCCACCCCGTCTCTCAGGGTCAGGACGAGGGTCAGAGGCAGGGAGGGCACCTCCCCCGCCCGCCCCCCGGGATGTGGAGCAGCAGCCAAGAAGCGGCAGCTGCCGTGGGAGGCGTCCTGTGGCCCAGCCCCCACCTGCCCCCAGGACCCTTCCTGGGCCACATCCGGGGGTGCAGGCCTGGGGCTGGCCGAGACCCCTCCCCGGGCCAGGGAGGCCACGGGCGGAGGCGACAGGGGCTCCTGGGCCTGAGGGAGCAGGGCCGGGAATGTTGGGAAACTGCACAGTCCAGCTCTTGAGTTTCAAAATCCTACAGCTGCCGTGGGGCCTGAGGGCCAGGCCGGGCCTGTCCGGGCCTCCGCAGCTTCCGGCTGCGTCCCCAGGGCGGTGCCTGCGAGGACCTGCGGGGTCAGGGGCCAGCTCCCCGCCTGGCTCCCGGGTGGGGGTGCGGCACCCGCTGCCCCGGAGGAAGCCCCCGGGAGGACCCTCCGGGGGTAGGTGCTGTGAGGGTCCCGCCGTGGCCGGCTGGCTCAGGCTGCCCCAGCCCCACTGCACAGCTTGGGAGCCCCCCACCCCCACCCCTCCAGGCTCCCTCCGTGGTCTCCCACCAGGACAGACCAAGGGCAGGGCTGCCCACGGACACGGGCGTGGCCTGGAGCCAAGGGTAGAGCGCCCACGTGTGCGTCTGCCGCCTGCAGGGACCATCCTGGTCGGTCCGGGGGCTGTGCGCCACGGGCGGGGGATGGGGGTGTCAGGCGGGAGCTCCGTCGACATGCGATGCCTGAGGTTGAGGGACCCCACAGAGCAGGTGGGGAGCCGGATGGAGCCCAGGTCAGCCTCAGGCCCCTCGAGGCACGGACTGACCGGGGAGGAGGCGCAGACCTGCCTGCCCTCCTGGAGGCCCTGAGTGTCCCTGGCCTCAGTGTCCACACCCCGGATCCCCAACACCCCTGGAGCAGCAGCTGGGGTTCCACGTCCCGTCCGTGGGGTCCAGCACGACACGGGAGGGCCCGGGGGAGGTGATGTTGGCCCGTCTCTAGGCTGAGGGCACGCAGGTGGCAGCTGCTCTGCCCAGCCCTCTTGGGGGACAGGGACTCCATGCAGCCGGGGGTCAGGCCAGAGCCTGCAGCCCACCCCCAGGGTCCCCGGGCGCTGGGAGGGCGTCTGAGTTTTCTGGGGTGCCTGCCGGGCCAGGCCATCCTCCCGCAGACGACATGCAGACACTGGGGGGATTGTCCTCCCCGGCCCCGGCCTCGGCGCCTTGGCGTCCACGGGAATCCGGGGCAGCCGCCGAGTGGGCTGTGGCCGGACGCGGTGCGGGCCTCCTGTTGTTGCAGGTGCGAGTGGGTGCCCGCGGCCAGGAGGGCGGGCGCTGTGCCGCCGTCACTCACTGGCCTGGGGGGTGGAGACCCCTGGCAGGAGCGGAGACCGGGGCCGAGGACTTCCCTGTGGTCTCGGTCTTCCTGGGCGGGGGGATGACGCTGGGCAGGGGCAGCTCCAGGGCGGCCGTGAGCGGGGTGTGCAGTGTGGAGGGACAGGCCATGGTGCAGAGGGCCCTCCCTGGGTGGATGGCTGGCCATGGTGAGGTGCCGGGTGCCCAGCCCCCTGATGCTGCAGCCGAGAATCCGGAAGGTCTGTGACAAGTCAAAGTCACCCCAGGTCACATGGTGACACAAGGGTTTCAACCCAGGAGTCCTGGCTGGTGGCGTCCCCCCTGCAGTTCTCGGCAATTCTAGGGTCTCAAGGGAGGCCCCACGGAACGTCCACCGTCGTGTGGCTCCGTGGTTGAGGGTGACCTGTGAACCGGGAGGTCACAGTTCGACTCCCTGACAGGGCCCAGGCCCGGGATGCGGGCTCGAACCCCAGTGTGGGGGGTGCAGGAGGCAGCCGATCCGTGATTCTCTCTCCTCATTGATGTTTCTCTCTCTCCCTCTCCTTCCCTCTCTGAGATCAATAAAAAAATAGATACATTTTGGTAGTCCATTGTCCACCCTGTTCTGAAAAAACAACAGGACGGAATCTTTTAAATTGTACAAACAAAGGACACTGTAGAAGACAGCTGCTCCCTGACCGCCATTTCATTCCATGGAGCCTGAGGACATGGTCTCAGACGAGGAAGGAGTCCTGAGCCCTGCACAACAGGGATCCCCAGGCCCCCGGCAGCACCCCCACCCCCGGCAGCCCTCTCCACTGTGTTTGGACAGCCACCGTTCGTTTGGAGCCACTCATTCCGCCTTTCAAACCCACTCCGATAAGCGGAGGCGCCCACGGAAAGGAAAGTCGTTAGGTAAACAGCCGTACAGGTGTTCAAAGACACGGCCCAAGTGGCAGACGCTGAGGCAGCAGGGCGGCCCGCCCCTCGAGGGGACCGCCCGCCCGGGGGACCCCACCCTCCGACTTTGAAGTCCTCCTGGACCTGGTGGGCGGCGTGGCGCCGGGTCCCTTGTGATTACACTGGGCCCCACTCAGACAATCTCCATCCCATCTGCACCCCGTCTCCCCCTGGGCACCCGTCTCCCCCAGGGCACCCCGTCTCCCCCTGGGTTATGTGGCCAAATACATTCCTGGCTTCCAGAGGTCAGGACATGGACACTGTTGGGGGCCATTGTTCTGC
The DNA here is from genome assembly GCF_014108235.1 of Myotis myotis. Classification (NCBI taxonomy): domain Eukaryota; kingdom Metazoa; phylum Chordata; class Mammalia; order Chiroptera; family Vespertilionidae; genus Myotis; species Myotis myotis. The sequence continues at coordinate 3,388,311 of NW_023416332.1, read as the reverse complement.
TCGCAATGGTGCCGGGGTGGGTCGGGTCCCCTGCGCTCGCTGCGCCCCATCCCAGCCACCTCTCTGCTGCCTCAGATGAGAACTGCAGGGACCTGGGGCGGCCGCAGACCAGGGCCTGGGAGGGGGTCCCGGGGACAGGACAGGACAGGACAGGACCCTGTGAGCTGGGGGACCTGGGGGGTGGCCTGTCCCCGGCCCCGACCTCCATCTGGTTCTGTGTCCTCCCCCTGTAGCCCCTCTGTTACTGGTAGAACATTCCAGAACTTTCTGCCGCCACTGGCCTGCGAGGACCCAGGACAGGCCAGCTTCCTGGCAGGGACGGCTGGGTCCTCTTCCAGGGACCTCGGCCCTTCTCAGAGGGCCGGCCCCTGGCCACTTTACAACCTCCCAGAATGCTCTGCTCCCGGGACTGCCGGTCATGGGCGCTGACGCGGGTGCCGCTCTGCTGGGCACGGTGACGTGGTGACGCTGCCTCACGTTTGAGGGTGGAAGGGAGGAAGTCCTGACAGCCAGGCCCTCGGGGCTGGTGGAGGCGCCACAGGAATGGCTGCCCCTCGCCCCCTCCCAGCAGCGGAGTCAGCCCCCACGGGATGGGCAGCCAGTGCCGGGCGCTCAGAGGGCCCAGTGCAGGGTCCTCTCTCCCTCCGCAGGGGGGTCCCCCTGTGTCGCCCACGGGGAGCGCGCGTGGACGCTGCCCGGGCCCGTCCTCGGGGCGGTTGGCACCCCGTCCTCGGGGCGGTTGGCACCCCGGCAGGAGAAGGGCTGGGCTGGGGGTGCGTGTGCGGCCGGGCTGGGCTGGGGGTGCGTGTGCAGCGCGGCCGATCCGCCAGAGTTCGGCAAACAAGAGGGCGGAGGCCTCGCTCCGCGCCCCCTCCCCCGCCGAGCTCCTGGCTGGGCCGGGCCTCCTGCACAGGCTGCGAGGAGAGAGAGGCTCGGGCCAAGGAAAGCGGCCGGGGCCGGGGGCCGGGGGCCGGGGGCCGGGGCGTGGCGGGGAGCCCAGCGCCGAGGCCTCTGGTCTGGGGGGCCGTGGGCGAGACTGGACAGAAGCCACGAGAAGGCCCCGGTCGCAGGGCACCAGCAGGAATCCGGGCGGGTGGGTCCGTGCTCAGGCCCCGGGCGCGCTCAGCCCCGAGGTGGAATTCCCGAGCTTCCAACCAATCCTTTGTTAGGCCCTCGGCCGCGCAGGCCCGATAAGCATCGAGGTCGAGCAGGTCACTGGGAGGTGGGCCCGCACCCAGAGACCTGGCCATGTCCTCCCACAGGGACACGGGGCGGGGACCGTCTTCCCCGTCCCTCGGGACAGCGGTGTGGCCTCTGCTTCCACCGCAGCTGTGCCCCCGGCCACGCCACGCCACGCCATGGGGGACTGGGTTGTCCCTGGGTCCCCCAGGTAGGAGGGGCGGCCTTCACCCCGCCCGCCTTCAGAAGAGGGAGTCAAGCCCCTGCCCGGCAGACGCCCGCCTGCCGCCCCCTCCCCTGCTGACCGGGCGGCGGTCACCCTGGGCCTGGCCCAACTCTCGCCCACCGTGGCCCAGCGGGGCCTGCTGTCCTGCCCTGACCGCCCCCGCGACAGAAGAGAGCCAGGCAGAGAGGGGCCTCCGGGGCCTGCCCAGGCTGCGTCCCCTGGGGAGGGCAGCCCACCCCACCCCGCTCGCCCTCCCCACCCCACCCCGCCTGGGCTGCCTTTGCCCAGCTCCTGGGTCTGCACAGCTGGGCCCAAGGCAGCGGAGCTGGGCCCTCCTAACCGCCCCGTCCATCTGAGACCACGCCCCGAGGCTCCGGGAAGTGCCCGGCACACTGACCGCAGCCCAGGCGCCAGGCGCCTCTCCCCGGGGGGCAGGAGGGTCCCAGACCCACCCAGGCGCATGGGCAGCCTGCTGTGATGTCTCCATCCAGTGGGTCCCATCCTGTTTAAATCGTTTTACTCTTGTGTCGATAATAATTGTGAGCTAACTGCTTAACTTGCATTATGTATAACAAATGGATGGGAAGTAGCTCGTACAGAAAACATGCCACCTGACAATACAGTAAGTGTGATTTCAATGACTTAAAACCATTATGAGGCCCTGTGGGGTGGCACCCTGCTCAGCCCAGCAGTCCCCTGGGGCACATGCTGCGGGGGCTATAGTGAGAGTTCCTGGGCCCGGGTGAGCGTGGGGTTGCACACGCGGACTTGGGGGCAGCTCAGGGGAGTGGGGACCCAGGTGTCTCCAGGCCCACGGCCCACGGCTCAGGGGAGAGGGGACCCAGGTGTCTCCAGGCCCACGGCCCACGGCTCGGGGGAGACGGGGCCCAGGTGTCTCCAGGCCCATGGCCCACGGCTCGGGGGAGACAGGGCCCAGGTGTCTCCAGGCCCATGGCCCACGGCTCGGGGGAGACGGGACCCAGGTGTCTCCAGGCCCATGGCCCACGGCTCGGGGGAGACGGGGCCCAGGTGTCTCCAGGCCCATGGCCCACGGCTCGGGGGAGACAGGGCCCAGGTGTCTCCAGGCCCATGGCCCACGGCTCGGGGGAGACAGGGCCCAGGTGTCTCCAGGCCCATGGCCCACGGCTCGGGGGAGACGGGGCCCAGGTGTCTCCAGGCCCACGGCCCACGGCTCGGGGGAGACGGGGCCCAGGTGTCTCCAGGCCCACGGCCCACGGCTCGGGGGAGACGGGGCCCAGGTGTCTCCAGGCCCACGGCCCACGGCTCGGGGGAGACAGGGCCCAGGTGTCTCCAGGCCCACGGCCCACGGCTCGGGGGAGACGGGGCCCAGGTGTCTCCAGGCCCACGGCCCACGGCGCGGGGGAGACGGGGCCCAGGTGTCTCCAGGCCCACGGCCCACGGCTCGGGGGAGACGGGGCCCAGGTGTCTCCAGGCCCACGGCCCACGGCTCGGGGGAGACGGGGCCCAGGTGTCTCCAGGCCCACGGCCCACGGCTCGGGGGAGACGGGGCCCAGGTGTCTCCAGGCCCACGGCCCACGGCTCGGGGGAGACGGGGCCCAGGTGTCTCCAGGCCCACGGCCCACGGCTCGGGGGAGAGGGGACCCAGGTGTCTCCAGGCCCACGGCCCACGGCTCGGGGGAGAGGGGACCCAGGTGTCTCCAGGCCCACGGCCCACGGCTCGGGGGAGACGGGGCCCAGGTGTCTCCAGGCCCACGGCCCACGGCTCGGGGGAGACGGGGCCCAGGTGTCTCCAGGCCCATGCCCGGGAGGAGTGCTGTAGGAGAGAGCTCACAGGACCTTGCGGGGCAACCTGAAGACAAACGTCTTGTGAGTCTCGTACCGAGTTCTCTCTCTGCCTAAGGAAGCGCCCAGAAACCCTGGAGGCCCCGGGCGTGGTGGTGCCGTGGCCGTGGCGGCGTTGCCGGCTTGCACAGTGGGTGCTCTCGGTACTTTTAGGTCCACGGAGCCCCAGTAAGGAATCCACAAATCCGCCCTCCCTCCCCCCGGCCCCCCGCCCTGTCGTCCCACCAGCTATCGGAGTACCCTGCCCACATTCCAGGCCGGTTGCTCCGGGCCCGGCCTCTGAGGCCTGTTAGGCCCGCGCTGCCCCGGGGAAGGAATGTCCCCGCCCCGGCACCGGCCAGGCCGGTGGGGCCGGACGCTTCAGGGCCATGACTCAGGTGTCTTCCCAGGACAGCCTGGTGGGCCTGGGGGAGGGCCCGCTGCTGCGCGTGCTCACCCCCTTCCTGCCCCCCCAGCCCAGGCCTGGGCTCCGAGCCGCCCTCCTCCGCATGGCCGGGGACCCCAGCCTCCCCGTGGGACACACCCCGTGGGTTCCCCTAAACCCGTAGTCGGCAAACTCATCAGTCAACAGAGCCAAATATCAACAGGACAACGACTGAAATTTCTTTTGAGCCACATTTTTTAAACTTAAACTATACAGGCAGGTACATTGTTATTAACTTAATTAGGGAACTCCTAAGGCTTAGGGCAGTGATGGCGAACCTTTTGAGCTCGGCATGTCAGCATTTTGAAAAGCCCTAACTTAACTCTGGGTCCGTGTCACATATAGAAATATTTTTATATTTGCAACCATAGTAAAACAAAGACTTATATTTTTGATGTTTATTTTATAGATTTAAATGCCATTTAACAAAGAAAAATCAACCAAAAAAATGAGTTCGCGTGTCACGTCTGACACGCATCATAGGTTCGCCATCACCAGCTTTGGAAGAGCCACACTCAAGGGGCCAAAGAGCCGCATGTGGCTCGCGAGCCGCAGTTTGCCGACCACGGCCCTAAACCGTGAGCCTCGGGGCCAGCCAGCCAGGCTCAGGCCGTGCGGTCTACCTGGTTGGATCTCTGGGGCCCTGTGGAGCCCCCCCCCCAGGCCTCCCCCACACGCAGGGGAGCCTGTGGCTGCTGTGTGTGTATCACTGACAGGCCCCGGGGTGCAGGAAGGAGGCCGGGAATGGGAAATGGGGGGGGCATGGTCCAGGCTCCTCGCTGGAGTGAATGTGGGGGAAGGTCCGCCGCTGGGGTCGCCCCTGGGGACCCGGCCCACGGCGGGGCTTGCGTCCTGCCTGCTTTGCTGAGAGTGCCCTGCGTCCACATGGCCACGCGGCGGTTGCCTCTGGAACAGGAGGCGACACCTCCTGGTGACCCTGGGGAGAGCAGTCGGGCCCGCCTCGGTCCGGCGGACACGCCCTCCCCAGCGCTACCCGGGGGCCTGTTTCTCCGGAACTTTATTGCCGGAATAAAGAGACGCCACTGGCTCAGGCAGGTCGGTCCGCGGCCTGGCCACATGCTGCACTTTTGGGGTTCGTCCTAATAACTGGCCCGCTGACCTCGCTGGTCTTCTAAGCAGATGGTTTCATCGGCGGCGGTCAGTGACGCGCACCCCGTCCTCTCTCCACCCGCACACCCGCCCTTCCCTGCGGCCTCCGATGGGGTCCGCGGGGCCCGGGCACCGCCTCCCACGCCAGGTCCCGCTGAAAGGGCGCTGGAGCGCCCCCGTGAGCCACATGGTTGGCGGGGGGGGGGGGGGGGGGGTCTTGGTCTCCCAGCTGCCAGGTTAAGGACATTCCTCTCTATTCCTCCCCCCTGGCAAGTCCACTTGTTTTACTATAGAAGCTTCTTTTACTTTATTTTCATAGGTTTTTTTATTGTTGGTAGTATTACAGATATCTCCCCCTTCACCCCCCTTCACCCCCTCCTCCCAGCCACCCCCACCCCCCACCCCCCACCCCCCACCCCCAGGTCTTTTCACTGCACTGTTGCCCGTGTCCATGATTCTAGAAGCTTCTGAGCTCTATCACCAATGCTTCTGGGTCTAACGCGATGATTCCGTCGTTTTTCCTTTGAGGGGCGTCTCCCCTGTGTTGGATTGGGGGTGTCGGGCCGTCTGTGGGGTTTGATGGGCGAACGTTCTATTGGGGTCTGTGCATCGGTGTTCAGACGTGAAAGGGCCTGTCATTCTCTTTCCTTGCGTCCCCCTTGCCCGGGCTGAGAGTCAGGCTCCCAGCCGGCTCCCGGGAGCCGGGAAACGCGACCCTTGCCCCTTCTGGAACGCCCGGGAGAAGGTCGGCTCGCCCCCTCGGGCGCGGGGCCTGGCGGGGCGCGCCCACAGAGCCGTGCGGGCGGGCGCGCTTTTGGGACGGCCGCTGATCTTGTTCCCGCTTCTTGCCCGTAAATACATGTTCATGCAAATGTTCTGTTTCTACTCACATCAGGCTGGCGCTTTATCTGGTCCTAGGAATTCGCTTTATCTGGGCTGCCGTGCCGGTCGCCCCGAGATGTCCACGGCGCTGCTCTCTGTCGTGTTTGCCATTCCTGCCCTGCCTTTCATCGCCCGGCCGCGCCCCTCCGCCCCGGGCCGCTCCCCCGCGAGGCCTGCCTGCCCCGGGACCGGTGTGAGCTCTGACCGAGCGCTGCTGTGCGGGGGGCCCAGGAGCCACGGGGGGCCCAGGAGCCGCGGGGGGCCCAGGAGCCACGGGGGGCCCAGGAGCCACGGGGGGGCCCAGGAGCCACGGGGGGCCCAGGAGCCACAGGGGGCCCAGGAGCCACGGCCGGCCTTTCCCTTTTAAACGGTGGGAGAGACCCAGAGGGAGGAAAGGTTCTGGTGCACAGAACTGCCTGAAACCCGAACGGTACTGTTCGGAAGGTCGGTTTTACTGGTACCGCCGCACGCGTCCATGTGCCCCGTCTGCGGCGCTTTCAAACCCACAGGCAGCTCTCCCCCGAGCCCCACGCCCCCGCCCCCGCCCAGGGCCAGTCTGGCCGAACCTTGTCCTCGGCCCTTCTCAGCCCCCGCCTCCTGCTTCCCAGTCCCCCCACCTCAGGCGGTGCCCCAGCTGGCGGGCTTGCATCGCCGTGACCCCACGCCGACCTGGCCGACGTGGCCAAGGTCACCTTCACTCTGCTCACACAGGTTGGCTGGGCCCCTCCCTGCCTCCGGGGGCTCTGATTCCTGCCAGCCCTGCCCGGTCCTGGTGCCACCTGAGCTCACGGGGTCCTGTGGTGGGAGCCGGGCCCAGGGGAGGGTGCCCATCGACGGAGGGCACGGGGGGGATTTTAAAACAGCGGTGGAGTTACAGGACCCTATGGAGGTCGAGCTGAGGGCCCCATATGTCCCCTCACCCAGTTGTCAACGTCCTACACTAGGGGCACGCACCTGTCACAGCTAATGGACCGGCGCCTACACCTCCTAGTTACCTGAAGCCCACACTCGACCCAGCTCCCCAGGACCCGCCAGGACCCGCCAGGACCCCGCGTCCACCGGTCCCCCGTTTCCTTGGGCCCCGGGGCCGGGACGGTCTCTCGGACTCACTGGTTTGTTGACGTGGACAGTTTTGAGGAGATGGGGCCGGTGTTTGCGGGGTGCGCTCTGTTGGGGTTTGTGCCGCGATTAGAGCAGGTTGTGGGTTTGGGGGAGAACCCAGGGTTGCCCTTCTCATCTCGTCACATCAGGGCACACGCTTTTAGCACCACCTGTCGCTGGAGGCCGACCCTGACCGCCTGGCCAGACCACACCTGCCAGGCGTCCCCTCCCGACATTGTCCCCGCGGACCCGCCAGGGGTTGGCTCCGGGGCCCTGGATCACCCGGTTGGGCCCCCATGACCTCGGATGGGCAGACCCCGGAAGGGACCCCAGAGGCTGAGGCCGGGGAAGCGGGGGGCAGACAGTGTCAGGCCAGAGGTGGGAACTCACACATGGCCCCTTCCCAAAGGGGGTGCTGTCCCCGGGCCCCTGGGGGTCCAGGGCCCTTCCGCGGGGCACATCCGAGCCGGGCCGGGCCCACGGTGAAGCGCAGATCTCATTAGCCTGGCACGGAGCCCGTCCTGAAAGTATTCACAGAGCCTCAAACTGGGCCGTGGGGGGATGAAGAAACGCGCAGAAAGAACTCGCCGGACGGTGACAAAGCCCGTTTGCCAGCCTCCTCCGTGGGCCGCGCGGCCCTCATTACTGTAATGGGACTTATTTTGCTTCGTTGCCCAAAGTAATTGGTTTATTAGCCTCTCCTTTCCTTCGGGGGGAGGGGCAGGCCAGGAGCTGGGCCTGGGGAGACTCGCCCGGCTCTGCCCCTCGGCCAGTGCCCGCTGCGGCCGCCCCGCCCCCACCCTGGCAGCCAGCACCCTGCCCCCCGGCTGGCCCAGAGCCGCCTGGCACGCGGGGTGTGTTCCTGTGCCCGCGCTTGCTGCGTGTCAGGCACTGGGAACGCGGCGTGAGAAAAGCGGGCCCTCGGAGACGTGCAGGGCCCCCCACACGCTCCCTCCGGGAAGGAGCCGTCTTCAGGGGCACGGGCAGCGGGGCCGGCTTCCTGCTGAAGGGCCCATAGCCGGAGGGGACGGGCAGAGGGACACGGGCAGAGGGACACGGGCAGAGGGACACGGGCAGAGGGACAGGGACAGCAGGACAGGGGCAGAGGGACAGGGACAGAGGGACAGGACAAAGGGACACGGACAGAGGGACAGGCAGAGGGACACAGGCAGAGGGACAGGGGCAGAGGGACACGGGCAGAGGGACAGGGACAGCAGGACAGGGGCAGAGGGACAGGGACAGAGGGACAGACAAAGGGACACAGGCAGAGGGACACGGGCAGAGGGACACGGGCAGAGGAACAGGGGCAGAGGGACAGGGGCAGAGGGACAGGGGCAGAGGAACACACTCGGCCTTGCTCACCATCACTGTGAACTTCAGGGCTGTGACCTGGCCAGGTTATCGACACCGGGACCAGGGTCCCCGCCTCTGACGGCTGGTGTGCAGGGCACCCCCCCCCCCCGGTGCACCCACCGTCCCCCTTTGCCGTGGTCCCCTTGCCCTTGAGCTTAGCCGTGGACCCGAGGCCGGCCCAGCCCCCTGTGCTGTGAGACATGAGCAGGTGGGCGGAGAGGGGACAGGCCTGCAGGCCAGGGGGAGGACGCAGCCCGGGGATGGAGGGTCAAAGCAGCCCGAGGCCACCCGGTTGGCGTGAGTGGGGCTCTGGGAGGAAGGCCGCTCCCTCATCTTCCTTCACCCCTGGTTTGGGGGTCTGTCTCCCAGCACCCCGCTGAGGCCGTGGTGTTCAGGGGGTTCAGGCCCTGCAAGAACAAAGCAGCCCAAACTCAGCCTGAAGCCCAGGGGCTCGGGGTGCAGCATGGAGAGACTAGGGGGGGCGTGTCTGAGGCCCAGCAGGGGCAGGAGGCACCCGGAGGCCGACCCAGGAGTGAGCCGGTTAAGGAATCTGGGGGGGTGGGGGGGGGGCGTGGCCGCGGGACACATAACACAGGGCCCCAGAGAGGCTTTGCCCCACACCAGGCGAACCCCCACGCGGTGCCCACAGCGGCGCCCACCACGTTTCTGTCTCAGGACAGACAGGCAGGAGGGTCTGGGCTCTGCAGCCCCAGGACCTCAGGGACGGCCCGGGAGCAGGAGGGAAGGGACACCCGGCCTCCGCAGGCGCCCGGGGAGCCTGGGGGGACCCGCCGGCCGTCCCTGGGCCCAGTGCCGCGTCCTCCACGCGCCTGCCCGGGACCCAAGCGGCCGTGGGGCTGAGCCGGCCAGTGGGGACCAGGCCCATGTACAGTCACAGGCCTTAGGAAATGCACCCTCCGTAGACGAAACTCAAAAGGAGCCACGGCCCGGCCGGCGGGGCTCAGGGTGAGCGTCGACCCAGGAGCCAGGAGGTCCCGGTTCGATTCTGGTCGGGGCCCAGGCCCGGGTTGTGGGCTCGGTCCCCAGTGGGGGCGTGCAGGGGCAGCCGGTCCATGACTCTCTCATCACTGAGGTCTCTCTCGCTCCCTCTCCCTCCCTCTCTGACATCAATAAAAATGTTTTTTAAAAAAGGAGGAAGAGCCCCGTATTTCTTCTTGGACGTCAGGGGCTTTGTCTTCCTTGTTTTAATCAACAGGTTCCCGGTGAGTCATTCGGGAGGGGCCGGTCCCGATGGCTGGTTCCCCCCGGGGCTGTGAGAGGGGACCCCGGCTCCGTCACCGAAACTCTCCCCTCGTTTCCCTCTCGGCTGGAAGCCTGCCAGCTCCCGTTCCCTGGGTTTAATGAGGCTGACAGCCCGCAACACACGTCCTCAGAATCTCCCCGGGGTTTAGTGGGGTCCCCCCGGCCACCTCGCACACCCCAGCCCTCGCTCAGCCCGTCCGGGGACACGGCCCAGACAAAGATGCGTTTCTTCGCCGGCTCCTCCGAGCCCCTGCACAGGCTGCCTCTCGGGTCAGGCGCCCCCTGCACCCCCCCGCCCCCCGCACCCTGCCCCGAGCACAAGGACAGACCCCACCACCCAGAGGGGCCAAGCCTGGCCAGGGCTTCTCAACGCGCCCGAGGTGAGGCAGCTCCCGGCTCCATGTCCCACCAAGGCCACGGCCTCGGTGACGAAACCTCCGCCCACGGGGCGCAGGACACGGTGGCGATCACATGATACTGTCACGGCGGGGACTCCGGGTGCCAGGACAGCGGGGGCCCTGGCTCACGGGAGGGGCGCAGCCAGACGGGAATGGGTGCTGGGCTCTGGCCAGGGAGGAGGGAGGGAGGGCTGTGCCTGCTGGGACCCACGGCGGTGGGCGCGAGCGTGGCTGCGGTGTGGCAGGGGTTGTGGCCGTGGGCTGTGGCGGCAGGAAGGCTGTGGGGGAACCGTGGCAGCCACCCCACCTGGCTGGGTGGACCCTCCCACCAGCGGCTCCAGCTGGACCCTGTGAGAGGTGGCCACGCGGGTCCCCTGGGCCCACCCAGCTCTGGCTCGGGGTCAGCAGGAGCCAAGCACAGTGCCCAGTGCCCCGGCCACTGAGGGCGGTGACCTCGCGGATGCGGGCAGGCCTGGCGGGGCTGTGAGGCGCCTGCCCGTCTGCTGAGGGCTCTCAGGGCGCCGGCGGCCATGCGGGCGGGCAGGCGGCCGCTGTGAGTGATGGCATTGCACCGTCACAGCCAGAGGGCTGCTTCCAGCTGAAGAATGCACCTGGCGCCGGCCGCCATGGACTTCAAGCCTCCCGCCCGCCCGCCCGCATGGACCCGGAGGCCAGGGCCACCCGAGAGGGCAGATCAAGGACAGGGACAAGGATGGGGGGGGGGGGTGCAGGGCAGCAAGCTCCCAGCAGCCAGGCTGGACATGGACACACGGAGCCCCGTCCAGGCTGCGCACACCTGACCACGCGCCCACTCCCCGGACGGAAGCCTGAGCCGGGCAGGGGTGTGGCCCTGCGGTCACAGCGCGGGGGCCAGCAGGGGGGCCAGCAGGGGGCCAGGGCAGGGCCCTGCTTCCCAGGCCAGAGAGGGCCTCACTGCCTCCCGGTCAGAGCCGGCACCGGCGCCACGACATGCAGGCCACGTTCACAGATAAACGAGGCAGGTGGACCCAAGCGAGGGGTCCCCTCCTTCCAGACCCTGGGGCCTCCGAGGGAAGGTGGCGGCCGCCCATGGCCTCTGTTACCCCTCCCACACACACCCCCCCCAGAGGCAGCCCCTTGGAGACCCCTGCAGTCCTCCCCTCCCCACCCATCCCCACCAGCTGCCCACACCCAGCAGCCAAGCCTAATGCCCGGGCCAGGCTGGGTCCCCTCAGGCCTGGGGTCCCACGGAGCTGCCCCCCCCACCGGCCTGTCTCTGCTGTGTGGTCAGAGCCCAGCCTGCCGCCGCCTCTCCCGTGGCCTTGGGGACTGACCGCTTGGCCAGGCCCACGCATGGCCCCTCCACACCCCACAGGGTCGGGAGATGCTTGAGGGGGACAGAGGCCATGCATGCGCCCTTGAGCTGTCCCAGGACGGTGGCTGGGCCCTCTTCCCAGGGCCCCCAGGAAGGCGCCCCCAGGTTCTGTGAGAGTCACCTGCCTCTGCCTCCATCAGCATGAGGCCTTCTCTGCCCTCAGAGCCACCTGCAGGCCTAGCCACGACTGGGGGCTGCCTGGGGGCTGGCTGGGGCTGGTTCCCCACTTTAATATATATATATATATATATATATATATAGAGAGAGAGAGAGAGAGAGAGAGAGAGAGAGAGAGAAACATCAATGATGAGAGAATCATGGATCGGCTGCCTCCTGCACACCCCACACTGGGAATGGAGCCCCACCCCGGGCATGTTCCCCGATGGAGAATCGAACCCTGACCTCCTGGTTCATAGGTTGACGCTCAACCACTGAACCACACAGGCCGGCTGGTCCCCCACTTCTGCCCCCACCTGTGCCTGCCTGTCCATGTGCGTGGTGAAGGCTGGACCTGGTGGCACCTCTGAGCCTGGCCCCCCCGTGGCCCCGAGCGCTCACCGTGCCAGGCAGGCCTGTGGGCGCCTAACTCCGCGACCGCGAGGGGCGGGGACGCCCAGGCTGTTCCCGGGCCATCGATCGCCAAGGACGCGCGCTCCCGGGGGTCCCTCCTGTCCCCGCCCTGGGCCTCCAGGCGACCGCCTGCCGGGTGTCCCCGCAGGAGTCCTGGGCCCTGCGGGGGCCGCTCCCTCGGCCGCTCCTCAAGAGCTCTCCGCGATCCCTGCCTCTGCTTTCTCGTGTCGACCTCAGAATCTGCTTGAAATTTTTCCCAGAAAGAAAAAATAATAAAGCCCCGGCCAGTGTGGCTCAGTGGATAGGTGGGTCCCGGGTTCGATTCTGGTCCAGGCACGGACCTCGGCTGCAGGCTCCTCCCCAGCCCGGGCCCTGGACGGGGCGCGCAGGAGGCAGCCCATCGGCGTGTCTCTCTCACATCCGTGTTGCTCTCTGCCTCTCCCTCTCCCTTCCTCTCTCCCTAGAAACCAGTGGGAAAGTGCCGTCGGGGGGATTAGCAAAAAGGGGGAGAGCAGTGCAAGTGCTTGGGTGTCGATTGGAATCGCACTGAATCTCGGAAATGTGCCCCGTGCACAGAGTCCCCGGTTCACACGCACACCAGGTCCCCCCGCGCGGCCCGGCCTCCTGGGCCCGGGTCACAAGCGCCGGACTCGCTCATGTCACTGGATCTGGGCCTCCGTGGGGTGGGCTGCCGCGGCATCTTTCCCTCCACGTCTCCCGGTGCGTCACGGGCCCACGGAGACACGGCGGGCGTCTGTGTGTCGCCTTTAAAACCAGTGTCCCCGCCGCGTTCGCTGGCGGTGGAAGAGCTCACCCGGAAACTCTTCAGGGGCTTTTACATCCACGGTGACGGCTCCGGCACATCAGAGCAGCTCACGTTTTCCAATCGCGCCGGCGCCCGTTCCGTCCCTGCCCTGGACGCCCGGGCTGAGGGCTGAGACGTGGGGCCAATGTCCAGTGGGCCTGACCGCACAGCAGCCTCCCCGCCTGCTCCCTCTCTCTCAGGTGCGTGGCCCGACACGGGGAAGCCGGTGCGTGTACGGGAAGCCGTGTGCGTGGAGGGGAAGCCGTGTGCGTGTACGGGAAGCCGTGTGCGTGGAGGGGAAGCTGCACGGGGAGGGGAAGCCGTGTGTGTGCACAGGAAGCCGTGTGCGTGGAGGGGAAGCTGCACGGGGAGGGGAAGCCGTGTGCGTGTACGGGAAGCCGTGTGCGTGGAGGGGAAGCGGTGCGTGTAGAGCTGGGTGTCTCCCTTGCGTGGCGGCTGGTGTGTAGCAGGAGGGAGCTCCCTTCTCCCCGCTGCCTGCGGGTGTTTCTCATTAGGGACGGCTTCCGCCCTATCAGATGCTTTTCTGCATCTTTGAGTTGATTATATGTTCCTCCTCGTGGGCCGTTGATGTGGTGAGCGAGGCGACGGGGTCCGCAGATGCTCAGCCAGCCTCGCGTGTCGGGGGGGGGGGGAGGGGGGCTGCCGGCCGTGCGGTGGGCGGGGGGCGGGGAGGGGGGCTGCCGGCCGTGCGGTGGGCAGGGGTTCGTCTGTGCGGTGAGGGCAGCCGGCCCGCCCTCGAGGCTCCGCGTTCACAGGTCCTCCCCATAACCGGTTTGGCTCAGTGGATAGAGCGTCGGCCTGCGGACTGAAGGGTCCCGAGTTCGATTCCGGTCAAGGGCATGTACCTGGGTTGCGGGCACATCCCCAGTAGGAGATGTGCAGGAGGCGGCTGATCGATGTTTCTCTCTCGTCGATGTTTCTGACTCTCTATCCCTCTCCCTCCTCTCTGTAAAAAAATCAATAAAATATATTTAAAACAAAAACCTTCGGCGTTGCTGGTCGCTCCTAATGCCATGTGCATCGTTCACGCCATCGGATTACGCTCTTGTCTTAATTATCTCCTGTCTCCGTTGTTTGGATTTAAATTTGCTCTTTTTTTAACTTCTGCAGACAGACGTCCGCCTCTCCTCTCCCGAGACAGGCCTCGGCCACCACCTGCCCTGAGCGCTGCTTCTCTGAAAGCGCTCACACACGGTGGCACTTTATTCTCGTCCAAATAAAAATGCCGTCCAGCTCTTACTAGCTGCCGCCCTCACCCTTGCGTCACTTAGATGGACGCCCAGACGTGAGGGAGTGTCGTCGTCCGCCTCCCTGATTTCCCGCCAGCTCGCCGTGGCCGGGACACGGGCGCCGCGGTGCCGTTTCTCCGGCGTCTCTCGGGACTGGCGGTGCGAGCCCCGCCTGGGTCCCCGCTGGGGACGGCCCCACGTGACTACGCCGCGGTCCCTGCCGATCGGTGTCCGCGCTGGTCTCTGAGGTTCTGTCCGTTCTGACGTCTCCGTGGGGGTTTTGCTAGCTCTCCTCTCGGCTACGCACCGACTGTGCGTGTCCTGTCACCGCTGCCCGGTTTGGCTTTATGGGTCTTAGGGTTCTGTTTGTGGGCGCATACGGGTTCAGAATGGATGCCCTCCTCCACGTCGGACCACGTGTTAAACTCAGGACCCTCGTCATCTCTGGCCTGAGCGCCCGGCACCAGCCCCTGGCCACACCGGATGCGCCTTCCCTGCCCTCGCACGCCTCCCCCTACAGCTCTCCGTGTTAAAGGGGCTTCTGGCAACACCAGCTCGTCTCCAGTCCCGCCGGACGTGCTTGGTCTTGGGACGCGCGGTCCCTTCGAAGCGCAACCACCTGCTGCCTGGCACCTGGTTGTCATTCGCTCAGGGCTTCCTGTCACCCCTTTCCTGCCTCCTTCGGATCAATCACATGATGCGACTCTTTCCTTTTGACCCTCCGGGAGCTGGTTGGCTCATCACCCTTTGGTTACCCCCTCGGCGGCCGCCTAGAGACCATCACATCCATCCTGGACCACTAGCGTGGCCTCCGATGGGCACCGGGACCCTCGCCCTGGCAATGCACGGGCTGCCACGGCAACCTCCCCGAGGCCTCTGCCTCCCACGCGACTTTCACCGTGTACTTCAGCTCATGCTCGTGTCACACGGACGCGAGTATGCGGACCTTTCGGCGCACACGGACTTAGAGCATCTTCCTGCCCAGCTGACAGCCTCACGCGAGGGCAGGCTGAGAGAGGCAGGGAGCGGGAAACATCCATGTGAGAGAGAAACATCAGTCCGTTGCCTCCCATACACTCCCAATGGGGGTCAAACCCGCCCCCCAGGTCTGTGCCCTGTCCAGGAGGGGGGCCAGCCGCCTCTGGGTGCACGGGACGATGCTCAACCCACTGAGCCCTCTGGCCAGGCTTGACCACTTTTTAAATTTTTTATTGATTGATTGATTGATTGATTGATAATCCTCACCCGAGGATATGTTTCCATTGATGTTTAGGGAGCGTGGAAGGGAGAGAGGGGAAGACAGAGACAAACTTCGATGTGAGAGAGACACATTAATTAGGTTGCCTCCTACATGTGCCCCGACCAGGGCCCAGGCTGGGGAGGAGCCTGCAACCGAGGGACGTGCCCTTGACGGAAATCGAACCCGGGACCTTTGGTCCACAGGCCGGCGCTCCATCCACTGAGCCCTCTGGCCAGGCTGGACCCTGTTTAAATCCTGGAACACTGAAACCTCGTGGGACAGGGTGGTCGGGTCCACACCTCCCAGCTTTCTCGTCCGCCTGCCCTCCTCCGTGCCTCGGCCCCTCCCTGTACGTCCACGCCTCCTTCTGGGGCCCTCCTCTTTGCCTGGGGGCCCCCGTCCTTCTTCAGGCCGCTCCCCCGGAAGCAGGGCGTCCTGGATTGGGCTGCACCTTCCTGTGTGTGTGTTCGTCCATCTGTACACACACAGGACGCACACGGCTCCCGTCTGAACAGCCAAGCGCACGGCTCAGCGGCCTGAAGCGCGTTCACACGGTCGTACAACCACCACCCCCGTCACCGCCAGAACGTCGCCTCGTCCCCCTCTGACGCCCGTCCCCGTCACACACGAGTCCCCAGCCCCTCCCCCAGCCCGGCACCCACTGCCCCACTTCCTGTCTCTGGGGATCTGACCCCTGGGGGACCTCACGGGTGGCTCAGCAGGTCTGTCCCCCTGGGTCTGGCTTCCCTCACTCGCACCTTCACGTACGAGGACCTAGCGATGGGTATAGAACGCTAAGTTGATAATTGTCCGTGAGCACTTTAGAGATGCCATCTGGCTTTCCTCCTCCCTTGACAAGCCAGCCATCGGACAAGGCCGTCCCCCACCGGCTCCCGGACACCCCCGTGCCTCCGGGCGGCTCGGCCTCCTCTCAGGGCCTGGGTCTGGGCGCCTTTTGTCTCCCCGCCGTGGGTCCCGAGAGCAGCTGGAGTTGGTGGCCTCCTGTCTGCCATCATTTGGGGGAGGCGATCAGCCCCCAAGTCTCCAGGATTCTGTGTCCCCCCCGTGTCTCCGCTCCTTTTGCGATCTCACGAGTGTCAGGACTTTTAACCGTCTGTCTCTCCTGGTTGCACTTTTTCCTCTCGGTTTAATTCTGCTTTTTTCCATCCCCCGGGGCTATTTTCATCCAGCTCACAAGTGTCCTTATCTCCACGCCCTCTGCTCTCAGGCCGCCTACCCTGTCCTTCTCAGGACTTCCTTCGTCTGATTTTTCATAGAGATTTCATTTCTCTGGCAAAACTCTCAGCTTTCCATCTAGTTCCTTGAACCTGTTCCTCTGGTTATTTAAGACCTCAGCTCGGCCGGCGTGGCTCCGTGGTTCAGCGTCGACCTAGGAACCAGGAGGTCACAGTTCCATTCCCAGTCGGGGCACAGGCCCGGGTTGCGGGCTCGATCCCCAGTGCGGGGCGTGCAGGAGGCAGCCGGTCCCCGATTCTCTCTCATTGACGTTTCCATCTCTCTCTCTCCCTTCCTCTCTGAAGTCAATAAAAATATATTAAAAAGTAGCAATAAAGCAACCACAAATGAGCAGACGCGTTTTTAAATAAAGGGCCTCAGC
This sequence comes from Myotis myotis, assembly GCF_014108235.1. Lineage (NCBI taxonomy): Eukaryota > Metazoa > Chordata > Mammalia > Chiroptera > Vespertilionidae > Myotis > Myotis myotis. The sequence goes on along the minus strand of NW_023416332.1, from coordinate 3,371,714 downwards.
AGACAGCTCAGAGGTGAACCCCATCACCGACCAGCGTGTGGGCCGGTGGCCGGCCTTGGGCTGCCCGTCGGGGTGGGCGCCCGTGGCTCCTTCCAGGGGCAGCTGGTGGGGACGTGGTCTCTCTGGCCTCACATCTCCGCGGCTTCCCCGGCAGCCCCGTGTGGTTGGGGATTTTGACCGATGAACCAGGAGGTCACAGTTCAATTCCCCGTTACCTTACCTGGAATCTGCTGCTTGTAGCAAACACACCCAACGTCAGTGGCTTAACGCAGCCCTTGCCGCTCACGATGGTGAGAGTGGGCGAGGGGCTTCGCGGGGAGGCGGTTCTGCCAGCCCGGCGGGGGCGGGGAGTGGCTGCTCAGGGTGGGGGGTCTCGGACGGCCTCGCCGCGTGTCCACGGCATGGCGCTGGCTCCCGGCCGGGGCAGCTCCGTCCTCCGCGGGGCCTCCTCGCCGGCTCAGGCTGGCTCACGTGGTCCCCAGGGCACGTGAGGGACACACAGTGGGACCTCCCAGCATCCTTCCCCTCTCGGTAAGTTCAAGGTCATCCAAGTTCAAGTGCTGAGAAACGGTCTCTCTTGGGGGAGGAGCTGAGAGCACGGACGCACTGAGCCTCCGCCTCTCGGGTCGGCTCCCGGGATCCACTCCCCCCGTTTCTCGGTCTCTGGAGGCTCCCTGCCGTCACCTCCTCCCAGGGGACCGGTTCTCCCCCGGCTGCGGAAGGTGCAGGTGGGCACCTTGGTCCAGGCCTGCACGGAGATGACCTGAGGCCATGGGGGTCTCAGCTGAAAGCCCCCCTCCTTGGTAGACTCTGAACCCCAGTTCTTCCCAGGGCCATGAGTCTGCGGCAGGCTCTGCTTAGCTTTTACCTCCGAGCAGCTTCTTTAGCTCAGTTCATCAGGATCTCACCCCAGCCGGTGCCGTCTCACCCCAGCCGGTGCCGTCTCACCCCAGCCGGTACCGCCTCACCCCAGCCGGTGCCGTCTCACCCCAGCCAGTGCCGCCTCACCCCAGCCGGTGCTGCCTGACTCAGATGCCTCGAGGGCCCTTGCGTGGCAGGCGCCCCCTCTCTGGGGCCCCCCATTGACCAGGATCTTGTCCCCTCAAATCCTTGCTGTCTGTGCCCTGACCCCCTGCTTCTCCACCAGCCCCATTCAGCCTGTGTCCACACTGTGACCCCAAAGCTGCCCCAGAGGCGCGGGTGCCCCCCCGCCCCCCGCAGGCTCCCGGTTGGTCCCTCCGCTCCTGGACTGGGCGCTCCTGGCTGGGGCCAAGGCTGCCACCAGCGTGGGGGTCGTGGGCGGGTCTGGCTTTGGGCGGTTTCAGCAGAAGGTTTGGTCGGAATGAACATCAGAACCGAAGCGAAGCCCCCGTGTCCTTCCCGTCTTTTTCCTCTGCAAACTCGTTTCGTGGATTGTGGTGTCTCTGTCGATGGTGTTTCTAGAAGGAGCTTTAGACACGGGGCCGAGCGGCTCAGCAGTGACCGTCCTCGGCCACCTGTCCTGCAGGCCCCGCCCTTTCCAGACGCCCACCCCCCGGGGGGCACAGCGCGTCTGGCTAAAAGGGGCCCCCGCCGGCCTGCTCCCATCCCTCCCGTGACGCGTGGGCCCCGAGGGCCCAGCGTAGAGAGACGTGCCCGTGGCTCTGCTGTGAGTGAGGGGGCAGCCACGCGAGCCCCGGGCCCCTGGTTCTGGCCGGCCACGCGCAGCGGGGGGCACGGGGAAGGGCTGCGCCCGTCGCGGGGCACTGACGCCTCCCCCGCCCCGCAGGCTGCGGGAGCACCACCGCGCCACCATCAGGGTCATCCGCCGCATGCAGTACTTCGTGGCCAAGAAGAAGTTCCAGGTGAGTCCCGCTCACACCCGCTGCCCGCCGCCCCTCCCGCTGCCCGCCGCCCCTCCCCGCTGCCCGCCGCCCCTCCCCGCTGCCCGCCGCCCCTCCCGCTGCCCGCCGCCCCTCCCCGCTGCCCGCCGCCCCTCCCGCTGCCCGCCGCCCCTCCCCGCTGCCCGCCGCCCCTCCCGCTGCCCGCCGCCCCTCCCCGCTGCCCGCCGCCCCTCCCCGCTGCCCGCCGCCCCTCCCGCTGCCCGCCGCCCCTCCCCGCTGCCCACCGCCCCTCCGCCCGCTGCCCGCCGCCCCTCCCGCTGCCCGCCGCCCCTCCCCGCTGCCCACTGCCCCTCCCCGCTGCCCGCCGCCCCTCCCGCTGCCCGCCGCCCCTCCCCGCTGCCCGCCGCCCCTCCCGCTGCCCGCCGCCCCTCCCCGCTGCCCGCCGCCCCTCCCGCTGCCCGCCGCCCCTCCCCGCTGCCCGCCGCCCCTCCGCCCGCTGCCCGCCGCTGCCCGCCGCCCCTCCCCGCTGCCCACTGCCCCTCCCCGCTGCCCACTGCCCCTCCCCGCTGCCCACCGCCCCTCCGCCCGCTGCCCGCCGCCCCTCCCCGCTGCCCACTGCCCCTCCCCGCTGCCCGCCGCCCCTCCGCCCGGCTCAGAGGTGACAGGCGCTCCCAGCAGAGATGCCCTCGGCGACGGGTGCCTGTCCCGCCCGTGGGTCCCCTCCCTCCGTCCCTCAGAGACCCGGGGGCCCCGCTGTCTGCACCGCAGAGCCAGGGGCAGAGGGGTGACTGTGCCTTTGCCCGCAGCAAGCCCGGAAGCCCTACGACGTGCGGGACGTCATCGAGCAGTACTCCCAGGGCCACCTCAACCTCATGGTGCGCATCAAGGAGCTGCAGAGAAGGTGGGCGCCCGGGACCCGCAGGCTCCGGGCACGGCTCCCTCCACGCGGGCCCCCGCCTGCCCTTGTCGGAGCTGCAGGCCCATCCCCGCCGCCCAGCCCAGGAGCCCTGCCCGGCTCACGCCCACCCTGGCCTCCCACCCTGGCCTCCCCCCGGGACGGGAGCGGGGACCTGCCTCTACGGGGAGCGGGTGCTCTGGCTTCTGACCTGGAGGCCGGCAGCCTGTTCGCGTGGGAGCAGGAGGCCCTGGGCCTGTGCAGGCTCAGACCAGCGGTGTCTCCCCGGGCCGGCCTGGGGCCTCGCTCCATCCCGGCTGCAGGGACAGCGGAGGGTGTGCTGCTCCTGCCCACGGGCCGGGGGCTGGGGCTGCCTGGCCCTGACCCGCCCCTGGGACACGAAGGCCCCGCTCAGGGCCCAGCCACGGACCTGCCTCTCGGGCGTGTCCGCGGGGCCAGCCTGGGCACTATGGCACAGCCTCGGGACACGGGGCGATCCCGGGCCCGGCCCTGCCCAGGAGGCGTCTGCGGGAGGGACCTGACCCCCGCCCCCACCCCCACCCCCAGCGGGAGCACGGGCCTCGGGTCTGGGAGGAGCTGGCAGGTCTGGGGCAGCGGCGAGGCCCCGGGTGGGCGGCCTGTTCTCGCTGGGCACATCGCCGTCTGCTCGCCCACAGGCGGGTGAGGCGGGCGTGAGCGGCTCTCTGTCTCCCTCCCAGGCTGGACCAGTCCATCGGGAAGCCCTCCCTCTTCATCTCCGTCTCAGGTGGGTTCCGGGCACAGCGTGTGGGCACGGCGGGCGCCAGCCCCGTCCTGCTCTCCCCACCCCCATCAGACGGCCCCAGGGTCTCCGCACTGGGTGGCAGGCCATGAGCCAGAGAGGGGCAGGGGATGGGGTTCCCACCCCACCTCACTGCACCCCACACACCCACCCCACCTCACTGCACCGCACCCCACCTCACTGCACCCCACACACCCACCCCACCTCACTGCACCCCACCTCACTTCACTGCACCCCACACACCCACCTCACTGCACCCCACCTCACTGCACCCCACACACCCACCCCTCCTCACTGCACCGCACCCCACCTCACTGCACCCCACACACCCACCCCACCTCACTGCACCCCACCTCACTTCACTGCACCCCACACACCCACCTCACTGCACCCCATCTCACTGCACCCTACACACCCACCTCATTGCACCCCATCTCACTGCACCCTACACACCCACCCCACCTCACTGCACCCTACACACCCACCTCACTGCACCCCATCTCACTGCACCCTACACACCCACCTCACTGCACCCCATCTCACTGCACCCTACACACCCACCCCACCTCACTGCACCCTACACACCCACCTCACTGCACCCCATCTCACTGCACCCCACACACCCACCCCACCTCACTGCACCCCATCTCACTGCACCCTACACACCCACCTCACTGCACCCCACTGTACCCCATCTCATCACACCCCACTGCACCCACCGCACCCGCACCCTCTGACGTTCTTGCCGCAGAAGGTCATGGGTTCAGCCTTCCCCCGTGGGCTCCCTCTCTTCTCAGTCACGCTTCTCCCCACACACAGTCGGGGTCCCTGGCCTGCCCCCCCAACACGCACATTCTTGATACAACGTTTTGCCCCCAGAAAAGAGCAAGGACCGGGGCAGCAACACCATCGGCGCCCGCCTGAACCGCGTGGAAGACAAGGTAGGCGGGGTCCGGGCGCGGCTCTGGGGGCAGTGGCGTCTCGGGGCCCGCACGGTGCCCCCCACGAGCAGCCACTCACTCCCCAGGTGTGAGGACAGGGACGGAGCTGCCTGGGGGGTGCCCCTCCTCCCTCCGTGCTCGGGGCGGACACAGCGCCAGTGACTCCTGGTGCCCACTGCCCCCACCCGCTGGGCATCGTCCCGGGGCAGGAGGCCTCGGCCGGGCTGGTTTCTCGACCTCTGACAAGTGACCCCTTTCCTGACCGGTGGCACCGGTGCCCGCAGGCCCCTCCCGAAGTAGCTAGGAGTCGCAGCCCTCGCCCCCCAGCCGTGCACGCGGGGACCTCAGGGGTGCGTCATGGGGGAGGGGCTGTGCGGTCCCCACTGCGCTGGGAGGTGGGGGTGTCGGCCGAGACCCTGCTGGGCCCCAGGTGGGGCCCGGGATGCCCCGCTCCCGCCAGGCCCTGTGCCCTCTCCCAGGGGCCTGGGCGCCGCCTTTGAAGTCTGTGGGAGCGGCGTTATCTGCGAGCAGCTCCTGGGGCTGCGCGGACTTTATCGGAGTCGCTGGGGCTAAAAATAGAGGCGTTTCGGTTGGGCAGGGGGTGCTGCCCTTCGTTTCCCCGGCAACGCCGGGCTCTGGCCCATGTTCGTGGGCTGCAGCTGGGCAGGCGGGGCGGGCGCGGCCCGTCCACTCCGGGCCCCTCACCTGCACCAGTGGGGCCCCAAGACCAGTCCACGGGGTCAGGCCGAAAGGGAGGCCCCTGTCCAGGTGCCCATGGGGCTCCCACGGTGGGCCTGGCCCCTGGGTCAGCATGGGCCTGAGCGGCCTGGTGCCCGCCCCTTCCAGGCATGGCCCCGTCTGGCAGGATGGGAACGGAGCCCGGGAGTGGTCAGCCCACCAGGCCAGCCGGGGGCCCTGAGCTCGGCCACTCGTGGATGGGTCCTTGGCCTCAGTTGTGGAGGTTGGGGCAGGGACAAAGGGTGGGCACACCTTTCAGGGCTCATGGGGTGGGGGTGGAGGGGCGGGTGGAGCCCAGGACAGTGGGGCACCCTGTGTTGGGGCTTCCAGAGGAGGCAGGGGCTGATCCAGGGCACCCCAGCTTCCTCACCGGACCTGGCCTGGCCTGGCCACGGCAGCTTCTGCTGGGGGACCCCTGAGTGCAGCCTTGGGGTACTCACCCTCCTCCCTCCCCTGCCCAGCTGTCCGGCCTTTCTGAGGGCTCTGCCCACGGCTCTCGGCACACCCGGGAGCCTGGTGTCCTCTGGAAGGGTGACAGCAGGTGGGTGACAGGGTCCCCCGGAGCAGTGACCCTCCAGGGCTGGAGAGACACCACCAGGGGCCTAGCAGGACCAGCCCTGGGTGGGCTGCGGTCAGGGTGGTGGGCCACGGTCAGGGTGGCGGGCTGTGGTCAGGGTGGCGGGCCGCGGTCAGGGTGGTGGGCCACGGGGGACCAGCCACATTCTGCACACGTGGCACTTGGCGGGACCTGTCTGTGCCATCTTCACCCCCTGTGCTGCCCACGGAGGTGGAGTCACCTGCCCGGGGGTCTGGGGAGTGGGCAGGGCCACGCTGCCCCCTGGGAGTGTGGGCAGCCCCGCTGTCCATCCAGGCACCAAAGGAGAGGCCTGCCCTGCCCCACCCTGTGCTGACCGACACCCCCCTTGGGGACAGACCCTGGGAACTGGCCTCGCCGGGCCGAGAGGGCACCATGGCACGTCCTGGGCCCCACGTTATCGCTTATCACCGCCGCCATCGGGCCCATAAACAACCCCACAATCCTGCTGACCGGGGGCAGGAAGCGGGGCAGGAAACCCAGCGGCCGCCGGCCCCATGGCCCAGCGGGCCTGCAGCAATGGCCGGGCCAGCGGCGCCCTCCCCGGCCGGCCCCATGCCTCCCCCTCCTGCCCCCCGCCCGCTGGCCTGGAGCCAGAGAGGAGCCTGCCTGGCGGGGGCAGCCGGGGCTCCAGCCCCCACCGGCTTCCTCATCGGCTCAGACCCGGGGCTGTGACAGGGTCCCGTCCCAGGCTGGCCCTCAGCCGCAGGACCAGGGGCTCGGAGAGATGGGACGGGGCCTTTGGGGGGCCTGGTCGCCGGCCCCCACTCCTGGGAGCAGATCATTCTGAGGGGCAGCGGCCTGGGCCCGTTTGCCGGGGAAAGGCGGGCTCGGCTGCTCAGGTGCCTGTTTCCCTGCAAGGATCCCCCTCTCGATGCCAGGCCTGGGCCGCGGGGAGAGCAGGGCCCTCACGCTCCTTCCTGCCGAGCCCTGGTCCCAGCTGGGCTTCGAGGTGGAGTGAGAGCCCGACCGAGGGCAGTGGGCCTGCGGGTCCCTTCTTCTCGGCGTTGGCCGGAAATGTCCGTGGCTCAGAGACGGGCTCAGGGAAGCCCTGGGTTTCCAGGCCCCGGTCCAGAGGTGGGGGGACAGGGGCCCCGCCCCCTAACCCTCCTCCCACCCTCTGCCGCCCGGGCATGCCCTCCAGCCCGGGACCCCCCCCCCCAACCCGGGCTGCCCCAGACCGGGCAGGCCCAGTCCCCCAGGCATCTGTCCCCGACACTGCCCCTCCTGCTCTCTCCCTCCGTCTCCCAGGCCTACAAGCTGCACCCCAAGCTCCTGTTACCCCAACAATTTCACTCCCCTCCCCCCTCCCAGAGCTTAGCCCCAACCTCCCTCCTGAGCACCGGCCTTATCCCTTGTGCTGAGGTTACTTCTCCGGTCTCTGTGGTCGCGGCCTGGCCCCCCCCACACTGTGGTCAGTCCGCGAGCTGCCTGAACCCCGCTTGCGCAGTTGTCTTCCTGTGACGACGTCTGTGTGGGAGACGCCCGCCACCGAGTGCTCCCCACGCTGTCCTCCTCCGTCCGGTCCCAAAGGCACGCGAGCCGGGCGGACGCGCTGAGAGGTGCTCCGCCCCTTCCGTGTTCTAGAATATTCCGGGCGGGCTTGGGGCGCGTCTCCCCTCGCACGCAGGGGCGGAGGCGTCTGGCCTGGTGGCTTCTTTGTGGGAAGGTTTTCGCTCGGCCGCCGCGACCGCAGTGGGTGTGGGACGGTCCGGCGGGCCCCTCTCCGTCCGTCCGTCTCCCTCAGTTGCGTATCCTGGGAACCCAAGTTCGCTGGCACGTTCACGCCCGTGTCATCCGCAGCCGGGCCCAGGCTGCCGACGTGGGCCGTTCCCTGTCTTCCTGTCGGCCACGCTGGCCGGCGATGTGCCCGTTCTGTTCATATTTCCAGGGCCCGCCCGCCCTGCGGGTCCCACGCGGGGGCCCGTCCTCTCTCGTTCCCTCTCTCCGTCTTCCTTCCCGGGACGCGGCCTCAGGCACCGCCGCCCTCTGTCCCCAGGTCGGGTCACCCTTGCTTCGCAGGCGCCCCAGCTTCCTAGGTGGCGTTTCAACGGGAGGCTGCGTTTTCCCTCCAGATGCCACTCAAACTGCACCCCCCCCCAGGTGTCTAAAATACACTGAGTGGCCAGGTTATCATGGCCACCCATCAGGACTTCGCTGGGCCACCTTTGGCCTCCAATGCTGCGGCGATTCCTCTTGGCATTGAGTCCACGGGATGTGGGAAGGTGATGCGAGGAATCTGGCCCCGTGTCTGAGGAATAGCGCTGTCCAGTTCTGTGAGATCTGATGGCTGTGGAACCAGCTGCCTGGTGGCTCTTTTAACTTCGTCCCACAAATGCTCCATTGGATGGAGATCTGGTGATGGTGGGGCCACCTCAGCAAGGTGATGTCTCCCTCGTGTTCTGAAACCACGCCCGCACAATACAAGCACAGAGGCGTGGCCATTGTCCTGTTGGAAGAAGCCGTCTCCGTTGGGATACGCCATCGACATGACAGGATGAACCTGATCAGCAGCGATACTTAGGGATGTCGTGCCATTCAGACGTTTATAATGGTCTGGCCCTCTAGCAACGTCAGCGCGAAATTATAGCCAATTTGCCCACAAACGTCAGGTGGTCACAATCATCTGGCCCCTCAGTGTGTATCTTTATGGATGTCAGAGAGGAAGAGAGAGGAAGAGAAACATCCATGATGGGAGAGACTCATGGACCGGCTGCCTCCTGCACGCCCCCCACTGGGGATCGAGCCCACAACCCGGGCACGTGCCCTGACGGGGAAGTGAACCCTGACCTCCTGGTTCCGAGGTTGATGCTCAACCACTGAGCCGCACTGGCTGGCCGGGCTCCCGGCTGGGATGACGTAGCGTTTACTTTTAATGGTCGCTCACGTGCAGGTTCCTCTCGTCTCCGTTGCCACCGCCTCTGGTTTCTCCTGGAGGCCGGGCCGGGATCTGTCTGCAGTGGGACTTGAGGCGCTGGGGCGGCGGCGAGGGCTCTGTGGGCGCAGGAGGCCCTGGAGGCGGGCCATCCTTTGAGGAGGTGCGGGGGAGAAGGGGGGAGAAGGGGGGGAGAAGGGGGGAGAAGGGGGGCGTGGCGGACGCTCTGTGCTTGTAAATGCGCCTCCTGCGCCCAGTGCCGAGCGGGTTCCCAGGCGGCTGGGCCCGGCATTGTGCTCTGCCCACAGCCTGTTAACTGTTTGTGAAATCACATCCTCGTTGGAAATGGGGGTTTTTAGCTCCATTTACTGGGGTGACCTAGGTTAACAGGGTCGCATAGGCTTCAGGTGTGGGTGTCTAGGAGGCAAGATCTGTATGGTGCCCATGTGCCCCCCCACCCACCCAAAGGCAAATCATCTTTTTAAAAAAATATGTTTTTATTGATTTTAGCGAGAGGAAGGGAGAGGGCGAGAGAGATGGAAACATCAATGATGAGGGAGAATCATGGATCGGCCGCCTCCTGCAGCCCCCACCCTGGGGATCGAGCCCACAACCTGGGCAGGTGCCTTTGACAGGAATCGAACCCGGGACCCTTGAGTCTGCAGGCCGACGCTCTGTCCACTGAGCCACACCGGCCAGGGCATCATCTCATCTCCTGTCACCATACGTTAGGCCCCCTTCACCCCCTCCCCCTCTCCGTTCCCTCTGGCAACCAGGACACGGCCGTTTGTGTCCACGAGTTTCCGTTCTCGGTCCCACGTGTGAGTGAGAGCGTGTGGCTTTTGCCGCCTGACTGAGTTCGCCCAGCAGGACGCTCTCCAGGGCCATGCGAGCCGTCCCCAGGGGCCGTGCTTCGTCTTTCCTCACGGCCGACGGTCTCGCTGGGCGCCCTCACCTCCTCCATCTGTGGGGACCCCGACCCCGGGAGCACTGGGCGGTTTCCTCCGTGCTTCTGTCCACGTCTGCTTCGCACGCCCGTCGCTTTCAGGTCAGGCTCACGTGACATTGACGCTTCCTCCCTCCGCGCTGGGCGCTGGGCCCCCCGTTTACGGCGGCAGCGCCCCCTTTGTCTCCCGTGGCCTTGCTCCCTGGACTGTCTGTTGCCATGGCGAACGGCCTTCGTCTTGTTTGTACTTCTTTTTTGTGAAAGCTTCACTGGGGCATAATTTACGCCATAAAATGTATTTCGCTGGTGCCATAAAACACGCCCAATGTCAGCGCGCCACGCATCTCCGCGGGGGCCGGGTCTGCGAGCCTCCTCCACACCAAGGCCATGTCCACTCCTCGCAGCTCCGCCCCGCCCCCGGCCCGGCCGCGGCCAGGCGCTGACCGGCTCTGTCTCGGGGTCCTTCCATTTCCCTAAAGCTGGAACCGTGCCTCCTCCGGCCGCGTCCCACAAACGGCACCAAACGGCTGGCCGGGCCCGCGCCCGGCCGTTCTCACAGGGACGGCGGCCCAGGGGTCCCCGCAGCCGAGAACAGCGCTCCGTTGTGCACTGGGGCACATGTGGTGGCCCCGTGGCCGGTGATGGACGTCTGGACTGTCTCCAGCGAGGGGCTATTGTAGGCCCTGCCGCCCGGACCTTTGTCTGCGGTGTTTGTGTGGACACACGTTCCCGCGGCTCGAGGTGCGGGCCCGCGCCTGGAAACGCCGGCCGGCCGGCGGGGCGGGCCTCCGTGTCGCTGGCTGGAAGGCAGCCCCCCGTCTCCCGAGGGTCTGGCCGCCCGGATTTCCCACCAGTCCCGTGTGGGGGTCCCGCGCCCTCCGTCTCGGGGCGGCCGGCCGGGCGGCCCTTTCATGTGAGCCGGGCTGGCGAGTGTGTCACGGCAGCTCATTGTGGCCCGATTTGCATCGCCCTCGTCGCTAACGATGTTGAGCAACTTTTCATGTGCTTATTAGCCATTCATCACCGCCTTCGGTGAAATGTTTATTCAACTCTCGCACCGATTCTCTAATTAAGCAGTTGGTCCCGTTGTTCAGCCCGAGGAGCTGTTTATAGGTCTGGCTTCGAGTCCTTTATCAGATATATGACTTGCAAATATTTCCTCCCATTCTGGGGCGGCCTTTTCACTCACTTAATCGTGTCTGTTAGGACACAAAAGTTTTAAATTTTAATGAAGTCCAATTTCTCTGCTCCCGTACGGCCCCCGCCTTGAATGGCGTGTCGCGGGGCCGCCGCCTAATCCAGGGTCATGAACGTTTTCTTCTAGGAGGTTTGCAGCTTTAACTCTTACATGGGCTGTGGTTGGCGGAGTGGGTTTGGGGGCGTGGGGGGCGGGGGAACCCCAGCGAAGTTTCTTTTCCCTTCCCTCGCTCGCTGGTGGGTCTCAGCAGCCTCGCCACTTTCTTCAAGGCCATTTCCTCCCATTGAGTCGTCAACAATCAATTCGGCGTCGACATCGGCGTCGTTTCTGACCTGTCAGCTGGGTTCCGTGCGCCTGTCCCCAGTCCCAGGCGGCACTGCCTTGATTATTGTCGCTCCGTGACAAGTCGGAGATGGGGTGACGCAGGCCTTCCAGTTCCATTCTTGGCCAAATTGTTTGGCCCGTTTCTAAGGCCTGTGAATTGTTTGAAAAATGTGTTTTTATGGGTTTTGGAGAGAGAGGAAGGGAGAGGGAGAGAGAGAGGTAGAAACATCCATGATGAGAGAGAATGGCGGATCGGCTGCCTTCTGCACACCCCCGACTGGGGACCGAGCCCGAAACTGGGGCATGTGCCCTGACCGGGAATCGAACCGGCGAGCTCTTGGTTCCTGGGTCGATGCTCAACCACCGAGCCACACCAGCCGGGCTGAATTTTTTTTTTAATACTCACCCAAGGACATGATTTTTACTGATTTGAGAGAGAGGGGAAGGGAGAAGGGGCGGGGGGGAGGGAGGGAGAGAGAGAGAGAGAGAGAGAGAGAGAGAGAGAGAGAGGGAGATCGGCTGCCTCCTGCACACTCCCTGACCGGGAATCGAACCCGCAACCTTTGGTGTACAAGACAACGCTCCTACCAGCTGAGCCGCGCTGGCCAGGGCAGTCCTATGAATTTAGAATCATTTTGTCAATTTCTACAAAACAGACAAACTGCAGGGATTTCGACAAGGATTGTCCAACAGGGTGCCTCCTTCCACTCGCCGGCTCTCCTTCCGTGCCTCCCTGCGACGTCTGGTCGCTTCCAGTGAATAAATCCGACCCATCTCTTGTCAAATGCGCTCCTAGACATTTTATGATTTTCGATGCTATGGTGAACGGGATTGTTTTCTCTCCGTTTCGTTGTCAAATTGTTTCCTACTGGTGTGTAGACATGCAACTACCTTTCCGTCTCACGCCTGTAAACGGAGGCTTTGCTGGTACGAATTCTGGTGAACGTTGTTACCGTGACTGATTCCTTGAGGTGTTTTACAGACAGGGCACCGAGGGTGACCACAGCGGTCTCGCTTTCCCTTCCAATCCAGGTGCCTTTACTTTCCTGTTCTCTCTCTCACAGGCCCGTCTGCACCCACGGGTTTTGCCCCTCGTTCTATGGATATGGGGTCACGCAGTCATTGACCTGGGAACGTTACACCACCCGCCTACGTCCCACTCGGTAGAGGGTCGTCCGCTCCTTGATAAGTCGCTGGATTGGGTGTGCGACTGTTTTATTAAGAATGTTTGCATGTCTATTTATTAGGGATATATATATATATTAATCCTCACCCGAGGACATTTTCCCATTGGTTTTTAGAGAGTGGAAGAGAGAGGGAAAGACAGAGAAATATTGATGTGAGAGAAACGCATCGATGGGTTGCCTCCTGCACAGGCCCCGACCAGGGCCCAGGCCGGGGGGGGGGGGGGGGGGGGCTGGGAGGGAGGAGCCTGCAACCGAGGTACGTGCCCTTGACCGGCATGGAACCTGGGACCCTTTGGTCTGCAGGCGACGCTCCATCCACTGAGCTAGACCGGCCGGGGCTATTTACAAAGGATATTGACCTGTAGTTTTCTTATGGGTTTTTTGGTGGGTTTTTTTTTCTGATTTTGGTCTCAGTCTTTTACATTCTTTTTCGTTCCACGTACACATTTTAGGTGGCTTTTGTAAACAGCCCACGGGCTTTAAAAATCGCTTAATGCATCGCACTCAGCGTCATTTCTGATACGTCTGGATTGACTTCTCACCACGTGTTCTGACTTTCATGTTTATTTTCCTCCTCTTACCTGCCTCTTGCTGGGTTAACGATGCTTCCTCGTTCCATTCCTTCTTCTGCCGGCTTTGAAGCCATGCAGTCTATTGCCATTCTCGGAGAGGCGGATCTGGAACATTCCACAGGGCCTGTAGCAGAGTCCAGTGCTGTCTGCACCTGGATGACAAAGCAAGGACCTTACCACACGCACCTCCACCAGCCTCCTGCTGACGTCCGCGCGCCGTTGCTGTCCATGTTGGTGCCATCGTGTCGTTTTCCAACCCAGCGAGTCATAAGTGGTTGCGCTTTCCACGATCAATCCGGTTTTCAGTGTGCCCACGCCGCTGCCTCTGTCGTGTCTCGTGGTTTATGTTTTCATCTCAGGTCTTACCTCTCGGCTTTTCCCGGCGGAAGCGTTCATTCGATTCTCCCTTCGGTGCGAATCAGGGTCTCGCAGACGTTATCTGTTTTCGAATGACTGTTTTTTCCTGCTGCTCTTAGAAAGCGTTCCCACTCGGGGTGCCGTTCCAGGCCCTCGGGGACCAAACGGCTCTCCCTCCGCTCGCTGGATCCGTCCCCGTGCTGGGTCCCCGGTCGCTGCTGAGGGCAGAGGCAGGGGGACCGCGGCCCTGGGAGGAAGGAGGGCTCTTCTTTTTAACACATTTTTATGGACGTCAGAGAGGAAGGGAGAGGGAGCGAGGGAAACAAACATCCATGACGAGAGAGAGTCATGGGTCGGCTGCCTCCTGCACCCCCCCTCTGGGGATCAAGCCCGCCACCCCAGCACGTGCCCTTGACCAGAACTGAACTGTGGCCTCCTGGGTCATAGGTCGGCGCTCAACCCCTGCGCACGCGGCCGGGCGGGACGCGGCCCTGCCCTCTGCTGGCTCTAAGGCCTCTCCTGGGACCGCAGGGCTCTGCGTCTCCGCGCTGTCGTGTTAATGAGCTTCCTTAGTTCGTTCTGCTTGGAACTCAGCGCGTTTCCTTGATCCGTGGTTTGGCCTCTTGCATGGGTTTTCGGTTTCTCTCGGCCATTATCTCGGTGGGTTTTGTGCCCATTGTCTCCTTCTGGAACGTTCATCAGACGCGTGGGAGACCAGCTCAGGCCCCGCCATGTCTGGGAATCGCCCTGTGTTGTCGCCTGAATCTCTTTGTTCTTTCTATTCCGTGTTCTGGGTAATTCCTCCGCTCCACCTTCCAATGCGCAGATCACTCCTTCGGCTGCGTCTAATGTGCTGTGACATCCGGTCCAAGAACTTTAAATTCCAGTTACTATGTATTTTTTTTTCTATTTGAGGAAACTCTGTTTGGATCGTGTGCATGTGTTTTTACAATATCTCTCTCTTCGCTGTGTGTTTAAACGTTGGGAGCTTCTTGAAGCAGGAGAATGTGCCTGGCTTGTGTTTCGTTCCTGTGAATGATGGTCTTTACGGGGTCTGCTCTGCGTGTCCGCTTTCGGCTGTCATTCATGATGCTCATTCCCTCTGAGGGTTTGCTCTTTGTAAATCGGACGTCCGTGGATCCTGAAATGTATCTGTGGGAATTTTCGAGGCCTGGGATGGACTCGAGGTCCTGGGGGGAGATCTCTGTTTACCGCTTCCTTCGCGGTACACGGGAGGACTGTCAGCCCAGACCTCACCCTCTGGGATCTGAGGTTCCGAGACCAGCCAGGTGGGGGGCACGGGGGCTCCCCGGCCTGGTGGGGCCCAGCTGTGGGCATGACTTCTCCGGGCAGATGCTGTCCACGCCTCCTGGCGCAAGGCCACTCTCCTTATGGACTTTCGGGGCGTCGGCCGCTTCCCACCCCTCACGCTGCAACGCGAGCTCCAGGTCAGCTCTGCTGGGAGCGCCTGGCTCAGGCACCGGCGCCCACCGCCTGGGAGACTGAACCCGAACCTCAAGTTGTCTCAGGCGTCAGATGCCTTCAGGCACCTCCTTCCTCTGTGGCTTCTTTCCGGTGTCCTTTTCTTTTTGTAAATCTGCTTTTATTGATGTCAGAGAGGAAGGGAGGGAGAAACATCCATGAGGAGAGAGAACCATGGATCGCCTGCCTCCTGCACGCCCCCCACTGGGGATCCAGCCGCAACCCGGCCTGTGCCCTGACCGGGAACTGAACCGTGACCTCCTGGTTCCTAGGTCGACGCTCGGCCACGCCGGCCGGGCTGATCCACTTGTGCTGCGTGTTCAGCCTCTGCCCTCCCTGTGTCCATGCGGTGAGTCCCCCCACGCGTGATGGGGCCGGCTCTTGTCCACGTCCAGGGGACAGAATCAGCATGTTGAAGATGGGGCTTTTCTGGGCGGCCTAGGGTTGTGACTGCTGCGTCCCGGGCCCCACACGGGTTCCGGGCCCTTCTGCGTGGCGTCTCCCCGTGAAACCGGGAGCTACTGGGCAGCAGGAGCTCGCCTTGTCCACGCTGGTCCTCCGGTCCTTGAATTTGTTTAAAGCAAATCACGTGGAGATTCAGTCCCGCAGCCCTGAGAGCCGGGTGCTGGGTGCTCTCTGGCAAGCGGGCTGGGGGCTGGACGGCTGGACGGGGCAGCCTGAGGCCCTCGCGTCCTCCCAGGCAGGGTGGCTGTCCCGGCCTCGGACCCAGGCCCGGGAGGATGAGTGAGCGCCTGCCGCAGGGCGATGGAGCAGCCGGAGGGGGAGCAGCACCTTCTGGTTCCGGCCTCCCCTTTACCCCCGTCTCCCAACAGGGACTTGTCCTCACACACCCCTCCTGGGCCCCCAGAACCCCCCTGACTCCCCCTGACTCCCTCCCTTGAACCCTCAGAGCCCAAGGCCACGCCTCCTGAGATGGTGAGGCCCGTCCACCTGGGATTCTGGTTCCTACGCGCCTCTGACTTGCAGGGGCCTTGGCTTCCCCCGGGGACCCCCCCTCCCGCCCGGAGGCCGTGGGCGCAGCGTGGGCCGCGTGAGGCTGCCTCCCCCCCACCCCCCTGACCCCCACCCCAGCACCGGGCCATCTCGGCTCCGTGGAGCACCCACCACCCGTCCAGGCCGGTTGCATCAGAAAGCCAGGTGGCCTCCGACGGGCACCACAGGCCCTGCTTCCCCCTCTCCGCCCGGCCCCCCACTTTCCGCACCCCCCCCCCCACACACACACACACACACTCCTCTCGCTGCTGGTGAGTGACGCCGTAGCGAGGCGGCAGCGGGCCCAGGCTGATCAAAGGCCGCCTCCAGGCCCGTCACGACCTGCTATTCTGGGAACGGGCGATTCTCAGGTTCGTGTATTTTTTCTCCCCGAGGAGCCGACGCAGTGGATGGCGAGGTCCCGAGGTGCTGGCTCTTCAGGCAAACCACACAAGCCCTGTTTTGTCTGGGGTTTCAAAGATAAACCCCCAATGAAAGCGCCACTTGACACGGAGCGCCACCACCCCATTCCTGGGCGGGGGGGTTGGGGGGGCGGGGAGTCCCCGCGCCTGTGAGCGCCGAGGACACGGGCCCCTGGGACCCGGCACCGGGCTGCTGCCCTCCTAGAGGGGCTGTGGCCGAGCCGTGGGGCCTGGGAGGCTGGGCCTGGCACTAGCACCCACAGGCCCTGCCCGGGGCCTGGCTCGGAGGCGCCTTTCAGGAGCCGCCTGGCTTCGGCCACCAGCCTCTGTGGGAAGAGGCCGCCATCCCCCAGGCCAGGAAATGCACAGACATCAACACGTGGGAAAACGGCAAGACCCAGGCCCGCACGAGGCGGGGACGCAGGCCGTGCACGAGGCGGGGACGCAGGCCGTGCACGAGGCGGGGACGCAGGCCGTGCAGGAGGCGGGGGCGCAGGCCGTGCACGAGGCGGGGGCGCAGGCCGTGCACGAGGCGGGGGCGCAGGCCGTGCACGAGGCGGGGGCGCAGGCCGTGCACGAGGCGGGGGCGCAGGCCGTGCACGAGGCGGGGGCGCAGGCCGTGCACGAGGCGGGGGCGCAGGCCGTGCGCGTCGCGGGTGGATGGGCGTCACTGGGGTCACAGAGCTTCCGGAAAGGGGCGTCCAGCACCTGCGGCCTGTGGGCCCTAAAGACTCGCACCCGGCACCTCTCCTCCTCCCTCCCTCCTCCAGGCGCCACCTCTGCCCTGCTCTCGGCGCTGGGCCCTTCTCCTGCCTCTGCGACTCGTTTCCTGAGCCCACGCAGCCCGGCTGGCTCACCGCTTCTGCCTCTGCGACTCTCTCTCTCTCTCTCTCTCTCTCTCTCTCTCTCTCTCTCTCTCTCTCGCCCTTTGACATGACATCTGCCCCTCGGAGGGAAGCGCCAGGTGGGGGTTGGCGTGTGAGGACGCCGCCCTCTCCTTGGTGACAGCCAGAAGCTGGAGGAGGAGGTTGGGTGAGAGGAGCCGGGTAGATGGAGCCGCCGCCCGGGTGTGGGCCATGGTGCAGCCCTGGTGCCTGATGCAGGTGAGGCCGGTCAGCTGGGGGGGGGTGAGGCCGGTCAGCTGGGGGGGGTGAGGCCGGTCAGCTGGGGGGGGAGTGAGGCCGGTCAGCTGGGGGGGAGTGAGGCCGGTCAGCTGGGGGGGAGTGAGGCCGGTCAGCTGGGGGGGGGTGAGGCCGGTCAGTTGGGGGGGGAGTGAGGCCGGTCAGCTGGGGGGGGGAGTGAGGCCGGTCAGCTGGGGGGGGAGTGAGGCCGGTCAGCTGGGGGGGGAGTGAGGCGGTCAGCTGGGGGGGGGAGTGAGGCCGGTCAGCTGGGGGGGGGTGAGGCCGGTCAGCTGGGGGGGGAGTGAGGCCGGTCAGCTGGGGGGGGAGTGAGGCCGGTCAGCTGGGGGGGAGTGAGGCCGGTCAGCTGGGGGGGAGTGAGGCCGGTGAGGCCGGTCAGCTGGGGGGGGTGAGGCCGGTCAGCTGGGGGGGAGTGAGGCCGGTCAGCTGGGGGGGAGTGAGGCCGGTCAGCTGGGGGGGAGTGAGGCCGGTCAGCTGGGGGGGGGTGAGGCCGGTCAGCTGGGGGGGGAGTGAGGCCGGTCAGCTGGGGGGGAGTGAGGCCGGTCAGCTGGGGGGGGGGGTGAGGCCGGTCAGCTGGGGGGGAGTGAGGCCGGTCAGCTGGGGGGGGGGTGAGGCCGGTCAGCTGGGGGGGAGTGAGGCCGGTCAGCTGGGGGGGGGGTGAGGCCGGTCAGCTGGGGGGGGTGAGGCCGGTCAGCTGGGGGGGAGTGAGGCCGGTCAGCTGGGGGGGGAGTGAGGCCGGTCAGCTGGGGGGGGGTGAGGCCGGTCAGTTGGGGGGGAGTGAGGCCGGTCAGCTGGGGGGGGAGTGAGGCCGGTCAGCTGGGGGGGGGGTGAGGCCGGTCAGTTGGGGGGGGAGTGAGGCCGGTCAGCTGGGGGGGGAGTGAGGCCGGTCAGCTGGGGGGGGGTGAGGCCGGTCAGCTGGGGGGGGAGTGAGGCCGGTCAGCTGGGGGGGGAGTGAGGCCGGTCAGCTGGGGGGGGGTGAGGCCGGTCAGTTGGGGGGGAGTGAGGCCGGTCAGCTGGGGGGGGGGAGTGAGGCCGGTCAGCTGGGGGGGGAGTGAGGCCGGTCAGCTGGGGGGGGGTGAGGCCGGTCAGCTGGGGGGGGAGTGAGGCCGGTCAGCTGGGGGGGAGTGAGGCCGGTCAGCTGGGGGGGGGGTGAGGCCGGTCAGCTGGGGGGGAGTGAGGCCGGTCAGCTGGGGGGGGGTGAGGCCGGTCAGCTGGGGGGGGAGTGAGGCCGGTCAGCTGGGAGGGGAGTGAGGCCGGTCAGCTGGGGGGGGGTGAGGCCGGTCAGTTGGGGGGGGAGTGAGGCCGGTCAGCTGGGGGGGGTTGTGAGGCCGGTCAGCTGGGCGAGCTGCTGAGGTGCCGAGAGCGGGATCCCAGGTGCAGGACACCCTGCCGCCCCCGCCCTCGGTCAGCTGGGGTCCCCCGTTCCTCCCACTGTCCGGCCAGCCTGGGACCCTCCCCCGAGGCCCCCCGCAGGCCCTGGGCTCGCTCGGACCTGCCTCCAGGTCTCGGGCGTTGCTGTGAGCCCCCCGCCCCCCAGACCCCTCTGGGCCAAGATGGGGAAGCTGCCCTTTGGGGACAAGCCCCGCCCAGGCAGGAAGACCAGCCCAGCTCCCAACTACTCCCGCCCAGAAGTGGCTCACACACCCCTTCCGCTCATCCCATTGGTGAGGATGAGTCACGTGGCCCTGCCCAGAGGCATTCTGGGGAATGTAGTCCCCAGCAGGGCCACTGTTTTCCAGCCACGCGTGGGGGGAGTGGAACCTTTGGAGCAGTGGTTCTCAACCTTCCTCGCGCCGCGAGCCTTTCACACAGCTCCTCATGGTGTGGGGACCACCCCCCCCCAGCCATAAAATTACCTTCGCGGCTACTTCATCACTGTCATCATCGTCATGTAAGTATCTGATCTGCAGGATGGATTTTCATTGTTCGCGACCCACAGGTTGAGAACCGCTGCTTTGGAGCATCCGTGTGATAGGATGTCCATCCGTCCCCCCGTGTGCTCCCCGAGGCGGCAGGCCTGGCCGCGAGGTGGCCTCTGCTGCCAGCCTGTCCTTGCTCACCCACAGCTCGATGGCCAGGGGCTGGCCACGGAGGGGCAGCAGCACAGCCAGTGCCCATCCCTCTGCCCCGGAACCAAGCCCGGCACCCAAGGGGCTCATGTGCTGGGCGTGACTCAGAGGGTCAAGGGTGAGGGGCCGCCCAGGCAGGAGACCCATGCCTGGTCCCCTGGGCCCAGCACAGGCTGCACCAGCCGTCAGCAGAGCTGAGCTCACAAAGGGACAAGCGGGTGATGGGAGGAGGCCATGGCCAGTGTGGGGTCAGCACTGCCGCCGGAGCCCTTCTCCATCCACCCTTGTCCCCCGGTCCAGGGGACAGGGTGGCGCTGGCTCGATCTGAGGGGCTGAGCCACCCTGTAGGGAGCACCTCGCTAAGGCCAGAGAGGTGGGTGGCCCATCCCAGCAGGCCCCCCCCCCCCCCCCCCCGCAGACGTGTCCAATCACATCTGTGCATCTAAGTTCTGCGAGAGGTTGTCAGATCGCCTTCCCGCCCATTTCGGGGACGTGGTGTCCCCATCCCAGTCACGAGGGCCTTGGTCAGGTGGCCTTTGAGGCCTTCTGGACGCCCCCCCCCATCCACCGAGGGGCACACCCCAGGCCCCTGTGGTGCCTGGACGTTCTGCTGCCGAGAGCCCACAGGTGTGGGCAGGAGGTCGGAGCTGAGACGCAGAGCTGGCACGGGGGCGGCGAGCCGGCTGGCTGTCACCTGGGCCTCCTGGTTGGCAGCAGGAGGTGGGGGGGTGGCCTCACGCAGCCCCACACCGGCCCCCGGCCGCAGACGCAGGTCCCCCCGTGGTGGTGGCCCTGGGCAAGCCTCCTGAGCCGAACCTCTGTCTCCCCAGGGGCACCCGGCCTCCTGCTCTTCGTGTCGTCGGCAGCCCCCCAGGACATCTCCCCGCCGCACCCCCTTCCTCTCTCTTGGGGGCTTCTCTCCTGGCCAGGCTGGGGGACAGTCCCCACAGGTCCTCCCCTGAATGGCTCTATTTATAGGCCTCGCGCTGGGCCAGAAAGGAAACTTACATTTTTTAAAATGTAGCTCCAGTCCGTGTCAACTCCTGCGGGTTGACTGCGGAGCGAGGCGGTGGGGGTGGGGGAGGCGCGCAGACGGTGTGCGCTCCTTGGGGGTGTGCCGGCTGGGGGGCTCCGCGCGGCCCGTCCGAAGGCGAAGGCGCCCCGGCCTTGTCTTTGCGGCAAACCCTCCCGGCCGCCTTGGCCGACCTCAGAAAAACATGTATTTTGATCAAAATGGGCCCTTTTTTAAACTTGTCACCCTGCGGGTCAGGGCACAGCCTGCCCCCGGCCAGTCCTGCATATTAAGCAGTGGCTTGGTCACCACCAAAAATAGATGTCCCAGCCGGAGGCAGCCGGGGGGGCGGGGGGGGGGGGGACGGCGGGAAAGGGGCAGCCTGCCCGGGCCCTGCCATGCGTGCGACTCCAGCCACGGCCGGCCCTGAAGGAGGCAGCGGGGACATCAGGGTCACCTCCCTCCCCCGGCCCCGGAGTCCGCAGAGCAGGGCTGGGACACAGGGGTGAGAACTGGGGGGACCCCGGCCAATGGGGGGGAGCGCCGCCCCTATCCACCCGGTGCCGGTGGCAGGTGGTTGCCGGCAGGTCCATGGCCACAAAGCCACGCCAGAGTAGCCCCCCCCCCCTCGGGCCACCCCGCCTGGGCCTCGGACCCGGACCCTGTGCACAAGATGGCCGCCGGAGCCGGGCAGACGGCCTCCGTGCTGTTCTTGTGCCGGCGCGGCCTCGCCGCCCAGGCTCCGAGCTGCAAGGCAGATGGAAATTTTTGTGGATTAAACCCGGGGCCGAGGCGCGCTGGGCTGTTTGCGTTGGCAGCGCGCGGCCTCCCCACCCCGTTCCTCATCCGCTGCGCCCGCCCTCACCACCGGGCTCCCATTCATGCGTCCTCTCCTCCGCCCGGCCCTCCACCGCGGCGTCTCCTCCCTCACGCCTGTGGCCTGGACCGGGCAGCTCGCACCCTCCCCACGCTTGGAGGAGCCTGGGGGGGGGGGGGGGGACCAGGAAGGCCTGCTCCCCGGGAACCTTTCTCCAACGGGGGCCACTCTGACCTCCAGCTCCTCCTCTGGGAGGACCGGACACCCGTGCACGGGGCACACCGAGGGGCCTGGCACCCGGACACGCCCAGGCACAGGCCCTGCCGTGGCTCCTGCTCCCAGGAAGGCAAAAGGAGTCGAATGAGGGGCCAGGCCTCCACCGCGCTCCCCCTCGGGGGGAAGCCCTTGTGTGCCGGTGGGACCTGTGACTGGGAAGGAGACGGAGGGAATGGGGGGCTGCAGGAAAGCTCTCCAGGGGGGCGGGGGGGGGGGCAGGCAGATGGGATCCCAGGGAGCAGTGTCAGGGCAGAGGGCACAGCAAGTGCAAAGGTCCTGGGGTGGGGCCCTGCCTGGCTTGTTGGAGCAGCAGCAGGACAGCAGTGTGGCCAGAGCTGCTGGTTAAGGAGGAGCCCAGGGTGGGAGCAGGCGGGTAAAGGAGCGGACAGACCCCAGACCCTGGGGGGTCACGGGAGGGGCCAAAGTCTTCGATTGGAGAGAGGCAGGGGCCGAGGGGCCGAGGGGGGCCTCCATCCAACCCGTATTTTTAGCTGCGTGAGCCTGGCATGTGCAGAACAGACTGCAGAGGGGCCAGTGTGGCCGCAAGGGGACCCCTGGGGCCCGCGCACGCCCCCTCCCACCCTCCCCGCTTCCTGCCCACCGCCGCCCGCCCAGGCGCAGGCCGGTCAGCTGCACAGCCCCCACTGTTCCCCGCCGGCCAGGAGCCGCAGGTCAGGCTCACACATAAAGAGCCATCTGTGTGGGCCCCGAGGTGGCCGGCGGCCTGCCACCCGCACAGGGACGCCGCCTCCAGCAGGGCCCACCCAGCCCTCCCCGTCCGACCACCGGCTCCCGCCCCAGGCAGGGGCGCCTCCGCAGGACAGGAGGCCGCGGCCCAAGGTGCAGATCGAGGCCCAAAGAGCAGTGTCACCTGGCCACACCGGACCCAGCACCAGTCACACGGGCGGGGATGCGCCGAGACCGGCAGGGCGTCTCCGGCAGGGCCGGCCGCTGCCACCGGGGCTGTACCTGGCACGCACACGCGCCTCGGCTTGAAGGCTCCGTGACGTTCCCTTTTGATAAGAAAGGCCGTGTCCCGTGACTAGGGTGGGGATTAGACTCCCGGGGCCCATGAGGGGTCCCCTCAGCCTCACACCCCCAGGACCATGGGCGCCCTACAAAGGAGGCCCTTCTGGCCTGGCCAGGGGCTCAGAGAGCGGGGAACACAAGGAAGGGGTCCCTCTGCCATGTGACACGTTTGTCCACGCCCACGGGCACCAGCTGCGTGCAGGGGCCACCCCTGCAGACGCGACGGGAGGGGACAGGCGGGCAGAGGAGGGGGCGTCTGGTGCAGGCAGGGTCTTCCCTGGTCGGGGTCAGGGGCCTGGAGCCACCAGGAGTGGGGACGAGGTGGAGGGGGTGTGGGCTGGAAGAGTACCAGCCTAGCGGCCTGTGCCAGGCCCTGGGGCACACGGCCCCTGAGGCTGAGAGTGGGCGAGGCAGGCCTGGGAGTGGCCAAACCCGCCAGTGGAATGAGGGGCCTGAGAGAGGAGGAGAGGCAGGTGAGGGTGGGGCTGGGAGCAGCGGGCTGCGTGGGATCAGGGCGTCCGGCCGGGGCCTGGGGCCAGGTGGGGTCCTGCAGGGAGACAGCTCACAGTCCAGGGCCAGGGAGGCAGACCTGGGGGACGGGGTGTCAAGGGGGACCCTGGTTTCTGCTGTGAGCACCTGGGCAGGGCGCTTCACTTGGAGGGGTGCTGGAGGCACAAAGGCTGTTTGGATGTGTCCAGGGGCGGCTGGGACCCTGGTACTGAGAGATCAGGATGGGGGGAAGGGAGAAGGGAGGGGCCCAGGGACCAGAGAGACCGGAGGGGGGAGGGACGGGGCGAGGATGTGCTGAGGGCTGGGCGGGAGGGCCCGGCTCGTGGCTGTGGGCCAGCACTTCCCCAGACGTGACCTTGACCAGGCAGGTGTGTTTGCCGATGGGAGGGGTCAGCGTGGCACCCCCATGTCCAGGGGGCCTTCCCGGTGAGGAGGCCCTCGGACTGCCGTTCCCAGGGACAGGTGTGTGTGTGTGTGGGGGGGGGGGGGTAGAATGTGGCGGCTGCGGCCTCTGTCTGCCGGACGAGGGAGGGAGACCAGCTCTAGGCCCCCTCGTGCACCCCCCACTAAGGCCCCCGCCGTCTGCCCAGCCTGAGGGCCTGGCCGGTGGGAAGTCAGGGGAGACCCCGCGGCATGGCCGGCCACTCCGCCCCGCCCTCCTGCAAGGGAGCCACCTGGCTCTCGGGCTCCATAGACCCCACGGGAGCCTGCTTTTCCGCCGGGGAGGCCCCCCCCCCCACAGGTGCCTCGGGCAGGTCCCGCGTGGCCACGTCCCCGCCTGACAGACGAGGGGCTGAGCGCCTCCTCCCCAGGGTCGCGGGGTCCCTGCCCACGCGGTGCTGTTCCACGTGAGCTGCTCCGACGCCCACTCACCTCCGTGACCGTGAGGGCCCGCGGGAGGCAGCCGCCCCCAGCGCCTCCCGGACCCTGTGCGGCGCGCGGGTGCCCCTGTGCCCGGGAGCTGCCCCACGAGGAGCCCACCAGGCCCCGGCCGTGGCAGGCCTCATGGTGTCCCGGGAGCTGGACGCTGTGGCCGCTCCTCCCCTCGTGGCCTGTCCGTGTCCCCACGCCGGCCAGCACCGCCTGACAGTGTGTGGTGACAGGGCGAGGGGGCAGAGAAGCGCCTCCCGTGCCCACAGACGTGGCCTTTATCCCCGTGGCTTCTGTGTCGAGGGAGCGGGCCTGTCCCGAGCCTGACCACCGCCCCCCAGGGCCAGCGAGGGAGGTGGGACCTGCAGAGCCGGTGGTGGGTGGCGGCACCCCGTCCCCACGGGCCACAGAGGGGCATTGTGCGCCTCACCTGGCTGCCTCCGGCCCCGGGATTTACAGGGCCTCGGCCCGCAGCCTCGTGGCTGCCTGCTGGGGGGTGGGGGACGCGGCCCGGGAGGGGGGGCAGCATGCTGGCCCTGCCCCTGCCTACCCTGCGACACCCTTCTCCCGTGTCCCCCAGGGCCGGGCCAGTGTCCGGGAGCAGCGCCAGCCGGCAGAAGGCCGGCCGCACGGGGACCACCTTCCCGGCCCTCGGTGGGTCTCACACCAGCTCTTACATCCACGTCCAGGTGTGGCTGCCCCCTCCCCGGGCCCCCTGTCCTGGGCCAGTCTGTCTGCTGCCTCGTCCCTGGCCTCCGCTGCCGCCCACCCTTGGCCTCACCCTGGGCCCGAGGGCCTGACCCCGTGCACCGCCGGCCACTGCGTGGAGGTCTCAAAGGCCCCTTCTCGACGTGGCAGGGCACGTGGCCGACAGGCGTGGCCCAGCGCCCGTCCGCCGCCGCCTGCCCGGCTGCCTCTGCTCGGGGCCGTTCTCGGGCACAGGGCACGTGGGCCCGCCCCAGCCTTTGTCCGCGCCGCGCCCGCCTGGGCTGCCCCTGAGAACGCGCTCAGCGGGAACGGGGTTGGGGTGCAGCCTGGAGCTCGGGCGCTCGAGGGCCCGGAGGCTGTGCCCCGGCCGGGCCTGTCTCCTCTGCCGTCAGAAGGGGGAAGGGGCCTGGGGAAGCTCCAGTCCCACCTCCAGTCCCAGCAACGTGGGCACAGCGGGGGCCAGAGCTCACGGGCCCCACGTCCAGGCCGATCCCACCGAAGCCTTCCTCGGGGTGCTCGCCGCTCCTCAGGCCCCCTCGTCAGCCGGGGTCACCCTAAAAATAGCCAGGAGGGTTGGCCGCCGCAGCCGAGCCCCCGACACGAATTCGCAGAGATGCCGCGTCCCCCAAAAAAAGTCCCCCTCCGTTTCCTCATTAACATAATTGCAAACAGAGCACCTTTCCCGATTTCATGTAAACAACAGCTTGAAACCGTTTATAATCCTTGCAGGTATCAAATTAAGTTCTTACTTATGGTCTGGAAATTAATTACCTTCCAGCGAGACAAATGGGAAGCCTGTGTCTTTTTGACAAGAAAATGAAGCAGCTATTGGGGCAAATGTAACTTAATCGTCGCAGAGAAAATTGTTTATAAATTGGTCGCGTCGTTGGAGCTCTCGCCTCTGCGGCCAGGGCCCGGCTGATTCGTGGGAGTGCATTGGCCTCATTTGGGGCTGGTTTGGGTTGATTATTGGGGTACCATCAGGGGAAGGGACCAGAGGGGCCGAGAACAGGGCACGGAGGAGGGGGGACGGAGAAAAGGGAGCGGCCCCGTGAGGGAAGCGACGAAGGAGGACAGGAGACCTGACGCCAGGACCAGGGCAGCACCTCCCCCATGAGGGAGGGATGCGGGGGGTGGGGGGCTCCAGGCCGAGGGGGTGGCAGGACTTTCCAGAAAGAACAGGGGAGGCTGGGATCCGGGGGGGCATCCAGGTGGGAACCATGGGCGGGAGCTGGAGAGAGGGAGAAGCCGGCTGCACAGACCAGCACGCGGACGGCCCAGACCGAGGCTGAGGGTGTGGGCCCATGTCCGGACGGCACCATGCTGGGCAGCCCTGTGCCCTCTCCCGGCCCTTCTCTGTGGGCAGTGGAGGGAGCCCTGGTCTCGCTCTCCTCCTCTGAGGACATGACCCCTATAGACCAGGGCCCACCCTCGGGCCCCATTTCGGCTGAATCGCCCCCAAAAGGCCCCGTCTCCAATACAATCCCCACGGGGTCTGGGCTTTAACCTGTGAGCAGGGGGTCCCCTGTGTGTTGGGGTCCCCTGTGTGTTGAGGTACTCTCTGCGGGGCTCTGTGGTGCCTATAAAAGGAGGCTCTCCAGCCAGATGGGGCCGTGGTGTCCCCAGCCTGCGTGTTACACCTGTGTCCCCAGGAGTTCTTGGGGTGCCCCGTCCTGGGGCTGGGAGCTGGGCAGTGACCCTGCCTCCCCAGGCGGAGTGGACCCGGACCGGGCGGCTGAGGAGGGCGTGCGTGGTGGGGGAGGGGGGGTCAGAGCCGCCCTGCCCACAGGGCCCCCGGGAGTCACCTGTCCCAGCACCTGGCAGGTCCCCTCCAGGCCTGGCACTGGGCCGGCGTGGGGCCCTGGACCCAACTGGCCCTCCCTGAGGAGGGTAGAGCCTCGCACAAGCCCTCGAAGGCCAAGGGCAGAGGGGGCCGTGGTTGTGATGCAGGAAGAGCCAAGAGCCGTCTGAGGCTTCGGTTTGCAGCGTCCCAGGGCCCTCGGTCCCGACAGCCAATTGCCAGTTGGAAGGGGCGGGGGGGGGGGAGGGGAAGGGGCCAACAAAAGCTGTGCCTTGCAGGCTGAGATGCTCGGTGCCACCCTGACGAAGCGTCACTGATCTCGGCTGGGCCTCCCCAGGTCACGGAGCAGGAGGGAAACTGAGGCTGGGGGCTCCCGTGCCCCTGGGCCTCCAGCGCATTCGTGGTGACCCTGGGGCTGGAACCCGGGCGTCTGGTCAGGCCCAGCTGTTGACCCGCACACCCACTGCCCGGGCAGAAGGGACTCTGGCCCGGCCGGTGCGGGCGCGGTGCCATGGGTAGTGAGGGCGGAGTGGAGAGGGCGCTCCCGCCGGGCCGGCGTGGCTCCAGGGCTGAGTGTCGACCTAGGAACCGGGAGGTCACGGTTCGATTCCCGGTCAGGCCACAGGCCCAGGCTGCGGGCTCCATCCCCAGTGGGGGGCGTGCAGGAGGCAGCCGATCCATGCTTCTCTCTCATCACTGATGGTTCTATCTCTTTCTCTCTCCCTTCCTCTCTGAAATCAATAAAAACTTTTTTTAAAAAGGCGCCAAATCTCTGAGAGACGCACTAAGGGCGGGCAAAGGGTCCAAAAGGCAGTTCGCGAGGGAAGGGCCCCAGAGATGGGGAGATTCCCCCTTCCTCCCGTCCTCTGAGGCCGTAGGGTTCATCGGCCCTCGGCCTATCTTTATAAATAAAGTTTTATTAGCATCCAGCCATGTCCACTCATGTACAGTCTCCCTCCGGCTGCTCCCACCTGCAAAGGCAGAGTCAAGAGTTGCACAGAGACTGCGTGGCCCTGGGTGCCTGAAACAGTGCCCCTGGCCCTTTGCAGAAAGTTCTCGGACCCTCGCCTCACGGAGCTCAGTGGAGCCCGGCCAGACGGGCAGAGCTGAGTGTGGCGAGCGCGTCTCTCTCCGGTGATGCTGAGGCGGGAAGGGCTGCACCCCGCCCGCCCGGAAAGCGCTGCGGCGAGATGCCGGGCGTATTGACAGCTGCCCCTCCCGCTGCGGCCCACGGCCCCCTCCCCAGGAAGCTGCCTCGGGGAGCAGCTCGGAGCTGCCGCAGAGTCGCTACGAGCACCTTCCTTGCGGCCTCCACACGAGAAACAGACAGGCCTGGCTGGGCCTCACGTCGGGGACGATTCTGCTGCCTTTGAGCTGCTTCCGGCGACCCGGGCACGTGCCCACCGAACCTGCCCACGTGACGTGGGGAGCGGGGCCTGGCGTGGGGCGTGGGCGTGGGCACGCGAGACATCACCTTGCAAACCTCGCTGCGGCTGTGTCTCAGGACGGGCTCTGTCCCGAGTGGCGGTTGTTTGCATCGCTGGGAAAGGAAACGATGAACTGGGAGGGACGGAGGAGGCTGACCGTCTGGCCTCGTCTCCACGTGGACGCTCGCATGCTGTCCAAGCTGCCCACGGCCACGGCGGGCCACGGCGGGCCACGGCGCTTCGATGGGGCGGGCGGGGCCTCAGGGCACCCGGCGCCTCCCGGCTCACCCTGCCCTGACTTGCTCCCGTACATACCTCTCACCCCCTCCCACCTCCCTGGCACCCCTGGCACCCCCATTCGTTCCCTCGCGGGCACCGGCACATCACTGGCGTGGGTACCTCGGGCTCGGAGGTGCCCTGTGAGGAGTCTCCCCGGCCAGGTCGGTGGTCTCTCTGCAGGCAGGACCCACCCACCTCTGCCCAGGAGGCTGCTGCCCTCCCAGGAGCAGGCTCAGGGCCCGGCCCCAAGCCTCTCTAGACGCCTCCGGTTTAGAGGCGGGCAAGGGGCCCAGGGGCAGGAGGACCGGGCCCTCCGCGGCCGGGAGGGTGGCAGAGCCGGGCCTGGGCGAGGGGCCGTCTCCGCGGCCCCAGGCGCCTCCCAGCCCCACAGGCCGCGGGCGGGCGAGGGCGCCAAGGCTTCCTTGTGGCAGATGAAGTCAAGGGGACAATTAGGGGGCAGCCTCCACATGGCTGCTCGGCCCCATCGGGGAGGCTGCTAATTATTCTCCGGAGGGAAGAAACGCGGTTCATTATTGTAATGAGCTTTGGGCGAAATATTTCATGGCGTTTGACAAGCCGCGGCGACCCCCGCGGGGCCGGCTCGGAGGCCCCGCCCGCCGGGGAGCTAATTGGCGGGGTCTCCTCTCCCTGTGCCGTTGGGGAGCGGCTGTAATTTGTGCCTGCAAAGCCCCACTTGGTGCCGGGGACCAGATAAGGAGGCCAGGGGACCGAGCGAAGGAGTGGGCCGGCGCTGCGCCCGCCCCGGGCCCCCCGCCCGCCCCGGGCCCCCCATCCGCCCCGGGCCCCCCGCCCGCCCGGGCCCCCGGCCAAGGCGATGTGTCAGGAGGTAACTGCACAAACAGTCCTGCCTGAAAAAATGTGCTTTTGTTTCACTAATAAATCTCTGCTTGGAGCCCTCCCCGCGGCTCCGGCTCTCAGGGCCCCGCTGCCTGGCCGGGCCCCCTGCCCAGGGCTGCAGGGGCCCCCACGGGGGGCGCCCGGAGGGGCGGGGGGCGCCGTCCTTGGAGTGGCCAGCTCAGCCTGGTCCTGCCAGGGCACCCGCCCGGGCCTGTGGGCCTCTCCCCTCCCCCGCCGCCCCCGCCCACTCCCCACGGTCCTCCCGCCCCACCGGCTCCCTCTCCAGCTCTCCTCCCTCGCTTCCTCCCCACCAGCCTCAGTGACCTCTCTCTGCCCCCAGCCCTCCATCCCGCCTGGAATGGACGGCAGACTAGGATGGTAATCTCTCTGCACCCCCACAACCCCCTCACGGGCCCCCCCTTTCTGTCCCGAGGCCAGGGGGTGGGGGACAGTGGCCCTGGACTTTAGGGCCCAGAAGGTAGCTCAGCCTGACCTGCCCAGGGCCCCCCACTCTGCGGAGAAGGGACCAGCATGGCTCCTGAGCCGGCTCAGCCAGGATTGGGGGGCCAGGAAAGACACCCTGCGTACCCTGAGTCAGCACCCAGTGGGCCCCACACACTGGTGGGCAGCTGGGGTAGCAGCCCTGGGCCTGGCTCCCACCCCCTCTCGTCAGCCCTCCTTGGCGCTCTGCCCCGTCTCTCTGCCTGGCCACTGCCCTCCGTTCTCTGCACAGACCACCCTGCCCTGCCCCCGCGAGCCTGTGCCCCAGGCTGCGCGGCCCCTGGAGCTCCCCCTCAGCATCTGGAAGCCCCTCTTCGCTCATCCCACCAGCCCCTACAGCCCCGGGACCCCCCAGCGGGGTGTGGGGGCTGCTAGAGGGCTGAGTTTGGACCCTCGCCCCCCCTTCCCAGCTGTGTGCCCCGGGCACCGCACACACGGCTCTGAGCCTGGTGAGGGGCAGGATGAGCTTCCGGGCCCGTGGCCAGGATCACCTGGAGCCCTGTCTGCAGAGCACCTGGCAGGGCGCCCGGCACGTGGCAAGGTGGAAGTTCCTTCTCCCCCCCCTTATGGGCACCGCTGCGGGCACCATTGTGGGTTCGTCTTCTCCGCCCACTGCCAAGCGCCAGGCTGAGATCTGACTCCATCCGCCTGAGCCACCAGGAGCCATGGGGGTTGCAGCTCCGTGTGTGCACCTGGGCTGACCCGTGTCCACCCCGCCACCACCCCGTGGTCCAGCCCCCGTGGCACCCCCCGCGCCTGCCGTGGCCCGGACCGTGGACGGGGCTGGAGGGGCTGCAGCACAGGCCGGCGTTCCCGGCTTTAAGGAGCTGCCCCCAGTCAAAAATACACCCCATAATTACAGCCCTGGATAATTACTGTGCAGGAACAGACCGGCCTGTGAAGGGAGCGGGGGTCAGGGGAGACCTCGGGAGGGCGGCTGAAAATAGCTCCCAGGGTTGCTATTAATAGGCGTGGGGCAGCCTCTCCCCAGAGAGGACAGAGGACCTGGCTTCCCCGCAGATGACGCGCATTCCTCCTTCTCCATGGCAGCATGGAGATGGGTTGGTGGGTCATTTAGTTCTATTTGAAGCTCTAGAAAACTCGAACAGCACAGAAAGGCCAGCGCGTGAAGACTCCAGCGCCTCCCTTCTCCCTGTGGAGGCCCCTCCTTCTCCCAGAAATTCCCATCATTCCAGGCCCATCGCCTGGGTAAGGGCAGATGACAGGTGGAGAGTGAACAGGCAGACGGATGTGTGTTTGTAGGATGGCAGGTGGGTGGATGGATGAGTGGGTGGGTGAATGGGTAGATGGGTGGATGGATGGATGGATGGATGGATGGATGATGGATGGATGGATAAGTGGGTGGGTGGGTGAATGGGTAGATGGGTAGATGGATGGATGGATGGATGGATGGATGGATGATGGATGGATGGATATGTGGGTGGGTAGGTGAATGGGTAGATGGATGGATGAATGTATGGATGGATGGAGGGAGGGATAGATGATGGGTGGATGGAGGATAGGCAGATGGATGGATGGATGGATGGACTAATAAAGAGACACACCATCAGAAACTATTAGGAATATGGTACTGTTATTTTTGATTTATTCATTTTTCTTAACAGAAAAAAAAAACAAAGTGAAAAATTGTTGAATTCAGATAAATAGTGTGTTTTTTTTTTCACCTAAGGAGAGGTCCGTTTCTACATGTCACTTTCAGGTTAGGGGGGAAATTCTAGAATGCAGGAAGCTGGGGTCACTGTGGGTTTCGTGGTCTTCTCTCGGCTTGCGTGGTATTGACCGGCACTGGGACTGCGCCCACCCCCTTCCTGCCTCCAGGGCGTGTCCGTTGCGTCCTTGTTCTCATGACGCTGGTCCGGCTGAGGCGCCGCGTCCCACGGCCGGCTCCTCTTGGCTCTGTGCTCAGGTGGAGCCGGGCTCACCGGCCCCCGTGGCGAACGTGCCGGTTCTTTAGGTCTTTGTTTGGGTTTTGATTAATCTTCTGACTCCTTGGATTTCTCCCTCGTGTGATTCTAGAAGGCCCCTCAGTCCTCGCCCGCTCTCCTGTCCTCCCTCCAGCGGCCAGATCGGGGCTGGGTCCCGCCTCTCAGGCAGCGCTTTAGTCCTCGTCACGGCCCCTGGCCCCGCCCTCGCCCGTCCGCTCTGGGCATTTTCCTGAGGGCCCCCGGCCAGCGGCGTCACTGCCTCTGGGACTGTTCTCGGCTGGGTTTGCTGCTCCCTCGCTCTTCTGTGTCCTCATCCTTCGTTTCTTCCGTTTGCGGGGGAACCACGCGTGCCTTCCTAGTCAGAAACCGGGGAGGGTGAGCCTTCTGCGTCCGCAGACACCTGGGCGTGCCCTTCATTCGGCCAGGGTGCCCTGTGGATAGTCTCACTGGGTATAGAAGGTCACGTTGACAGCGATTGTCCCTCGGAACGTGGAAGACTCGCCCCCGGTCTCCTGGCATCGCGACGTGCCCTCGAGAAGTCCCGCGTCTGCTTCTTCGTCGTGCCTGTGTAGGTGCCCTTCCCGGCGTGTTTTGTGGGTTTTTTGTTTTGTTTTGTTTTTTTCCTGGAAAATTTCGACATGTGCGTCCAGCCTCCGGGGCCCGGGTGTCCCAGGGACGGTCCTTTGTGGGTGACTTTGTTCGTTGACTGTGCTGGGCATTGGTGGGCCCTGGGGAGGCCGGAGCCCTTGAGCTCCGGAAGGTTCTCCGGTGACTTCTGGTTGTTCCTCTGTGCTACCACCTCTGCTGTCTTGCTAGCATCCCTTTTAGTCGGCTGGAGGCGTTTTTCCTGAAACGTCCATGTCTCTCAGCTCCTCTCTTCCTGTTTCTAGGGTCACGGCCTTGACCTGCCTCTTCCGATGTCTCATTAGCAGCCCCGCTGCTGACGTCCTACAGCAAGGCCCCTGTTCCCCGAGACCCGCCCTGGCCGGTGCCCCCGGGCGGCCAGCGGCTCCGGTCCTCCCGCAGGTCCGGGGCGCCCCTCCATCTCGGATCAGCGCGTTCCTCTTCTGGCTCCGCCGGGCAGCTTGGCCTCTCCCTCACGCTCTGAGCGTCTGCAGCTATTGGCTTGGGATCGGACCCGGGTGGGCGTGCGGGCACTCGGGGTGTGTTCACAGTGACAGGTGGGTGCCCGTCATTTCCCTAGGGCCGTGGTCGGCAGACCGTGGCTCACGAGCCACAGGCGGCTCTTTGGCCCCTTGAGTGTGGCTCTTCCACAAACTACCACGTGCGGGCGCGCATGGACAGTGCGATTGACACTTCGTGGCCCAGGCGCAGAAGTCGGGTTTCGGCCTGGGCGAGTCTTTTTTAAAGAAGTGGCGTTAGAAGAAGTGGGGGGTGTTGGTCGGTTGGTCGGTCGGTCAGGCGACAGGAGACACGGCGCAGGCGGGCTGTGGGCCGCGGATACGCAGCGCGGGGGAGGTACATTGTTTTGAGGTACGTTCGCTGAGGCCGACCCCTTCCAACTCTCCCACTCGCACTCGTCTCTCTGAAACAAGTCTACGAGACGAGTGTGGACGGGAGAGGTGGAAGGGGTCGGCCTCGGCGAACGTACCTCCATCAGACTGAGGACGTTTTTAGCAAAGGCCAGCTTAGGAGTGCCCTAATTACGTTAATAACAACGTACCTACCTGTATAGTTTAAGTTTAAAAAATTTGACTCTCAAAAGAAATTTCAATCGTTGTCCTGTTGATATTTGGCTCTGTTGCCTCATGAGTTTGCCGACCACTGCCCTAGGGGACCCCTGACGGCCGAGTGCTGAGGCGACTGCTCCGGGGAGCTTGCCTGGAGACACTGGGCTGATGGCCGGGAGTCCACTGGTCAGGGCCCTCAGGTGGGGGGAAGGGGGGAGGCCCTCTAGCCCGGCCCTCCATCCGCTCCTGCCCTCTTGGGGCTGCAGGCAACTTCTCACCATGGCGTTCAGGCGCCATGGCCCTGGCCTGGCATTGCCACAGCCCCGGGTGACAGGGCGGACGTGGTCCCAGCACGTCTCCATGCCCACGCCGTAAACTTGGTTGTGTCATGTCCTCCTCTGGGGTGCCCCCTCGCCGTCCCAGCCTGCCACCCCTGCACAGCCACGCGGCCCCGCACGGAGCCCTCCCCTGAGGCCCCTGGCTGGGTGCCCACAGCACAGGGCACATCTCCTCCGGTTTGCGCCCTGAGCCTGAGACATTCCGAAGGTTGGCCATCACCTGGGTCCCTCTCCGTGTCCCCAGGCTCAGCTCCCTGGCACTTGTCGCTGCTCCATGTCCCCCTGGGTCCGCGAGTGGGTGTGAGGCGGTGGCTGAGATTTCATAGGCTGGGGAGGGGGGCGCCGGGCTGTGCGGCGGCTCTGAGCACGGTTTTGAGGTTCATGGCCTCGGGTGAAGCCACGAAGTGAGCAGGGACACAGGGTGGGGCGGGCAGGGGGCAGAGGGCGGCCAAGTGCTCCCGGCTGAGGCGGTAGGTGCGGGCATCCCCAGCAGACACCATCCAGGGCAGGCAGGGGGGGTGTGGCCAGGCGGGGGGCGAGCTGGGAGCCCAGGGGCTGCGGCTGGGGTAGAGGCCGCCGTGCAGGCTCCGGTGCAGAGAAAGGTCCCGCGGGCCCTGCGTGCCCACTGGCGGCTCCCGCGGGTGGGGCTCTGCCAGGCGTCCGCGTCCTGCGGGTCACGGTGTGGGCTCACCGGCCCCTCTTCAGGCCCCACCTGGGCCTTGGCTTCTGAGGGGCACACGGTGCCCCCGCGCCATGACCACCCCCGAGGGCCACGCCCTTCCCCATGGAGGTGGCACTGCCTCAGCCCCCAGGCAGCCGGGCTCTGAGGGGGTCGGGGGACGTCCGGCCCCTCTCCCCTCCAGGGAAGTCAGCCAGGAGCTCCCCGCCCACACCGCCTCCTTCCCTGCTCCCCCTTCCTTGCCCCCGAGACCCGGCCTCAGGGAACGCCGCTCGAGACCTCCCAGGAAGCAGATGAATGAGAAATGGCTGGGGAGGCGCTCAGAACCGCCCCCCCATCCCATGTGGGCTCATGCGGTCGCCTCCGCCATCACGGTGATGTGTGGGGCCACACAGATGGCAGCACCGCCCCCCGCCGTGCTCCAGACCCCATGACGTGGGAGGTCCAGGGCAGCGTGTGCCGGGCAGTAGCCCCCGTGTCCCCCTCCCGGGCGGCCCGCACCACGCGTACGGGTCCCAGGGAGTGAGAGCGGAGCCAGCCCCTTGGGGTCCAGCAGACTCGGGGCACCCACAGCGCGGCCTCCCTCACGGCACCCTCATCTAGCCGGGCCGGCGGGCTGCTTGGCCACCAGGGGCACACGTGTCTCCGCCCGCTCCGTGGCCCCGGCGTGGAGCCCGCGTCCCGCCCGGGGCTGGCACACCAGTTCCGGGTGGAAGACTTGCTGCTACAGGAATGACAGCCGTCCCAGGGCCACCTCCTTCCTCGGCTCCGGCAGCCGGAGCGGGATGGACGAGGGCGCACACAGAGCGAGACCCGGCAAGGGGGTGGGGGCGTGGCAGCAGGCGACCGGGTCCCTGGCTGTGCCACGTCCTGTGGGTGGGCAGCATGGAGAAGCTGCGCCACTGAGAACGTATCCTATTGCCAGCGTCGCCGAGGGAAGACAGGGTCACAAGTGCTGGGCCAGCATTCAGTGAGCACGTGCCGGGACCCAGCCCTAAGCGCTGGTCAGCTGTGCCGTGTAACAAACAGCCCCCAATCTCAGCGTCTTACACGGAGGTTCACTCAGGCGCCGCGGGTCGGCTGGGGGTTGGAAGGGCGGTGCTGAGGGGCCCCCGGTCTGGGTCTCTCATCCCCTGGGCCAGTGGGCATGTGCTCACAGGTGGAGGCGTGGTGCCCCCAGGGCGCTCACTGTCCAGCGGGGGTGGCGGGTCCATGCAGGCAGGCTGCTTTCTTGCCTGGGCTGTGGGTGATTTCCCGGCTGGTGTGGAGGGGAGACGCCGGGTGGGGACCCATCTGCCCGAGGGGGAGCAGCAGGCCCACCTCGCTAGCCAACGGTGGGGAGGGGAGGGACGAGGGGCTGGCAGGCTTCAGCCTGGCTTCCCGGGTGGCTGCCTGAGGCCAGGGACCCCCACGGCAGGCAGGCAGGCCCCTCGCAGAAGCGGCCTCGTGCCCCGGGGAGAGCAGGGGCTCCGGCCGCAGGAAGCCCGCCCCTGGCCACAGGGCCACCGGAGGGGCCAGATTCAGCAATAACCATGCAGGACACCCAAAATGTATAATGTCTTTAGCATGACTGTCTCCCAGCTACTCCATGTGACATATTTATACTGTAAAATCGTTGTTTATCTACAAGTCGCCTGGAGCCGGCTCCTGGACGGCAGCCAGCACTCTTGCTCAGGGGGCCCCAAGCCCCTCTGAGCCCGTCCCCTCCCAGATGTGTCCCCACCCCCCAGCCCTGAGCAGAGAGGGCTGTGCAAGATGCCGGTTCCCAGCCCTACCCCCACCCCAGCCCAGCCCGGCACCTCCCCATCCTGCTGACCCCGGGCAGTGAGGAGGGTGCTGGCATGCAGCCCCCCTCACACCCCACCCCACTTCCTGCCCAGCTGGTGCCACAGGGGCACACGCACCGCTATCCTACCAGCAGGAACAGCCCTGCTCGCTCCTGGGAGCTGGGACCCCACACGTACTCCGAGGTCCTAGTCCCC
This sequence comes from Myotis myotis, assembly GCF_014108235.1. Taxonomy (NCBI): domain Eukaryota; kingdom Metazoa; phylum Chordata; class Mammalia; order Chiroptera; family Vespertilionidae; genus Myotis; species Myotis myotis. The sequence goes on along the minus strand of NW_023416332.1, from coordinate 3,335,653 downwards.
GACTCAGAGGCCGGCCCCCGGAGGCAGCGTCCTCGGCCGCAGTGACGGCTCCGGGCTGTGGGGGTCACGCGGAGCTGCTCACGGGCATCTGGCCCCGGCTCAGCTCGGGACACGCAGGAGGAAGGCCAGTGCCCTCAAAGGGCGCTCCTTGTCTGGTGGGCAGCCTGGCACAGTGGGGGCTGCAGGGAGCCCGTGACTGGCAGTGTCCAAGGGCAGAGAGACTCCCGGGGAGGGAGCCACCTGGGTGGTGGGCACTCAGGGAGGGCTGCCTGGAGGAGGCGGGCCCTCGGGCCAGCCAGGTCCGTGATGCGCCCACAGCGTGGTCGCCAGTGATGGGGAGACGGACGGAGCCCAGCCTCCCTCTCCGTCTGCAGCCTCTGCCAGGGCGAAGGGCATTTCCGGTGGCGGGAACAGCCCATACGACGCAGCTCTCCCTCCCCAAGGCGGGGCCGGCCGTCCCCAGGGGCACGGGCTCTCTCCCCCCTGCATTCCTGTCTCCTCGCAGCGGCCAGAGGGCTTTCAAACATAACCCAGAGCCCGCGTGCCCGCTCCACCCCCGACGCCCCTTCTCCGGGAATGCGACCCGGGGCCCTTCCACGCCGGGGCCTGGGCCTCGGCGCCCACCTCCCGGCCTCACCGGCCCACGGCTCCCTGGGAGGCCCCCGGTCTGCGTGGAGGGCACCCGCACGCCACACCCGGGACACCGCCCACACGGGCCTCCCCCCGCCTGGCACGCGGTCCCCCGGCGCCCAGCCCTCCTCGCCGTCCCACCCGCTCCCAGGCTGGGTGCTGTGGTCCGGCTCCCATGGGAATGGGAGTCCTGCGGGGGCAGGGCCGGCCCGGCTCCGTCCCATGGCAGCCCTGTGCCCAGACGGAGCCTGGCATGTAGCAAGCTGTGGCCTCGCCACCCAAATGAATGAGTCGGGAGCGCAGGCCAGGCCGAGCCCTGGTCTTTCTCGCTCCGGGTCACGTGTGCCCGCGAGGTTCGGGCTCGTCGCACACCTGGTCCCGAGGTTGCCCAAGGCCCATTTCACGGCCCCGCGGTCCCAGGACCCTGCTTGGCCCAGCCACACCCACGCGTCCCCGTGCATCTCCACGCAGGGAGCCCTGGCTCCCCACACGCGCTGGGCCGAGAGGGGGTGCCCTCCCCCACCCCTAACCCCGCCTCCTCGGTTGCCTGCTCTCGGCCAATGGCCGCTGGCCACGATCCAGCAAAGCCTGCAGTCCCCCTTCCGCTCCTGGGGCCCGGTCCCCCAGCACCCAGTGCCCGTCCAGGACCCCTCTGACCGGACGCCGGGCCGTGGCGGATGTCCCCATGGCGAGAGGACCGGCATCTCGCTTGGCCTGTTTTGAGCCGGTGGCGGCCTGTCCCTCCGAGGCCAGTGGCTGCGCCATCAGCGCCCTTTGATCTCCTGGTCGCTGTCACAAGGTGCACACGTGGCAGCTGCTAACTGTGGACAGAATGGAGGCCGCGCGGCCTGGGCGGGCACGGCCTGCAGGGGTGGGTGCTGGCGGGTGGACCGATGGGGCGAGGGAGGGAGCCACGCGAACGTGGACGAGCAGATAAGGGCCCCCAGCGAGGATGCCTCGCGGAGGAGCACGTGGGTGCCAAGCCCTCGAGGCCGGTGCCACCTCGCCGTCCTGCCAGGCTGGGTCTCCCGCACGCGGCCCGCTCTGCTTCCCACCGCCCGCGCCCCTGCAGAAACCGTGCGCTGAGCGGCCGCTCCACCCGCCCTCCCTGGGGGCCCCCGTGGGCCTCGAGGGCACCCACGCAGGACCCGCTGGGCCAGGCTCAGCCCGGAGGCTCGGTGGGCATCCCTGGTGCTGAGGGAGCTGGGCCCCTGCCCTGGCCCCGTAGAGACAGGAGGTCTGGAGTCCCTCCCTGTAGATCCAAACACCGGGACCAGTCAGGACCCCCACCCGGTGCCCCTCCCAGAACCTGGGGTGCGGGGACAGGACTCCTGTCGCAGCCGCCAGCCCCATCGCACCGACCTCGCCTGGAGGTCACCCCGCACCTGGCACCATTCCCCAAGCCGGTCCAGGCAAGCAGGAGGCCAAGACTCTCCCTGGGGTGGGGGGGCGGCGGGGGGGGGGGTAGAAGGTGCTGGAGCCCCTGCCCCGGCGAAGGTGGAGCAGAGAGGAGGCCCCAGAGGCACGGGGTTGAGCTGCCCCCACCCTCAGCTCAGGAAGGCCGCCCAGGGGTCCCAACAGCTGCCTGAGCAGAAAATTAAGGGCGGCTGAGTCACCCCACACCTGTCGGGCGGGGCGGGCGGGGGCCTGGCCGAGCTCCCTGGCAGGCAGACCCGGCGCAGGGCCCGTGAGCGCACAGCCGCAGGCGAGGGCCGCCCCAGACGGATGCCGACAGCTGGCAGCCTGGGCTCCCGACAGCGACCGCCCCAGGGAGAGGGGCCCGCGAACGCCTCTGGCAAAGGCTCCTCGCCCTCCTCCCGCAGGAAGGCCAGGCCGCGCCGTGTCCTGGAGAAGCAGCCGAGGCTGCGGTGCAGGGGACGGCGAGGCCTTGGGTCGGAGTCGCAGGGCACAGGCTAGGAGAGGCGGCGCTCACCCTGGAGAGGAGAGTAACGCTCAGTGCTGGGGACGCCACAGCGGGGCCTGGGCATGGCCCTGAGTCAGCCCCTGGCCCCGCGGCCGCCCTGGGAGCGTCTCCCGGATCGCAGAGCCCTCGCTGCGTGGGACCAGGTGCCCCTGTCGTGCTGGAAACGCTCACCTGCTGTCGGGGAGCACCGGCGACCGGCCGGGCTGGGAAGGGGCACCCGCGTGCTGGCCACAGGGCGGGGCTGGGGCAGGGGCTTGGCCTGAGCTGAGGGTGCTGGGCCGCCCGGCCACTCCCTGGGCACCCCCGTCCCCGCCTGCGTCTCCTCCCCCCAGGCCCCTCCGATGGGACATTCTGTCTTTTTGTGTTTGTGGGGAACCCTCACCTGAGGACATTTTTCCGTCGACGTTTAGAGAGAGTGGAAGGGAGGGGGAGAGAGAGGGAAACGTCGATGTGAGAGAGACACATCGATGGGCTGCCTCCCACACACGCCCGACCAGGGCCAGGGATGGAGCCTGGAACCGAGGGACGTGCCCTTGACCGGAATCGAACCCTGGACCCGTCAGTCCACGGCCGACGCTCTCCCCACTGAGCCACGGCGGCCGGGCGTGCCCCATCTCCCCCAACGCCAGGGTGTCGCTGGGTGCCGTGGGCTTTCGCTGCTGCTCTGCGCCGTGTCCGTGAGCCGTGGCCCCACCCCCGGGGTGCCACCGCGCCTCTGCCTCGGCCGGACCGAATCCTGGATGTCCCGGGAAGCGGCCCTGCCCCCGACGCCTCCCTCCCAAGGGTTAAGCGGCTCCTCGGACCAGCGTCCGCGTTTCACATGAAATGTTTTCGCAGCCGCGCTGCCAGCATTTTTGCGGTCACAGTCAGATGTTTTCAACTACATTGGACAGAACTCACGGCGGCTCTTTCCGTGGCTGCAGCCAGTTTCTGGGCGCCACCCCGAACCTCGCGCACCCCAGGGCGGGGGTGGGGGCGGGGACGCCCAGGGCCCCCAGCTCTAGCAGAGCCCCCGAAAGCGGCCGGCCCGATGGAGGGAGAGGCCGCCGCACCCCCCCCCCCGCCCCCCGAGGACCAGGTTCCCCAGTGTCGGTGCCTGGTGCCTCGGGGGCTCAGCGGGGCCACAGCCAGCAGGGCTCGCGGGACGCCCGTGGGAGCCACGCACCCTGGGCTGGGGGTGCAGGCGGCACAGGCAGGGTGAGGGCCGCCCCTGTCACCCAGAGCCACTCCCGCTCGTGACGAAGGCAGATCCGGGCACGTGGGAGACCTCGAACCCTTCAGATGCTGCTCGGAGTCCCCACGTGGTCGGAGACCTCGCCCCCCCCCCCAGCACCCTCTCCCCAGCTTCGTGCCAACAGCCTCATTTGCCCACTAAAGGCCCTCGGGGCCTGGAGTCAAAGAACCGACTTTGTTCAGCTCGGCCGCTCCCCGCCCCACCGCTAAGCGCATCTCATGGAGAACAGGCCTGGCCATCCAAACCCCTGGCCTTGGCAGGATTCTCTTGGGCTGGAGAGGGGACCCCAGGGAAATACGGGTCCCCCTCTCCACTCGCACCCCACACCGAAGGCACCCGGCATGTCCTGAACTCCCTTCCACCCACTGCCCTCGGGGTGTGCATCCCGGGCGCCTCGATAAGCAGAGCCCTTTCTCGGCCCAAACAGCCTGCTGCCCACGGAGCCGAGTGCCAAGGCTGTCCCAGGGCACTGCCACTCGGGGCCACAGGGGCCCCATTGTCCCTCTACGCCAGGTCCCCTCTACCTCTGGCACACGTGCACACACACGCACCTACATGTACCCACACACATGCACACACACAGCTCAGGGGCCGGATCTGCCCGGGTGCAGCCCACCCTGCTCCAGTTGTCGCCGGCCCAGCTGCCGAGCCCCCACCCGGCCCACCTGTCAGGCCCGCGGGGCGTCAGCGCCAGCTGCCCGGAGCCCCCAGCCCAGCCCGGTGCCCCGGCCAGGCCCCACGCTCAGCTGCCAGCAGCCCCAGCACACCCGCCCCAACAGGTGTCCCCACGGCTGCTGGGGAGACGGCGTGGCTTTGCTGTTCTCCGACCCCTGCCCTCCCCCCGTGGGCCGTGCCGGGGAGGGGGGGGGCAGTGGGCCTCTGCCACGCCGGAAGGCAGGTGCCAGAGGGGTTGGCCCGGCCTCCAGCAGTTGCCCAGCGGCTGCCCCAGCCCCACCAGACCCCACCTCCTTGGGCTCCCAGTTCCAGCCGAGACGGGGTCAGGCGTCTCCTGCTCGTCGGAAAGTCCAGCCAAGCCCGGCCAGCGTGGCTCCAGGCTGAGCATCGACCTAGGAACCAGGAGGGCACGGTTTGATTCCCGGTCAGGGCACAGGCCCGGGTTGCGGGCTCCATCCCCTGTGTGGGGCGTGCGGGAGGCAGCCGATCCGTGATTCTCTCTCATCATGGATGCTTCTATCTCCCTCTCCCTCTCCTTCCTCTGCAAAATCAATAAAAAATATATTTAAAGAAAGAAAAGACCAACCAACCCTCCCCAGGGAGGTTCTGCCCAGCAGGACCCCGAGCGTCCCTGCCTGGGCCTCGCTCCCCAGCGTCCCCTCGCGCCCGTGGCGGCCGGGGTGGCAGACTCCCGGCTCCGGGGCTGTGGCCTGGGAGGGAGGACAGGCAGCCACCGGGAAGCAAAACATGCGCAGGGGGCTTTCAGGCGACGGCGGCAGCCCCCGGCCCGCGGTGTCCCTGCCCTCGCCGTCGGCTGCCCGCGTCCACCGTGGTCTAAACACCAGAAGGACATTTCCAGGAACAAACCATTCGCCAGCTTTCAATCGTGCGCCGCTCTGAGTCGCGTGATGACACCTTGGGCGTCCGGTTCTGTCCCACCCGAGACGCGGATCGTCCGTCCCCCCGTCCCGTGTCTCCGGGCTGTAGACACCCCACCCCCACCCCGTAGTCACTCGGCAGCCGGCGGGGCGGTCAGGTCCCCGGCCGAGGGCACAGTGCGTGTCCAAGGGCCTCGTTGGCCTTAATAGTCGCCCCAGAGCGCGAGAGTGGCCGCGCTGGCAGAACGGATTCGCCAGGGAAGCGGGAAGGCACTTCCTTTAAGGGAAAAGGTACCCTGGCCGGTGTGGCTCAGTGGATAGACCGTCGGCCTGCAGACCGAAGGGTCCCGGGTTTGATTCTGGTCAAGGGCACGGACCTCGATTGCAGCTCCTCCCTGGCCCAGGCCCTGGTCGGGCCGCGTGCAGGAGGCAGCCAGTCAGTGTGTTTCTCTCACGTCGATGTTTCTGTTTTTCCCTCTCTCTTCCACTCTCTTTAAAAAACAGCAATGGTGCCCTGACCGGTGTGGCTCAGTGGATGGAGCGTCGGCCTGCGGACTGAAGGGTCCCAGGTTCGATTCCGGTCAAGGGCATGCACCTGGGTTGTGGGCACATCCCCAGTGGGGAGTATGCAGGAGGCAGCTGATGGATGTTTCTCTCTCATCGATGTTTCTACCTCTCTATCCCTCTCCCTTCCTCTCTGTAAAAAATCAATAAAAAAAATATTTTAAAATAAAAACCTTAATTTATAAAAAATAAAAAAAAAATAGCAATGGAAAAACATCCTTGGGTGAGGATAAATAATAAATAAATAATTTTTTTTTAAATAAGGGAAAAGATGAACCTTCTTGGCTTAAGGAAGAAAACCCGGGGTCGCGGGGGTCTGTGGGGAGCATGAATCTTTGGGGAGATTAGAGAAGGGAGACAGACGTGTGGGACGTGTTCGGTTAGGATGGGAAAACCATTCACTTGTGGGTGAGAGACCGAACAGAGACATTTCCGACGGACAGCGCTGTGTTGTTCTAGAAAATACTGAACCTACAGGAAGCCTCGGCAGGGACCCCCTCCCCCCTCGAAACAAGTGACACCAAACCAGGCCGTTTCCTGCAAGTGAGGGGTAGTCGCACCCACTCGGGAACAGGACTGGGGGGCGGGGGCGGCCACGGTCGCATCACGTTTATTCCGGTGCCTGTTGGAATGGCCCCATGTTATCCGTGTTGTCGCTAACCTCTCCCTGGGCCTCGTCTATAAATCACACTTCATCGTAGGTGCGTGTGGGTAGGAAAAACGCAGAGTGTGCGTAGGTTTCGGGCATCCGCTGGGGGTCTGGGACGTATCAGCCGCAGACCAGGGGCGACTGCTGTAAGCGCCACGAGAGGAGAGGCATGAGGGGTGAGATAGAGGGGCCTAGCGGGAACCGACGGGGTGTCTCTGAGGACCTGAGGCCCGGGTGGCAGCCAGGAGCCAGCTTGGCAAAGCCCCGGCGGTGGACAGCCCGAGGGTGGAAGCGAACTTGCATTCCAGGGATTTGCATGCTGGTGACGCTCTTAGGCTGCTGGATTCCATCGGCCTCTGTGCACTGTAGCCTTTGGACGTCTGTGTTTGTGCCTGGGCTCGGCCCGCCTAGGGGTTTTCTTGGGTTCCCTCGCCCAGGTTGGGGGCCTGGTTTCGGCTCATAAGCTGGGCGGCACCCCACTTTTGCCTGTGCCCCGGAACATTTTGTGTGGGATCGATGTGAGCCGCTTCCTGAGAACGTTGTAGAAATCACCCCCAAACACTGGGCTTGGAGCCTGCTGGAGGGAGGTGGGTGGCCGTCATTTCCATTTCTCCCTTGGGTTTCTGTCCGTCAGGATTTTCCACTTCAGAAGTCACTGGGGGTATGTTTTTTTTCTTTTTTTTTTGCCTTGAAATTATCCGTCATATCAAGTTTTGAATTTTATGGACGTAAAATTAAAAGTCATGATAACGTGCACTTACTCAGCTCCCTCTGCATCTGTGGCCACTGTTCTCTTTTCTTTCCTAAATGTTATTTGTTACTTTGCTTCCTTCGAGTTCATCTATTTTACTTGCTCTTCAAACAGCCAGCATTGGGTTGTATTGACCAACTCTATTTTCACGAACACGTTTGTGTTTTGTTAATGCCCCCTTTTAGCCTTTCTTATTTGTGTGTTTGTTTATTTTTGGTGTTCTTCTTTCAACTTCTCGAGCGGAAAGCTTAGCATCTTCCTTTTCAGCCTTTCTGGTTTTCTGAAACTACTATGAATATTCCTCTGAATACCCTTTTGGCAGCTCCCACAGGTTTTGATACGTTATACCCTCATAGTGAATCTGTTCTCAATAAATTTGATTTCTACTTTATTTTCTTTTTACTCAAAGACTTAGTTAGGACGATATTCTTTTAACTTCCAGGTGTATCAACGTCGTCGCGCTCTCTCTGTTCCTAATTTCCCGTTCCCCGAGGTTTGGGCTTCGTGCACGAGTGGGGGCAGCAGAGCCTCTTCTGTCCGTTGAGGGAAGCCTGTTAGTGGGGCCACTCGGCTTCTCTCCGTCCGTACGTGGCTCCTCCGGTTTTCCCGCTGGGACATGTCCGCTCCTGCGGGCGTTGCTGGCGACATGGTGGGCTCCTTGTTCTATTGGTGTCGTTTGGGTTTGTCTCCTCCGCACTCTGGGCACACGTGTCCTTTCCTCGCCGCGTGCCAGTCTCGGCTCCGCATGTGAGCGCTCCCTCCCCTCCCCCTCGGGCTTCTCTCCAGGAACGCCGCCACCTCCCTCACTCCTCCCTCTCTTCTTCCTCTCCCGGCTCCGCCTGCCCCTCCCCAGGGGTGCTCAGGTCTGCAGCCTCCATTCCTCCTGCAGACGCCCCAGCCTTTGTGGGACCTGCTCTAAAGCCTGGTCAGACTTGCTCCTCGGGTGTGAGCTCACCGGAAGGCAGGGGGCTCTGGTCCCCAATGGGGCGGGGGGCTCCTCCAGTGTTTGGTGACTCCTCTCAGGGCATGAGCCCCTGTAGCTGTCGGGGGGGGGGGGGGGGCTCCAGCTGAGCGTTGGCTCAGCCCTCCCCCTGCGTCCGGCTGTGACTCAGGTTCAGCGGGCGCTGCCTGTGCCAAGGCCTGTGCAGGGCGAGAGTGTGGGCAGTGAGGGCGGAAAGGGACCCCGACGCGACAGGGCGAGTCTGGGGGTGCCGTGCAAGTCCTGCCGCCTGGGCCTTCCCGCCAGCCCAGCCCAGGCTCTCAAGAGGTTTGGGGGAGGGGAGCGCTGTGTTGTGAATTGTTGCTCAGGCTGCAGGCGTCCGGGGACCCCGGGGGCTGGCTGAGTGGGCTCAGAGGACGGAGGTCACGAGGTCTGAGCTTGAGCAAAGGAGGACCACGGGGAGGCCGAGGGGACGCCAGGCCGAGCCCTGTGAGGACAGAACCCCTGACCCGTGGAGCCCTTGACCCTGACCCTGACCCCGACCCGTGGAGCCCTTGACCCTGACCCTGACCCTGACCCTGCCCTTGACCCTGACCCTGACCCCTGGAGCCCTTGACCCTGACCCTGACCCTGACCCTCGTCATCGAGGACAGTTCTCGGTGGCTCCTAGGCGTTGAGCTGGCCCGGCCACCCTCCCTGGCATCGTCCCTCTGGACGGCCTCAAAATTGCTCAGGGCGCCACCCTCTCGGCCTCATCATCTTTGCCCACGACACCCGCCCCCTGGTCCGAGGCACCTCCTCAGGAAGCCAGTTCCCTGCCCTGGCCCAGAACCGGCCCAAGATGCCCGCCCCCCCCCCTCCCCCTCCAGCACCTGGGCCTCACGCAAAGGGGACTGTGCAGGGGGCGGGACCAGGAGATGGGGCATGACCCAGGGTCCTCACAAGGGCCTGGGAGGAGGGTCCGAGGCGGCAGAAGGGCCTCCCCGAGACCAAGTGCAGCCGGGACAGGATGCTGCACGGGGGCGGCCATGAGCCAGGCCTGCAGGCGGCTCTGGACTGGAGGAGGCGGGAGGCAGACCCATCTGCGCCTGCACAGACCCTGGCTGTGGCGGAGACCCCAGTCCTGAGTGTGTGGGCACCTCCTGCAGCAGCGGGATCCGGGTGCCAGCCCCACGTGGTGCCGTCTGGGGTATGGCCGCAGGCAAGGGGCGAACCCTGCCCTCTGGGGCTACCCGCCAGGAGGGGGACAGGCAGGCAGCCCGGGGCACGGAGCAGGGCTGTGCCCCGTCTAGGAAGTCAGCGGAGGCGTCCCCAGGAAGCAGCTGCGGCCCCGCAGGAGCGGGAGTGGAAGCCGCAGGCGAGAGGCACGGAGCCCCAGGGTGGCACGGACAGCGCCCGCCACACAGGGGGCAGCAGGCCTGGCTCCTGGGGCTGAGAGGAAGCGAGGGCTGAGCCGGGGCCAGGGGCGAGGGCAGGGAGAGGGAGAAGGGGAGGGGGAGGGGGCGGGGAGGGGGAGGGGGAGGGGGAGGGGGAGGGGGAGGGGGAAAGGGAGGGGAGGGGGCGAGGGAGAGGGAGAGCGAGGCTTGGCAGGGCTGGGGGGGCGCCCCGAGGGCGTTGGCGGCAGAGCCCGGAGGCCGTGCGTGTGGAAGACGGCCCGCCCTGAGCGCACGGAGGGCCACCGGCCAGCACAGGGGGCAGCGAGAGCCTCGGGGACCAGGAGGCTCTGGGAAACGTGAACTCGCCGCCGAGTGAAACGCGGGAGAAGCCGGAGTAAATCCCCCAGAAGGCGGGCGGAGACGGGGATGGAAACTGGAGGGACAGCCAAGAGGCGGGAGAGGCCTGCGAGGAGGTCCCGGCCCTGCCCGGCCGCCCAGAGGGACGGGGCCGAGGCGGCGGGAGGGGCCCACCGCGAACCCGGCTCCAGCGCCAGCCACCACGTCCGCCCAGAAACCCCCACCGTCCCAGGGAGCTGGCAGCCCCCCCACCCCAACCGGGGGCAAAGCTGCCTTCGGAATTCAGAAGGAAACTCCTCTGTGCCCAGCGAAGCCCCAGGGCGAGGGCACCACGCGGCCCCTCAGACTCGGGGGCTCGTAGCGTCACTTCCCGCACCTTCCCCCCCAGTGAGGAGGCGAGGGCAGGCGCCGGGGCCTGGGCGGGGGGAGCCAGGGGGCCCAGCCCGTCGGGGGAGGGCGCACTCAGGAAGCCTGGCCCCAGGGACATGAGGGCCGGGCTCCGAGGGGGACCTGGACGGTGGGGGTCGCCCCAAAGGAGGCAGGCCCTGCTGGGAGCAGGCAGAGAACGGGGACCAGGCTCGGCGGGGCCTGCACTGTGGACTGACGCGGGGACGTCCGAGGCAGGAGCCTGGGACCCGAGGGAGGTCAGGGTGGAGAGCGGCCGCGTGGGAGGTTACCGATCAAGAAATCAGCGGCAGGCACGGTCCCCGAGGCCGTCAGGGGCCCGACAAGTAGCTCCCCCCGCCCCCCGTGGGATGGGCACAGGCCGAGGCCCGAGTGGGCCTTTTCCAGGTTACGCTGCAGTGAGCACCCGTCCTTGGGGTTACACTCCCCCGACACCCACCAGCAAGCTCACACACACTCTCACACTCACACTTGCACACACTCACACTCACACACACATAATTAACTCTTCCCATAAGCGCACTGTCTGGCTGGGACGGGGGAGGACCCTGGGGGGCCAGAGGAGACAGGGAGATGAGGAGGGGCCAGGGCCAGGTCCTGGGAGGAGGGAGGGCCACGGAGGAGGTGGAGTCGCAGACGGGGGCCGCGGGGGCACAGGGTGGGGGAGGGTCCTCGGGAAGAGCCCCGGGCGGGAGGCTGTGGACGCTCTCACGGGAGCAGGCGGGGAGGGCTGGCGTGTCACGTGTCCGCGTGGCGCCATGTGCAGGGCGTGGGGGTCACAGGAGACGGTGGTTCTCCACCTTCCTCGTGCCGCTGCCCTTTAATCCGCCGGGCGCTCGGACGTGGGCGGCCGCCTGGCGACGATCGAGGCGCGGGGTCTCGGTTCCTAAGACGTTCAAAAATATGTTTTCCGATGGTCTCAGGCGACGCCGGTGAAAGGGCCATTCGACCCCCAATGGGGTCTCGACCCACAGGTTGAGAACCGCTGGCAGGAGAGGCCGGAGCCGGGTCTGCGTGGAGGCGGGAGTGGACGAGGCGGCGGCAGAAGACGGGAGGCGGCAGGACCACGGGCGCCGGGCTGGGGCGGAGGCCCGAGTGTGGCCGGCAGGAGAGCCGGGAGCCCGGGTCCCAGGCACCCAGGGCAGGGGCTCCAAGAAGGGGCGCCATGTGGTCCAGACGACGGGCTCAGGGGCCAGGCATCCGGGCGTCCGGCCCGCGGGCCGTGGAATTCCGGGCCGGTCTGACTCAGCACCACCGCCGTGTGCACGCTGACTGCCCGACGCTGCACCCATCGGGGCCACGTCACCCGCCTCAGTCACCAGGTCCGCCGCAGCACACGCGTGTGTGAGGGCTGTGGCCTGAGTGCCCGGACAGGAGGTGGCCTCGGGACAGGGCCTGCTGGGTGTCGACGAAGCCAGAAGGTCAGGCGGGGAGCCACAGGCCAGCTCCACCGTCCACACGGGGGTCTGCGCCCGGGACAGGGCGGGGGGCGTCCTGAGCTTGACCGCAGCCTGGGGCCGAGAGCAGGCTCGGCTGGGCCCGGAGAGAGGTGCCCGCACCCAGAGCCGGTCGCGGGGGAGAAAGAGCCTGACAGCTGGGGGCGGGCGCTTGCCCGACGCCTGGACGAGGCGCCCTGGGTGCGGGCAGTGGCCGGGGTGCTGGGCCCTGAGGGGGCGGGAGGCGCCCACTGTGCCGGGCGCCCTGTGGTGCCGCCAGGGCCCCGCGTGTGCCTGCGCCGTGGCCGTGAATGGCAGTGGAGGGAGAGGGCCCACCCCCTGAACGCCTGCGCCCTGAGGCCTGGGAGCCGGGGAGCCTGTGGACCTGCCTGGGGGGTGGGGGGGCGAGGGCCCCGCAGGGAGCAGACAGGAGCTGTCCCGAGACGGGCGCCCAGCGGGTGAGCCCCGCACACGCCCGCCGGGTGAGTGGCCTCTCCGGCCCCGTCAGGAAGGACCCGCCGGGGTGGCCACCGGGGAGTGGGTGCCTGTGGGGAGCCGCGGAGCGCGGGCGGACGCATTCTTTCCACAGATGCTTCCCGCTCCCGCGTTCCAGGCTGCACCCCTGGGGCCCCCGGGAGGCCCTCCTTCGCCCCCCTCAGCCGGCCTGGCCCCCTCTCCTGGCCCGGACCCTCTCCCCGAGGCCCCCCCCCACCCCGTCCTGGAAGCTATTTTGTTGTCTGCGAGCATGTGAGCGCCTGAGTTACGGCTCTCCGGGGCAGGCAGCCTGTTACCTAACGGCCTGGCGCAGGCCCATGTCTTGAGTAATTATTGGGGGGCGGGGGGCCGCCGGCCGCAGCGAGCCTCTCCGAGGGCCGCTGTTGTTCCCGCGTCGGCTGCTCTGGAGGCCCCGCTGCACCGCAGCTGTGACTTGGACGGAAGGAGGGCCCGGCCTCTGGGCGCTGGAGGAGCGGGCCCGGGGCAGGGGGGCCTCTGAGCCCTCTGGGCCCCGCGCCCCAGCCTCCGGGGCTGCCTGGCAGGCGGCAGGCTTGTCGGGGATCAGAACCCGGGGCCAGGCCCGGCAGCGCCGCTTGGCAGCGCCGATGGAAACCACGGTGCGGTTACGCACAGACGGGCGCGGAAACCCGGAGGACCGCAGGGCGAGGGCGCGCCAGGCGGCCCGTCCCCCCTCCCGCCCTGGGCCCCGGCCCCCTCCTGCCCTGCCGTTCCCACCCGGGGGGAGGGGGTGCAGCCCAGCACCCACCACGTGGACATGGCTCTGGCCAGCAGCCCAGCCTGCTACCCTGGGCCCTGGGGAGCAGAGTCGGGGTGCAGGGTCGCGGGGGCTCCCCTGGGCACCCCTCAGCTCGAGGCCCCAGCCCCCCCTCCACCAGGGGTCCACGTCCTCCGTGACTGAGCACCTACTGTGCGCCTGGAGGGGCGCCAGGTGCCGGAGCCACCAGCCCCTTCCTCAGGAAGCGCCATCCAGGGAGAGCCGGGCCGGGAGCCAGCACGGGGGTGGGTGGGGGTGGGGCGCTGCTGAGACGCAGGCGGGGGAAGGGCTGGCGGGTGTGAGTGAGCCGTGGCGGACGGGGTCCCCCCGAGGAGGTGACATGGGAGCAGAACCGACGGGAGGGGACGGGGTGAGCTGGGCAGATGGCAGGAGCGGAGGAAGGGCAGCCGGCCCCTCGGCCCCGGTGCCTCCGGCCTGCCCGGCTGAGAGGGTCCGGTGCTTCCTGTGTCCGCAGCGCAGGGGCCTGGCAGTGCGGCTCCGTGGCTGGGACGTCCTGCCCGGTCTGAGTCCCGGTCGGGGCACACGCACGGGGTGGGCGCGCTCCGGTCTGGGCAGCACAAGGAGGTGACCGGTGACGTTTCCTTTTCCCAGGGATGTTTCTCTCTCTCTCTCTCCCCCTTCCCCGTCCTCTCTCTCTAAGATCAATGGCCACGTCCCCAAGTGAAGGTTTTTTAAGGCAGCGACTCCTTCCCTGCTCAGCAGGTCCAGCAGGTCCTTGCAGAGGGCCTGCTGCTGCGGGCGGGCGGGCGGGCATGTGGCCCTGAGGTCCCGGCGGGCGCGGACCTGGTGTTCAGGCTCAGGGACACCCAGGCCCATGGCCCTTGGGCGAGGGGCACGTGCCAGGCAGGCCAGCCCAGGGCCTGGCTGCCCCCTGAGGGCGTCTCTCAGTCCATGAGAAGCTCAGGCCCCGTGACACGTCCGGTCACACTCTCCTCGGCGGGTGGAGAGCGGGCGGGGGGCCCGGGCCCGGCCCTCGGCACAGAGACGGTCACAGGATTCAGGACGAAGGGGCTGGTCCCGGCTGCTTCTGAGACGGTGACGTCAGTGTAGCCGATTCAAGAGAGAATTGTGCCCCCCCCCCCCCCGCCCGGGGCTCCAGCGAGGGGATGCGCTCAGGGCTGAGGTGTGCAGAGCAGGACCCCCCCCCCAGGCCTCCCCGAGTCGCACTGTCTGCAGCACAGGCCTGGCTCATGGGCCCCAGGGCTGCTCCCGCAGCCGCCATCACGGGAGGCGGGAAAGGGCCTGCACAGAGGCCGCCTTTGCCAGCCCCCCCCGCCCCCCGTTATCTCCATCGACCAGAATGGAATGCGCCCCCCATGTCACCGCAAGGGCCCCTGGGAAACCAGCTCCTTTCCGGGCGCCCCGGCCCCTCATCACGCCTGGGTCCCGTGGGTTAGAAAGGAGACCGTGGCTCTAGGGCAGTGGTCGGCAAACCACGGCTCCCGAGCCACATGCGGCTCTTTGGCCCCTTGAGTGTGGCTCTTCCACAAAATACCACATGCAGGCACACATACAATGTGATTGAAACTTCGTGGCCCATGCGCAGAAGTCGGTATTTTGTGGAAGAGCCACACTCAAGGGGCCAAAGAGCCGCATGTGGCTCGGGAGCCGCGGTTTGCTGGCCACGGCTGTAGAAACTGGCCGCAAGAGGGGGACGCTGCCATTTTCGGGGGGACGACGCCAGGGGATAGGACGCGTCGGTTCCAGATGCTTCTGAGACACCGCGTGCCGCGGCCAGGCCCAGGCTCCACGGCTTGCTTGACCCCAAGAGTCCGAACCGGGAGCCACCCGCATGTGGACGTGGTGACGTCAGCAGCAGAGGGAGCGCCCCCTCCGGGAGCAAAAGCAGAGGCGACAGCCACGCGACGGCCACGCAACAGCCACGCGACGGCCATGCGACGGCCACGCGACGGCCAGTGGAGGAAGAGGCCACGGGGGAGAGGGGGGCGGGAGGGGGACCCCCGGGGCAGCGTGGGCCCGGAGCTGAACGGCTTCAGCAGGGAGGGCCCGCCCCTCGGGAGATCGGAGCGGTCAGGGGAGGAGACGGCATGAGGTGACCACTGGGAGGTCGCTGGGCACGGAGCCCTGGGGGCCGGGGCCGGAAGTCCGGGTGCCCAGGGCGGAAAAGCGCATGCACAGCCTCTGGGTAAACACGGCCAATTAGCTTCACGCCCGCTCCCCGCTCCCCGCTGACAGGACAGCGAGGGCATCGGGCCGTTTTAAGGTGTAAGTCATTGCGGCACAGTGACCGTGAGAGAGGACAAGAGGGACACCAGGACGTGTGGACAGAAGTTTGGAAACTGGGACGCAGGAGGGCCAGTGGAGACCAGGGGGTACAGGCAAGAGGCCGGAGGAAGAGGAGGAGGAGGAGGAGAAGGAGGGAGAGCCACCGAGAACAAGGCAGCTCGCAGCCCGAACCCTGGGCAGGCCGGAGGACAGAGGCCGGAGGCCGGAGGAAGCCAGGGCGTACGGAGAAAGGCCTTCGAACGTCTGAGAGGGGAAATCATTTCCAATCTAGACTTCCACACCCAGTCCAGCCCTCAGCCTCGGGCGTCCTCCACGCTGGGCTGGGCTGGGCCTGACCGCAGACAGCGAGACATTCAGCGAAGGTGCATCTGAGCAGCAGAGGCTGCCCTGCACCCCCAGCCTCTGGCGCCAAGACTCCCTGGTCCCAGCCCCGCCCAAGACGGGAGGTTTCGTCCCCAGGGGAGCCGAACCTGAGAGATTCTGAATTTGGGGACCCCGGGAGCAGTTGTGGGTGACGGATAAGCTTTCATGATAAAAAAAAAAAGGGGGGGGACTCGGTGAACACTTTTGTGCTAAATAGTAAGACCCCTCCCCTCCCCTCCCCTCCCCTCCCCTCCCCTCCCCTCCCCTCTCCTCCCCTCCCCTCCCCTCCCCTCCCCTCTCCTCACTCCCCAGAAGACCCTTCTCGGGGCACCAGCAACAAAGGGGACACCCTCTGTCCCGGGGAAAAACGTGCGTCACACACAGGGGACATCAGAGTCTTCAGCGGCACTGAAGGGCGCCGGCTCGGGGAGGAGACAGGCCTTGAAGCCCCTGAGGGGTGCAGGGAGCCGGTCCATCCTTGCTGCTTCAAGGGACCTGGCGTCTATGGCATCCTGTTCCTAATATGTTTGCTCACCTTCTTGGCACTATGTGTTTTAACCAAGGTCTCCTCTCTGAGAAAGGTTGTTTCCCCAGGTAGAGATTTTCCCCTGAAGTTAGGGAGGGAATAAAACCCCTTAACTAAGTGCCAGGCGGGTAGTTAATCACTTTAACTACGAACAATCGTGCTTAAGCTACATAATCTTTACTCCCTGGAATGGAGATAAGAAACGCCCTAACCTTTGGAATAGAGATTGATAGGATTGAATCAACTGGTATAAATACAGATGTAACAAGACAACAGACACAGAACCTAGACACAGAACCTAGACACAGAACCTACACAGAACCTAGAGACAGAACCTAGCGAGAGAACATGGCAGAAACTGGCAACAGAACCTAGAGACAGAACCTAGAGACAGAACATGGCAAAAGATCCTGGACAGAAACTGGCAACAGAACCTAGAGACAGAACCTAGCAAGAGAACCTGGCTGAAGAACCTAGAGACAGAACCTGGATAGAACATGGCAAGAGAACCTGACTAGAACCTGGTGACTGATCCTGGCTGGAGAACCTAGCGAGGGAACATGGCTACAGAACCTGGCTGGAGAACCTGGAGAACCTGGCTGGAGATCCTAACCAGAACTTCGCTGGAGATCCTGACCAGAACTTGGCTAGAGATCCTGGCTAGGCTGCTGATCAACTGAACGCTGTTTCCGTGTCATTCCTTCTTCGCCGACTCCGTCCACACCTTTGGGGACCCCTGGACCTGCTGGGGCTGGACCCCAGCAGAGGGGAGCATCCTTCCCAACCTAGAATCCCACGCCCAGCCCCCTCTCAGGTCGGGGTAGGTGACAGGCGTCTCCACATGCACAGCCAGACCTCGACCTACTACGCGCCCCTCCGCGGGAGGCTCCGTGGGGTGCCGGGAAGACACTTCGAGGAGGGAGGACGCCGACGGGCTGCTGGTGTTCTCCGCAGGATGAAGAGAAGTTTTGCGATTCTGGCCGAGGGTTCGAGAATGAACTGCTGACAGACGCATCGAAAACCAGCAAAACGTAAAGGCGATTCCTAACCCCGGGAAAACGAACGGTTGCCTTAGGAGACCACGGGGTTTCCGTAGCGACGGAAAGTGGCGTGATGTTCGCCTGAGTGGGAACAGCGCGCAGTGAGCCCGGGATGGCACTGCAACGCCCGGAGGGGATCGGGCTGGGACAGGGCTGCGGGCACGAACTCTTATCTCGCCCTCCATCTCGGGCAGTCGCTGCGATGCTAACATGGCAGAGGCGAGGAATCGGCAGCACGTGGTGTGGGTACGCGGGCGGCTGAGAGTGGGGTGCCTCTGGGGTCGGGAATCGGGGGTGGAGAATGCAGCACCGGGAGAGCTCACGCAGGCTTGCTTGCTGGTGGCCGGAAAACTCCAGAATGGAGGGAGGGACGGATGGGGAGGCAGATGGGGAGGCGGATGGCCTGGGGGGAGGAGGACATGGCGCTGGGGGGGGGGGGCATTGGAAAGAGCGGGAAGGTGGGTGAGGAGCAGGAGGGGCAGCCGTCCACGCTGCCCCCGTGTGTGGCCTGTGGAGCCCTCTGGGTGGCAGGGGCTGGGCTGTACGGGACAGGGCGGTGGGGAGGGAGGAGGGCTCACCGGTGGGTGTCCCAGCCCCACCTGAACTCGGGTGACACAGAGACCTGGGCTCCTGCCGGTGGTCCCCCGAGCTGTGACCTGAGTGGTCAGAAGGATGGGCTCTAAGGCCCAGGCCCGATGCGGGCCCCCAGGCTGCAGACCACACAGAGCTGCCCACAGCTGCACCACCACCCCCCCCCCGGGCCCTGGAGACCCCACAGGGTGCTGCTGGGGAGTCCTCAGCCCCCGACCCCCACTGGGCACGGCCCCGGGACCCTGGCTGCGCGGCCGCCCCCGGCGTGAGCTCTGAGGACAGTGAGGGGTCAGCGGCAGCTCCTCACCGGCTCCTGGGTGGGGGGTGGGGGATTGGGGGGCCGGAGGGCATGGGGCCGGGTGTCTCTCTGAAGGGCTTCTATGTTTTAGAGACAATGTTTTCCAGGAACACTCACATTTCGTGCAAAACCTTGAAAACTGGCCAATTTAAAAACAAGAACTCCTGCCCTGGCCGGTCCGGCTCAGTGGATGGAGCGTCGGCCGCAGACTGAAGGGTCCCGGGTTCGATTCCGGTCAAGGGCACGGACCTCGGTGGCAGGCTCCTCCCTGGCCCGGGCCCTGGTCGGGGCGCATGCAGGAGGCAACCAATCAGTGTGTCTCTCTCACATCGATGTTCCTCTCTGTCTCTCCCTCTCTCTTCCGCTCTCCCTAAAAATCAGTGGGAAAATGTCCTCAGCGGAGGATTCAGAAATGAATAGAAACAAGAGCTCCTGCTGGGCAGAGCGCACTGGCCGGGCAGAGGGAGACGGTGGGCGCTGCCTGGGTCTGGGCAGCGGGGGAGGGGTGTCCAGGAGGTGTGTGCCTTGGGGTGCCCGTCAGTGGGGTCCTGCCTGGCTCGCTGTGACGTGGGGATGTTCGCAGCCACATGGTGGGCCGGGCGGAGGATGAAGTGAGCGCCGAGCTGGTACCCAGGCATGCTGAGCTGTCACGCGTGTCCCCATGCGTGTCCCTGTGTGTGTCCCCGTGTGTGTCCCCGTGCGTGTCCCTGTGCGTGTCCCCGTGTGTGGCCCCATGCGTGTCCCTGTGCGTGTCCCCGTGTGTGGCCTCATGTGTGTCCCCGTGCGTGTCCCCGTGTGTTTCCCCGTGTGTGTCCCCGTGCGTGTCCCTGTGTGTGTCCCCGTGCGTGTCCCTGTGCGTGTCCCCGTGCGTGTCCCCGTGAGTGTCCCCGTGTGTCCCCATGTGTGTCCCCGTGCGTGTCCCCGTGTGTATCCCTGTGTGTGTCCCCGTGTGTGTCCCCGTGCGTGTCCCCCGGCGTGCCCGCTCCGTGTCCCCCGGCGTGCCCGCTCCAGAGCCTGGAACCCCCCTCCCGGCACCCCCAGTGCAGCTCCAGGCTGGCATCCTGCTCCGCCCAGCATGCATTGCTCCTGAGAGCGGCCGGGCGGCCACTGGTCCAGACAGGGCCCTGGGCTGGTTCGCAGGGACCCGGGCTCCCTCCCCGCGAGCCCCAGGCCTGGCGCCCTGCCTCCCGCCCGCGATCTCGGCCTGGCCCGGCCGGCACACGCAGCGACCGCCATCGGGCGGAGCTGGGACCGGGCGGAGCGGCTCTGCCCGCATTTCTCCTGAGACTCGCGTTCAGGACCCTCGTTTGGAAACAAGCTCATAACCGCCTGGGCCGTCGCCGGGGTGTGACCGTGGCCCCGGGGCCTCTCGCTGGCCGTGCCCCTCCCTGCTTGGCTTTCTCCCCTCCGAGGGCGGCCGCGTGGGCTGACGGGTGGCTCGGGGCGTGGAGGCAGGAACAAGGCACTCTCCGGCTGCAAATCATGACATGATTCCAGGTCCCCCCGCGCCCCCCCGCAGCTCCTGGGCCCACGGCCGTCCCGCCGCCCACGGGGTCCTGTCACTGTGCATGTGAGGTAGGGACAGTCTGTGCTCAGGGCCGGAGGGTGAGAGGAGTTCGGGGATCCTCTGAGCCCCATGAAGGCCCAGGAGAGGCTGCCCCCCATATCCGTGGCCCAGGACCCGCCCAGCAGAGGGACTCTCAGGCCGCCCACAGGCCAGCCACAGAGCCCGGGCTCCCCCCAGGCCCCACCCCAGAGAAGGGCTCCCCTGTGGACCGTCTCCCTTCACCCTCAAGACAACCGCTGAGGGCAGAGCAGGAGGGGAGGAGGCGGCAGCCCCAGACCAGCCCGACCACGGCTCAGGCCACATCTTTGCTGTGGGATCAGCCACTGAGGGAACCGGGACGAGGCCGTGTGTGCTGGGCAGAGGCCACAGCAGGGCCTGGGGCTGGGCAGGGCCGGGCAAACTCAGGACAACCAGAGGCCGGGGGGCAGCAGGCAGCCCCTGGGCGGTCAAAAGGGGGCACACCTCAGGGTGGGGCTGGGAGGCTCCACAGGGCTTGACCCACCCTGTGTCCCCCACACCTCCTGCCCCCCAATAGGGACTGTCACCTCGAGGCGGCCCTGGACTGCACCTCTTCAGCCGCGCCCAGCAGCCCCACTCCTGCCCGCATCCCGGCCCCGCTGCTCCCTCCCCCCAGAGCGCCCCCGTGAGCCCTCCGTACCCATGTGCGCATCTGGAGGCCTCAACAGATGTTCAAGTGCCATAAAGTGAAAATTTATGAAACCACAAACTTCTTCTGTAGTGTGTTCGGTGCATTAATTGGTGCCAAACCAATCGATGCTCGGAGCTGGGCCTGCGCAGGGAGGGGCGGGAAGGGCCAGGGGCTGCGGGGCCCAGGGAGCCCAGGTGGACCCCAGAGCCTGGGCCCCCCGTCACACGCAGGCCTCCCAGGGCAGGAGCAGGCAGTGGGGCTGAGGGGCCGGCCCAGCTGCAGGGGGAGCCCCGGGGTCCCAGGCAGGGAGAGGGACAGGGTTTGGGGGTGAGCATGGCTCCCCACGGCCTCCCCCTCGCTCACCTCCTGAGCCCAGCTCAGACCCCTGCCCGTCCCCTCCCTGCCCAACACTGTGTCTTCCCAGCATGGAACCGGGGTGGGGGCTGTGGGGGTGCGTGGGCAAGGCCCTTCTCCTGGTGCAGGGGAGGGGGGGGCATGGTATAGACCTCAGTTGAGGTCTCCAAACGGTTCTGCAGAGAACGGGGTGCGGGGCAGCGCCTGGGGGGCTGAGGGCGTGGCCCCGGGCCCAGGGAAGCCCTCCCTCCCCTCACAGCCCTCCCGCACCAGCTCTGTCCGGGTGAAGCGAAGATGAGGCCCCTCTGGCCTGGGGACAGGACCGTGGACGTGTGACTGTCCCCACTGGGCCAGGCGGTCTCACCCGGTGCGGGCAAGAGGCAGAGCCCACGCCAGCCTTCGAGCCTTCGTGCTGGCGCAGGATGGGTCACCTGGTCTCCGCCTCCGGGAAGGCATTCAGACGGAGGGAGGGGCGAGGGCTCCCTGGCCCAGGTGTCCACACAGTGCAGACACGCGTGCCCAGGCCGCACACGCTCCCCGCGGGAATACAGGGCCACTGACCACGCTCCTGCGCTCTTGTCCCCGCAGGTGACGCAGCTGGACCAGAGGCTGGTGCTCATCACAGACCTGCTCCAGCAGCTCCTCTCCCTGCACCAGGGCGGCCCCCCGGGCGGCCGGCCCCCCGGCGGAGGCGGGGCCCACGTGCAGCCCGGCCGGGGCCCCCTGGACCCCCAGCTCTTCCTGCCCAGCAACGCCCTGCCCACCTACGAACAGCTGACCGTGCCCCGCAGGAGCCCCGACGAAGGGTCCTGATGGGGGCCTGGGGCCTGAGCGGGGAGGCCCGGAGGACCCCCCCACGGCCTGCCCCACCTCCCACGCAGCAGGGGCACCCGGCCGGCCACCTCCTGGGAAGTCCCGTGGGCAGCCCCTCTCTCCCAGGCCCTGGACACCCTGTGACCACGCTGCCACCGGCCTGGGCTGGGGGCGGGCGCCCCTCTCAGCTCGAACTGTGGCCCCCATTGCTTGCGTGGTGGTTGGGACCGGGTGGCCGGGGTCAGGCGGGCCCTCGGAGCAAGGACCCAGGCACTCACCTGCTCCCAGGTACGGCAGGAGGGCAGGTGGGCAGCCCAGGGCGCTTCCCGGGTGGGGGGGGGCGGGGTTTGAGGGACCGCCTAGACGGCACCTGTGGGTCCCACACCCCCGCCCTGGCAGCCAGGGCCCAGGGAGGAGACAGGCAGGGCAGGGCGGGCCCAGCCTCTGCCAATCAAAGGATGCCCATGCGCCCGCTCAGAGGGCCAGGCCAGGCCCTGAGCCTCGGTCTCTGAGAGGCGGACGGGACGGCCCGGGACTGTGAGGAGCCGATCCTGAGGCCGCTCCGAGAGGCGGGACCGGCCGCTGTCCCCCGACGCTGCACGGGGGCAGAATGTCCACCGGCGAAGGGGGGTGGGCGGCCCCCACTGTGGACCGGCAGCTTCTCCCACCCGTGCCAGCAGCCGCGGCCCCGGCCCCCGCCCTGCGGAGCAGCTGGGCGAACGCACACGGCGCCGCCCGGGCCCCCGGACCCGGCTCCTCGGGGCGTCCCGGCTCCTCAGGGCGACCCGGCTCAGGAATCAGGGTGATTTGTGGTGATTCGGAGTCTGTTTTAATGAGCTTCACGGTGTGATTTTGATTCTCTCTCTGCCGGCTTTCCCTAATAAACGTGGAGTCACCGGGGTGATCTCGGCGTCGCTATCGCCTCATTCCTGGGGGGCGGAGGGACCCTTTTCTGAGACAACCCCGTCCTCCCTCGGAGCTGCCACCCCTCCGAGGGCGCGGGGACAGCAGTCCACACCCCGGGGGCCACCTTCGGGGACACAGTGGGCCTCTCCGTCTGCCCCTCCCAGGCCAGGCTGGGCCTCATCCGAGGAGCCCTGAGCCCACCATGAGGGGGGCCCTCCTGGTCCCTGCCCCAGAGCTCGAGGTGCTCAGACGATTAGAGTGGGTGCAGGGACGGCCCCGAGCTCCGGGCCCCCCGGCATGCAGCACCCCTAGGCCGCAGTCCCCCTCAGGCCTACCCAGCTCCCAGGTCAGATAGCGCCCAGTGCTCGGCGAGGCCCCATCCCCGCTCCTGCTCACAGGTGCAGACACAGCCAAGGCCGCGGGGGGCGAGGGTGTGGCGGCCACTGCACCTCTGACCGGCCCTCACTCTCCTCCTGCCAGAGCCCCCCAACCCCCTCCCCGGGCCCAGGCCAGCAGGGCTGAGGGCGTCTGAGAGCTCGGGCCGCAGGAGGCAGAGGACGGCAAGTGTCGGACGGAATCCCGGGTCCCGTGTGGCGTGGCCCCGTGGGAGGGTCCTGCTCCGCCCAGCCCCGCTGTGTCTGGCCCCCAGGGGCTCCCCAGAGCCCAGCCTGGCACCCACCGTGGGGACGGGCGGTGCAGGGCAGGGGGGTGGGAGGCCTGCAGGCCTGGGGCCTCCCAGCCAACCTGGGGGAGGGGCTGAGCAACAATTACTGGAAGGCAGAGCTGTTGTTTCCGTGTTGCGTAAATATTTGCAGAAACCCCAGGGAGCGGCTGGCTGGGGAGCAGGGCCCTCCAGGAGCCCCAGGCCAGGTGGGCGCAGCTCCGGACCGCTGCCCCGGGGCCGCCCTGGCCGCCTCAGCCGCCTGGCCCAGCCCCGGCTGCACACCCAGTGCCCCAGGGCTCTCCTCCTGGACGGCCATTGGCGGCCCTCTGGGGTGTGAAATGCAATTTACCTGAAATAAAGCCCAATTATGGAATTAGCTCATTAACGCCCCCGGTGGAGGCTGGGCCCGGCCGGCGGGCGCTCAATGCCCGACGGTGCCCGCGGTCGGGGAACAGATGGCGCCCCGGCCGCCTTGCCGCCGCATTCCTTCACTCTGCCCCCCGATAACTGACTTCGACAGCACACGGCCATCTGGTGCATGACACGTCCTGTGTGCCCCGGACAATGGCCCGGCAGACCTCTCCGGGGAAGGCCGTCGCCCGGGCAACCGCAGCCTGTGCAGCCCGGGCCCAGGGAGGGCCCCGCCCCCGCCCCTTTGTGGGCTCCGCGGCCGCCCTGAGTATTTGTCCGCCGTGCCCGGCCTTTGTCTCCAAATCGGGCTCTCCGCGAGCTCCCCGGTACCCAGCGGGCACCAGAGCATCTGCTGGGGGAGGGCGAGGGGCTGGGCAGCTGCCTGCTTCCTGGGCACCCACCTCCTCCGCCCGGCCCTCCCCCACGAGTGTGCCCTCCGGAACCCGGTGGGAAGATGGCACCTCACGGGCACTGGCTTGGCCAGGAGCCAGGAGAGGAAGGGCTGGCACCCCCCCCCCCGACCCTGCCCTGCCTGTGAGGGGGGAGCAGGACAGTGACCTCACGGGGAGGGGACGGGGTGGGGCAGGGAGAAGTGTGTAAACTCAGACCCGTGGGCACAGCGAGGGCCTCAGAAAGGAGTCCTGGCCCAGGGCACCGGGGTCTGGGCGCCCGCGCTTCCCTGCACCCCCGCCTGGCCTGCCCGACCCGCCCGCGCTCCTACCCCTTCTGCACCAGCCGCGCCCCCCCCCCCCCCCCCCCCCCCCCCGCTCGGGCCTTCCAGCCCAGGTCAGCGCAGTCGGCCACAGGCAGGGCCCGCGGGCGGCAAGTGAGCCTGGAGCAGGCGCCTCCGACCTCCCGGCCGCGGCCGCTTCTGCACCTGCTCCAGGGGGGCTGCCGGCTCCCGCAGACCAGGCCTGGGCGAGGCCGGAGACACTGGCCTGAGGAGGGTCTTCCCTAAAGGGGGTCCCGGCCAGTCATGGGGCCACCCCTGCCCCCTCCCAGCCAAGGCCCTGAGGCCAGAGCACCTGCCCAGACCATAGGCCAGTGATGGCGAACCTATGACACGCGTGTCAGAGGGGACACGCGAACTCATTTTTTTGGTTGATTTTTCTTTGTTAAATGGCATTTAAATCTATACAATAAATATCAAAAATGTAAGTCTTTGTTTTACTATGGTTGCAAATATCAAAAAATTTCTGTATGTGACACGGCCCCAGAGTGAAGTTAGGGTTTTTCAAAACGCTGACACGCCGAACTCAGAAGGTTCACCGTCACTGCCCTAGGCTCTAGCTGGGGGGGGGGGGGGCGGGGGGGGTAGGGGGGGGGCTCGCTGAGCCCTAGATTCCTCCCTTCGTGAACTCCCAGGCCTGATTCCCCCCAGCACCCAGTGAGTCACCGGCTCTGCCAGAGGGAAGCATGGGCCTCCCCACCCCCTCCCACCGCCGGCCCCCAGCCAGGAGGGAGGGGAGGGAGCTGGGCCAAGGCAGACCTGCCCAAGCCAGCGGGGACTCCCCCCTCTTGGCCATCGTCCCAGGGCCCGCCCTCCATGGCCCCCAGAAGGGTGGTCTGCCCCTCCTGCCCCGAGCCAGGCCCATGGCCCCGCTCTGTCCCAGCTTAGGGTTCTCTCTGGGCAGCGACCCCGCAGCCTGAGACGGCCAGTGGGGCCCAGGACGGGGAGGTCCACCGGTGCCCACTGTGGGCCTAGCACCCCAGCTGCTGCTTCCTGGGGGGCCCCGGTTATTGGGGGGAGGGTGTTGAGACCGAGTTGAAATCTTGTCTCCTGCCTGGCCAGCATGGCTCAGTGGTTGAGCATCGACCTATGAACCAGGAGATCAAAGTTCAATTACTGGTCAGGGCACAGGCCCGGGTTGTGGGCTCGATCCCCGGTGTGGGGCCTGCAGGAGGCGGCCGATCGTGATTCTCTGATCATTGATGTTTCTCTCTCTCCCTCTCCCTTCCTCTCTGAAGTCAATTAAAAAATATTTTTTATAAAAAGAAAAGAAATCGTGTCTCTTGGACGCCACAGTGGCTCTAGCTGCCAGGCCTCCCCCGCGTCCGGCCCCTCCACACCCGCCCGTGCCCTCTGGCCAGCGGCCAGCCCAGGAGGCGGTGACCTCCCAGCAGCATCACTGGGGCAGCAGCGGCAGCACGGGCGACGGGGTGCCTGCCGGTGCTCCTGGGCACAGACTGCCCGAGGGGAGGGACACGCTTCGAGCAGAGGGACCTCGGGCACGGGAGTCCTCCCCACCTGGTGCAAGTGGGTAAACTGAGGCCCGGGCAGGGCCGGCCGATGAGCACCTGTGTGGGGGGGAATTTGCATGGGAAACGCCTCCAAGAAGAAACAGGACTTCCGGTGGCAGCGAGGGAGAGGGGAAGCCGGCCGGAAGCCGGAGGGAGGGAGGGAGGGAGGGGGGAGGGAGGGGAAGGGGGGAGGAGGAGGGGGAGAGAGGGAGGGAGGGGGGCCGGCTGGAGCAGACTGGCCTTCCAGGGACCAGAGAGGCCACGTCCACGGAAAAGTGCAGAACATGCCCAGTGTGTGAGCACAGGGCCCGGCTCCCGCCCAGGCCAGCACGTCTTCCCTCTCGATGCCCCCTGGTCCCAGCCCGGCTGCCGCTGCCCCAGCAGCTCAGGACAACTCCAGGCTCCCACGGACCCTCAGGAACGGCCACAGCCTCTCCCAAGTCAGCCCACCACGCCTCACCGACTTCGGGTGTTTCTTAGCTGCCCCACAGCAAGGCCAGCACCCTCGGGGGGACCCTCGAGCCGCCACTCATACATACACACACACACATACACACATACACACACTCACACACACATTAATGCATATACACATACACACATGCACAGGGATGCACATACACACATACATACACACTCACACACATGCATACACATATGCACAGGCATACACATGCATACACATACACAGGTGCATGTACACACATGCATATACACATATGCACCCATGCACATATACACACATGCGCGTACACACCTGCACACATATACACTCACACATACATATATACACACGCGTGCACACATGCATTTATGCGCATGCATTCACATATATGCGCATACACACGTGCATGCCCACACACGTATACATGCACATGTACGCGCACACGCACACTTGAGGGAGGAATGGCCCCCAGGAACGTAGGGGTGAAGAGAGAACTGAAGCCAGAAGCCAGGGGTCCTCTCGGTCCCTTCCTGGCTCAGCCGCTCTCTCGCCGTGTGTCCTTAGAGCCCCTAACTCTCTCTGAGCTTCAGTAGGTCCCGCACCCCAGCTTCACCAGCTGCGGGCCAGGCGCCGACGTCGGAGAAGGCAGGACCACAGGCTCCCTCGCTGCCCCACAATCTGGTAAATTTCCCAACCCGCACCCCCAGTCCGTCCTCCCTGGCCCTTCCGCTCATCACGCACCACCGACCCGCTCTCCTCGCCCGCTCCCAGGTCACCTCCCGGCCAGCCCCTCGCACGCCCAGGGCGCACCTGTCCCCCTGCCCCGGCCACTCACTCCCCGAGCTCAGGGGGGGACTGTTAGCGCCGCGGCGGCCGCAGTGCGTCTTCATGGGCTGGGACGGGGCTGGCCGCCCCCAGCGCCCACAACAAATCAGCCGTGAATGGGCAGCTGCCAGCGCCCGGCGGGCAAGGCCTCGTTCTTCTCCGTGCGGGTCTCAACCCGGCCGCTCCGGGAGCGACACGGCCCAGGGCCCACGGGAGGGGCTGCCCGCCGCGAGGCCAGCACCCTCAGGCGGGACCCCTCTCAGCGCACCCCTGGGGCCTCGAGGGGCACCCGGGAGCGCGCTCCCCACCTGGGTCCGCCGCCCCCTCCCGCAAAGGCCCAGCCACAGCCCCTCTGGGTAGACAATGGGAGTGACAGGTCGGCGATGGATGGCCCGGGCCAGGGGGGCCTGGGGGTGGAGACTGGATGGGCTGGGGCCTGTCCGGAGACCAGGGCCCTTGACACAGAGACCCTCCAAAGGGGTTGTGGGGAGGGCGTGTCGTTAAGGGATTGCAGCGTCTCAATCCTGTCCCTCCCGTCCACAGAGCTGGGAGAGGGAAGGGGCGCAGACAGTCGGCTTGACTGGCTGCCCTGGGCCTGGGGCCGGCCGCCCTCCATCCCCCCCTCCCCCCAAGGCCTGGGGGGACGGGCACTGCCCAGCTTGGGGCACGGGCCACGGGCGAGAGGCTCCTGCCCACCCACCGCGGCAGGACGGAGCCTGGGGGGCGTCCCCTCCAAGTCCCACCCGGCAGCCCCTGCAAACCATCGCTGAGGAGGGGACCCCGAGGCGTGGGAGGCGCGCAATGTGGGGGGTCAGAGCATCCCAAGCCGGGGACCACCCTCCCTCTGGGCCCGTCTGCTCCCACCTGCCTCGGAGGAGACCCCCCCCCACGCGGCCGGGCCCCTCGAGAAGCGAGGAGGCGGCCGGCAGGTGCTTCCTGAGGTTCTGGGCGCCGCTCAGCCCCTCCCCGGCCCCTCCCTCCTGCAGAGCCCGCACCACCCCCTCTGCTTCCTGTGACTTTGTGTTTCAAGGTGCAGACATAGAGCCCCCCCACGGGCTGGGAAGAGGCTGGCCCTTCACACTCCCCCCACCCCACCCCCACCCCCCAGGGTCTCCCAGCCAGCGCCCTCAGACTCCATTCTGCAGGGCGGGGCGCGGGCCACAGTCACCCGGGCAGCCAGGCCACCCGCTGGTCCACAGGACGGTCCCGTTTCCAGGGTGTGGTCACTGAGGCAGGATGGGGACACCCACACCCTGGAGTCCAGACCGCTTTCCCGGAGCTGAGCTCTGCCCTTCACCCCTCGGAGCCGGCTGGTCCCCCAGAGGCCCTCAGGTTCCAGGGACCGCACCCCCCCCAGAGGCCCTCAGGTTCCAGGGACCCCCCCCAGAGGCCCTCAGGGTCCAGGGACCCCCCCCCAGAGGCCCTCAGGTCCCAGGGACAGGCCTCCCTGGGCTCTGAGGCCCAGCCGCCCCTCCCCCCGGCTGGCACCGCAGGCCTCTGCCCCCAGGCGGCCAGGTGGCCGCACCAGGTGGACAGAACTAATGCACAAATGGATGAGTGACTCAGCTAGAAACACTGCCAGGGACGGACGGGAGGACCCCATGGTGGGGCCCAGTGCGGGTGCCTCTCTGACTCCAAGCTCCCTGCCCCCCGCCCCCGCACCTCCGCCCACAGAGAGTGGGAGCACCGGGCCGTCCTCCCTCCTGTGGACCCCGAGCTGCCAGGGGGGCGTGAGGCCAGGGCGGTCAGCGGCCCCTCTCCTCCTGCCCGCCCTGCCCCTCCCCCTGCCTCCCGGTGACTCGGGCAGAGCCGAGCCCTACAAACCTCCACGGACCCTCACGGGGGTCCAGGCGGCTTCGGTTACCCGGTGCCCGGCTGGCCTGCCTCCCACAGGCCCCGCCAAGGCCTGGCACCGCGGCCCCGCTCCCTGCCAGTGCGCCGAGGCTTCGGGGTGCGGGCAGGTTGCCTTCCCGCTGCCAGCTCAGCCCCGTCCCCCGGGAAAAGGCCCCATTGTTCCCCCGGCCCCCGCCTGGCTCCGAGACACCCTGGCTCCGGGCTCCGAGGTCACCGGCCTCGAAGGATCCACCTGCAGCCTCGCCCGCTTCCAGGAAACTGAATCCAGCGGCAGATGCCAGCCCCAGGGGGGGAGGGGCACAGAAGCCCATTCACCCACGCT
The DNA here is from genome assembly GCF_014108235.1 of Myotis myotis. Classification (NCBI taxonomy): domain Eukaryota; kingdom Metazoa; phylum Chordata; class Mammalia; order Chiroptera; family Vespertilionidae; genus Myotis; species Myotis myotis. Next base: position 3,306,427 of record NW_023416332.1, on the reverse strand, counting down.
GGCGCTGCTGCCCGGCCTGGCGCTGCCTGCCCACTGGCCCCACACCTGGGCCCCCGCGCCTGGGCCCATTCCTGGGCACCCCACACCCAGGCACCGGCCTCCCAGAGCCAACGCTGCCCACAGGCCGGGACGGAGGGCTGGGTGCCCGCCCTGGTGCCCAGCACAGGCTTGAGGGTGGGTGGGAAAGGGGCTGAGACCCTGTGCTCCCTCCGAGCCTCACAGATAGCGAGCAACCCCGCGGGGGCGCAGGGGGGCTGTCCACGCGGCGGGTCCACACAGGTCCGCGAGTCTCACCGTCCCCACCGCGTGGGGAGGGACCCAGGCCCAGCGCCTGCCAGGACCGGCTCCTCGCGGGTGAGGCGCAGAGCTGGGGAGCCTGGCCCCGCCCGGGGCCCCTCTGGGTGAGCGGAGGGCGGAGAAGGCGGCCTCGCAGGGCACAGCTGAGGGCGATGGTGAGAGCAGCATCGTGAGCAAAGGTGGGGGCCAAGGGCTGCCTCCCGCCCGGAGGTGGGATCTTGGGCCCATTTCACAGGCGGGTGGGCGGGCGGAGGGCACTGCACTGAGGGCGGGCGGCTCCACCCTCCTGCAGGGAGGACCCCAAGTGAGTGGTCTCCTGTCACCTACCCCACACCCAGCCCCAGCCCAGCCTGCAGCCCAGGGACCCCGTGGAAGCAGGAGGGGGCAGGCCCAGGCCAGGCTTGACCCCCAGCAGGTCCCGGCTCTGTCTCCTGGTGAAGTGGCCGCTGTGGGCCCTGTGGGGAGACAGGGGAGGAAAGGGCAGGGGAACGGAGGCGGGCTCGGGACAGGGCAGTGCTGACAGGGGGGCAGGGGGTGCCCGCAGGTCCCACAGCCAGGGCCCGGTTCCTGGCTGCTTCCAGGCGGCCGCTGCCCCCTCTGAGCGCCAGGCCCGGCCAGCGCCCGGCCACAGCCCCCGGCTCAGAGGCGGTCCTGCTCGCCCAAGCCCTCAGGTCGCGCTGAGAAGAGCATCCTGCCCCCGGGAGCATGAGCTTCGCCTCCGCCCAGTGCAGGAGGCAGGCCTGGACCCCCGGCAGGTGGAGGCCAGTCACCGGGCCCAGCCCCCACTCTCCGCCCACCCCCTCAGCTGTCCCAGCTCCTCCCACTGAATTGGCCCCTCCTCCCTTCCTCCATTTAGCAAACTCCTACTCATCCAACAAAGCCCCAGGCAAGGGCCCCCCCTCCTGCAGAGCCAGCGATGAGGCGCACGCGCTCCCTTCACAGCCCTTGGCCCCGCGGCGACCCAGTCTGTGTCCTTTGCCGCTGGTCTCCCTGCAGACCAGGTACTGCCCCTTCCGTAAGTCGCAGAGAACCCGCGGCCGTTCGTCTAGGACAGGGGTGGGCAACCTTTTTGTGAGCGCGTGCCCGAACCAGCAAAATCTCTGACTCAACATTCTGCGTGCCAACCCTAATTTTTCGAGAACATGTTACGCCTACTTGGTATCTCTTAAGGTGTACGTATGTGAAGAACCTTGAAGAAATAATAAAATTCATTCGAGCGACAAAAACACAGTATATGATGATGAAAAAGACATTTATTTTTTAATGTGTACATGTACACTGACAGTCCGGCAGAAAACTGTATGACTCCGTGTGATACTATCAGTGGGACGTTTGCGGCTGCATCACTGATGACAGATTTTACATCAGGTTTCTATTTCGTGACCTTCAGAGATATGCAGGCGCTTCTACTGTCATCCGTCAGGCTACTCCTATTACGAGATTTAACACAATTCGTCACTGAGAACAAAGATTCACACGCGTATGTGGATGAAACCAAAACACTGGTCAGATCTAGGAAGGCCGGAGAGCTAAGGCAGAGGCATAGAAATGGCTCTTCCCCCTCTCGTCAATCCATGTCTGTGGTCTTTACGATAACTTGTTATGTAAAATTATTTATTTATCTAAGATGCACCTACACTGATTTATCTGAAAAATAAAGAAGTCGATATTAAGAAAAAAATTGTAAATTATGAGAGAGGGTTTCGAGTGCCAGCAAGAGTTACTGGTGTGCCATGTTTGGCACGCGTGCCAGGGGTTGCCCACCCCTCGTCTAGGAGATGCCAGCCTGCAGGAAGCTGGCTCATTCCCCATCCCGGGCACGGGCACCACCGCTGTGGCTGGCTGGGACCTGACCCTAAAGAACGGGCCATCCCACTGGGAGCCACGGAGGAGAAAGAGGGGCACCCCCACACACCTGTCCCCTGTCCCCACGACCAGCTGTACCACAGCCCTCAGGAGCCCCTAGGGTCCACCCCTGTGTGCGCCCGCTGTGTCGGCACCCCACCCCCAGAACCCTCCTCCCTCACCCCACGTCGGGACTGTGGAGGCGGCCTCAGGAGAGCAGGTTGGCTAAACCCACCGTCTCCTGGGCGGGCTCCCCTGCGGGGCGTGGGGACCCAGTACCCTGTGCTTGGCCCCAACATCCCCACCCTCACCGCCCTCGGTGCCCCTTGCCCACACCCCCCGGCCTTTGGGGGTGTCCAGAGCAACGCGGTTGCACATCCTCTGCCTCTGGGCTCCTGGTGCTGCCTCCCGCCCCGGGGGCCTGGCCCTGCCCATGGGAGCCCCAGATCCCCCCACACACAGGCCCCGCGGGAGAGCTGGCCGGTCCCTCGAGCCCCGTCACCCGCTGCGAAGCCACGGGGCCATCGCCGAAGGTTTCCTGAGGGTCACAGCCAGGAAGATGCTTCCAGGTCACCGTGTTCACGGCCTGGGGTGCCGGGTCGGTGTCCAGGGGGCCAGCCGGCCAGTGTGCAGTGTCCCCCGGCCTCACACCCGCCCCGCCCTCCCCAATCGGCCTGGACTGCCCTGGAGGCCGCACCCCAGAGAGCCCGGCCCAGGCGGCAGGCGGGTCCACGAAGGCCCGGAGGGTCCAGGCCGGGGCGGAGGGGTCGCTGGCCGCGGCGGAAAGGCCCTCGCCACTGGCCTCCTGCGCCGGCCGGGAAGGGCCAGGCCTTGGGTGCCCGCCGGCCTGGGCCGCGAGGGGCCGAGGGTCGGGCTGGAGGGGCGAGGCTGGTCGGTCCGGTCGGCAGCTTCGTGCGCCGATACGGCCTCATTTGCAGGTCAATGCGCCACGCTCGCCGCTGCCCTCGCCCGCGCCCTTTGTCCGGCTCTCGCGCCAGATGGCCGCGGGGATGCTAATTTCGGGCGCCCCCCCCCCCTCGTTTAATTGCGCGAGTGCGGGCTTCCTGCCGATGAGCTGCTGGGCCGCTCGGACCGGACCGGACCGGAGCCGCGGGCGTGGGGGTGGGGCGGGGGGGGGGAGGGCCAGGGGAGGGGCGCCGGCACCCCCAGCGCCGAGGGCACGAGCGGGCACCCAGCGGCCGGCTCCGAAGCGCTTTTCTCTTTTCATTTCTCCAAAGGGACCTTAAGTGATTCTGAATGACAGCAAATTGGCCGCTTTCTTTTGCAAACAGAGTGCTCAGTGCGCGGGGCGCGGGCGGGGGAGGGGCGGCCGAGGCCCCTGCCCAGGCCAGGACCCGCCCCCGCGGCTCTGAGGGCGGCCTGGCAAGTCCTGGCGGGCAGGGGCCTCCTTTCCCGGAGCCCCAGGGCATCCAGAATGCAGGCGGCCTGCCCTCCCCCAGTTCCAAGCCGGAAACAGAAGCCCCGGGCAGACTGGGCGCGGAGACTGGGCACAGAGCGGCCATGGTGTTCAGCCAGGCCTCCGGCACCATCACCTAAACCCAGCCTCTGGCTCCGGTGGGGGGAGGGGGGTGCTCTCCGCATGCCTGGATCCCCACACCTGCAGCTCTGCCAAAGGGGGCGCAGGGGTAGGCAGGGTGAGCTGCAGAACTGAACTGGGGAGAATGTTTGGACAGAATGAATAAAAGAACGAATAATGAATGAGAGAATGAATAGGAGAAAGAAAGAAAGAAAGAAAGAAAGAAAGAAAGAAAGAAAGAAAGAAAGAAAGAAAGAAAGAAAGAAAGAAAGAAAGAAAGAAAGGAAGAAAGAAAGAGAGAGAATGAATAGGAGAATGGATGGATGAATGAGAGGAAGAATGAAGGAGAGAATGAATGAATGAATGAATGAATGAATGAGAGAATGAATAGGAGAAAGAATGAATGAATGAATGAGAGCATGAATAGGAGAAAGGATGAAGGAGAGAATGAATGAATGAGTGAGTGAGAGAATGAATAGGAGAAAGAATGAATGAATGAATAGGAGAAAGAATGAATGAATGAATAGGAGAAAGAATGAATGAATGAATAGGAGAAAGATGAATGAATGAATGAGAGAATGAATAGGAGAAAGGATGAAGGAGAGACTGAATGAATGAATGAGAGAATGAATGAATGAGAGAATGAATAGGAGAATGAATGAATGGATGGATGGATGGATGAGAGGAAGAATGAAGGAGAGAATGAATGAATGAATGGATGAGAGAATGAATAGGAGAAAGAATGACTGAATGAATGAATGAGAGAATGAATAGGAGAAAGGATGGAGAGAATGAATGAATGAGAGAATGAATGAGAGAATGAATAGGAGAAAGAATGAATGAATGAATGGATGAATGAGAGGAAGAATGAAGGAGAGAATGGGGAAGGTTCCCCTGTGACCTCTAGTATTTTAACTGCAAACTTACAAGCCCTGTGCTTGTTGGCTCTCGCTCTCTCTTCCACTCTCTCTAAAAATCAATGGGAAAATATCCCGGGAGAGGCTGGCTCCCCACCAGCTGTGATTCCTGGGCCAGCACATCCTCTGGCCGAGTGACCGCGTCACCAGTCGTGTGGTGTCTGTGTGATCTGCTCAGACAGAGGGAGGACGGCCACCTAGGGTGACCTTTGGGCCGGGTCTGAGGTCCGTCTGCCCAGTGAGCCGGTCCCGCTGCCAACAGCCCAGCCCTGGTGCCCGGCGTGGCCCTCCACCCTGAGACCTCCCCCGCCACCTCCTGTGGCCCCTCCTAGCTGCCCGGCTGCTCGGGGCTCCGCCGACCCTCACACTCCCCTGGCTCCTCAGGCTGGCCCACACCCCAGCCAGGGCTCCGTGTCTGCCCGGGGGTCACAGGGCCGACACTCCAGCTGACGCCCAGGCCAGGATCAGAAGGCCCAGCCGACCCCCGATGCCCGTCCTGCTGGGCTTGGGCCTGGGCCAGCGAGGGACCAGCTGTGGGCAGGGGGCCGCACAGCCCAGTGCGCTGGAAGTTTCCATGGTCATGGGGTGGACATCGTTTCCTATCGCTGTGGAAAGAGCAGGTGACCTTGGGGCCGCCCCTTTCACTTCTTTCCAGGAAGCAGTTCAGTGGGATTTGTACACCATGTGACACAGACGCGGGCTGGCCATCACCCTGCCCTCCATCATTTGAGCCAGAGACGTCCACCTCCCCCAGCGAGCTGTCCTGGCCCCAAAGCCCAGCTCTGCCTCGCCCGGCTGCCACTCTGGGCTCCTCGGCCATCTTTGTTGTTGTCCATCCTCACCCGAGGGTTTTTTCCATTGATTTTTAGAGAGAGTGGAAGAGAGAGGGAAAGACAGAGAGAAACATCGACGTGAGAGAAACACATCGATGGCTTCCTGCATGACCCGGACCAGGGCCTGGGCCGGGGAGGAGCCTGCAACTGAGGTACGTGCCCTTGACCGGAATCAAACCCGGGACCCTGCGGTTCGCAGGCCGACACTCTATCCACTGAGCCACACCAGCCAGGGCCTGGGCGATTTCTTCCAGACCCTGTGTCTCCCTCTTCTTCTCGCTGCCACTTTTTTTAAATATTTGTATTGATTTCAGAGAGGAAGGGAGAGGGAGAGAGAGGGAGAGACACATCAATGATGAGAGAGAATCATGGACCGGCTGCCTCCTGCACGCCCCACGCGGGGGATCGAGCCCGCCACCCGGGCATGGGCCCTGACCGGGAATCGAACCGTGACCTGGTTCATAGGTCGACCCTCAACCACTGAGCCGCGCCAGCCGGGCTCGCTGCCAGTGGCCCCTGAGCCCGAGCCCGGAGCGGCCGGCCTTTCCTCGCAATCCCTGAGCCGCAGGACGGCTCTGCAAAGCCCTCCGCGCGGTTAAACATTTTGAAATTCAAGCGGCACATCCGTGCCTGTGTGTGTCCATATATTTACTCTAATGCTCTGAGCTACGCACTAAGTATGTGCTTTAGACCGAAAATGTAAACGTGGGCCCCCAGACTGCGTAGAACCCCGAGCTGCCACCCATGGCTACCTCCGGGCGGAGAAGGCAGCTGGGGCGCGTTACGTCCCTCGTCCTCCCTCGTCCTCCCTCGTCCTCCGCGGCTGCCTTGTCTGAACGCTTTCCACGGCGAGTACATGCTGGCTCTGAGTCACGAGGAAACAGAAGGCTCTTTTCTTTGGGGAATTAAAAACCGTAAGAAGCCCATAGATCCTCGGCCATGGGCCCGAGGGCGTGGCTCTGCTGCAGCCCCAGGGACAGAGGCGGCGGGCCCACTCGGTGCCGCATCCCCCTGGGGCCTATCTCCATCCCGCAAGGTTCCAAAGTGTATGTTGTTCTTGCTGTTATTTGCAGTGACCTGCGTTTCTCAGTGCCCGGCGTGTTCTTCCCGCCATTTGTGTTAGCGCCTTCTCACTCTCCCGGGTCCGCTGGGCATTGTCCCCCCCGAGAGGCTGCCACCGAGGCTCTGAGAGGCCCCGACACCCCTCGGAGCCACACAGCGCCTGGCCTGGCGGCCTCCTTGCTGCAGCCTCCGCTGCCTTCACTGGCCTCTAGGAATTCGTTGGGGGAAGAGAAGAAAAGTCAGGAATGTGCCAAGAAAGGGAAGGAGAGGGGAGGGGGAGGGGAGGGGGAGGGGAGGGGAGGGGAGGGGAGGAGAGGGGAGAGGAGAGAGGAGGGGAGGGGAGGGGAGGGGAGGGGAGGAGAGAGGAGGGGAGGGGAGGGGAGGGGAGGAGAGAGGAGGGGAGGGGAGGGGGCTCAGGCACCAGAGAGGGATGAGGGGAAGCGATTCTGAGGGGCCCTGGGGCCTGGGGCCGGGCAGAGGGACTGCTCAGACCGGCAGGGGCCTGGCCCTCAGGTGGCCTGCAGTCCTTCCTCCCTGCAGCCCGGGGCCAGGGCCGGTTCCCAAAGAGCCTCGGGCTCCAATTCTCAGGGTGTGGGGGCGCAGGGGGCTGGGGTGAGCGCCTCCTTCCGGACCCCCATTCTCCCCAGAGACTGTCTCCCTGGAGGGGAGGGGAGGGGGGGCCGCAGGGCCGCTGGAGGCCCCTCTGAACCTCGCCCACCAAGCCCACCAAGCCCACACGGCCCACACGGCCCAGGCCTGGGGGGCTGCACAGAGCACTGACCACGGGGCACCCGGCTCGCACAGCAGGAGCCCCCCTCCCCCCGGAGCCCAGTGTGATGGTTGAACTGTGTCCCCCTAGAACCCTCGTGTTGGAGCCGCGACGCCCAGCCCGGCACAAGGCCCGTCCTCGGAGCGAGGTCTTCACAGATGATTCCGCGGAAGTGGAGCCCCTTGGTGGGATGTCCCCTAAGAAGAGGGATCGGGACGCGCGTGCACAGGGACCCCGTGGGGACCCGGGGAGGAGGCGCGCCCACAGCCCAGGAGAGAGGCCTCGGGCTCCAGCCTCCAGGACGGGCAGGGAATTGTTTAGGCTCCGTCTGCGGACTCGGTTAGAGCAGCTCCGCAAACTAACACCCCAGCGTCCTCCCCACCACCCCGGGGAGCACGCCCGCCCGCCCAGACCCGGCCGCGGGGTGGACAGAGCCCAGGCCCAGACCCGAAGCCCAGCACAAGCCCTGCCCACGCGTGTGGACACCCCCTCGCGCCTGGAGCCGCCTCCCAGCTGCCCCATCCCAACACCCAGGAAACGGGAGCCCCCCAACTGCCAGTGCCCAGGCCGAGCGAGCCGTGTGCCCAGCAGATGGCTGTGGGCCCTGCTCGGGGGACAGAGGCACTGGGGGTGCTGGGGGTGCTGGGAGGATGGGTGTCCTGGAGGGCGGCCCGTGGGGCTCAGGGACCCTGAGCCTGGGGGACCCTGGGCCTCGCCCGGGGCAGTGGGAGTCAGCTGACTAGCCCCTCCGAGGGGCCCCGGGAGCCCCTGTATCTGTTCCTCCCACACACGAGCAGGTACATGTGGCTTCTGTGCTGGACGGGCCTGTGATGCGAGCAATGCGGGCGCTTTTCCGTCTTTCTTTCCATCCTCAGGACCGCAGTCGGTCACCACGTCTCAGAAAACACCTCCGGGTGTGGAGCGGGTTCGAGGCCAGAACACACGGCCCAGAACAAAAGCAGGAGACCCGAAGGGAGGGGCGGAGCCTTCGTCCAGGACCCTGCCTCCCCCGGGAGATCACTCACCCCGGGAAACGGGAAAGGCCCCTTTGTGCAGCGCAGGCCGAGCTCCCAGCGCGTGGGGCAGAAATGCAAATCCCCCCTCGCCCTTTGATTCAAATATTTAAATTTCCAAATACATATGCCGCCCTCGGCGGGCAGCTGACCTCACTTATGTTCGCAGAGGAGATGCGGAAGCCACGGCGGGGTCATCAGAGGCGTGCCCCCCCTCCCCCAGGGGCCGGGGGTCAGGAATAGCCCTTTCATTCAGACATTTGGAGAAAAGGCTGGGACATGATCGCACGGAGAACAGGGAGCCCGGCTCTGATGAGCTCTCCTCCCTCACAGAATGCAGGCCGCCTCCAGCCTGGCTCTGCCCCTTCCCCTCCTCTCCCTGCCCCACCCAGGCACCTGCCCCGGGTTGGCTGCACCAGCCCTTCCTTCCTCCCTCCCTCCCTTCCTTCCTTCCTTCATTCATTCATTCCTCCCTTCATTCCTCCCTTCATTCATTCATTCAGTAAACGGCCCTGGGAGACCCACTGCAGCCCAGCCCAGCCCAGCTCTGGCTGGGCCCGGGTCACGAGACACCCCCAGATGCAGCAACATCCTTCAGGGACGCCCCCCAAAGCCATTCCCTGGCCCTCGGAGCCACCAGAAAGCGCAGTGAGCCCTCCATGTGTGGGGGGCCCCCCTGCACCTCCCTCCAGGCCCCGGGGGACTGCGCAGGAGGGGAGGGAGGAGGCGGCCGGGCTGGCAGGGAGCGTCTGCGCCATGGCTGTCGCTAAGGCCGCTCGGCTCCCAGGGCCCGGCCCGGCCTCCGCGGGGCAGCCTTTAACATTTAACGAGCTCTCCGGCCGCTCCGCGAACTCCGACACCGTGTCCTGTGATGCGTGGCTGTCGGGACATCTGTCTTCCGCGCCTAATAAAGTCCCGGGTCGGGAATGAACTCCGGGCGGCGCGCGCATATGGCGGGTAATTAGCCGCCTGTCTCCGCAGCCGGGGGACTGCGCCCGCCGCTCGCATCCGTAATGGCCGCGAACAGAGTCGCGATTGTTCCCTGTTGCGGGACATTCTGCGCCTGAATGAGCGGGCCGCTCGGTCGACGCGGATTGGCCATATGGTTGCGCGGAGCCGGGGAGAATGGCCCCTGTGTGCGCCCGGGACGCAGCGGCGCGGAGCCGGGTGCCCGACGGCGCGGGAGGAGCCGGCGCCACGGCCGAGGGCGCACCGTCAGGGCGCGGGGAGCCGTTGGCCCGGCGCGCAGGTCGTGCGCAGGGACCCACGCGGGGCCCCGAGACCGACGGACGCGCGCAGGACGCGGGACCGGCGCCCCGAACGGGCGCGCGCGCGGTGGACGGATGGGGAGCCCCGGGCCGGGCGGCTGCAGCCCCTTTGTGAGGCGGTGAGACAATGGGCGGCCCGAGGAGGCACCTGCTCGCCTGAAAGGCCCACAAATCGCGCCGCGTCCAGCTGCCTTCCCGCCCCTCCCTGCGACCCGGAGCCCAGCGCGGCGGCGCCCGGAGGGGGACGCTCAGGCCCGGGGCCTCCGATGTCCTCAGCGCTCCATGTCCTCAGCGCTCCTTCCGCCCCGGCCCCGCCGCTGTCCCCTCGCCCGCATCCTGGGTGCTCTCACCGGCTCCCTGGGCCGAAGGCTTTCTCTTCCGCTGCGACTGGTGCTGCGTTTAGAATGTTGGGAGCCAGGAAGGCGACCTCCTGGGGCTACCGGGCTCCGCTGCCCCCCGGGGCCTGGGGTAAACACCGCCTCTGCGCCCCGCTCCCCGGACTGCCTGCGCCGCCCCCATTTGCTGACTTGGAGGCCTGGCCCCCGTGGGGCTGGCTCTCCCTGGAAGGTATGGCCAAGCCCTCGCCCTGTCCTGGTGCCAGGCCCAGGGGTCTGCCGGCTGCCCGCTGCCCCTCAGAGCGGGCGAGGCCTCCAGCTGGGACTCTGCGCCTCCCAGGCCCGGTGTTGACGGCTTTGGCCTGGACATCTCCCTCCTTGGAGATGAGGCCACAGCGAGGCCAGCAGGACCCGGTCAGGCGCTCCCTCCGGCCGGGATGCCACTGGACCGGCCCAGACGCAGGAAAGACGGGCCTGGGGCACAGCCCTCGGCGTCGGGGAGCAGCCCTGCTTCAGGCGGGCGCTGGAGAGGGGCCGCCCTCTGAGGAGAGGCCGGCGTGGGCCCTGGCGTGGACGGGGCTGCCGAGGCGGCCCTTCCCGGGGGCGGGGGCGTCCCCTCCACTGGCCTGATGCCTGGCACCCGCCCTCTGCGTGGAGGGAGCAGGACTCTGCTGCCCTAGGATTCAGCTGGGGGTTCCTGGGCGTCGGGCGCCCAGGGCTTGGCAAGGCCGGGCCTGCGCTGGCGGCCCACACGGTGCTCGGGCGTCGCCGATCCTGGGCTAGAGGTGCTGGCTGGGTCGCCGGGCCTGAGAGGTATTCCGGCAGGTGCACATCTGGAGGCTCCATGCCCACCCCACCCCACCCCCCATCTCCTGCCCCCACCCGGGTCTCCTGCCCCCCACCCCGGTCTCCTGCCCCCACTTGGCTCTCCTGCCCCCACCCCAGTCTCCTGCCCCCACCAGGGTCTCCGTCCCTCGATTGTAAGTGCCCGTAAGTATCTGGTGCCATCTCTCCTCACCCGCCCTCCCCTCACAGCGGCCAGCATTTCCGCCGCCTCGCCCTGACGCTCTGGAAGAATGTCCTGCTTCCTTTGATGCCTCGCAAGTTCATCTCATTTCCTGCCCGGGCACCTGTGCCCTCCACAACTTCCAGAGCCGGCCGCTCGCTGCCCTCCCCGCACCGGCCTCCTGTGCAGCGGCCCAGCAACGCCATTTCCTCCCCCACCTGCCAGGCCTCGGCCCGCAGGCCCAGTTCCCCGGAGGGTCCCAGCCCGGGCTGGGTGTCCACTCCTCCTCGGGCAGTGGCTGCTGTGCCCATGCCACCTCCTGGACGGGCGAGCTGGGCGGGAGGCGGGAGGGCAGCGTGGGGAGCGGGGCTCCAGCCGTGGGAGCCTCTCCGAGGGGGGCCGGGAGCCCCACAGTGGCAGGTGTCAACTGAGAGGAAACGGGGGCCCTGGGAGATACTGCAATACTATCAGCAACAAAAAATATAGTTACATTATCATAAATAAAGAATTAACCGAAAAAGAGAGAAAACCCCTGAAATGAGCCACCGAAAAGAAAAGAAAACAAGACTTTTGACAAAACCCAAATGCCCTGTCTTCTCTCTCCCTCTCTCTCCAGGCCTGAGGCCAGGAGGCCGGGCAGTGGGCCTGAGCGCGGGGCTGTGGGCAGAGCTTAAGGCCTGACAGCCCTCGGCGAGCCCCCCGTGCTCCGTGCTCAGAGGGGAAACCAAGGCTCAGAGAGCAGCGGGGCTCATGCTTGCTTCCCTCACCACACCTGGACCCTCTGGGAAGGGGGTGCCTGGCCCCAGAGAGGAGGGAGGACACCCCCTCTGTCCCCGCTGCCACCGCCCCCCAAGAGGCGGGGCTGGTACAGACTCCCTGTGCGTGGGCCACGTCAGCCACGAGCCCACCACCGGCTCAAGGCCCTGCCCACGGGCCCCCAGTAGCCCAGGACGGCCTCACATCCACCCAGGAGCCCTGAGACCCCAGGCCTTCCCTGGCAGCAGCTGCAGGCAGGAGGCAGGTGCCAGGAAAGGGGTGATGTGTGTTCACCCACAGACCACAGCGGTGGTGCCCGCGCTCCTGGCCGGTCGGTCCCGGCCACATGCCCCCTGCTCTCTGCCCAGGACGGGCTGCACGTGCAACGTGACCATTTTTATGACTTTTGCCGTCGCCAAAGGGGGCCGACGGCTCAAAAGCCGTTCAGAAGAGCATTGACCAGCCGAGGGCGCAGAGCTGCAGGGAGGGAGGGAGGCCCCCGGGGGGTGGGGCGGTGAGGCGAACAGGACCCCACTGGGCTGGCCCCGGGCAGGGTCCCAGTGGAACATGGCGTGGCAGTAGCCGGGGGCGGCAAACAAAGCCCAGGGCCTGGCCTGGAAGCGGCAGCTTCTAGAAGCAGGGAGCGCGCGGCTGTCCGACCGAGCTGGCCGCCGCCCTGAGGTGGGTCCCCCTGGCCCCTTCCACGCCGGTGCTGCTCGAGTTGCAGGAGTGGGTCTGCCCTGCGAGGACGAGGACGGGCCTGGGGTTGCTTTAAAAACTGATAAAGCCCTTGGGGGAGAGAAACGGACGAGCAGCGAGGGCCGCCTGTTTGCTCCTTCCCAGCGGAATGTTTCCAAGGAGATGCAAGCGATACTGTTGCTATTGCTGAGAAAACACGAAAACAGCTACAAAGGCAGGAAGACCGAAGTCACGTCTATGTGTATACACCTGTGTGTTGTGCATTGCGTGGCAATGTTGCAGGTGACAACACACACCGGCGACAGACGAGGCCGGGCGGCCGCGGGCGGCGCCGGGTCAGGGGTGGCCGTGGCGCTGTCCCCGTGGCCTGGGGAGGAGGCCCGAGCCGTCCGCACACAGGCCCGGGCCCTGCCCGTCGCCCGGACCCAGCTCTGCCGGCGGAGCACCGGCCACTCCGGGCGCCGGTCAGACACGAGGCGGACTGAGTGCCCTGTCTCTGCGTCTCGCGGGACATCCGGCCGCAGGAAACGATTTTGTTTTGCATTTCGGAGCCTTGGTTTCGTGGGCCCTGCCAGGGAGGGTGCGTGCCCAGGCGGACGGGCGGCCGCGGGCTCTCCGGAGAAGCAGGGCAGGGTCCCCTCCCTGGGATGCCGGCGGCCGCGGCCTCGATGAGGCACCTGCTCAGGTGGCGGAGGCAGAGCTGCTCCCCCGCCCCCGGCACTTAGAGACCTGCCCGCCGCCATGCTGGGAGGAGGCCCGAGCAGGCCCAGCTGGTGTGGGCGGCCCTGAGGCAAGGCCCCCCCCCCCCGAGGGCTGTCGGGCACCAGCAAAGGCCGGGCCACTTCTTCCTGACGCCACGAGGGCCACCAGAGGCCATTTCTATCCCCGTTTCAAGGAGCACATCTCAGGGACGCCATCCGTGTGTGGACGGCCCCTGGAGCCCCCACTCCAGGGCCCTCGTAGCAGCTTTAAAACGCCCGGAGCAGCGGTTGGGGCTGAAGCACGCCCCATCATGGACGGTGACACCCCCACACCCTAATGATGTTCCTCCCTCGTCAAAGGAAAACACGAGTCGAAGTACTGGACACGTGTGTGCGCGTGTGTGTGCGTAGGCGTGTTTGTGGTTCTGTGCCCGTGTGTGTGCATGAGTGTCTGCATGTCTGTGTAGCTATGTCTGCGTGTGCATGTCTCTGTGTGTGTCCATGCGTGTCTGTGTGTCCGTGTGTTGCGTGCATGTGTGGGATGTGGCCGGGGCCACACTTGGGGACCCCCGTGGACTGGAGGAGCAGGTGGGGGAGGGGGAGCTGAGCTGTGGTGCAGAGGAGGCCAAGGTCTCAGCCCGTCCCTGGGGGCCCCGGGACGGGGGTGGCCCCTCAGAGTCCTGTGCTCAAGGCCTGGGCTTTGTCCCTGAACCGCTGTCCCTGGAGGTGGGTCATCTATGGGGCCTTGTGGGTTCCACAGCCTCACCCTGGCCCGCCCGCCGCACGAGGTGGCAGATGAAGCAGAGGGGAGCCACTGCGGGCCCCTCCCCCTCCAGCCCCTGCCCACTGCGGGCCCCTCCCCCCTCTGGCCCCTGCCCACTGCATGCCCCCTCACCTCTTTGGCCCCTGCCCACTGAGGGCCCCTCCCCCCTCCGGCCCCTGCCCACTGTTCCATGAACCCTGCAGGCCTCAGGGCCTTGGCACTGGCTGTTCCCTCTGCTCGAAACTCTCTCCTCTCCTGTAACCCTCACATCTCCCACCTCACCTCAGCCACGCCCAGATGGCGCCTGCTGGGAGCTGGAGGGGCTTCCGGCCTGGCCTGGCCTGGGCCTCAGCTCTGCCCCCTCCCAGCTCACCCCTGCTCACTTGGCGGGTTTGGTCACGTCAGCTCCCACCGTGGAGCAGGGGGCTCGTCCCTCTCCTTCGATGCCGGGTCTCTGGGCCGGAGCGGCTGGCCGGCTGGAGGCAGCCGAGTGTCTGCCCTGTGTTTCCTGCCTGAATGGCCACGCACCCCTCACTGGCCCCGTGTCCCGGCCTCCCAGCAGCCCCCGGGGCTTTGTAAGGTGCCTCAGCTCCGTCACCCCGGCCTCCGTGCCTCCAGGGCTCCCCGCTGCCTGCAGATAAAACCCAACCTTCCACCGGCCGTCGGACCGGAAAGGTCCAGGGGACCAGTGGGAGGGACAGGAGCGGGAGGCCTGACAGGCACACCCCAAAAGGGCCTCGTTCATTGATAGCGTTTAAACCACATGCAGGCCCAACACCCACCCCGACCAGGCCAGATGGGTGCCCAGAGGACCTGGCGCCCACCTGGGGAGAGACCCCAGGCAGCCCGCCCACCCCAAAGCCTGGTCGGTCTCAGACCCCCTCCCCCCACTGCCTCCCCCTGGCCTTTGCCCTCCCTCAGCTCCAGGGCCCAGCCCACCTTTGCACAGGCTGTCGCCTCACCTGTGGCTGCCATGCCCGCCCACGGTTGCCGGCGGCCCTCCCCGGCCTCTGGCTGCGCCCGCTTTGTGGGTTTATAGGTCAAAGGCGCAGGCATCTGCTTTCCCGGCCCGGCCAGAGGAAGCCACCTTCACGTCGGAGCCCAGCACCGGCCTGGCACCCGGCGCAGGCTCAGTGGGAAGCGCAGCATCCTGGGGCCCGCTGTCCTGGGGGCCTGGCTCCCCTCCCCGCCCGGGCCCACCCTCCCAGGGGCAGGACAGTGCGGTCCGTTCGGCTGCGGAGCCGGCAGCCCCGGAACAGGGTCCCTCGGCCGTGCCCAGGTCAGCGGCTAGTCCTGGGGCAGGAAACGCCCGGCCTCACTTTCCCCCTCAGACAACGGAGGAGCATGCTGGGGTCGCGTGGACGTGCCCGGCACAGAGTGGGACACAGGGCCGAGGCCATGAGGGCCTGTTGTCACCATCACCATCATCATCAGGGGCCCAGTGGTGCGGGGTTGCCTGTGACAGGGAGACCCCCGTGTGGGCGCCGGCCGCCGGGTCCTCTGGGCTTGGGCCACCCTGACCACCGGGCTCGCCCAGGAGAGCAGAGAGCTTTGCAAGCAGTGCCTCCAGGTGACCCTCACCCAGGGCACCGAGGGGGAAACTGAGGCCCGCAAGGGGAAGAAGGGCTCCCCTGAGTCGCCTGTGTGACCCCAAACCCTGTGCTTTCTCCTTCCGGAGGGCGGGCTCCCGGCAGCCCCACCAGCCCTGCCCTGGCAGGAGTGAGTGTCACCTGTCCCCCGCCTGGAGCAGGAGGCAGGCGGCCGGGCGGGGGCTGGGAGAGCAGGGGCTGGGAGAGCCGTGCCGTGGGATCCAGTGGGACCCCCACACACACACACAGGGGGAGGCCCTGCGGCCGTGGTGCTTGGGGACCGGAGGTGCCCACCCCCCGGATTCCATCCTCAGTGGCAGGCCTTAGTTCAGGGGTGTCCCCAGGGCCCCGCTTCCCTCCAGCCTTCCTGCCCCTGCAGCCGCTGTGCTGAGCCTGTCACACAGGGTGCGGGCCTCCCCCCAGAGCTGGAGGCCTCAGGCCAGCCTTTGCAGGGCCGACTCCCTGCTTGTGACCAGGTGGATGCAGAGCTGAAGGGGGCAGGGGCCCCACTCATGGGGGTGGGGTGCAGCTCTGCTCAAGGGGGAAGGGATCCCATTCATGGGGTGGGGTGCAGCTCTGCTCAAGGGGGAAGGGATCCCATTCATGGGGTAGGGAGCAGCTCTGCTGAAGGGGGAAGGGGTCCCACTCATAGGGTGGGGTATGGCTTTGCTGAAGGGGGGAGGGGTCCCACTCATAGGGTGGGGTATGGCTTTGCTGAGGGGGAAGGGGTCCCACTCATAGGGTGGGGTATGGCTTTGCTGAGGGGGAAGGGGTCCCACTCATGGGGTGGGGTATGGCTCTGCTGAAGGGGGGAGGGGTCCCACTCATAGGGTGGGGTATGGCTTTGCTGAAGGGGGGAGGGGTCCCACTCATTGGGTGGGGTATGGCTCTGCTGAAGGGGGGAGGGGTCCCACTCATAGGGTGGGGTATGGCTCTGCTGAAGGGGGGAGGGGTCCCACTCATAGGGTGGGGTATGGCTTTGCTGAAGGGGGGAGGGGTCCCACTCATTGGGTGGGGTATGGCTCTGCTGGGCCTTGGGGCCAGGCCGCTGTAGGAATTGGGCGGGTTAACTATGAGCCCATGTTCATCTCCAGGATCCAGGGTGGACCCAGCCTTTGTCTCTGAGCTGGGGGAGGGGGTCATCGCCCCCAAACTGGAAACTGGTGACAGCGCACGAATCCTCGCCCCCCCCCACCCTCCCCCACCTCCCACTGTTCACCGTCGCTCTCGGGGTTTATGTGAGACTGGCAGGGAGCGCTTGGAAGCCAGGCTGGTGGGTGCCGCAGGGTGGCCCTGGCCTCAGGTCCCCCCACAGAGTCCAGGGAGCCCGCTGCTGGCCTGTCCTCCCCCGCCCGCCCTGAGGCTCCGGGCCCCTCCCAGGGAGCTAGCTGCAAACCTGCAGCCACGGGGGGCTCCACTTTGAGTGTGGGGGAAAGGGGGGGCCCCAGGCTGCTACCACAGCCAGGACCAGTCCCCTCAGAGGTGGTGGCTTCCTGGGGCACAGTCTGACCTGGGGTGTGGGGGGACAAGGGAAGCCTGGGGCAGGTGGCACTCGCCAGCTCTGCCAAGAGGAAGTGCCCCGTGGGCTGCCCAGGGAGGTGAGCGGACACACACACGCACACAACGAGTTGCAGCAATTTTTTTGGCCTCTTTATTTGGAACCCAGCGGACGGGCCGGGCAGCGGTGCGGCCGGCTCAGGACCTTCTCAACGGAGATGTCAGGTTTAGAGGAAGCGACTAGAGAGAGAGAGACAGAGAGAGAGAGACAGCGACAGCGCGGAGAGAGAGAGAGACTGCAAGCGAGGCGGGCTGGCGCGCAGGTGGCGGGCGCGCAGGTGGCTGGCACGCGGGCGGGCGCTAGGCTGGTGGGCGCCCCGGGGTCCGCTATGGAATCGATTGGCAGGGGACCCCCAGGTGCAGTGCGTGCCTTGCTTGGCAAAGCCAAGGGCCAAGCTGCCGCGGGCATAAATAGAAATATAAGTTAGTATAACTTTTTTTTTTAACTTTTTGTACAAATATACATGTTCCTTTTATCCTTTTTTTTTCTTTTTTTCATTTTTTTTTGCACTGAGTTTCAGCAGAGATTAAACATTTTATATAAATGACTCTTAAAGCTTTACACCTTGGGACCAGTGTACTCTTCGGTGCAGAATACATTTAGATATAAAAGAGTTATTAATACATTGCACAGTTTTCAAACTTTAAACACAAAACCGATCGCTGCTCGCCAGCAGCTGCTACATGGACGGTCCCAGCCGGGGCCCAGGCTTGTCTCCTGTCCGCTGCTCAGTGGGTTCCCTCGGGCTCTTTGGGCGAGAGGCTGCGGAGAGAGGCGCCGTGAGCACGGGGGCCACGCGACAAAGGGACCCGCGCCCGCCCCGCCCCCCCGCGCCCCGCCACCACGCACCTCATCTCATCCGCTTGCGCGGGGTCTGCTCGGCGGGGCCCACGCCTGGACCGCCGCCAGGCGCGGAGCAGCCGCCGGGCACCTCGTTGGCCGCCTTGGGCTCGGGCGCAGATCTCTTGCGCTTGGCGAAGAAGTCTGCGGGGACGCGGGCGGGTCAGGGCGGGGCCGGGGCGGGCGCGGCGAGGTCCGCGGCGGGTCAGCTTTGTTTACGTCGCCCCGCGAGGTGCTGTGTCAGCGTTTCCCTTGTCCCGCAGCCAAGCCCCCCGGGCGCCACGCACTTAACCCGCGCGCGGCCGGGACGCGCCGCAG
This sequence comes from Myotis myotis, assembly GCF_014108235.1. Classification (NCBI taxonomy): domain Eukaryota; kingdom Metazoa; phylum Chordata; class Mammalia; order Chiroptera; family Vespertilionidae; genus Myotis; species Myotis myotis. The sequence continues at coordinate 3,288,321 of NW_023416332.1, read as the reverse complement.
GGCGGGGCCGGGGCGGGGAGCCGCGCCCTGGGCGCTGCGGGCCCTTTAACGGCGCGGGAGGAGGAGGCGGGGACCGGGGAGGCCCCCGGGGCCGGGGAGCCCGGCCAGCTGGACAAAGCCGAGCCGGGCCGGGCGGGCCGGGGCGGGGCGGGGCCGCGCGGGACTCACCGGAGATCAGAGGCCCGGCCAGCTTCTTCATCGCGGCGCCTCCCGCGGCCGCGGCGTTGGTGGCAGCGCCGGCGGCGACGGCGACGGCGGCGGCAGCGGCGGGGGCTGCGGCCGCAGCGGCAGCGGCGGCGGGGGCTGCGGCCGCAGCACCCGGCGCGGGGCGCCCCGCGAGGAGCGGCTCCGCCAGAGGCTCCTGATTGCGCGGCGGCGGGCCGGCCTCCGGCTCAGCGATCTCCTGCGGAGCCACGGCCGGGGCCGGGGCGGGGGACACCTCCGGGCCGCTGCTCGGCGGCGGCGACGCCGGGGCGTCCCCCAGCTCGTCGAGGGGCTCCTCGGCCGGCGGCGCGGGGGGCGGGTTAGCGCCCGCGCCTTCCGGGCGGGGCCGGGGCGCCAGCAGCAGGCGGCAGCGCCCCACCTGCACGGTCTCGCGGTAGAAGACGGGCACCGACTCGCTGTCCACCTCGGTCCACTGCAGACGCCCGGGGCCGCGCAGAGGCACGTCCTGCTGGAAGTTGTAGTCCCAGCGGCGCTGGTCCTCGGCGCTCAGCTCGGCCAGGCGCATCTGCAGCTCGCGGCTCAGCTCCTCGTGGTCCACGGGCCCGAAGAGGCTGCGGCAGGCGCTGGTGCGCGCCATCGGCGGGTAGGCGCGGCGGGAGACCAGGCGCTCCATGGCCAAGTCGCTGCGGGGACACACGACGGACAGGGCTCGGGGCGGCGCGGGAGAGGCGGGGAGCGGGGGGGGAGAGGGCGGCGGCCGCGCAAGGGAGACCCCGCGCTCGGAGTCTGCGCTTGCGGGGCAGCGGGCGCTACCTGACAGTCGGGCCGTGCACGGCTCCTGAGTCGCTGGCGGTGTGGTCGGCTGGCGGCCGCGCCCCCTCGATGCCCGTCCTCGCTCGCAGGGCTGGTCAGGCCTGGCTGGCACCCCCAGAGCGCAGAGCACTCGCCTGTGGAGCGCCCAGCCCGCGCGCGCCCCTTTATACGCGAGGGTCCCCCCGGCCCCCCCGGCGCGCGGGCCCCGCGATTAGCATAAAGTAGTATTTTCAGTTTCAACAACACGCCCGCGATTGGCCGCGCCGCTCCCCCCGCGCGCGCCGGCCCCGCCCCGCGCGCCGCCCATTGGCCGCGGGCGCCCCTCCTCCCCCCCCCCGCGGCGGGCGGGGCGGGCGGGCGGGCGGGCGGATTGGCGGGGCGCGAGCGAGGGGCGCGGGGCGGGGGCGGGGCCGGAGTTAAAGGGCGCTGCGGGCGGTAACGTGACACCCGCGCCCCGCCCCCTCGCCCCATGCCCCCCCACCCCCGCGCCCGCCCCCCGGGGCTCCTTTGTCTGCAGGCGGGGGCCGCTCCGCGGTGGCGGCTGCCCCCCCCAGCCGGCGCGCCCTCCCTGGCACCGCGAGCCCCGCGTCCGGCCTGGACCGAGTCGCCCCCCGAGGGCGCCCAGCCTCGGGGCTCCCCGCGCCCGCTGAGGGGGTTGTGCCCGCCGCCGTGCGCTGGTCCCGGGCAGGGGCGAGGCGGGGTCTGCAGCTGCCCCCCCCCCCCCCACGGCCCGCTGCGCCCGGGGCTGGGGTCCCTGGTAGGGCTCCGCGCACCTGGAGCCGGAACACACCTGCTGGCCCTCAGGCCCGCGAGCGGCAAGGGGGAGGCCGGAGGGAGGACGGTCTTTCACCGGAGCCGCGCTGCCGCCGCCCTGAGTTCTGGCCCTCTGAGCCCGGGGCTGAAGCCTCGAGGTCGTGGGGCCCCCCAGCCCTGCCCAGCGGGTGGGAAACAGGTTCTGGATCGTGTCCCTGATGGGGTCGGGTCGGCACCTCTTGGGCCTGGACCGGGCCACGCCAGGCTGCATTCAGCCCGGCGGGCATGGGTCTGGCTGGGGCCGCTGCTGGGTGGCTGTTGGACAGGGCACTGGGGGCTTCTCCGTTGGGGTTGGCCGGGCACCGCCCAGCTCAGGGCCTGGACGGCTTTGCTGCTCCTCTGTGCCAGCCTGGTCTCTTGTCACATGGGGAGCCCCCCCCCCCCCCGCCGGCCCTGCCACCTGCCCTGGCTGCATTGGAGCCGCACCTCTCCTCCATTGGACGGCGCGCACCCCTGGGTGCCCGATAAAGACTCTAAGAATGACAGTCGCGCCAGCCAACGGGCCTGCCACCGTGCGGGGCTGCGGAGCGGCCAGGAGGGAAGGACCGGGCAGGACTCGTGCCCTGGTGCCCACATTGGAAGAGGGCGGGGGGGGGGTGCAGGTTTGACGTGAGGGGCAGGTGTGTGGACGGACTGGGGCGCCCGCCCGTGCGTGAGTGCGGGTAGTTCAGTGACAGTGGCCGCCCGCAGCATGTGACACGGAGTCCTGCCCGGGGGCTGGGAGGAGCACGTCCTGCCCGCCTCACCTGTTCTGCAGGGAAGGGAACTGCAAGGCCACGCCACCGGGAAGGAGCCGGTGGGGGCCGACCCCCTCCAGCTGCCTGGCCTCCCAGCTCGTTTCTCTGGGGGCCGTGGGACCCCTCCTCTCTCAGCAGAGAGGTGACCCCATCTTTGGCGTGACCCTGAATTGAATCAGGAATGGTTTACGGGCTTCCGGAGCCTGGGCCCTCCCCGGGCAGCAGGGGCAGAGCCGGGGGCGGGAGGGCAGCCCCGGGGCTGGAGCTGGAGGCCGAGGCCCAGGCCACCCCAGGCGCCCGGTTCGGAAGTAAACGTCTCTCTGGATACAACCACCAAGTTCTGCTTTTGTAATTCAGAGTACACGGAAGGAAGCAAAGGGAGGCATGTGTGTTCCTGGTGCTGGAAACAGCACTGCAGTCCCACGGCCTGGGGTCCGGGAGCCCTGGTGGGGGGGTGGGGGCCCCGGCGCCCTGCTGGCACCTGGCACGTGCCCCTCATCACGCTGGCCACGCCCCCGGAGTGGATGGGTGCCGGTCCCCAAGCCGCCCTTCTCCTCCAAAGGCACGGACGCCACCAGCCTTTGTCCCAACCCTGCGCAGAGGGGCCCAGCATCACAGCCCTGCGCCTCCCGCCAGCAGGCCTCTCCCTCCTCTCCCCGCGGCCCAGGGAAGCGGGGACGGTGGGGTTCGGGGCGGGGGACCCGAAGCCGCAGAAACCCCGAGTGACCGCTGAGCAGAGCCACGGCCCAGGGGCGCCCGCTGCACACCCGCCTGCGCCGGGGGGAGAAGTACACTGTTATTGCGTCTGAACCGTAGAAGTGGGGTGTCGGTTGCAGACGCACTTACTCTCATGTGACACGGGCTCTTTCCGAATGGGCCCGGAGGATCGGGAAGGCTGTGGGGTGCCCTTCTCCCCGCGCCCCAGGCGGCGAGAAATCCCGGCTCCTTCCACAGCCTAAGACTCCGACCAACCCTCGCCCAAGTGCTGGCGGCGCGTGCCTGGCCGCATGCTGCCCCCTGGTGGCCGCTCCGCAGCAGCGCCTCTCGCCGCCCGAACCTCCCTTCTCCCGGGGAGCCCTGCCAGGCTGCTCTAGAAACCCACTGGGGCCGCGGCCGACCCCCTCCTGTGCCCCGGGGCCCTGCGGGGGTGTCTGTGTGTGCGCCCCAACCAGCAGCCTCTGACGCTGTCCAGGGCGCTGCCCTTCTGCAGAGGCCTCACCGATCACACAAACCAGGGCAGCCCGGCCCCGGCCTCCGGGATCCTCCCAAGAACCCACAGAGGGAGGCATTTGGATGCCCGTTTTGCAAGGGAGGAACCCGCGGCTCCCAGCGGCTCAGCGGCCTGTGCGCCCCGCAGCCGGCGGGAGCAGGCCTGAGCCGTTCCCCACCCCAGCCCCGACGACGCCCAACTTCGAGGCCTGGAGGGCAGGAAAGCAGGAAGAACGTCCAGGCCTCAGGTTAACCTCCCCTGACAACCCCCAAGCCCCAGACCCCGGGCTGGGCATCAGGGGGACACAGCCCTGCCCAGGATGGCTGGCCCCTGGCACCTCCCACCCCGACGGAGGTGACCAGGCTGCCGCAGGGCCAGCGGCCTTTCCCTGCAGACCTGGACTGGTCCCCCTCCCTCCACCCACCAGGGCCGAGCCCTCCCTGCCTCATCCACTCCCCCCGCAGTTGAGGGGCACCCACACGGCCCCCCAAGAGCCACCCCTTGACCTCAAGCCGCACCCCCAAAGGGGTCCTTCCATAAGGCCCTGGACAGCAGACCCTGAGAGCCCCCCTGAGAAGGCCCCGGCCCCTGAGCCCCCCTTCTCCTCCCCAAAATGGGGCCGGAGGCCCCGCGGGTGTGGGGAGTTACAGATTAACCAGCCGGCCCAGCGCCAGGCGGGGCCAGCTCTGCGCCCGCCCGCGGGGGAGGCTTTGCTTGGCGGGGGCCCAGCGCCGGGGCCAGAGCCTTCCTCCCGACCGAGTTCCCGCGCTAGGCTCGCCCCGCCCCAGCCCCCGGGACGGGCTGTTCTCCCCGCGGCTGCCAGGCACGTCCTCCCCAGGTGCCGGCCGCCCCGTGGTGATGGTCGGTCCTCGGGCTCTGGTTACAGGGAGTCCGGGGTCCCCGCCGGGTCCTCGCCCCGGACTCGATGGGCCGGGGGAGGGGCGGCGGACCCGGGAGCACCCTCCCCCACTCCCACCCTCCCAGGGCCTCTGGGCCTGAGGTCTCCAGCAGGGACCCCTCCCAACTGGTTGGGAACTTTCTGCTTTTAACACCGACCAACCCGGGAGGCCCCGGGGCAGGCGCGGGCAGGGAGGGGTCTCAGACACCGCGTGGCCAGCTCAGAACCACCAGCGCCCCCACCCCCGGGCCCCTCCTCAGGACCCGACAGGGTGGGCTGGCGGGGCTGGGGGGGCCTCACTTTGCCAGGGAAATGGCAAGACAAACAGATCTGGGAGGAGCCGGTGCCCCCTTCCTGGATCTCACCCCCCGCCGTGCCCCGACTCTCTCTCTGCTTTCCGTGGACTGTGGGGACCCCTCTGAGTCGGCCTCTTCAGCCCACGGGACACGCCACGTGGAGCTCAGAGAAGCCAGAAGTGCCATGTGAGGGTCCCCGTCAGCACCCCATCCCTCCCCACAGCAGGCAGACCCCCCCCCCCCCGTGTCCGGGACCCCAGAGCATCCTGAGCCTCGGTAGAGCCCACGGTGGGCGCGAGGTGGGCACCCGCCACTGGCCGCCCGGGGACAGTCTCCGGCGGGAGAGCAGGCTCAGGCCCACGTCCACGGTCGGGGTCGGGGGTCGGGGAGCCCTCCCCACGCCTTCGCCCCGCGTTCATCCTTCCTCCCGCGAGCCTGGAGGTGAGCAGCAGTTCACCAGGACAAGGCCAGGAGGTCCTCCCGGGGGCACAGAAATGGGGGCTCAGCAGAAGGGGCGCCGGCCCTCCCTCCCCCCAGAGCCTGGGCCGCCTGCCAGACCAGGCCCGCCACCTCCCGGCCAGCCAGCAGCCCAGGCCTGAGGCCCAAAGCTGGGCACCTCCTGCCCCCTGGTGGCCACGGACGGCACCGCAGCCAGCAGCCTGGGGGCCCCGCACCCGGGCCTGAAAGAGGACCCCCAACCCACTGGCCCCTCTACCTTCACTGGTTCCTCACCGGGTGGGCAAGGGCCCAGCTCTCTGTGACCCCAACTCTCCTCAAGTCTAAGGTGGGGGCGCCTGCCCAGTGTGCCCGGTCAGGACTGTGTAGGGGGAAGATTTATTTAATTAAATGAATACATAAATGAATGAATAAAATGAATGAATACATAAATGCATGACACCCCTGGGTGCGGGGGGGCTGTCCCTCACACCTTAGTGGGAATTGCACGCAGGGCGGGCAGGGGCGAGGGGGCCAAGGAGCAGGCGGGGAGGAGGGAGAGACGGAGGTTAGAGCCGCAAGGTGAAGGCCAGCCCCCTCCCCCCTTCTCCCCGCCCCCCTCCCCTCCCCTCCAGCTTTCCCCTCTCGCCGGCAGCCCTCCGCCCCTTCCTCTCTCCCCCCTCCTCCCCCAGCTCCTCCTCTTCCTTTTCCTGCCGGTCCCCCCACGGCCCTGCCTCCCAGCGCCCTCTGCCTTCCCTTTGCGTCAGTGCAGCCAGGCAGACCCTGGGCTGCAGAGCGAGGCTGCCTGCACCTGCCCCCTGCCCCCCTGCCCCCTGCCCCCTGCCCCCCCGCCTGCCCAGCCTGGGCCTGGGCCTGGGGGACCGCGAGGGGCACACACTCAGAACCTGGGCTCAGCGCCTCCCATGCCAACGTGGAAACCCTGGCTCCCACTCTGGGCAGGGAGCTGGGCCCCACACAGCCATTCCCGGCAGGAGCTTGGCCTGGGGAGCAGCACCCCTAGGTGCTGGGGGGGGCTGTCACCTAGGCAAGCAGGCCTGAGGGACATGTGTGCCCCACTCTCCCCATCGGCCGCTACCCTCCCCCAAATGAGCCTACAGCCGAAGGGAGCCCTGGGGTCCACCTCCCGCCGCCCACAGCAGGTGCAGACACGGGACCTGCACAGCTGTGGGCTGGTCGTGCCATGACGGTGGGCAGTGGGGTGCAGCTGGAACCCGGGCAGGGGCACCCCAGGTTTGGGGTGAGGAGGAGCCTGGGAAGGAGGGAGCCCAGGAGGGAGGGGCCTTGCACAGGCCCTGAGCCCCTCACACTGGGGCTGAGGGCTGGGTCCCGGCTCCGGCCCCGGGGGGAGGGGGGGGGGCGCAGGGGGGCGGCTGCACCTGGAAAGCCCCGATGCCCCGATGCCCGGAGGGTCCAGCTCAGGGCCCGGATCCTGTGCCCGAGGAGGGGATGCAGGTGCCACCACCCGCGGCTGGGAGGGGGGTGGTGAGGGCTGGTGGGCAGGCCCGGGCCGGGCAGGGGCCCAAGAGGGGGAGTCAGAGGCTCCCAGGCCCTGGGATGTGAGGGGGAGGTGGACGGGGAGGGGGAGTCTGGGAGGATGGGGCCAGGAGGGGCCTCCGTGGTGCTGGAGGGCAGCCAGAGGCCAGAGGCAGCAGCCCTTGCTGGGCTCCAGGGAGCGCGCCCAGGGTGCCGGTGGCCGGATCCCTTCTGCTGGCAGCGGCTTTCCCACCCCGGCCACTCCCTGCCAACGGCACCCACAGCTAGAGGGATGGGCGGGGCGGCAGCGGTGCCGGCCGAGGGCAGGCCTGTGGGCTTTGGAGCCAGGCTGCGCCCCGGCCTCTTCCTGGCCATGTATCCTCGGGCCACTGGCTTTCCCTCTCTGTGCCTTGGCCTTCTCTTCGGTGAGGCTTCTGATGAGGTTCAAAGGCCATGTCCACAGTGGCCGGCACAGGCCCGCTCCCCGGAGGCAGCCTCACCCACACCAGCCGCCGTCTCTCCCTCCAGCCCAGAGGGGTGGGCAGGGCCCGGCCCAGCACGCAGACCCGTCCAGCTGCCTGTGATGGAAACGGCGCATCCGTGGGGCCCAGGGATGCCGGGAGAGCTCGCCACCAGCCAGGCGCTGCCCAGCGACGCGCGGCCCCGGGGACCGTGGGAGCGGATGGAGCAGGGTTTGCATAATAAGCAGCTGGGACAATGCGGGTTCAGAGGAGCCTGGCACAGAGTCTGACGCTCAGCCCGCCCCCGGCCCGCTGCACATGGGCCCGGCTCCGGCCCAGGCGGGCGCTGGTTAGAACCAGCTGTGCCAGGCAGCCTTCTCTGTGCCCGGCAGCCCGTGCCGGGCCCCTGTGTGAATTCTCAGTCCATCCTCACAAGTATCCGATGAGCAAGCGTCCTATTTCACAGATGGGGACACTGAGGCTGACGAGGACAAGGCCCTTGTCAAGGGGAGTCATGGAGCGGCCGGCCCAGCGGGGCTGGCTGCACAGCTGGCCGAGTGCCCGCAGCCCCCTCGGCTGTCAAACTGGGGCCTGGACTGGGGGTGTCTGGCCTGTGTCCTCACCCGTGCCCACCCGTCCAGCCAGCCTATCTCCCGGGACCTCGGGAGCCCTCCCCTCAGGGGCTTCCGGCCAGTGGGTGGGGGCAGAAATAGGCGAGTAAGCCGGGGGGCAGGGTGCCTGGCAGGACTCAGGGGTGCAGGCGGCTCAGGGCCACGACTTGGGCAGAGCCCGAGGACGGTCCCTCATGCTGCTGCGGTTTGCAAACTGTGAGCGCGGCCCCGACGCCCTAGGGTAGGAGGTCCCCCGGCCCCCCAGGCCCCAGTGCCCCGAGCAGAGGTGGTGCCGCCGCTGAAACTCAGGGGATGTCGGGCGGCTGGCCCCGCGGAAACCATGGGGCCGGGCTCCTGAAGCCGCCGTCCAGCGAGGGAGGCGCCGGGCAGGCGAGGCGGAGCTCGGTGCAGAGGGTGCGCGGGTTCGAGGCCTCTCCCGGCTGCGACGTCCGTCCTGCTCCTTCCTGGACTCCCAGCTGCGGCCCAGCGGCCGGAGGTTCTAGAAAAGGCTGAGGGCGGGACGGAAGGTCAGAACCTGACCTCCAACTCGGACCACAGCCGACCACAGCCCCTGCAGGACCCGCTGGACCCTGAGCTCAGAGGACCCGCCTCGCCCAGCCCCCCGCCCCGCCCTTCTCAGCCGGTGGCGCCATTGTTCAGGCGCCTGCCCCCTGCCACCGCCCCCCCCCCGCCCCCGGCAGGACACCCGCAGCCCTTCCTTCCCGGGGGTGCAGGCCCCCCTCGCACCCTCTGCCACCACCACCCCCCCACCACGTCCACGTCCCCCGTTGCCGGCAGCAGCGGCCTGCACTGCCCCCTCCCTGTGAGCACGGCCAGAGGTGCCCCCGGAGCAGGAGGGAGCTCAGGGCCCGCCCACTCCAGTGCACAGAGCTTTGCGTGCGTGTGCGATCAGCGATCACCCAGGAGCCAGCCACACGCCTCGGGGACCGTCTGCCTCCCCCCACGCGCACACGAAAACACAGGCGTGCACACGCGCAGACATCTCGCGCAGCGTGACACGGATGCTCAGTAAGGCCTGTCCGCGTGGCCAGGCTGCCTGGTGTCCCCCCCTCGGCCCTCCGGCTCTGAGCCACCCACAGGGGTCTCCGCCCTCCCCGGGCACATCTCCCCCGTCCCTCTCCCTCCCCAGGGCCTCACCGCCTCTCCTCCCCCCACTGCACACCGGTCCCTGCCCCGTCGGGCAGGGGTTCTCGGTTTCTCAACCCCCCACTCTTGGCTCTTTCCCTGCTGTCCCCTCCACCCGGCACGTCCTTCCCGCACCTGACCTCTGTGCATCCATCCGGAAGGCTCCGGGGAGGCGGTGCCTCCTCCAGGGAGCCCTCCTCCCCAGCGCCCCCCAGAGCCCTCACGTCCTCCCGGATCAGCCTGGCCCCGCCAGGAGCTTCTCTGAGGGGCAGAGGCTGTGGATGCCGGGGGCTGGGTGTGGGGCCCGGGGGACTCAGGGGGCTGGTGCGGCTCAGTGGGCAGGTTGGCCACTCGGCCACAGCTGCGTGCCCTGGAGGAGGCGGGGCCGGGGCTGGTGCTGCTCTCCCCCAGCCGCCCGCAGTTGCCCGCGCTCCCAGGATCAGGAAGCTCCCGCCCTCCCCGGGCCGGTTCTGGGCAGGTCCCAGCCAGATCTGACTGCTCTGCCCCAGCTGCACCCGCCACGGGGCTGCGTGACGCAGGAGGCAGGAGGAGGGGAGAGGTGAGCAGCCAGCCCCTGCCGCCCACCCACCAGCTCCAGGGCCCTGGCCTCCCCGCCTGGCGCTGGGGTCTCCCACCCGCCAGCCCGGGCGCCCACCTCCAGGAGGCCCGGGGGAGGCAGCCAGGCCGGGAGCCGCGGCCCAGAGCTCAGGAGCCTCCAGGAGCCGGGAACCTGGGCTCCCACCCTCCCGGGAGTCCGTCCGGACACCTGATGCGGCCGCCACGCCCCTCCCATCGCCGGCCGGTGGGCAGGCCGGGCCGGGCCAGCTCACGCGCAGTCCCTGGAGGTTGGCAGGAACCGGCTCTGTCCTCCGGTACAGACGCAGGTCCCGTGGGCACCGTTCGGGCGGGAACCTCCCCTCGCTCAGGCCCAGGCCTGCTGCCCCCTGAGAGGAGCAGCATGGCGCCCAGGCTCCGGCTCGGCCCTCACCCCCCCGGGGCCTGGGCCTCGGCCTGCCCTCCGCCTCCTGGCACCGCAGGCCTGGCTCCCAGGCGTCGGCCTCCAGCCCCGCTCCGTCCCTCTTGGTTCTCTGCTCTGCTGAGCTGCAGGTCACAGGGCAGAGGGGACTTGGGTCCTGACACCTGGGCCTGCGGCCTGGCTCTGGGCTGCCGGCAGGGGTGGCAGCAGAAAGGGAAACTGTGCCTGCAGGAAGCTGGGCCTGTGCGCTCCCCCGGGCTCCCTGTGGCTGTAAGGCCCCCCAGCGTCTGCCAGCCCCCAGGCCCCCAGCCCCCCATTCCCCAGGCCCCCAGCCCCCAGCCCTGCCAGCCCCCAGACCCCCAGCCCTGCCAGCCCCCAGGCCCCCAGCCCCACAGCCCCACAGCCCCCAGCCCTGCCAGCGCCCAGGCCCCTAGCCCCCAGCCCTGCCACGCAGAGGGACCTCTTGAAGCAAAATGGCCCCAACTCTGGGGGCGTCACCACAGTGTGACTTGGGGAAACGCCATCCTGCTACTCCCAGCAGCCTCCTGGTGGGTGGGGGAGGTCCCCAGCAATGCTCCAGCCTCCCTGGCCCTCCTCTGTGTCCCGCTCCCCTCCATCCCTCTCTCATCCTTCCCAGCCTGCCCCTCTCCCTACCCCTCCGCACCCCATGTCCGGACTGGACGCCCAGTGCTGCTCAGAGGCCAGAGGCCTGCCTCCCACGGCCACAGGGAGAAATGGGTGTGCAGGCGAGTCCGGGCAAAGTCAGGCGGGGAGGGAGGAGGCTGGCAGAATGCCCGCTGTGGGGCAGGCCCTCAGGGGGGGTGGGGGTGTGTGTCAGGCTCGGCCAATGAGAGCCAGGAGGCCGGGACACTGGGGTGTCCCCGAGAGGGTGGGTGCCCTGGTCCCTCTGGGTGGGCTGGAGTCCCAGGTCACCCCGGGAGGGTGGGACCCGAACCCAGCCCCAGATGGGCCAGGTTCAAATTCGCCAGGAGGGCTCCCCCTGCACCCTCGCCCGGGACGGTGCCCAGGCTGAGCGCTGCCAAAGCAGGTGCCCCGGGTCACGGGGGCCAGGGCAGCCCCTGACCGGAGCCAGGAAAGTGGTCCTTCCCCCTCGAAGCGGCTTCATAGTGGGGGGTGCGCTGTGGGCCTAAGGAGCCCCCGGACCCCCGCACAGGGACCCCAACCCACCCCAGGCAGGAGGCACCTGCAGTGCAGCAGTCAGCAATCACGCCAGCTGCCTGCCCCGAAGGCGTGTGGGCGCTGAGCCCGGGGTAGGGCCCTTCTCCCGTCCCCCGGGGGCCGTGTCCGTGGTGGAGGGACAGGGCCGCCCGCCACGCTCCCCAAGGGCAAGGCTGGCCCCGGGTCGCACAGCGGGTGCCGGACCCAGGTGGGACCCACGGCGCCGGACGCTCCCCGCAGGCCCGGCGCCAGCCCTTCCGCCGCCCGGTGACTCAGCGCCCCCGCCCGGCACAGCAGGACTTTGGCCCCTGCCAGCCTCCCTCCCGGATCCCTGCAAGGTCCCAGGATGCAGGGTGCCGGGGCCCCCAGGGGCCGGGGCCAGGCCCCCTCGGGGGTGGGCGCCCTGGGCCGGCCCGGGGTCCTCCTGCTCATCTACGTGCTGACCACCCTGGACCTCACCTGCCTCTTCATGCAGTTCTCCGTCCTGCCGGTGAGCACCCTGCCTCCCGCCGGCTGGCCCCTCCTCGTCCCCCTGTGCACCCGCAGGGCGGGGGCCTGACGCCCCGGGACCCTCTCGCTGGGGGTTCTTGCCGCCCGGGAGCTGGGGGAGGGGCCCCGGGACGTGCCTCCTGGACCCCATCAGCACGTCCTGGGCTCTGGCGGCACAGCCTGCACAGCCCTCTGACCACAGCTCCTGGGGCGTCTGCCCTGCCGATCCCGCCCCTCCCTCCCCGCACTCACACCCACTCAGCTCGCTCACATCCTAGCCCCGTGGTCGGCAAACCGCGGCTCGCGAGCCACATGCGGCTCTTTGGCCCCTTGAGTGTGGCTCTTCCTAAGCCAGTGACGGCGAACCTTTTGAGCTCGGCGTGTCAGCATTTCGAAAAACCCTAACTTCACTCTGGTGCCGTGTCACATATAGAAATTTTTTGATCTTTGCAACCATAGTAAAACAAAGACTTATATTTTTGATATTTATTTTATATATTTAAATGCCATTTAACAAAGAAAAATCAACCAAAAAATGAGTTCGCGTGTCACCTCTGACACGCGTGTCATAGGCTCGCCATCGCTGCCCTAAGCCTTAGGAGTTCCCTAATTAAGTTAATAACAATGTGCCCACCTGTATAGTTTAAGTTTAAAAAATTTGGCTCAAAAGAAATTTCAGTCGTTGTCCTGTTGATATTTGGCTCTGTTGCCTAAAGAGTTTGCCGACCACCGGCCTAGCCTCCAGCCGCACTCGGCCTCTGCCCAGGCCCACCTGGGGGCCTGGCTCCTGCAGCCGCTTCCCCCATCCTGCTCCCAGGGGTCCGTCTCAGGCGGCTGTCCCACAGCCCAGGTCTGGGCCACGGTGTCGGACGACCTCTGTGTCCCCAGGACACCCGGAGGCGGGGGCAGATGGCCCATCCACCCCTCCCCTGCCGCCTCCCCTGGTCTGGAGCTGCCCGCCTGCCCACCCGAGTGGGCGGTGGGTTAACTGGCCACTGTGGCTTCCTGGTTACTGCCCACCCGGCCGCCCGTCACCCCCCTGTACCCCCGGGGAGCCCCCAACAGGCTCTCACCCCCACCCAGTGACAGCACCAGGGGCTTTGGGGGTGCCAGAGCCCCTGTCTGGTCTGTCCACAGCCCCTGCCTGGACCTAGGGTGGGAATGGGCATCGCCTTTGCCACATCCTGGCACTGGCAGGGGCTCCAGGGCAACGTGAGCCCAACACCCGCCCCTCAAGGCCCAGCTCCCTCCGACCACGGCCTGGTCAGAGCCACAGCACGGAGTGCCCTGGGCAGGCCCCAATGTCCCCACCGTACAATGGGTCCCAGCACCCCTGCCTCGGAGGCTGGTGGGGGGCGATGGGCGCAGTTAGAACCCCTAGGAGAGCTGGTGCCCAGCAGAGCAGCTCTGAGTGGCTGTGGGTGCCTCCCTCACCGCGGGAGGTGTGTGTGCCCCACGGGGGCAGGGAGGCCAGCTGCTGCCTCTACGCAGCCCTCCCTGGACCCAGAGGCCCCCACAGGCTCCCCCTTCCACAAGGAGCACCTGCGTCCCCTCCACACCCGGCCCCCTCCCCCAGCCTGCCCCTCCCACCGCCGGCCCACTGGGGACCCCGGATTCCAGACCCCGGCCTCCCGCCCTGACGGGCCCTCCTGTGTCTCAGTACCTGTCCCGCACGCTGGGCCTGGACTCCGTGGCCTTCGGCTGCCTGCAGACGGCCTTCGGGGCGCTCCAGCTGCTGGGCGGGCCCCTGTTCGGCAGGTACCGTGGGCCGCCCCTCCGCCGTCACGGCCGCCCCTGCCGGGTTCCCCACCTCACGCTGGGCCCCCCGGGGCGACGCCAGCTCCATCTCACAGAGGGACACACGGAGGCACCGAACAGCTTTGGTCCCTTTGGGGCTGGGGCGCCCCGACTCCCAGGGCGTCCCCCCACAACCTCCACCAGTTCTGGCTGCGAGAGAGGATTTCCCTGTGAGACGCTCGGGGCTGTCAGGCCCGGCTCCACTGGGAACTCGGACCTGGGACCCCCGGCCTCGCCCTCGGCACACTCCTCGGGGCCAGACCCACGTGGCTGGAGTCAGGTCTCGAGCGACTGCAGGGAAGGGAGTCCCCGAGGCAGTGACCCCGGAGACGGGGCGCAGAGCAGGGAGGAGACGGGGTCTGCAAAATGCACACACCCTGGGTCCCCTCGGACCCACACCTTCTTCTCGGAGGGGGGGGGGGGGTGCCGGGCAGGCCCCAGGGGTAGGTCAGACCCCAGGTCACCGCAGCGGCCCGTGGAAGGTGGGGACTGAGGCCCAGGGTGGGCGTGGGGCGGGGCGAGGAGGGACCGCGACCTCTGCCCGCAGGTTCGCAGACCAGCGCGGGGCGCGGGCCGCCTTCACCGTCTCCTTCCTGGCGGCCTCGGCGCTCTACCTGCTCCTGGCGGCCGCCTGCAGCCCGGCCCTGCCCGGCGTGGCCCTGCTCTTCGCCTCGCGCCTGCCCGCCCCGCTCATGCACACGCTGCCAGGTAGGCCGGCTGGGCCCGAACCCCTCGGCGCAGAGGTCGCCCCCAAGATGTTAGTCTGGACCCGAGAGCAACACAGGACGCGGGGTGGTGTGGGGGCAGGTGGGGTGCCGGGGTGGACGCCGCTCAGCCCCCGCTTCGCCCCCAGCCGCCCAGATGGTCATCGCTGACCTGTCGGCGCCTGAGGAGCGCCCCACGGCCCTGGGCCGCCTCGGCCTCTGCTTCGGCGTCGGCACCATCCTCGGCTCCCTGCTCGGGGGGACCCTGAGCTCCGCGTGCGGGTGAGTGGACGGGTGGGCGGGGCCGTGGAGGGTCCGGACGGCGGGGCTGGGTCGGCTCCGTCCCGCCAGCATGCTCGGCCCGGCCTCAGTTTCCCCTCCTGCACGCGGCCGGGTGGGGTCTGGGGGGTGCAGGCTGGGAGGCCCGCCCCGCCAGGCGGGTGTTAGGAACCCAATTTCCTACAGGAAACCGGGTTGTGGGCCCTGGGGCCCTGCGATGGGGGTGCTGGGCTGCAAGCCCCTGGACGGGGGAGGGCAGCTTGTGGGCGGTTTAATCACTGGGCGTGAAACACAGGCCTCTGTCCCCTCCGCGCGCACACATGCACACACACGCTCGCACACACATGTGCACACACATGCACACTCACACGTGCGCGCACATGCACACGCATGCACATGCACACATGCGCACACACATGCACACTCACACGCGCGCGCACATGCACACGCACACATGCACACGCACATGCACGCACATGCACACACGCTCGCGCACACACGCACGCACACGCACACATGCGCACACACATGCACACTCACACGCGCGCGCACATGCACACGCACACATGCACACGCACATGCACGCACATGCACACACGCTCGCACACACACGCACGCACATGCACACATGCGCACACACATGCACACTCACACGCGCGCGCACATGCACACGCACACATGCACGCACGCACACGCTCGCACACGCACACATGCACACGCTCGCACCCACCGGCTTTGCACCCAGAGAGCCCAGCCAGCAGCTCCCACACACGGGTCACAGGCACCATCCCAGGCCCACCCCACCCCACCCCACTCCTGTGGGGGGCTGCACGGCTGCCTGTCCCTGTGGCCTGGCCCGCCTCCCGGGAGAAGAGCTTCACCTTGGGCCCCGGATGCCTGGCCCTGGAGAGGCCGCCTGGCGAGGGGGCTGCCCCGAGACCAGTGCGCATGCGGCCCCCCCACCCCTCCCCAGAAGCCCCAACACCCACTCAAAACCAGCCTTCTTCTTAGGAGTGAGCCTGGCACTGCCCGCACCGCCATTCGGGCCCAGGCGTTCGGCTTTGTTCTGGGTGGTGGCTGCGGGCTGTGGGCTCCTTGGCCAGCGGCCCTGTGCCCTCTGGTTCCCCCCGCCCACCCCCCTCTGCACAGGCCCCAATGGGCTGCCCTGGGACTGCGTTCAGCGGGGAGATGTCCTGGTGTCGGAACTACACACGCTCACAAGCACACACACACACACACACATCCACTGTACACACTCACACACATGCACACATTCCCCCTACACACTCGTGCACACAGGACAGTGGCTTGCTGCTCGGCTCCTGGCCGCCGTGGCTCCGTGGTTGAGCGGCGACCTGTGGACCCGGAGGCCATGGTCCAATGCCCTGTCAGGGCGCCTGCCCGGGTGTGAGCTCCATCCCTTATCATGCGGGAGGCGGCCGATCAATGATTCTCTCTCATCGTGGGTGTTTCTCTCTCTCTCTCTCTCTCTCCCTTTCTCTCTGAAATCAATAAAAATATTTTTTTAAAAAAGAAGAAGAAGGTGAGGGCAGAGGCAGGAGGACCCGTGTGACTGGAGGGGAGGGGAGGGGGGACAGGGGGGCTCAGGCCGTGGAGCCGGGGCAGGCGTGAGCAGGCAGGTGTAGCCAAGCTGCTGTGCTGAGAACTGGGGGGGGCGGGGGGGCAGCAAGGAGACCAGCGAGGGGCTGCTGTGCCACCCCGCCCCAGGCAGGACAGGTTGGCACCGGCCCAGGAGCGGCTGCAGGGGTGGGTGGGGCGGGCAGAGGGCCGGTTCTGGCCTGGTTTTGCCTACGGGGGCGGGGGGGGATGCATGTGTGAACTCAAGGCTGTGCCCCCCGACTCGGGCTGGAGGGACGGTGGCCGGGGAGGGAGTCCAGGTGGGAAGAGCCGGCCCTGGGCGGTCCAAGCCCTGGGAGCTGGTTCGGGCCACAGGTGGGGAGGGGCAGGTGTCAAAGTGGAGGCCCAGGAGGACCGCAGGGCAGGTCCGTCCCGGGAGCCGCGAGGCGCGGGGTCACGGAGGGGGGACCCTCCATGCCCACGAGGCCGGAGTGACCACAGATTCCGCCTGCACAGGCTCCACCTCCTTCGTGCAGGCAGGCGGGAGCCTGACTCCGATGCCGGGTCCGGGTCCAGGGAAGGGGGGCCCCCGTCTGCCAGGGAGAGGAAAACGGGGGGCAGGGGCAGGGGCTGAGAGGCAGGGAGGACCCCACGCTGCCCCACCCTCCGGCCCTCTCAGCCTCTCAGCCCAGCACCTGCTCCCATTGGCTCCTTTCCTCGCCTCGCCGGGTGGTCTCCCCTGGGCAGCGCGCCCCCTCGCCAGCCCTGCCCCCACTCCCTCCCGTGGCCACCTGCCTTCCTGTCCAGCTGCTGACCCAGGGGAGGCCACTGGTCTCTCCCTGCCAGCAGTTTCCAGAACATTCCATTCGCTTCCCTCTTTCATACCAAGATCTAAGGCGCTTTATGTCCTTGGAGTTCCCTTTGATGGGCAGGGAGACTGAGGCTCCCCAAGGGCCAGGGGAATCGGCTCCAATGCCCGATGCCCCATGGCAAGGGCTGGCACCCCCTCTCCCTGCCCCCTCCCTGCTCACCTCCCCGTCCAGAAAGGCCCAGCCACCCCCACCTCCTCCCCGGGAGCAGGAGCGGAGAGGAAGTGGCCTGGCCGGGCTGGGCTGTGACGGGCGCTGGCACAGCTGGTTTGGGCTCAGCCTGGAGCTCGGGCCCCGAGGCCTGGCTCCCTCGGGGCAGGGGCAGCTCTGTGCCCCCCGGGCTCTGCCCCCAGAAGTGGCTCCGGCAGAGGCCCGCCAGGCGCCAGGCCCCGGGTCTAGGCCAGGAGGGTGTGGGCGCGGGGCGGGCGGCGGCAGCCATCGGCCACGGCGAGGGGAGCTGGGCCTCCGTGCCCGCTGCCGGCCCTCCCTCCCGGGCGCCCGCTGGCTGTGATGGCCCAGCGCTGACCCAGCTGCGCCCGTGGGCCTCGGGGACTCGCCGGCTTTATCAGGAGGTGGAGCCGGCCTCCCCGGAAGGCCGATCCCGCCCGCGGTCCGGGCGAAGGCGTGGGAAACCTTTATCTCCCTGACGGAAGGTTTCCGCCCGGCAACACCCCGGCTTCCCCTGCCGGCTGCCAAGCAGGCATCCGCTGTCCTGACTATCTCGGGGCAGGAGTGACTCACCGTCAGCCAGGCCGCCTCCCCGCCTGGTGCTGGGGTGGCTCACCGCGACCGTGCCAGCCCCGCCTCCAGCCCAGGTGCCAGGCCCGGGGTGTGCACACGAGGGCACGGAGGCCGAGGTGATGGGCTGGGAGTCAGGCGTCCCCGTGGGAGGGCCCAGGCCCCCCGCTCCGGGCCAAGGGGAAGCGTAGAAGCCCCACGGGAGGCCTGTGGGGTCCAGTGAGGGCCAGGGGCTGGGCGGCCGGGGCTGCGGGCTGTTTGCCCACCTGGAGCTGGAGGGAGGCTGTCAGGAGCCCCCTCCAGGGGCCGGTTCCTCCACGGTCCTAGCCCCGAGTTCCAGGGTGTGACTTCTCCACCCCCCTCATGTCCCAGCTGGCCCCAGCCTGCCCTCCCGCTGGGACAGGTGCGGGGCACACAGCCTGGGGGGCCCCAAGCCCCACCTGCAGCCAGGCCAGGGGAGCCGGCCACCTGCCAGCCCCTCAGAGCCTCGGCCCAGGGGGGACGCAGGCCAGCTTCATAGCGGATCGTGACCTGGGGCCGGCCGGGGCGGCGGGAGGACACAGCAGGGGCCACACGGGGGCAGGTGGCCAGGCCCCGCCCTCCAGACACGCCTTGCGGGCCACAGGAGCCTCGGACAGCAGGCAGCCCCCCGGCGACCAGTGCGGCCTTAGGGGTCCCGGGAGGGTGGCCCTCCTCTGTGTCTGAGGAAGCAGGTCCGCCCGTCACGGGAGCCACAGCGACGGACAGACGGAAGGACTCGATGCCCCTTCATGGCGTCCGTGAGGCTGTCTGTCCAGCCTCTTGTCTGGTTTTTGACACAAAATAAAAGGGCGGTGGGCAAAGCCGCACGGAAGGCGCTGCCCTCGTGGTCGGCACCATCGGTGAAAAGGGCCCGTGAGCCCGAGACCCCACCCAGCGGCCCTGCCCCCCAAGGTCCCCGCGGGATCAGACGGGAGGCCCCAGCCACACCGGCCCAGGGCGCACCAGTGGAGGCCCTCGCACCCAGGCCTGGCCGAAGCTGCCCCCGTCCCGCGTCCCTCCCTCCCGCCCCCGTGGCCTTCTGTTCTGGGGGAGCCGCGACCTCTGCGGTGGGGGCAGCCCTCCTCCCTCCCGGGCCCTCGGTCCCGGGCCCCTGTGTCGCCGCCTCCACGCAAGGCACCATCAGGGTCCCAGAAGCGGCCTGGCTCCCGCCGCCCCTCGCTTGTCCCCGGCCCCCGAAATAGCCGTCCGAGGGGCCGCTCTGCCCCCGCATTTCCGGGGCATCCGGCAGAGAAAGCAGGTCTGTCCCCCGGCCCCAGCGGTGACGTCTGCTCTCAGATCCTGAAGAAAGAGCCCTTCTCTCCGGGGCCAGCGCCCTCCCCGCTCGCGTCACAGGCCAGCTCCTGCGGCCGGGGGCGCGGGCTGTGGCCACGCTGGGGTCCGGCCCGGACCTGCAGCCTGCAGCCGTCCCGGCCACGGAAAGGCCGCTTGTGGGGGCCTCACGCGCCCCGGCCTGGGGTTGGGGGCCTTTCCTGAGAGCCCTCGGGCCCCCCATCCTGGCACCAGCCACCTCCGGCCCCTCCAGTCCCTCCAGTCCCGGAGGCCAAGGGGCCTCCCGCTGTGAACGCTGAGGGCCTCAGCCACGGCATGAAGGCCGTGAGGTCACGAAGGTCATGAAGGTCGTAGCGCCTGCGGGTCCCCGTCCCGCGCTCCGGGCACAGGCTGAGCGTGAGCTGCTCCAGCCGCCGGGGCCTCTGTGTGGTTGAAGGGGGGGGATGCTCAGGCGGCCTCGGCCCAGCGTGACCACCACTGTCCCCCAGGATTCAGTGTCCAGCCCTCGTGGCCCTGGTGGCCAACCTCCTGGGAGCCACCCTCAGCGCCACCTGCATCCCCACCAGCACCAAGGGGGCCGGCGCCCACGCCCAGGCCGCCCCGCCAGGTGAGTCCCCCAGCCACACGACCCTGAGGCTCCTGTCCCGCCGGCCAGCGCCCCGGCCCTGGGCTAGGCCCCTCCACGCCCCGCCCTGCAGCAGGAGCCGCTGAGCCCAGGGCCTCCGCCTGGGGGCACCTGGGGCTTGGGAGGGACTCGGCGCCCCTCAACTCCTCCCTTCCTGGAGCCTCTCAGGCGCTGACGCCATTGGAGCCACACGGGGGGGAGGGGGGTCACAGGGGGGTCCTGGTCTGAAGAGACCATGGATGGAGCCCGAGGCGGCGGGGGAAGGAGGTGCCAGGGGGCCGAGGTCATCCTCCTCCCTCTGGTGGGGCCGGAGGGGTCCCCTGGGGTGCGGAGTGGGAGCTGGGGCAGAGCCGGGGTGGGCACAGGATGGGGGGTGACCAGGACCCCGAGGCCTGCAGCCGCAGGCGGGTGCTGTGGGTGCAGCGGGTGCTGTGGGTACAGCGGGTGCAATGGGTGCTGTGGGTGCTGCGGGTGCAGCGGGTGCTGCGGGTGCTGTGGGTGCTATGGGTGCTGTGGGTGCTGTGGGTGCAGCGGGTGCAGCGGGTGCTGTGGGTGCTGTGGGTGCAGCGGGTGCAGCGGGTACTGTGGGTGCTGTGGGTGCTGTGGGTGCAGCGGGTGCAGCTTGCGGGTACTGTGGGTGCTGTGGGTGCTGTGGGTGCAGCGGGTGCAGCGGGTGCTGTGGGTGCTGTGGGTGCTGTGGGTGCAGCGGGTGCAGCGGGTGCTGTGGGTGCTGTGGGTGCTGCGGGTGCTGTGGGTGCTGTGGGTGCTGTGGGTGCTGTGGGTGCTGGCTTCAGGAGCACCTCGCGGGTGGGGGCCCGGGGTCAGACAGAGGCCCCCACATCCGGGCCGAGGTGGGGGAGGGCCTGGGTGCTGGCCTGACAGCTTCTCCTCTCCGGTGACCCAGGCGTCCCCAAGGCCAGCGTGTTTGACCTGAAGGCCATCACCCGCCTGCTGCTGCGGCCGGGCGTCCTGCCCGTGTTCCTGGTCAAGGTGGTCTCCGGCTTCCCCTCCGGTGAGTCCGGCTGCCCCCAGGCCAGCAGAGCGGACACAGCCAAGCCTGGGGGCCCTCGTTCTGACCCAGGCCACCCAGGCCCCAGCTCCCCCCCAGGCCCCGGCTCCCCCCCAGGCCGCCTCCCACCCAGGCCCCGGCTCCCACCCAGGCCGGCTCCCCCCCAGGCCCGCTCTTGGGGCACAGGGGCGGGACCATGCCATGGATTTCAGTGAAAGGGGCCTTCGAGGGCCCCTGATGGGTCTGGGGTCGGATCCTCCCACATCGTCAGCCCTGGGACCCCGTCTCCCATCCGCCCGCTTTGGGGTGCCCACCTGTCCGAGGGACAGCACCCAGCCTTTCCTGCTCACCCGCACGGCCCTGAGGGGGGTGTCCCGTGCTGGGACCTGACCCAACTGAGGGCAAGCGCCCGGTCCCGCCGGTATCACCGGCTCCCGACACAGTCACCGTGGTCGACCCGCTTGGCCCTCCCTGACCCCCCGCCCCGCCCCGCCCCCGCCCAGGGCTCTTCATGGTCATGTTCTCCATCATCTGCATGGACTTCTTCCGGCTGGAGGCCGCCCAGGCCGGCTACCTCATGTCCGCCTTCGGGGTCCTCCTGATGGTGAGTGAGGCCGGGCGCCAGGCGGGCGGGGGCTGGGGCAGGCCTCCTCACCTGCTGCTCCGAGCCCTCCCCCCACGGGCTCACCTCCCCCCTCGGCCCCCGCGCTGGCTGTACCCAGGCCCTGTCCACCAGAGTCCCTCTGAGTGCCCCGAGGCAGGCGGGACAGGGGGGCCGGCCCAGTGCTGGGCGTGGGGAGGAGCGGCCGGGCTCCATATAAGGCCCCGGAGGGGGTGGGTCTGCAGGGCCCAGTGGGGCCACAGGGAGGGGCCACCGGGAGGCGGACAGGTCTTACCGCCCCCCCCACCAGCCCCCCCGGGCCCGAGGAGCTGTGCGTGCGTTTAAGCCCAAGGTCAGGCTCCTGCAGTGCAGGCACCCGGGCCTGGCCTGTCTGTAAGGAGCGCGAGGCCGCTGCGCAGAGGGGGCGCGGGCGCGGGTTGGTTCAGAGGACGTTGACGATGTGAAAGAGGTTTTTTAAAAATATTTTTTTATTGACTTCAGAGAGGAAGGGAGAGAGGAAGGGAGAGGGAGAGAAACATCCATGAGGAGAGAGCATCACTGATCGGCTGCCTCCTGCAGGCCCCCCCCTGGGGATCGAACCCACAACCCAGGCCTGTGCCCTGACCAGGAATCGAACCGTGACCTCCCGGTTCCTAGGTGGACGCGCAGCCTCTGAGCCGCGCGAGTTGGGCTGAAACGGTTTTGTTGTGTCAAGCAGGCAGGGAGGAGGAGGTCGGTGCCATTCTGCAGGGCTGGGCTGCCCCTGACCCCAGCCCAGGCTGCCCCTGACCCCCAGCCCAGGCCGCCCCTGACCCCCAGCCCGCCCATCCCCCAGCCGACTGAGCTCCCAGCCCGAGGTGCCCAGGCACTTCCTGCCCGCCCGGGGCGAGGAGGGAGAGGACCAGATAGGGAGCCTCACCCGGCCTGGGAGTGGCCTGGGGGCTGGGCCTGCCTCTGAGTCAGGGCCCTGTGTCCCCGGTGTCCCCGCTGTGGACCTTCCCCCCTCCCAGAGCAGAGCCGAGGGCAGGAGGGGAGCAGCTCCTAGGACCCAGCTGGGCGTGGGGCACTGAGGGACCGTGTGGGACGGCAGTGGCCTCGGGGAGCCCCTCCCTGCCTCAGGGACCTCGCCGGCCCAGGGCCAGCCATGTCAGCCCTCAGGGCCTCGGTTTACCCAGTTGTACCTGGGGAGGTGGCTCCTGGCCCAGTCCCGGCACAGGGTGGCTCCCGTAGACAGGCCAGGCCGGGCGGAGGGCGCACACGGCACCGGGCCACTGGCTCAGGTCCCAGTGCAGCCACCTCCCCTCTGAGCCCGGTCTCCCCTATGAAATGGGGGGCCCTCCCTCCCAGCAAGGGGACAGAGAGGGGCTGAGGAAGCAGAGCTGGGGGCCAGGGGACACCGGAGGGGCCTTCACAGGACCACGGGGTCCCCACACTTGGACCCAGGGCCACACGGGGCCTTTTCAAATGATAAAAGACGTGTTTTAACGTCACGTAACCCATCGCCCCCCCCCGGCCCCCCCAATGAAACGGCGCCTTTTGGATTAGGACGCTCATCGCCCCTGACATTAAAGAGACGGGATTCGCAGTAAATGTGAACATGGACTTCTGAGTGGCTGGCCGCACACGTGTGTATGTGTGCGTGCATGTGTGCGTGCGCGCATATGTGAGGCCCCCACCCCCCTCCTCTGTCTCCCCAGGGTCCTTGGGGCCCACCCTTCTGCTCTAGAACTGGTCACTGCTCCGGGCTGGGCTGCCAAGGGTGTGGAGGTGCCCCTGGCCGCAGCCCCGACCCTCCCCCTGTGCCCCCCCCCCAGGTCATCCAGGGCCTGGTCATCGGCCGGCTGAGCAGCCGCTTCTCGGAGGCCGCGCTGCTCCGGGCCAGCGTGCTGGTCTTCAGCGTGGTGGGCCTGGCCATGGTGAGCACCCGGGCTGCACCCACAGAGGGCGGGGCACTGCGCCTGAGCTCCTGGGCCCCACCCCACCCCAACCCCTCCCAGGGCCCCTCTATGGGGCCTCAGGGATGGGCCTCCTGCCCTATCCCCTGGGCGCCCCAATCACCGTGGCCCTGCCCGCCCCGTGCCAGGCGCTGATGTCCAACGTGTTCCATTTCTGCCTCCTGATGCCCGGCCTGGTCTTCGGCCTGTGCACACTCAACGTGGTGACGGACAGCATGCTGACCAAGGCCGTCTCGGCCTCGGACACCGGTGAGCGCGGGCTGCCGGCGAGGAGGCCTGGGCCGGGCCGCCCTCGGGAGTGGGCTCGGGCTCGGGTGGAACAGCTGTCCTGCTTCGGGGCAGGTGGGGAGAGGCTGGCCACCACTCGGCCCAGCCGGGCCCAGCCGGCCCTGCACCTGACCCGTCCAGGGCCAGACCTGGGGTGGGAGGAGTGCTCCCTGGAGGTGGCATCGGCTTGGCTCTAATGTACGGGTAGGACTTCACTGGAAAGGAGGGGGAGACGGCCTCCAGGCTGGGCCCAGCTGAGCCAAGGTGTGGAGGTGGGGGCAGGGGAGGCTCCTGCGAGGCCAGTTAGGGAGCCAGCCCGGTGGGCGGGGAGTGGGCAGGCCGCAGCCGAGGCGGGCCTGTCCCCGCTCCCCTCCCCAGCTTGGGCGCAGGTGTTGGGGTGAATGGCACAGCTGGTTAAACCCAGGCAGCCTCGGGCCTCCCAGCGGGACACTGGCACGGTGTAGGCCGAGTTCAGGGCTCCGGTGTCTGTCTGCGGTGAGGGGGTCCCCAGCTGCAGGGGCGGAAACCTCGGGGGGCCTGGCTGACGCTCGGTCCCTGCGTCTGTCTGTCCGGGAGGCGCTGACTGAGGTCTGGTGGCCCGATGCCTCCAAAACCTCTGAGGCCCGTAGTCCTGGGGTCCCGGGAGGCCAGGTGGGGCCTGGAGGGCTTCCCGGAGGGGGTGGCCAGCTCGCTGGAGAGGCCAGGAGGAGCAGCCGGGGACAGGCCTGGAGAGGTGAGGGCAGGCCCTGGCCTCACTGCGCCTGAGGCCCCACCCTCGACTCGGAAGGAGCCAGGAGCTGGTTCCCAGCACCAGCCTGGGAACCCTAGGCCACAGAGGGGGCGGTAAATTGCTCCCCGGTGTCTGCCGGGTGGGGTGCGTGGGCGACGGGAGAGGCTGCATTGCAGTTTCCCTCCGGCCCTGAGCCCAGCGCGGCCTCGCCAGGCGGGTCCGCGGACCCAGCCAGGCTGCCAGCCCAGCGGGGGCTCTGACCTCCCGGGGCTCTGGCCGCCCGGGGCTGGGACAGTAGCCACAACATGCTTGCCCACGGCCAGGGGAACCTGGGAGGTGGGGTCAGAGGCGGTGGGGTGCCCTTCCTAAGCCCCCAAAGCCCTCTGAGCCCTGTGGGGCGCATTCCCTGCAGGTCCTCTGGGGGGCGCTGTGTGGGGACCCTGGGCTGTCGCGGCCACCTTGTTCCCCAGGCCCGGCCCTCACCTGGTGGCTCACCTTTTACCGCCAGGCCCCCCCCCACCCCGTTCCTGTTGGCTGCACACCATCGCCAGCTCCCTGGTGGCCGGGGCAGGGGGGCCCCCCACCCCCGTGACTGGACCCAGTCCGGGCCCCCCCTGTTCGTGGGAACTCTCCGGCCCAGGGCGGCCGGGGCCAGCGGGGCCCCTTCACGGCTGAGTGGTCCCCAGGGACCAGGCCCGCAGGCCCTGGGGGAGGGGCTGGGGCACAGCGGAGGGCGGGGGAGACAGGAAGTGAGCGGTGGGGTGGTGACCGGAGGGACCCCCCCAGGCCTGACCCACACCCCCCGCCCCACAGGGACCATGCTGGGCCTCTGTGCCTCCGTGCAGCCGCTGACCCGCACACTGGGGCCCACCCTGGGGGGCCTCCTGTACCGCGGCTTCGGAGTCCCCGTCTTCGGCCACGTGCAGTTCGCCGTCAACCTCCTGGTCTTCCTGGCCCTCTGGAGGCAGCCCACACCCCAGAAGACGGACAAAGTCCGGTGACCTTGGCCCCTGGGCACAGACTGGCAATAAATTCCCTGGGCACCACTTCCGGCCTGGTCTCTGCGGGCTCCCACGCAGGCCTGCGTCTGGTTGGGCAGGAGGCCTGGCGAGGAGAGATGGAGCTGGGAAAGCTGGAGGGCTTCTTGGAGGAGGGGGCTGCGGCCTCGGGCTCTGGGGGGCAGAATCACCCAAAGCTTGTCCCGGTTGAGAGGGGCCCTGCCCCCTGAAGTCCATCACCACCTCCCGTGAGAAGTGCCCCACTGTCCCTGTGCCCAGAGAGGGGAGCCCGCTGCCCCCACTTCCTTCCTCAGGCTCCAGCACGGACCTGACCCTGGGAGCACGCGGCGAGCACGCGGCCCGCACGCCCCCGCACCCCCCCGCACGACCCATGAATTCTCAAAGTTGTTCCTGTTCCTGTTCCTGAGAGAAAACATTTTTGTTTTTAAAGACCAGGAATTCCAGGCTTGGGAAGGGCGTGAGCATAGGGCCTCACTCTGTGTGGGGGGCCCAGGCAGCCAGGCCTGAGACCTGGGCGCACCATCACCCCCTGCACCCCCACCCCGGCTCCCGGAGAGGGGCGCCGGGCAGGAGAGACCAGGGGCTGCTGTGACCGATGGGGTGGAGACAACCTTCACAGGGTGCATGGCCCGAGACCAACCGTGAAGGCCACCCCTCCCCAGGCTGCCCTTCAGAGCCATTAAACCCTCCGATTCCAGCCCCATACCTCCTCCAGGACCCCTTTGGGGACCGGAATCTCGTTCCTGGCTGCTCATTGGTCCCCATGAGTGGGAGGGCTCCCTCCTGGGGCCTGTCCTACCCTCTGAGCCCCCCCCATTTGCCCGGGGACTTCATCCCTCGTGTTCCAGAGAACATGCCTGGCAGGAAATGGCTTCCTCTCTGGGCCCAGCACCCCGGGGCGGGGGAGGGGAGTGGGGGGGCGGACACAGCCAGTTTGTCAGATTCCTCAGGCCGCCCCGCCCCCATGTCACTGGTCCCGGCCCCTCCGAGGCCTCAGCTCCGGCCACATCATCCCAGCGCTGCCCACTCCTCTGGCCTCCATGGCAGACCACCCGGAGCGCGCGGCCAGACGGGGTGGGGTCAGCGGCCCGCGGGCCGCGGAGGGCCGGGCGGATGGCGTGTGGGCGTGAAGGGCAGCTGGCCTGGCCGGGGAGGCGCCTGACCTGGCGGCCGTGTGTAAATGACCTCCCTCCCCCGCCCCGCCCTGCCGGTCACACCGGAGCGGAAGTCGGCCCGGGCTGACCTCCGAGGCACTTCCTGCCTCTGGAGAGGCTGCGGGAAAGGAGGTGCCGCCCGCTCATTCATTCAAGCCCTGCCCTGCCCTGCCCTGCTGACCGCCGCACCCGGTGACCGGCCCGCCCGCCCCCGCTTCCCAGGAACTCACGCCGCACCCGCGGGTAGAAAATGGAACGGATCAGTGGTTTATTGGGAACGCCACTGGTGCAAAAACAGAATATTAAGACATAAGACGCGGTACCGACAAACAGCCATCAAAATAAATACATAGATAGTCCAATAATTTAACGCGCCCGCGGCGGGCGGGGCGGGGCGGGGCGACTCCGCGGGGAAGGTCCCCTTCGGTGGGGCAGGGACGCAGCCGGCCCCCGCCTTCAGTCCTCGTCCTGGTCAGAGGGTGGGCTTCAGCCATGTCCTGCCGGCGCGGCCCGGGCCGACTCGTCCAGTGTGTGGCTCCTGCGGGGAGAGGAGGTCAGGGGCTGGGCCGGAACCGGGCGGGCCGGCCGGGCCCCCCCTGGGCGTCCCCGGAGGTCCCGATGCCACAGGTGCGAGCGGCGCCCCCGACGCGCGCCCCGGAGACGCCGAGGGCGGTCCCCTCGCCAAAGCGAACCCTCGACGGGGCAGGGCCTCCCCCCAACCGTCGGCCGTCCGGGGCCGGTGGGGGCGCGGGCGGGCGGGCGCACTCACCGCGCGGGGTCAGGACGCGCGGGCCGAGCGGGGCTCGGGGGCCGCGGGGGCCGCGGGGGCCGCGGCGCGCTCCTGGCGGAGGCGGACGTCCTGCAGGGCGCGGCGGTTCTGGAAGTCGATGAGCGCCAGCGTGATGGCCGCGTTCCAGCAGCTCTCGCCGGCGCAGCGGAAGTCGATCTCCTTGCGGTCGGTGGTGACGATGGTGAAGTAGACGTACTTGCCGGTGCGCTCCACGCAGTCCACCTTGAGGATGGAGTGGAAGCGCAGCTCCTTGGGGCGCGCGCCCGGGCCGGCGGGGAACAGGCGCAGGCGGTCGGGGGTGAGCACGCCGCGCTTCTTCTTCCAGAGCTGGAACAGGCTGTCGCTGCGCTTCTCCAGCTCGCCCTCGCGCAGCACCTCGCCGGGGGTCTTCATGTCCGCGGGGCCGGGGGCGGGCGTCGTGCTCACGGGGTGGTGGCGAGAGCAGTGTGGTCGGGCCGCCCGGGCGCGCGGCCTTTATAGCGGCCCCGCCCCTCCCGGCCCCGCCCCCGGAGACACGCCCCCGCCCCGCTCAGTGTCCCGCCCACCTGCGCCCAACCGTCCCAGCCCCCACGCCCGGCCACCGGGACGCCCGCGCCTTCCCGGCCCGCGGTCACCCTTTCCTTTATGTCTGCAAACGCACCAGGCGCCCCTCCGACCCCCCAGACCCACGGGGTGACACGCGGTCCCCACCGCGCCCCGGGCGCCGGCCGCTCGAAGGAATGTCCGGCCCTGCCCGCGATGACTCAACACCGGGGGCCCCAGGGAGCACCCGCAGCCCGGGCCGACCCAGGGCGGGGGACGGGGGTGCCCCGACCCCCCTCTCTGCCGCGCTAGCGCCCTTGGGGCAAAGCAGGTCTCGGCCCCGGTTCCTGCCTCGCCACAGGGGCCCTTCCCGGGGAGCCCCTCGCCCACCCGGCACCGCGGGCCGGGCCCACCTGGCGAGCAGGTGCTCTGAGCGCCGTCTTCTCGTCTGCGAGAAGCGACAGTAACTCCTTTCAGTAACAAGTGAGAAGTGTTACAACAGCTCCGCGGGGCGCTCCGCCGATGTGGGGGTGAAGGCCGCGCAGCCTCCGTCCGGGGTGGGGCTGTCCTCCTCCCTGCACCCCGAGCTGGAGAACCGCCATGGGGGGGTGGGGGGGAACGGCTGCGCTGGGACCGCACGTGCGGCCGGGAGCAGAGGGGAGCGCCGTGCAGGAGGCCTGTCCGCCCCGGGCGAGGGCAGCGGGGGCGGCTGAGTCATCGCCGGCGCCCTGCGTTCTATTTACCGTCTTCCTTTCAAGGGTTGAACGGGAGCAGGAACTGGTGGCCGACTCCTCCCGGTTCCCAGGGGTGGGGGTGGAGCCCGCCAAGGGGATTTCTGGGGTGCGCAGCCGCCCGGGGCCCCCACCTTCCACACCCACGGAAGCTGTGACCCAGCAGGAGTGGCAGAGTGGGGCGGTGAGAACCAGCAGCCTCCGCCTGCGGGATGGGTCCACCTGAAACGCGGGTGTCCTGGTGCCACAGAATTCAACACTTCCGCCCCTGACAGCCCGGGGCAACCCAGTGCTGGGAGCAGGCGGCGGAGCTGGAGCCCACCCTGGACCAGCCTCTCCCCCAACCCCCTACACACACACACCCCTGGCCCTGGCTGTGTGCCTCAGCCAAGCCCCGACCTCTGAGGGTGGTCCAGACCCTGGAGGGACATCGCTGGCTCAGTCTGTGCAAATGGCAGCCAGGCGGTGCCCATCTGTGTGGCTAGAGGACTGGGTGGGGGTGGGGGTGAAGGTGGGGGTGCGGACACCCCAGCCCTCCAGCCCTGGCCAGCGCAGCCTGTGCTGAGCTGAGCTGAGCGGGTCTCTGGCCGCTGGGCAGACCTGGTCCTTGGGACGGTGGGACACCAGGCACAGACCAGGGGTGCAGCCATCACTGTCCCTAGGGAGCCTCCGTCCAGCCACCCCCGGGTGCCCACCGTTCTGCAGGGACCCTCTGAGGTCCACCAGCTGCGCCCTCCCCCCACCAGGGGCCAGTTGGTGGAACCTGAACTCTGGGCAGACAGGACCAGCACTGCTTAAGGTTCTACTGTGTGCTGCAGGCCTTGCTTGTGCTGGTCCTCGCAGGAGAGGAGCCGGGGCTCGTGGTGTGTGGGGTGGGGCGGGGCGGTGAGGCCTGGAGAGCTGGGAGGACTCCCGGGGAGGCCCAGTCCCCAGGAGACGGGAGCAGGGGCCGTGAAGGTCAATGGGGTCGGTGTGCAGGCACATGCCCAGCCTCTGTGCACCGACCCAGAGACCGCCCCATGGGGGGCATGTTCCCCCTACTTTGCAGGTGTGGAAAGAGAAGCCCCAGGGAGGGGGGAGAGGCGGGGCTTGGGGTGGAGGAAGGGAGGATGTGGGAGAGCAGGAGCAGGCCAGGCTGGGAGAGTGGGGTGAGGTGCCCTGCCCGACTCGCCCACCTGGTGCTCACTCTACCCGTGGGCCAGGCCGCTCTGGGAGGGGTTGGTGGTGACCTGGGGGTTGTGCTAAGTGGGCGTCAGCGGGAGCTGGGAGGACAGGTCATCGGGGGACCCCAGGCAGAGGACCCAGAGTGACTGGTGGGAATCGGCCAGGCCCACCCAGGCAGCCTCACTCCCAACAGCCCCGCCCAGGCCTGGGACCTGCGGGGGTGGGGGCAGAGGAAGCAGCTTTGACCACCCGTGTCCAAAGCTGCTCCATCCCTGTGCAGCTCGGGCCAAACCAGGCCAAACCAGCCTGAGCCTGGAGCAAGGGGAGGGCCTGTCTCCGCCCCAGCAGGTCCCTCTGGAAATCGGACTGCGGTGCCTACTTCCCAGAAGACAGAGGCGAAGTGCTGGTCGGACATCTTTTTTTTTGGGGGGGGGGGGGCAGGGGAGCTCCCTAGACCACTTGACAGCCAGGAGCCTAGAGGACCCACCAGGAGAGCTGCCCACCAGGGACCGCCCCCCGGGGAGCAGCAGCCCAGGGATGTAGGCCCAGACTGGGAGGGAGATGAGGGTCTGAGATGACTCATGCGGGGTCACATGGCTGGCCAGCACGAGGTCCAGTCCATCCCACCGAACCCCAAGGCCTGGGCAGGCACAGCCCCCACAGGGAGCTTCTGGGTTGGGGACATGTGGTCACTACTTCTGAGAACAAAGAGGGGCTGCGCTGGGCTTTGCCTGCTCAGTGGGTATGGCCCCTGGGATACTCAGGGTCCGCAGGGACCTTCCCCAGGCAGCGAAACTGGTCCTCGAACCCCTGGCCAGGGACAATGAAGGCGCCTCTTCGAAACTCCCCGTGTGAGGTCATTTCCACAGCAGTGACGAAGCCAAGCCCTGAGGCTGCTGCCCAGCCAGCCTGTGAGGAAGGAGTGCGTCAGCGGCTGGTGCCTGGGGTTGGGCACCACTGCCTTCCTGTGTGTGTGTGTGTGGGGGGGGGTTGGGGGGAGTCCAGTCAGTCACAGGGGTCCCCTGCCTGGAAGACCCTCTCCTCTGGCCGCCTCCATGGAGCCCTCCTAGATTGCCAGGGCAAACTCTAAGGCCTGCTCCCAACTGCCACAGGAGAGGAGGGGAGGCAGGGAGCAGGGAGAACAGGGGAGAAAGGCCCACATGGCCTGGGGCTGCAGCACCTGAGAAGCGGCTGGACACCACCTGACCTGAGCCCTACACGGTCCACTGGGCACAGCCTGTGGTCCAGGCCTGCCCCCTGCTGGGAGCTGCAGCCTGGGAAAAGGGAGGCCCAAGGGCAGAAGGGGGAGGCCTGCTCCCACCTGGGTTTCGGGCTCCGGCTCAGCCTGGCCTTGGCTCATTAAAGCTGTGCCCCTTGTTGCTGTCGCTGCCTGAGCCCCTCCGCTGGAGTCTGCCAGGCGGGCCCCACCTCACAAGGCCCTGGGGGTCCAATGAGAAAGTGACGCTACCCCGACCTCTCACCCTGGATCCCTGGGGAGCCCCTCGTCCCTCAGTGCCCTGCTTAGAAGGCTGTCAGCTCCCGGCACGCAGAGACAATGTCATTCTTTGGGGCCCCCAGGTGCTCAGAAAACATTTTTGGGGAAAAGGGGGAACTAGAAAGTGTCGACCTCACTGTCTAAAGACCTCACCCTGGTCAGAGCCAGGGAAGCTGGAGACTGCTTGTTGGTAAAACCAGAGGATGGGGGGGGGGGGGGGAGGCGCGGATGGAGTGGGGGCCAGGCCGCTGGAAGCCTGATGAGCAAGTGCATGAAGGAATGAGGCCGGAAGGGCAGGCAGTCAGCCCTCGGGCCGCTGCTGGAAGTGGGGGCAGCCTGCGGTCGGGGAAAGACCCCAGACCTCCTGTCCCCCAGCTTCCCTCCTGCTGTCCGAGAGGGTGCTCTGTGTGCGGAGGCAGAGGCCGGCGGCTAATCAGCAGGCACTGGGTCTGAGCACGAGAGGCCTCCTCTGCAGGCTCCCCAGCCACTGGGGGACGGGACGGCTCCACAGGCAGGCACCCAGATCCCGGAGGAGCTCTGGGAGTCGCGAGGGTGCCTGCCGGCTCCACCTGCCTCTCCGGGGCCTGGCACAGTCGGCTCAGGGCCAGGCCTGTTAGGTTGTCATGGAAAGTAACATCCGGCCGCCGCCCAAGCACAGTCAGCATGGCCAGGCGGGGCCAGTGACTGGCACAGTGGTGACACCTGGGGTGGGTGGAGCAGTGTCTGGGGCACCAAGGTGACTTGGCCTGGGGGGGAGGGGTGCCGGGGAGCTGCCATGGGACCTGCCACAGGCTGGAGGGGTCCCAGGCAAACAAGGTGCCTGGAGACCCTCACCAGCTTCTGGGGGGGGGGGGGGGTAACCCTGCTGGTCGGGACCACTGTCTGCGTCTCTTGGTGAGGGGCCGAATGCTGGCTCTGAGGCTCTGCCGCCTCCCCTGCCCCCCAGACATGCCCGAGGTTGAGCGGAGGGGGTGAGCCTGCCTCCCGAGGAAGGAGGTCGGGAAGTCATTCTGACCGGAAGGGACCAAAGTCCGGGTGCAGCCACACTGGGTGGCGGGCGGCCAGCTGGCGGGGAGCCGAGGGCAGCCCACACGGGGCGACAACGGCAGGACTCCACGCCCACAGCCCTTCTCCAACCAGGGGCTCTGAAGCAGGAGGGCCGGTGAGGGAGAACAGCCCCCCTGGAGCTCCCCGCCACGGGCACTGGGGGACAGGGCACACGCTCTGAGCAGAGAGAGGGGCCTCCTCAGGGCAGGACGGAGGTCAGCAACACCGAGACCAGCCTGGCTGAAGCCGAGGCCCCAGCCCCCCACCCTCCACCCCCTCACGGCTGGGGCAAGGCCTGGAGGAGCCTCCTAGCAAACCCCTCTGAGAACAGGAGCCCTGGGCTGAGGGGATGGCTGGGCCCCAGCGTGGCCCCTGCACCACGAGACAGGAGCCAACAGGAGCCATGAGCCGGCACCTGCTGAGCTGCGTGGCCACCGCAGGGATGGACAGAGGCTGCTGCCAGGCAGTGGGTGACCACAACTCCTGACCCCTCAAGAGGAAAACAAGCGTTTTAAGTGGAACCCCCCATTGTGGGGGCTTTTGAAAAAGGAGCTCCAATGAGGTGTAAATCACACCCGTAAACGACGCGTACCCACCTGAGGCCAGTCCAGCTGACAAATGAACACACCTGTGTGACCACTTCCTTCTCCGGACAGGGCCCCGCCGACCCCAGGGGATGCCGAGCAGGTCCGAGGTCAGACCCGGTCCCCACCGGCCCCCCCCCCCCCTCAGGTCATGCTTTCGAGATCCCTGTGTTGTGGGGGTCCTGATGCTGGGGACACTCTGTTGTGGGATACAGAGCATTGCCAGCACCCCACCTTTACTGCTGGCACCTGGCGGAAGCACTGAGCTGCCTGGGGAAGGGGAACCCCTCTCAGGCGAGGTGCCAGGAGAGCTCAGAGAAGGCAGCGGGACCCAGGGCAGTCTTGTGTGACAGGCGACACCCAGGTCGAGGGAGGCCACACAGCCTCGGACAGAACAAGGGCGGCCTGGGGAGTCGCCCTAAGGACCGAGGGTGGGAGAGGGCAGCAGGGGCCGCAGGGACGGAAGGTGGACTTGGACACCCTCCAGGTCACCAGAAAGCATTGTGACGTCTGGGCCCAGAGTGGCTGGGCTGGTGGCTGGGCGTATGGCAGTCCAGGGACCGTGGGGACAGAAGCAGCAGCCAGACGGGCAGTATGGGTCCTGGGTGGCTGCAGCTCCCAGGCGAGTGGGCCCTAGGCGAAGGGTATGGGGCCCAGAGCGGAGTGTATGGGAGCGGAGTGTATGGGAGCGGAGTGTATGGGAGTGGAGCGGAGTGTATGCCGCCCAGAGCACACTGCCCCACCCAGGGGCTCAGTCCCAGGGACACGCCCACTTTCCTGAAAGCCTGTGCTACGGGAGAGCTGGAACAGAGGGCAGCCTCCCGCTCTCAGCCTCTCGTTTTCGCTCCCTTGGGTGCAGCGCTCCGAAAGGGAATGGGAGCTGCCACTGTGATTGGGGCAGCGGGAGAGGGCTTTCCCTGGAAGACTGTTCCCCAAGAGGCCAGCGCTTCCCTGCCAATGACCCGGGACACACTCTGTGCAGCATCTCTGACCCTGCAATTAACCTGTGAACATGTGCTCACAACCGAGGCCCAGGGCGGCCAGCGCCAGGCTCGCCTCTGCAGCCCGCCCTCGGGGGCGGGGGGACAAGGCCCGAGCAGCATCCTCAGGCCGGGTTCCGGGAGGAGCCCGCCCTCTCGTGCAGAGTGAGGAGCCAGCAAAGGGCTCCCCGGGGCCTGGAGACCAACAGGCAACTACACGCGGCCGGAGGAACAAAAGGAAGACCAGACACGGGCCCGGCCTCTGCCCCACCTCAGAGCTGCGGGGAGTGCGACCACCCCCTCCCCACCCCACAGAGACACACAGGCGGGCTCAGGTTTCACCACTTTAATAGATACTCTAACTAGTCTGTACAAATCGAAAACAGCATCTTCAGTTACAAATGTGTCTAAGTAATAAGGCTGAGCACTCCCCAGGCCTGGTCCGTGCGCCCGCCGTGGGCCCGTCGCCAGCTGCCAGGGACCAGGGACCAGGGAACGCGGTCACACACTCGGAGCCCCACACGCCAGCCAAGAACAGGTCGCTCTGAACCCAGGGCTTTAAGACACGATGGACCTGGGGCTGAGAAATGGGAGCTAAGGAGACGCGACACTTACACACGAGCACACCTGTGCCCCGCCCAGCCCTCCCCACAGAAGATGGGCACAGGGCCCTGCCTGGCTAAGAGGGGTCCCCACAGCAAGGAGTCGATGGTGGCGCCACCAGCCGCAGTGGCAGGAGGGAGCGCATCCTCCCACACAGGCCTCGCTCCCAGAGGAGCCGCCACCACCTCCCCCATCCCCTCCCCAGGTCTCTAGTCACAAACATGGTTTCAGAAACCTGAGGACCAGCGCCAGCACGCACCCGAGGCTCACAGCGCAGAGGAACAAATAAATACGGGAACGCACCACCCACGCTGACCCTCAGCACGGTGGGCGCCACGACCCACCCCCACCCCGAGGAAAAGAAACCAAAGTAAGAGCCCCCGGCAGCACGGACGCTCCCTGGCTCCGCCCAGACAGACAGAGGGCCAGGGGGCTGGGCACGAAGCGGGTGTGTCTCCAAATGAGAGATGGGAGCAGATGCTCCCGACTTGTGTCCTGGGCTCGGGGACCTTCCCACCCCGCGTGGTCTACGGGCCCCCAAAGGTGGGCCTGGGGAAGTCTACTGAGCTGCACCCAAGGCCGCGGCGGGTGCGGGTTAGATCAAACCTCCTACTCCTGAAACGCATGTAAGTGGCCGCTGTACAGGTTAAGCAAAATAATAAGGAAAGAGGAAGTGAAGTGAAAACCATGCACTTGAACAAGGTCGGTGTGGGCGCTGCCGACAGGTCGCTGCTCACTGCTGCTTGCACTCCGAGGGCTGGCTGGGCTCCTTCTGCCAACAAGAGAGAGAGGCTTGTGAATCGCCCACGTCCCTCCACCATGTCCCACCACCAGGAAACCAACACTCAACTGTGCACTAACAGGCCTGTAAAACAGTAACAAGCCCAGCTGGTGTGGCTCAGTGGTTGAGCGTTGACCTATGAACCAGGAGGTCACCAGACTGAATCCAGGTCAGGGCCCAGGCCCGGGTTGCAGGCTCGATCCCCAGAGTGGGGCGTGCAGGAGGCAGCCGATCCATGATTCTCTCTCATCATTGATGTTTCTCTCTCTTCCTCTCCCTTCCTCTCTGAAGTCAGAACATATATATTTTAAAAAGTAATAAAAATATAAGCCAACCTCCCGGAGAAATGCCACAGCAGAGCTGCCTGTTTTGTTTAAAAGGCCCGTGAGACCCTCTCATTCTGGGCAAGGCAGCGGGAGGCCCGGGCAGAGCGGCCCACTTGTCAGCAAGTGACAGGAGACCCGCTCCCAGGCTGGAAGGCAGCCGGGGGCTCTGGGTGCCCAGGCACTGCCCGGTGAGTCAGCACAACACCCCCTCCCCCGACAGGGTCCACACTTGGATCTGGACGGGCTCCTGTCCCAGCCCCACGCCCGGGGGGGCTGCCTCTTCCTCGGGGCCCCTCTCCTTGATAATGAGGAATGCCCGGAAAGCCACGACTCCAAGATCCACAGACAAGCCGCCACCCTCCCAGGAGCCCCCAAGTGGGAAACCTATCCTTCCAGATAAGGTAGAGGGGAGTCCCCCCAGCCCTGAACCACTTCAGTGTGAGCTGTCGTGTGTAATCTGACCACTGGAACTACACCTGCGCCTCACAAATGCTGTGGGCAGCAGAGCGGGTGCACCCATCCGTCCGAGCTAAGATTACCAACCTCTCAGGAACCCATCCGGCATGCCTATGATGGCCTCAGCACCCAGGGCCGAGAAGAAACACCTGGGACGCTGCCGCCGACACCCTCAGGTGTGAGCTGGGCTCCAGCTGGTCTTTGGGAATCACGTTTAAGGGATGACGTGCACGTAAAGGAGGCATACAGACAAGCAGCAGCCTCGGACCCGGGTCCAAGCTCCCGATTAGCACACGAAATGGAAGGAGCACAGGACAAGCCGGGACCCACAGGCTGGCCCTGTGTCTGCCCAGCCCTGCCCAGGGCTGGTGGCAGGCCTCTCGGGGCTGGGGGCCCTGCCCTGTCACTGAAACACCAACACAACACACCGACCTGCAATCCGAGCCGACAGAGCTCAGCACCAAGCAGCGTCCTCTCGGGGGAAGAGCCGCGTGCTGGCCCCGAGCTGCGGCCGGAGCAGAGTGCTCAGGAGCCTGCAGAGGTGACAGGGGGCTTTCCCCGCCGCCTCGACATAAACGACACACCATGTCACGTGACGCAGGGACGCTGTCAGCTACACTGTGGCTTACGCAGGGGGCACGAGCTGCCTGCTGGTCTAAACGCCACCCCCGCGTGGCTGTGAAGACGCTAGAGGAAGAGTCCTCGCCCACACCAAGGCCAGGAGGGGCTGTGGACACAGGACAAAACAGAATGCAGGCCGAGCCTCCTGTTTCATGCCAGTGTGATGGCAGCGTGGTCACTCCATGCCGATGATCAAGGCAGAGGAGTTGGTGTTTCAAAGGCACAAACTTATAGCCCAAACCTTGCCAATCCGGGGACCACAGAAGGGTGGCTTGAGCGGCTAACAAGCGCCGCTGGGCATGGCGCTCCGGTCACCCAGGTCCTCCGCTCCAAGCCCAGGCTGCACAGCTCGTGACGCTCAGAGGAGCCGGCAGGTGGGGAGTGAGCTTCAGGTGCAACCTGGCAGCCAAGCTCCTCAGACACGTGGGCGCAGCAATGCCAACACGCAGGCAGGTGAGTGGCCCTGACCTAGCGCCCAGATCCTCTCTTCACTGTGGATGCACCTTCAGCCCGCTCTGCGCCCCCACGAATGTGACAGGACAGTGCGACAGACCCTCAAAGGCCCCACCTGAACTCGCACCAGCACCAGGCGCCTCTGACAGGAAGTCCCGGCTCTCACAGGCACAGCCCAGGAACCACTGCCTCTGGCCGTAGAACCCGACTTCCCGCTGCTTGCGTGTCTGCCTCCGGTTCCCCGCTTCCTCCCGCTGCTGCGCCCCAGCCTGGCAGTGCTGAGTGTCCACAGGTGAGCCCAGGATGACGCACGCCCCTGCAAGTGGCCTGGGCTTGCTGCTGCTGCTGCTGCTGCTAAGACCAACAGCTGGATCTGCCGCTGAGTTAGAACCGCAGAAACCTCAACACACGTGCTAATGCCCACACCACACGGCAGTCGCTTTTCAGGTAAGAAACTGGCACAAGCTTGGCCCCCCACTACCAACTGGCTGCACAAGGAACAGAGGCACGTCCAGAAACATCGCGGGGTCGACTCCGACTGCCTGTGAGCAGGCGTGGCACAGGCACAGGGACTGAGGGAGCAGCAGGGGCGGGGAAGCCGAGACTGCCTCCAGGAGGCCCCGGCAGACTGCCCACCTCCCAGAGCCTCCCCTCTGTCCTCTTCCTGGAAGGCAGTCCTGTCGTCGAGAAAAACACCACACCAGTGACCCCTTGGCTACGTGGGCAGCAAGAAACACTGGGCTTGGCAAGCAGGACCCAGAGTGGTGGCGGCTGGCCAGTTCCACGGGTGCACACGGCCCCACACACGAGGGCTGGTCAGGAGGCCCGTGGCCGCCTGGCCCGTGCACCCGCACAGCAGCCTGCTCTGCCCGTCACAACAGCATTGTCATAAGCACAGATCAACAATTTGGAAGTTAGGAATGAATGGAATTCCACCTTACCTAGAAACGCATGATTAACAGACAAAAATTACACCTAAACGGGGAAAGAAACGGAAAGGCAGGGTCAGTCAGCATGAGGAAAGGAAGCGCACACGCTCTCAGGAGGGAGCAGCCCCATCTCAAGTACGGAAGGAAGGGCTGCAGCTGCGGCTGAGCACAGCCTCCACGCACAGCTTGGCCTTCCCCGACTCTGCTACTCTCCACTGCCGCCCAGACTAACAAATGCCTCTGCACAGGTGCCATCTGACAGAGGGACGGGGGGAC
Organism: Myotis myotis; assembly: GCF_014108235.1. Classification (NCBI taxonomy): domain Eukaryota; kingdom Metazoa; phylum Chordata; class Mammalia; order Chiroptera; family Vespertilionidae; genus Myotis; species Myotis myotis. The sequence goes on along the minus strand of NW_023416332.1, from coordinate 3,250,204 downwards.
GGGGGACGGGGGACAAGGGGACAGAGGGAACAGGGAGACGGGTGGGACAGAGGACAGGGGGATGGGAGGACAAGGGGACAGAGGGAACAGGGAGACGGGTGGGACAGAGGACGGGGGGACAGGAGGACGGGGGTACGGGAGGACGAGGGAACGGGGACAGGGGGACGGGGGACAGGGGCTCACAAGGACAAGCCTGCGTCTGCCCACACGGCTGACAGTTCTAGCATTCACAGCACCACCCACTCCCAACAAACACCTCGAGACGTCATGGGGTGAGTGCCAACAATCCTCTCCCTTCTGCCAGGTCACGTGCCATGTGGTGACAGTGCCCAGAACACAGGACGTGAGGGGACAGGACGGACACCAGGAGGAACAACAGGAGCTGAGCGCCCGCTGACGTTGAGCCGCGCCCCAGGGCAAAGAACACACCTGGGGCTTGGCACGGCAGTGTCAGGGGTCACCACCACCCAGTTCTGTTAACTCACAGACACCCCCCAACTCCTGTCCCCCAAGCGTGAAGCACTCAAGGCCAGGCCCCCGGTCTGCGCCTCTCCAGCTGGCACTCAGGTGCGCACAGGTGTGTTGAATAGTTACCGTGACGGACAGGCCACTGTGAAACGATGAACGCTTCGGTGAGCGCATTTACAGTCTGCCCCCGCCCCTCGTTCCCCAGCAGGAACTCCCGCGGTGAGCATGCGTGCACAGGGACACGTGGTGGTACAGACGGTGACAAGACCAGGCTTTGCACGCACAGCGTCGGGCACAATGCACTTGGGGAAAGACGGGGACACGCACACACGGTGAGCGAGAGGCGCGCTACGAAGGCCGGTGACGTGAGGAGCGAGTCCTTGGGAGGCCGTGCTGCAGTTAGTGCGCATCAAGTGGCAAAGCACCTGGTTTCAGCCAATCAAGAGCAGGAGTACAACTCCGGACTCACAAGTACAATTAATGGGGCTGTTCACTCATTTTTGTCATTTTTTATAAAAAGCTTCCTAGTTTATTTTAAATTATGAGAAATCTAGACTTAATTTCTAAGCATTCTCAGCCCAAGTACAATTGTAAATTATACTTACATTTTCATGCCTCTATTTAAAAAATAAGGACGCCCCCCCCCCCCCAAAGTGCCATCTTTGCATCCTTTCCAAAAACAAGTACACCAGTGCACTGTGTGCCAGTGACATCATCACCAGCACGAGACCAGGCGAGGGACACAGCCCGAGCAGAGCTGGGGAAGGAGGCACTGGCCACTCGCACACCCGCCGTTCCAGGCACTGAGCAGTCCCGCTCGTGTTCCTGACACCCCGCCACCGTTCTAATTGGAGGAACGCGCCAGGTGCCTCGCCCGGTGCCTGGGAGTGGGCAGTTCCAGAGCAACTCACCTTGAGGCTCGCGTCGGCATCGTCCTCTTCCTCCCCCTCCTCGTCGCCTTCCAGCTCCTGTGTGGAGAGGAGTGAACAGGACTTCACACTAGAGTCATGCTTCAGTTCAGAAGGAAAGCAATCGCTACCCACAACTGACTACGTCCTTTGGACTCATAATTTTTCTGAGTATCTTTTGGTTCTTAGGCCTGAAATCAACATATCGCTGATTCTGTGGATTGAACCATTATTTCCTAAGAAGCTTTTTCATCAGCCAAATGCAGGGTCCAACGGGACCTGCCACGGCACCTGCCACCTATCTGCAGTTCTCAGCAGGGCCCACGCCTGCCGTGTCACACAAAGGGATGTAACAAGGCCCCGGGGCTCACACGCTGTCCCCTCCGCAGAGCAAGCCGAACCCCTCCCCGCCCACCGGGGCACTGAGCTGCCACATACAAGCTGGCCTTACCTCCTCTTCTCCTTCCTCACCTTCTTCAAACTGAAAAAGAAGGGAACACAGTTTAGGTTTTGAAAGTGTGGAGGCAATCCAACCGACACTGCCCTGTCCAGGGCCCACTGGTCAGGCCTAGGAAAGGCCGGCAATCCTGCTCGGACTGAGCAGAGGGCAGCGTGACTCCAGGCCAAGTGCTGCAAGCCATCTGCTGCTGGGCATGCCTGGGCACCATGCCACGGCTGGCCAGGGCCAGCACTGCAGGAATGCTTGCTCACAAGCCCTGCCCCTTTAATAGGATGCCAGTCAAAAGGACTAATAATGGGGGTGAAGAAAGGAGACTGCCAGCTTGGGTGTGCTGGGCCAACCAGGAAACTGGCTGATGCTGAGCTCAGCACACAGCAGCACAGGAATCTACGGATCATTTTATGTCTCCAACAGGCTCAGGAATGGGTTTGCGGAGCTTCTACGGGCACCCTTTCATGGGGGCCTCCTTTAGAGAGATCTCAGAGGCCTGTCTCCACCCATCTCACACTTGGTAGAGCTGGTTATATGTGGGGGCGCACAGCCCCTGGGACGAGCAAGACGACCCAGAAGATGGAAGACACACCAGAACTCCCGCCTTCACTTTGTCGTGTGACCAGCATTTCCTAAACCCTAAGTCTTCGCAAGCACGTGACGTGGCCGAGCACGGGCCGAGCTGTGTGGACACGTACCCGAGCCCACAACGCCCTCCCGCCCGAACCACACAGCCCAGCAGGGCCTTCAGCACAGAAGACTGAAGGGAGCAGGCCTGCATGGCGACAGGTGCAAGGGAGCAGACCTCACAAGCAAGGAAACCTGGAGGCACCAGGAGCCGCCAGAGCTCTAAAAGCAAGGCATGAACATCACCTGAAGCGCCCCTCCAGCAACAAGCTACACAGCAGAACTTGGGGCCCGGCCAGCGTGGCTCAGTGGGTTGAGTGTCAACCTATGAACCAGGGGGTCAGGGTTCGATTCCTGGTCAGGGCACAGGCCCAGTTGCAGCTCGATCCCAGTGTGGGTGTGCAGGAGGCAGCCCGTTACTGGTTCTCATCACTGGTATTTCTCTCTCCCCCTCTCCCTTCCTCTCTGAAGTCAGTAATATATACACACACATACTGAACACAACAGAACTTTGTGACCAGTAATCAGGAGGTGATGGACACAGGACTGGTAGGTCCTGGGAGGTGTGCTCGGGGCCACCCCCACTCTGGCTGGGGACGGCTCGTCTCCGCGCAGCGATCTTTCTGCAGAGCGCGGCCCGCACCCCTTTGAGGTCACGGAGCCACAGGCCAGCACGAACTGGCTCTGCTGCTGATGACCGCGTGGTGCGGTCAGACCTCTGTGAATGAGGGTCCCTCCTGTTTGGCAGTGACCCAAAGCTGACAGGGACCACCTGCCTCCCCCACTGCGGTGACCTCTCCGTTCCCTCCACGTCCCCCTGAACACCAACAGCAGCCATGTGTCCTGGGCCGGGCTCCGCAGACACATACATTGTCGTCGTCCTCTATGGCCTCCCCCGTGAAGTACAGCACGGCCCTCGGGACGATCCGCTCACGGAAGAAGTGTCCGATCTCAAAGTCGGAGGCCAGCGTGAACTCGGAATCTTCATCCTGCGAGGGAAGCCGACGTGGTCACTCCTTTCAGCGGGACTGACACTGTTCTCACATTCCCGCCCCGGTAACGGGATTACAGCCCCAGGGCCAGCCCTGCCCGGTGACAGGCCACGAGGTTCAGCTGCTTTAAAGGCACAGCAGTGCAATGGCAGGGAGGCAGCAAAGTGCAGCCCAACGGGGAACAGAGGGCAGTGAACACAAACCCGCCCCCCCCCCCCCCCCCCGGGTTCCGGGAAGAGGAACAGGTTACAGAGAAGGTAGGTAACTACTGAGGAAATGCACTCTACAGCCAGTAAGAGGCTTTCAGTAACGACACAATCTTACCAGCGATTCTCCATCCCCGGACGCTGGAAAAAACAAAACACACCCGGTTACAGTGAGAAGCAAACGCCGGCCCCACAGGAAGCACAGCTGCAGAGAAAGCGAGCACCTCCCAGCTCAGCCTTCCCCGCACCTGCTGGTGGGCGCCCACAGCACCTGTGCCCGCTCCCCGCATGCCTGGGCCCTGGGCGGGCCCCCAGATGCAGGATGCCAACCTTCTGAGGCCCTGACAGCAGTTCAGGATTAACGGGTGGAAAGGTGGCTACGTGGCGGCTGTGGCCACGAGTGCGCCTGCGCTGTGAGTAGAGCTTCAACTCGTGTCCTGCAAAGCCTCACGTGACCGTGCAGTAGACAAGGGGACTGGCCCTGAGCTCCCCACCCCAGAGAGGTCAGCACTGCACTCCTGTCTGTGTGGAGGAGGAAGGAGCGAACACGCCGACACCTTCCTGCACGTGAGGAACTGCCCTGTGGGCCGGGAGTCACTGTCACTGCCCACCCCAGAGAGGACGCTGAGATTAGGTTCCACACACGACAGACTGGGCTCAACTGAGTATGACAGGCAAACCAGTCATTAAATCCGCCCTTAGTGAAGCCCAGTGACATTCAAATGATCAAGGGATTCGAATCCCTAATCTTAGCGGTGCTGGTCCGAGGCCCTCACTGAACTGCAGGCCTCAGCCCTGCCTGTCCATCCTCTGGAGTCTCCGCCTCTCCCCTGGCTGTCAGCGAGGCCGTGCAGCGAGGCCATCACAGCGAGGCCGTCACAGCGAGGCCGTCACAGCGAGGCCGCTGCAGAGATTGTGCAGTGCCAGCCACTGTGGAGACGGCGGAGGCCCAAGTGCCAGGGTCGAAACACCACCCACGAGGCAGCGGTCCCCAAGCCTTGGCACACGAGCACCCCACGGCTGTTTAAGGTTCAGATTTGAGGGCCCGGCCTGAGGGTTAGGGATCAGCACAAGGACCTCCACCAACGTGACCTCTGGACCCGTTTTGTGGGTTTAAGGACACAGAGGCCACTGGACTGGCCATTTTATGTTTCCTTCATTTCAAAAATCATGTCATCAATGTTGATGTTTTTCTTGGCTACCCCATCCCTGCCTCCCACTCTCACCTTGTTTTCACAGAGCTCATCCCGTGTAGTGATGTGCATGTGATTGCTTTGAAAATAGCAACTGAAGCTATCATGTACGTCCATAAAGGTCTCCCCCATTAGGTGTGCAGTTGAATGTTGCCTGGTACACTTGGTGTTGTGCAGCCACCACCACAATTCCAGAAACCACCCCCACAAAGGATCAATCCCCAAGCCCGCGAGTCTACTTCTTTCCATTTTGATTTTATCAAGTATTTTAAATCCAGTTTTAAGGAAACTCCCCCAAAGCGCCTCTGTGTCATGACTCCAGCAGGCTCCCGAGGGATCTCCCAAACAGGGACACTAAGGGAGCACAGTCATGGCTGTTCTTACCCCCAAACCAACACACACCGACACCTTCTGGGCTCAAAGACAAATCGCAGAAAACAGCCACAACGATGAGACAGGGCTGCGAGCTGAGCGGGAGCTGGACGAAGGGGCACGAGCTCAGAGACAAGGTCAAAGCCAACGGCTCAGGCCTGAGGAGCTGCGTGAGGCGCCGGAATGACAGCCCGGAGGCGCCCGGTCCGCGGCAGGGCCGCAGCTCGTCATCTCAGCCTGGCTTTAAGCGTGGAAGGTAAAGAGCCAATGGGTCTTCTCGTTTCCTCGTACCCGTGCCGACACAGCCAACTGCCCCGCCTCACGTTCTCTCGGGGTTAGAAAGTTACACTGAGGTGTCCCAATAGTTTACTCTCACAGCCAGCAGCTCGCCTTTCCAGCTCGAGGCCCATCTTTACGTTATCGCTCGGGGGAAACAACACTCGAAACAGAAGCTTCCAAGCTCTGCTTCGGCCTCAAGTGCCCCTCAATGGAGATGCACACACGGAGCGCCACGACAGGAACATTTCCAAGCGCCCCGGCCCCACCAAGTCCTGGCTGGGGCAGAGCTGCAGCGCAGGGGCTGCGAGCAGCCTGGAGACGGAGGGAGGCGTGGGAGGCCCTGCAGGCACTCTGAGCTTCCTACCATGGAGCCTGGGGTGCCGCCTTGTCCTCCCGTCCTGCTGCCAGGGCCCCATGCTGCCCCCCTGCACCCGTGAGCACAGGTGCCTCTGACACAGTGCCATCCCCTTACCAGCCCAGCTCGCAGGGGCAGGACAGACCCTGGGGCTACGAGCTCTTTCACAGAAGCACAGGCCCCGCTACCCAAAGGCAGAGGGTTCCTACAAAACTGTTCTTAAGCGGAAAGGCAGAAAGCCAAGAAGCAACTATCATTCATTTAGACGGAAATGTTTTTGTGTTCTCAGAACCAAAAAATAACCTACAAATCATACCAAATGGCACACAGGGCCTAAAATAACGCCGACATACGGTACAAGCAGGACGATGTGATAAATACACACTCTGCATACCTGCCAATCTCGAGTGGCACTTTACCCACCAGTCACCACTTCGCTGCTGGCAGCACCAGCCCTGGCTGCTTTCAAGGTGCCCTGTGCCTACACATGGTACGGATGGCGGGTGCAGGCAAGATCAGCACACACACTGCGTCTTTATTTTGCTCATAAAGATGGACGTTCCGTCCAACCTTACGCTGAGCGTCACCCTGCGGAGCTCCTAGGCTCTGCTCACACCTTAGTGTGTGTCCTGCTAACAAAGGCACAGGATCACGGGCAAAGCCCAGGACCCGCCGCCGGAGCCGGGGCTGGAGGCGAAGGTGCTGAGCGTGGTCCTGGGAACGGGCTCGAGGTGCCGCCGTCCCAGCAACGGCTCATGTAAAAGAAACGCTGAATGCTGTCACCTCTCACCTTCTCTCGTAAACACCAAAAACCCTCTCTGATTTCTCTGGGTCAGTAGGACAGATGCCCGCCAGCAGGTCTTTGGTAAAAGCTGAGCGGCAGGACAGGGCCTTCCGGGAAGCAGGGGACACCCCTCACCTTTCAGCGGACTGAAGAAGTTGAAAAAGGAATCATTGGGGACTTGCTTGGTGATGGTTCTGACGGTGCCTCGACCCTTGTGTTTCTGCTTTTTCTTGATCGTTTTGACGGTAACGTTTTTTCCTTTCTTCCAGTCAATAGTGCACCTGCAGGGGCACGACAGCCATCAACACACACTTCATGAGAAAAGCCGACCACAGTGCAGAGAACAAGCAAACCACGACTCTACGCTTAACCTGGACAGTTTCATAAACCCACCTGCAAGCAAGCATGACCGCGCATGAAGCTCACCTGCAGGCAGTGACAGAAACGGGCTGCCTGCCACCACCCTGACAAAGCAGTGCCTCAAGCTCGGGCTTCTGCAGGGCAAGGGCACCAGTACCCCAGGCCTCCTCGGCTGGAGGCTTGTGTGCGTCAGCCCAGACGCTGCAGCGTGTTTTCTGTGAACAACCCCGATCAAGGCTGGGCACAGGCACCTCCAGAGCCTGTCACCTGCTGCCCTTGGACAGCCCCCCCACCCTCCCCGAGTGCACCTGAAGTCACCACTCAAATCCCAATTCTCAAGGCAACTGAACTGAGTGGGACAAGCTGGAGAAAGGAAGGTGACCCCCGCCAATACCGAGGACCCGGACACAACACAGCAGTTCCCCGTGTGCTGCGTGGTGGGTGGGGCACAGCTGCTTTCTAGCCCTTGAACCACCTTGGACCACAGGTAACACCTGACAGCACCTGGACGGTGCTGGCCCTAGAAGCACCGGAAAGCCAGGCCTCCTGTCACCAGGGCGGCCCGGACAGTGGCCCTTTCTAACCCTCGCCACTGAGTCACGAGGACTTTGAGGTCTGAATTACTCAGACGGAGGGTCATGAGGACAAGCACGAGGTCCCAGCGGGTAAAATAACGTTTCAGTTTCGGAGAAACCAGTCCCAAGCATCTCCAACTGCCCAAGAGGAACAACTCAAACTACACTCCCTCCCTGGGGACCTACAGACTGGAGTCGCCAAGGTGCTCAACCCGAGTCCAAGGACAAGCACGCTGACCCCATCTGCAAAGCCAGCCCCTGGCGCACTGCTCTGCGCCGACTCATGCGGGCTGCCGGCCACAGCCGGACGGACGGGGCCGGGGAACCCGATCCCCTCAGGAAAATGAGGAGCCGGGCCACTGCCCCAAAGCCTCCCATGTGTCCACGTGACACACTTCCCAGCGCTGCCATCACATCCCCCACAGAAAACGACTTCCTCTTCGCCCACTGGGCTTCAGGGCAAGTGAAAGGCTTCCTGCTTCGCCCTCATTTCTCTCTGACGCAGTTCTCAAGTCACCTCCCAGTTTCGCTGCCGAGAAAAAAGGTGAAACGTCATTCCTTACCCATCACAGTCAACTATTTCAGGGCCTTCGAAGGAGAAGGGGTCGGCCTTATCCGGCTCGGACTTCATCTTGTACGTTTTGGTCAGGACTGAATTGGTGAAGTAGTCGTTGGGCTCAAAGTGGAACTCTAACACAAAAGACTGAAGACAGAAACGCAGGGTGAGTGCCCGAAACTCTACAGCAGGGGTCCTCAAACTACGGCCGTGGGCCACACGCAAATACAAATATTGTATTTGTTCCCGTTTTGTTTTTTTACCTCAAAATAAGATATGTGCAGTGTGCATAGGAATTGTTCATACTTCTTTTTTAAACTATAGTCCGGCCCTCCAACGGTCTGAGGGACAGTGAACTGGCCCCGTTTAAAAAGTTTGAGGACCCCTGGTCTACAGATACCCAGCGACAGACTTGATGAGCCACACCGTGCTTCCGGGGAACCAGCTCCCCCCCAGCAGGACCCACAGGCAGAAGCCCACAGTGTGGCTACGTGACGAGAGAAACGTCTTTACTGCAAAAAGCAGCGGCACAAAGGGAAGGCAGTGACGGGGCGTGTGCGTCTCCTCCCGGGGAGGCCGGGCTCTTGGTGCGGTGGAGGGTCTGGAGGGAGAAACTGGGCAGACAGCCCCGCCCTCCTCTCCTTCGTCCCTGGGAGGCAGGCAGAGCGGCTGTCCTTGCTCCGCAGTGAAAGTGGCCAGACCCGTGGGGGAGAAAAGGAAACACAAGCCACAGCCGGGACACGTCCCTGCGGCCACGGCCACGGAGCAGTCCACACCCTGGAGACAGCCTCACGGGGAATGGGCCCAGGTGTGCACGCAGCAGCCACAGCCAACAGAGGACACTCACACTCGGGCACCGAAGCGAAGGAGAAGTAAGAAGACACAGCGACTAGCCAGTGTTCTGGGGAACCAGCAGCACTCACACAAGGCAAATGGCTTTACAAATTTCCAGTATATTTTTTCTTTAGATAGATTCCAGAGAGGAAGGGAGAGGGAGAGAGAGACAGAAGCATCAATGATGAGAGAGAATTACGGAGCGGCTGCCTCTCGCATGCCCCCTACTGGGGCTCAAGCCCGCATCCCAGGCATGTGCCCTTGACTAGGATCGAACCCGGGACGCCTCAGTCCACAGGCTGACACTCTATCCACTGAGCCAAACCAGCCAGGGCTATAAATTTTTTAAAAATCTATTTTTATTGATTTCAAAGAAGATGATAGAGGGAGAGACAGAAACATCCATGAGAGAGAATCATGATCAGCTGCCTCCTGCACGCCCCCTACTGGGGATCGAGCCTGCACTCCGGCACGTGCCCTGACCAGGAATTGAACCCGTGACCTCTTGTTTCCTCGATCAACACTCGATCACTGAACCACACTGGTCGGACTGTAAATAGCGTTTTGAAGGACAACTTGGCAAAATCAAAATAATTAATGAACTAAAAAAGCCACCTGTGACCTCATACCACTATCTTGAGGAACGCATTCTACTTGAGATGCTGAAGGGAGGCAGGAATCTGTGCTCACGCGTTCCCCTCCGCCCGTTCGTAACGGACAAAGAAGCCGGTCCTGGTGCGTGAGGTAAGGAGCGTCTGTGAAGGCCAAGTCTGGGTTCAGGCCGCCTGGGGCAACCCCACTGCTCGGAGCGCTGAGTGGTTTCGGGAGTGGAAGTGACACCTCTCCCCCCGAGTTGAAGATTGACCCATGGAAGCAGCACTTAGGACACAAAAGGGGAGTGAAACAGGGCTCTCCAAAGAGGGGGTGAAGGGGGAAAAAGGCCACGACAGCACAAGGGCAGACACAGGGGGTCAGAGCCTGGGGAACACCCACGTCCAGTGTCTAGAAGGGATGGCGCAGGCTCTGGCCAGGGGATGTCCACTGACCTTTGCCAGAGCCGTGTAGGCTGGAGAGGAAGGATGGTCAACAGATTCAAGTCCCTGGTCTGGCAGGTCCAAGTTGAGCAGGACAGGCAGGCAGCCTCGGGGAACCGGGTCCCTGTCCCTCCCTCCCAGCATGAAGATGGAGGTGGGAGGGGCCACTGTGGCCATGACCACAATGCGGGCGGGCTGGGCCAACGAGCCTTCTGCTGGAGTCGGCCCCTCCGCACCTGTCCTGTCCGGGGAGAGTTCTTCCCCTTCCCCTCCCGCCCCACGTCCTCCCCACCCAGTGTCATTTCTTTTCTTCCTATTTTCTGACTTTTCTTCCCCATGGCCTCTGTTTATCTAGAATAACCCAAACGCCCTGGGGTGAATTAAGGTGTTTAATGGACCAACAAAAAGGGCCCAGGGGGGAGGGCACCGCCTTCGTGCCCCCATCCCACACGTCAGTTAATGGTGCTCTCTGCCCAGCAGCAGAGGCGGGACTACTGTCTTCACCAGTCACACCGAGAGTAGGAGCAGTCCTGCCTCAGACAGCCCCGTGGAATTCTCTGTGCTGCTTGAAATTATTTCAAAATAGAAACCAGTACAGGTTATTAATACAAAAAGGAAGTGTAAGACACAGTGCCAGGAGGAGCGGAACTGACCGCCTCTGGGCCTCACTGATGCTCACTCCCCTCCAGCGGCCCAGCCATTACACTAAAAGGACTGTCAGAAGCTTAAAGACCCGGGTTCCAGGATGCTGACCACGAGGCAACCATTCAGAACGGGGGAGGGGGGGGCCTACAGGGAATGCTACGTAACCATCTACACCAAGAGGGGCAGTTAAGTACGCTGTCCCGCCCAGCAGAGCGCGTGTGGCGTGGGAAGAGCAGCACGACAGTGTCTGCACGCGCTCGCTCTCACGCCCCTTGCTGCCACGTCAGAGCAGTGGCGCGGAGAGGGAAAAGCAGGTGCGGCTGGCCCCTTCGTTCTGAAGCGAGGTGGGTCTCCTTTGCAGCTTTAATGTCTCAGATGGCTCATAATGACCTGACAGGGTAAGACTAAGGGGAGCAGGCGGTGGCGTATCTCTAGCCGCTGGAGGCTGCCGCGTGTTCTCTAAGTTCGTAGAGTGAGCACACAGGACTCACGAGGAAGACTGGCTCGTGGCCACGCCGCTCGGGCTCCAGTCCTCGGGGAGCCACATCCGACACGTGGGCGAGAAAGAAGAAAGGGAACCAAGGGAAGGATGAATGGCAGGTGAGAAAGCAGTGGAAGGAAAAACTCACAGCATCTTACAAGTGTGCTCGCACTGCAAAGAGCATTCACATCGTATCAGCCCGCCATGGCGGCAGGTGGTCCCCAGAGGGCGCTACAAGCCTCTCACAGTGAGGAGCCCAGACTAGGGGAGAGGCTGAGAGGAGGGCCCCAGGCCACCCCAGAGGCTGCAGTAGGAGAAAAGGGGTCACCTCTGCCACCAGAGTGGCCCTCAGCCTGGAGCAGGCATCTCTGGCTCATGCCCACACCTCCCCTGCAGAGGGAGAGCGGATGTCCCCTCGGGAGTTCGGCAGACAGGGAAGGGAAGGGACATAGATGGGCATGTCTCCCGGTCCCACCTGCAGCACGAGGGAGAGAAATCCACTCACCCGGGCCCTCGTGCCCTCCCTGGGGCCGGGCTGTGACAGGGAGGGCGGGGAGGGGAGACCCGGGCCAGCTCCTGGCCAAGGTCCCCAGCCCACAGCCCGGTGCTCGTCTCCAAGACCTGAGAAGAGCCACCAGCGAGCCAGTCAGTCCCGCCACTGACCTGCGGCGGCTCTGGAGGGAGCCCGCCAGCCACCGCCAGACGGACAGGCCACGCGCAGGGCTCCTGGGAGCCCAGCCCAGCTGGACGGATGCGCCTTCCAACTGCTCCCAGGGGAGAGGGAGGGCTGGCTGGGCCTAATGGCAGGCAGACCACCCCCCACACTAACACGCTGTCTGTCTCAGGGGTTCTGGGAAGGGGTTTGTGACACATCAGAGCAGGCGAGCATGTTTTCAGTCTTATCTGCAGGTTGTTCTTTTTAAAAATCCTCATCCAAAGATATGTTTTTATTGTTTTTTTGGATAAAGAGAAAGGGAGGGAGGGAGGGAGGGAAGAAGAGAGAGGGGAGCATTGATGTGAGATAGAAACATCCATCAGTTGCCTCCCGTACACACCCTGACTAGGGATCAAACCTTAGCCTAGGTGTGTGCCCTAACTGGGGATCAAAACCACTACCTTTTTAAATAAAAAAAAAAAAAAAATATATATATATATATATATATATATATATATATATTGATCTTTTACAAAGAGGAAGGGAGAGGGATAGAGAGTTAGAAACATCCATGAGAGAAAAACATGGATCAGCTGCCTCCTGCACACCCCCTTCTGGGGAAGTGCCCGCAACCCAGGTACATGCCCTTGACCGGAATCAAACCTGGGACCTTTCAGTCCGCAGGCCGACGTTCTATCCACTGAGCCAAACCGGTTAGGGCCGAAACCACTACCTTCTGATGTATGAGATGAGGGCCCCAGCCAGGGTAGCCTGCAGGTGCTTTTTGGAACAGACACCTAGTAGGTTTTCTGTTAAAGTGCCCCTCTTATTCAAGAGAGTATATACTCACCACCCTTTCAAACCCATTTCAAAGACACATGAGATCCTCGAAAAACCCAGGAGCCACTCAGGGAAAGGATGGTAGAGGAACAAACTAGTGAGAAGCCACAGCCCCTCAGCGGACACCACGTGGGACAGGGGAGTCCAGCCCGGCCTGACCCCTGCACCTGCCACCACCCAGCAGACGGCCTGGGCGACCTGCCATGCTGCCCTAATCCCCACCAGCATCTCGCTCAGGTCCCCTGGCAGGTGAGTGACGGGTCTGATTTCTCGCCTTGGACCCAAGCCCTTTCTTCGCCTTCAGTGGCCTGACGCCCCCGGCACCAACCAGGAGCTCAATCAGTACTCACCATAGGCTGTCCAGGGTCTGAAAACTTCACTTTGATATCCTGCAGGTGTTTCAAGATCGGCTCATCATATTCCTAAACACAAAGAGGAACACAAAACCTGAGCTTTCTGAGAACAGCACGCGTCCTTGCAGAGTGGCTGCTGCGTCCCTCCTGGTGGTGGGCGAGGGGCCCTGGTGGGTCCTCTCCTGGCCAAGTCCTGACTCCAGGGAGCCACCCAAGCTGCTGCCCGACAGCTGGTCTGAGAGCAGCACCTTCAGTGCTGGGACCAGGGCCCCGGCTGCTCTCACAGGGCCCTGTGCCTGGGACCGAGGTGCCGCCCCCCAGCAGGCCGGTCCGGAGCATCTCTGAAGAGACAGAACCACAGGAACCACCTGGATCAGCTACGGCCACGGCAGCCACCCCCATCACACGGCCATTGGCATGTGGCAATACATCTCCCGAACCCACAGCAGTCACTCAGCGTCAACAACACACACGAGGCATGTCTGAGATCCACAGCTCAGGCATCACATGAGGACTTCCAACATGGCTGCACGCTTTCACTCTGCGTCAGTCACACGCAGTCACCAATGTCTGCATCTGAGAAAGTCCGAGAGAGACCAACCACAAGAGGATGACGAGACTCGAAACCCAGCAACCACATCCTACCGAGAGGCGCTCACCTGTGAAAGTGACTTCTTGTTATTATGAGAGAGAGGAAGGGAGGAAAGAGGGAGAGAGAGAAACACTGACAGGGTGACTCCTGTGTGCACCCTGACCAGGGATCAAACCCGCCACCTTTGTTGGTGCCCAGGCTGATGCTCCAACTCACTGAGCCACACTGGCCTGTTCTTTCTTTGCCCCTGAAGTCTGGGGACTGAACTAAAAGATTTCTTGAGGTTCCACTGAGTTCTAAGAATTGAGCCTGATAAACATCAAGTTCCTAATTTTGAATTCTTTTAACACAGAACAACTACAAAAAACCAGCAACACAGGCACATACCAAGTCTAGACAAAAAGGGACCGCAGTCCGAGATGTCAGATCCCGCCTCCAGAGAACACCTGGCCCAGACTGCACGTCCTGGTGTGCCCTGCCTCGTGCTGAATGCCAAGGGGAACGTCACCACAGTATGCTGCCCAGCGAGATGCCCTCATGTGGGACCGTCCCACTCCTCCCTCAATCCGCAGTGCCCTCTGCTACGTCCCAAGTCCCTGAAATAACACCATGCTCCTCCCAGGCCTCGAGGACAGGAACTCCGTGGTCCCAGCGGAGCCCAACGTCCTGATGACAGGCTCAGAACTAGGGGCCCATAAGCTAGGCCCTGGGCACCACGGGGGGGCTGAGTGGAAGCTGCTGTCCGGACCCTCTAAACCAGCAGTTCTCAACCTATGGGTTGCGACCCCTTTGGCGGTGAACGACCCTTTCACAGGGGTCGCCTAAGACCATCCTGCATATCAGATATTTACATGACGATTCATCACAGGAGCAACATTACAGTTATGAAGTAGCAACAAAAATAATTTTATGGCTGGGTCACAACATGAGGAACTGTATGTATTTAAAGGGTCAGAAGGTTGAGAACCACTGCGTCTAAACCAGTGATGGCGAACCTTTTGAGCTCGGCGTGTCAGCATTCTGAAAAACCCTAACTTAATTCTGGTGCCGTGTCACATATAGAAATTTTTTGATATTTGCAACCATAGTAAAACAAAGACTTATATTTTTGATATTTATTTCATATATTTAAATGCCATTTAACAAAGAAAAATCAACCCAAAAAATGAATTCGCGTGTCACCTCTGACATGCGTGTCATAGGTTCGCCATCACTGGTCTAAACTCTCCTGCAGCATCCGCTCTGCCACCCCACGCAGAGCACCAAGCACTCAGTCGAGTCCATCTTCAGGAATTAACATCTGACCCGAATGGCCCCTCCGGCCAGACACTGTCAGGTCAGTGCCAACGACCTTTCACTACTCCCTCCGATAGGAAACACTCTGGAGATGCCAGCCTGTCTTCCCACAGCTTTAAGACGCTCTGCGGCCTACACACCGAAGTAGGCCGTGATACAGAGGTGCTGGGAGAATGAAGGAGACACCTCACTGACGTAGGCCTCAGCTACTGCCCTCAACACCAGGAAATGCGTGCAAGTAGCAGCCACACCATCCCTGGACGGCTACCCAGCACCAACAGCCAGGTCACCAAGCAAGTCACCTACTGGCACCAAAAGCCCCATCATGACAAGCCTGCCACACGCACAGCGTGCCCCACCCAGCAGCACATCAGAAAAGCAGCCCCAGGCCCACCCAGACCTGAGAAATCGGGCCCTGCGTGCCCCGGGATGGGCACAGCTACCGAGGTCTGAGAGAGCTAACTGGCTCTGCTCTGTGGCGACTTCCCACCCTGGGCACCCCAGAATCCGGGAACTTCTACCCACACCTGGGACTGTCAGGGACGTGGAGAAGCAGAGGCACTGAGGCTGCTATTGAGTTGTTTTTGTTTTGTTTTTCTTTGCTACTGAGCTTTAAAAGTTGCCCAGGTGCCTGGCTGGCGTAGCTCATTGGTTGAGTGTCAACCTATGAACCAGGGGGTTGCGGTTCAATTCCCGGTCAGGGCACAATTCCCGGGTTGTGGGCTCCATCCCCAGTGGGGGGCGTGCAGGAGGCAGCCGGTCCATGATTCTCTCTCATCATGGATGTTTCTCTCTCTCTCCCCCGCCCCTTCCCTTCCTCTCCAAAATCAAAAATATATTGGGGAAAAAACAAGAAGTTGCCCAGGTGATTCTAAAAAGCAGTCTGGGTGAGGTCTGCCATAGAGTCTTCAATTTTCCCAATGAATTTCTGACGTGTGGCACGGTCTGGTTTTCTGAAACCCCGACCTGAACTTGTGCATGAAAAGGAGGGTCAGACAGGAAAACATGCTGTCGCAAGCCGCCTGTCTCAGACGCGCCCTGTCAGTTGAAGGGGAGCAGGAAATGCACTCCTCACATCCTTTCCTGAGTCTCGGCCCACGGAGACTGCACGACAGGCCTGTTTCATAGTTCAAATACCCACCAACGGAGAAGTGTAATAAGTATGTGTCAGTGCAACTGTGTGTACACATGCACACACACGCACACATTTTCACCCCTCACTTCCCGCCTGTCCACATCAGTGACATGGAGAAGGGTTGCCCTAGCTGGGTGATTAGGGTCGATACGCCAAGGTTGCAGGTTCGATCTCCAATCGGGGCACACACACAGGGCAATCAATAAGTGCGTAAGTAAGTGGAACAAACTGATGTTTCTACTTCTCTCTCTCTCTTTCTCCCTCCCTCCCTCCCTCCCTCCCTCCCTTCTTCCTCTCTGAAATCAATAAATTAAAAAACAAAACAAAGACCAAAAAAAAAATGGAAAGGCGTCTGGAACCTGCGGACAGGCTTTCTGGGTGAGGCAGCAGCCCTTTCCCAGGAGGTGAACTGACCCAGGGCTCTGGCTCAGGCTGCAGGCTTCCCACTCCAGCTGCAGTAGGTGTGACTGGGGTCCCCACCAGGAATAACCCTCCTGTGAGGCCACGACTTCTCCAGACTGGGGGTCCCAGGAGTGCCTTTCCCCTACAGTGAACCCCCGAGGAGCTCACACGCAGTCGTAAGACCAGGACGGAGCGTGCTAACCTGGACCAGCTCGCTCAGCATGTCCACGTTTCTGAAGATGGTGAACCAGAACTCGGGGATCCCTCGGGGGGCGGGCTCCTCTGCTGCCTCGGCTTCTTTTTCTGCGATGACGACTTTGCTTTTCATGTCTCCCTACAAAGTAACAATGCAGAACAGGACAGTTACCACCAAGCAACAAGCCAACAAATCCTCCACGCTCGACGCAGACCATCATTCCAGAATCCCGCACCAACTGCCGTCACAAACCCTGGTCCTCTGACCCTACATTCCAAGACCGCTGAGCAGGTCACCATGGAAAGGTTTCCGGGACAAAGCGTTCAAGGCACTCCGTCCAGACATAATTCCACCAAACCATTTAAATTGGCGGAAAAGCTCCAGAGGGGTCAAAGGCCACATACCGGGCAAGG
Source organism: Myotis myotis (assembly GCF_014108235.1). NCBI lineage: Eukaryota > Metazoa > Chordata > Mammalia > Chiroptera > Vespertilionidae > Myotis > Myotis myotis. The sequence continues at coordinate 3,233,202 of NW_023416332.1, read as the reverse complement.
CTGTGCAGTGCTGGCTCCACGAGGCCCCCACCTGGGGGTGATCACCCACTACCACACGCAACTCCCGTGGCTTCCGCCACCAGAACTGCCAACCACTTTGTCCATCCAAGGCCAGGGAGACGCTCTAACTGCCGCCTCAGCCAGAGGCACTGTGCCCACACGAGGGCGGGGACCAGAAAGGCTAGGTGCCCGTGTAGGTCAGGGCCGCGGGAAGGTGGGAGTGCGGTGCTACTGGGACCTTACGAGGAAACGAGCGGAGACAGGTTTTTCTTGAGCAAAAAGGATCTGATTCACAAGGATACTGACCCGCAGCCACAGCAACGACCAGGCCAGGTTCTGCATGTTTTTAGATCAAAACACGTGGCTACCAAAACTAGCATATTCTTCACAAATGCCCATAAAAGTGAATTTTACAGATTGAAGCTACTTGTCTCCCAAACACAAGATCCGGCTGGCAGAGTGAACCTATGGCACTGGAATGGGCCGTCAGGTAAGAGGCTGCGAGCAGGTGACGGACAGGGCCCGTCACTGAAAGGACCCGTAGCCCACTGATCTCGTGGTCACGTGGCGAGGCGCTCTGGCCACCTCCTCCTACCGCTGGTCCTGGTGTTTCCAGTACACCCTCCTCACCACCCCGTCTGCTGGTGACCACAGCGCGCCTGGCTGCGTCCGTCACTGAGGCTAACGACCTCTGCTCATCGGATCTGCTCTCTCCCTGCAGACAGTGCAGAGCTGCTCTGGGTCACTGAGCGACGCGGGGGACGGTGCCTGCTACACTGCATGAGCTGATGGCACCGTCAGATGCCAGGCCCACGGCTGCTCAGTATTCAGCCATAAGAAACCAACACCTGACCTCAGGGTGGAACAGCACCTCCTGCCAGGAGCGCTTTTCTTTGTAAAGTCATGTTGAGCGTTAAGACCATTAAGAGACGTTTCTTGTGTGTAACAGTGCGAAAGAGAACGCAAGTCGCGCTCATTAAAAGAACAACTTACAGCCAGTTTGTCCTCCTCTTCATTCTCGCTGTGCCACTCGGATTCCGCATCTGTCGGCTCAACGTCACCAGTGACGAACTCCCTTCTCTAAGTGAGAGCGAGACCTTCTTAGAGTTATGTCATTCGGAAAGACAGGAGTTAAGGCCGTGAGTTTCCAAACAATGCCTATGAGAAGACTGAAACCTGGATGCTCCTATTACTTATTCTAAGCTTCGGTCTAGGACTTAAAGAACAGCTCGGGGTGATTTACTGGGCAATGTGGGTGCTCGGCCTCAACGGTCTGAGACGCGCAAATCAGAGGAGATGCTCCCACCTTGTCAAAGAGAGGCTGGTACAGCGCCGCGTACTTCCTCTCCAGGTCATGGACCTCTTCGTAGAACTTGGCTTCTATGTGAGCGCACTTCACCTGGAGTTGTTTCAATGCGTTGATTCTTCTTTTCACGGCTTTAGGTAAACTAAAGAGAAAGCAGAGAAGAAAACTGTCACATGCTTGCAACATCTCAGTGGCATGCTTTTGTTTTATTAAAATAAATTTAGGTTAAAACAGAATTAACATCCTTACTATGAAAAAGAGATAAAATCATTAAGAAAAGGCCCGACCGGCGTGGCTCAGTGGTTGAGCGTCGACCTATGAACCAGGAGATCACGGTTCAATCCCGGTCAGGGCACAGGCCCGGGTTGCGGGCTCCATCCCCAGTGTGGGGCCTGCAGGAGGCAGCCGATCCATGATTCTCTCTCATCACTGATGTCTCTCCCTCCCTTCCTCTCTGAAATCAATAAAAATATATTTAAAAAAGAAAAGGACACACATCCCAACAGGGGGAAAACAGTGTGAAGGAAGCTGAGGAAATAATTCACAAAATAAAAATAATCGAACACAGAAGAAACCTCCAATCTCATTACTTTTAAAACATTTTCATTGATTTTTAGACAGAGAGGAAAGGAGAGGAAGAGAAGAGCAACATTGGTGTGAGAGCAGAACACCCATCAGCTGCCTCCTCCATGTCCACCACCAGGGATTAAGCTCACAACCCGGGCCTGTGCCCTGACCGGGTATCGAAGAAGCAACCTCTGGGTGCATGGGACAACACCCAACCAACTGAGCCACACCAGCTAGGGCCGTCCAGTCTCATTAAATGTCCAAAAGAATGTAAATTAAAAAGAACTCCTGCCATGGCGGCTGTGGCTCACCAAAGTCCCCTGTGCTGGGTAATCCAGACCCAGGCCACCTCAGTGTGAAGGGTCTTTCCAGACCCCCGTCACCCTCCTAGAACGAGTGGGGGAGGTGGACACAGGCAACAGAAAAAGTTTCACAAGAGGTGACATCTGTACTGCTTCCCTGCACAAGGTACACATTTTGAAATCATTGTCTAACTTCTGAAGTCTTCCTCATGCAGTAAGAATAACAAAAGGTTCTAAGCAAACTGGTCTCTGCTGTCCCCCGGCCATCCTGAGTCAGTGACATAACGACCATCTCCCCACAACAGGCACCTGACGTGCAGCGTGTCTGTCCCCCGCTCTAAGCCCGAGAACTGGAAAGCACTGCCACGACTCTCCCACTGCTGCCCGCTGCACTGCAGCCACGGACAGCCTGCAGGTGCCTCCCAGCAGCTCCCAAGAGCCTGCTGTCTGGGCAAAGCAGACCCAAGGGCCCCTCCCCTCCCTCACAGCCTGGAACACGCTGAGCCCTGCACTGGGAACCGTGGGGGGGGGGGGGGGGGAGCCCGTCTGAGACCAAGCCCCGGCCTGACTGCCAGGCGGGAGCCCAGCAGCGGCCCTCCCTCCAACAGGAAGACAGCCCGGCCGGAAGGGAGAGCTGCCCAAGGAGCCCTCACTGGGCGGCACCAGGACACAGCCTCTCCCAAAAGAGCCGTTGGTGGTGTTGCAGGCACTGGAGGTGAGTCAGGGAGGAATGGCTCACAGCTGACAGCCACCAGGAAGAGACAGCGTCCCGCCCTCACCTGCACCCGTTCCCTGCCAACTCCTTCCCTGTGCTGCTCGACTCAGTCTCCCATGGCCACAGAATGGCCTGTGGGCCAGCGACCAGAGCGCCCACCTGCTGCGTTCTCTCCAGGTCTGAGTCCCTCTGCAGACCCTGTGCCCGAGCCAGCACTCCCCGCGATGGAAGCACCACTCCTATTCTAAGGAGCAGGGAAGTGGTTTTCCTTCTCCCTGGCTCCTGGAAGCTGGGCCGCGCCTCGCCCACAGCATACTTACGTCTCGATGTAGCTGGAAGGAGTGTGGGAGACACTGTCGAGCCGCTCCTGCAAGGCTGCCAGAACCTGAGGGTTCTGCATCACCTGATCGGTGAGCTTCTCTACAAGTTGAAAACAGGGCCAAACAATTCACCATCTGCCCACCACAGAGCAGCCAAGTCAGCCACCAACACAAACCCACTCAGTCTGCTCGTCCACTTTAATTTCTAAGTGTGGCCAGTGGCAGCTAAAACATGCTGTGAGAACATTTAGGTGCACGCTCAAGGCAGTGGGTATTTATGCGAATCACCTAAGTGGGCGGTTAAGGCCCGCAGAAGGCTACCTAGAGATTTCCGGGTCTCATCTTGGCTGTTTAAGCTCCAAACCTCCCAAGTGAGGACGTCACTTCCAGTCACCTTGCCTTCACTCCCCAAGTCCCACGTGGGGCCCAGAAGCCGAGGACAGAGGTAAGCAGACAGCTCTTCAGAGTGAATCAGTGCCCAGGTGTGCCCAGCACACAGCCCGGGAAGCCCGGCCTCACCAGTCAGTTCCCTGTGGCCAGACTTCCCAGGTGTCCTCTGGTCCTTCACCGGCACCATCCTCCTGCGCACACCCACCCCCTGCACCGCTGTGTCCTCACCAGCTCCTCACAGGTCACACGGCCCTCACAGCGCACACTCCAGACAGGAGGAGGGGTGTCACCATGCTGCACTGTAACCATGGCATGGGCCACTTAGGCCACGGCACAGGTTCAAGTTTGCTGAGCCAATCCCCTCTTCCTGCCACTGTGCAGACAGCCAGACTCAAAGGTCGTCGCACCTGGGAGTTCTCCAGCCTTTGTAAGAACGTGCGTGGGCAAGCAGAACGCACCAAGCAGGCCCTCGGTTTAACTACAAGCAACCACTGCCAGGAAGCGCTGTGTTGAACGCATGCAACGGTGCCTACACGCAACCCTATGCTATGTGCGCGCACACCTTCTCTGGCTCTGGCTGCTGCGAGGCCTAGACACAATGACACTAGTACCTACACCTGGGCGTTTCACTCTCCCCGCTAATAAAAACAGAGCCCCTTGGGTAACGGACAGAGCCAAGTCGGGGGCAAGGGAAGTTCAAAGGAAAATGGAACAGGATTTATGCCCCAAAGCTCCTCAAGAAAAGCCCTGGAAGTGATGGGGACACAGCCAGCCTGAAGGGACTCCGCTCATCAAGTGGAACAAATCCTACACCAAGAGTAATGATGGCAAATGGTAAGGGACCGACCAGCAGGTAACCCACGTCTCTATGGTAACACGGGGGGTGGGGGTGGGGGGGTCACAGCTGTGGTCTGTGGCAGGATGGTCAGAATTAGGAAACACCTTTGCAGCCCCAGGGTCGTTACTGGTGCAGCCAGGATCACCGTGGTGCTGACACCAGGTGAGCGTCTCCTGGAGAACAGGGGACCCACAGGGGCCAGCACAGTGGTTAACGAAAGGGCCCTCAGGATGGAGGTCTGGCAGACGCTGCCTTAACCAAGTCACCAACGCCAGCACCCGCCATGGGCCCAACTGCACTTCCCACTGCACAAGGTCACCCACGTGGCAGCCTTGCCACAATGTTGCCCCTGAATCTCAGGAGGGAAGGGCAGAGCATTCAGAGCGCGGGCACCCACAAGACACTGGGCACCGTGCCGCTGCGGCAAAGGGCGAGGGGTGGGGCTCCCCAGCAAAGGAGACAGAACACGCAGCACACTCGCTTCCCACAGGCGAGTCCTGGGGGGCACGGCCGTGAAGAACTGTGGAAAGGGGAGCTACACACACGACTGCACACAGCATCGTATTAATGTTATACTTCTTGGGGGTGGTTATGAGGGTTCCTCCCAGTTTCTAGGGAATTTACACTCAATTGTCTTAGCGACTCTTTCAGCCAGTATGTCCACAACTTGTTTTCAAGACGTTCAGGGGGCCTTTCTGAAGTAGAAGGGGAAACACACCCATGAATTTATGGGGAAATGGGTATCTGGGATCTGCTTCAGAACAATCGGAAGAGAAGGCGCGGATGAGAAGAGGCTGGTCGTTTGTTAATCAACGCTGACGCCCAGCGACTGTAGGTACTTTACTGCTGCCGAGTCTGAGTTTCCTGTAAAACGTTTCTTAGACGATGTGCTGATTTTCATCTTATCGTGCTACGTTTCCCTGAAGCCTGAGGAAGAACCCTTTGTGGTCAGAGCAGCCGCTCTTCCTGCCGCTGTGCAGACCCAGCGTGGACCGCTCTGCACGCCAGCTCTCCAGGTGAGCTCCTCCCCGCAGTGCACTGACCTGCAGCACTCGCATCTTTAGCAGCTTCCAAGGAGTCTGAAGGAGCCCCGTCTGAAAAGCTGGAGCAACATGTTGAAAATAAGAAGGCGTTACTGTAAAGAAAGCTCCTAAGGTAAGTAGCACAGGGCGTCTTCATATGTAACCGTTAAGGTGTCAACAGTGACTTCAAATTTGATGGAAGAGAACCACAGACACACGTGGTGCATACGAGAGACTTAGTTATTAAAACACCCTCCCACTTAATATAATAACCCCACCATCATCCTGGGCCCCCCACATGCCACCCCCAACAGTTCTAATTTCCAACCCTCATCAAAGCTTCGGAATTCTCAGCTCTACAATTTCACATAATCCCGCTGCTCTGAGACCAAACCCACCACCCAACCAACAAGGACCCGTGGCCTGGATGGCTGCTGAGCAAGAAAAGCCACCTCCCCCAGCCGGGAGGACACAGCGCCCACAGTGCTCTGTACGTAGCCACACAAACGCGAAGGCTTGCCTGTTGCTCATCACCTAAAATGTGAACGCCAATCAACAAAGTTCATCTTGGCTTACCTGTTATCTGCCATCTGAATGTTTTTATCTCCTACAAATTAAAGAAGAGTTGTAACAATTAACATTACTAAACAACTACAAACAAAAAATGTGTCAAACGCACCCCTTTACTAGTATTGTCTATACGGATGCGAGCTACTTACTGGGGCGGGAGGGTGGGGGGACCCAGGAGGGAACTTTCTGGGGTGATGAAAATGCCCAAAACCTCGAATGGGATACTGTCACCCAGGTGCACACACTTCCTACAGCCCATCAAATCCTACACTTAGGATCTGTACGTTTCAGTGTGTGCACACTTTACTCACAAAACATTTCTCTTGTTGGTACTAAAATGACCAGACTTCAGCCGAAACCGGTTTGGCTCAGTGGATGGAGCGTCGGCCTGCGGACTGAAAGGTCCCAGGTTCGATTCCGGTCAAGGGCATGTACCTGGGTTGCGGGCACATCCCCAGTAGGAGATGTGCAGGAGGCAGCTGATCGATGTTTCTCTCTCATCGATGTTTCTAACTCTCTATCTCTCTCCCTTCCTCTCTGTAAAAAATCAATAAAATATATTTTAAAAAAATAATAATAAAAAAATAAAATAAAATGACCAGACTTGAGAATAAAAACAATTCTAATTTGCCTTGTCTCTGTAAGTTTTAGCAACAGGAATATATATTTGTGATAGGCCAACTACTTTAGAGCAATTCAAAGCATTTACTGGCATGAACACTGTCTTTAAAATAATATACGTATATTATATATATATATTATATATTTATACACACACATTTTTTTAATTTCAGAGAGGGAGGGAGAGGGAGAGATAGAAACATCAATGATGAATAACAATCACTGGCTGGCTACCTCCTGAACAGCTCACACTGGGGATAGAGCCTGCAACCCTGGCATGTGCCCTGACCAGGAATCAAACCCTGACCTTCCGGTTCATAGATCGATGCTTGTACATTTATCTTTCAAACTCTAACTTAAGAATGATTTTTTTAAATATATTTTTATTGATTTCAGAGAGGGAGCGGGAGGGAGGGAGATAGAAACATCATCGATGAGAGAGAATCATGGATCGGCCACCTCCTGCACGCCCCTTAGTGGGGATTGAGCCTGTGACCCAGGCATGTGACCTTGACCGGAATCGAACCCAGGACCCTTCGGTCCGCAGGCCAACGCTTTCTCTATCCACTGAGCCAAATCGGCCAGGGCTTAAGGATGATTTTTAAAGTTGCTACTGCCTGGCCAGTGCAGCTCAGTGGTTGAGCATCCACCTATGAACCAGGAGATCATGGTTCGATTCCCCACCAGGGCAAAAGGTAGGATTGCAGGCTTGATCTCCAGCAGGAGGACACAGGCAATCAATGATTCTCTCTCATCACTGACGTTTCTATCTCTCCCTTCCTCTCTCTGAATTCAATAAAAAACATTTAAAAAATTAATATGGTGCCCAGGTGAGTGGTTAGAGCCCACGCACTTAAGGGTCGCGGACTCGCTCAATGTGTCTCTCTCACAATGATGTTTCTTTCTCCCACTCCCCTTCCTTCCGTTCTCTCTGAAAAGCAATGGAAATATCCTCAGGAGAGGATTAACAACAAAAATTTAGTATGCCAAGTTGAACGTCAATTTATGAAACAGTCCCAAGCCTCATCAGATTTTCCTACTTCTAAAGGGCAACTCAGTTAAAAGATGAAAGGGATACAGGCAAAAGAATCTAAAGTTTCAGAAGAATGCAGGCATGCATGCGGGCTCCCTACGAGCTCACATTCTAAATGTGGACTCGCACGCACGCTTCATGGTGGCACCAGTAAGCCCTTTGCTTCTAGTTCTCAACTCTCAATCCCACTTTTACCTCAAACAAGAACACACTTTTCAAGGGGAATTTTTTTTAATTTTTATGGCAGATTATCCAGCATTATGTTGAATCCTTAATTTTAAACTGAAAACATCCAGTGCACAGCTAGAGTAATAATATTGTTTCAAATAGGGCCACTCTGTGAGAGAAAGAAGGCCTGAGCTGGGGAATATACCAAAATTTTTACAGCTTTATTATGTCTTAATCACGTCAAAGATCCTCAATGTCTTTTCATGAGGTAAATGAACGATTAACCCACTGCATGCCATAAGTGTCTGTAGATGCAAGCGGCGGATCGAACCCACACGCCACGCGAGTCTATTAAAAAAAAAATGTTTTCCCTAAGTGGCAGCCCTGACCAACTTTAAAATCACTTTTCGTGAGAATTTTCAGCTGAAAATATTCAAGAACACCTGAATTGTGAGTAATATAGTGGTAAATGTTCTTGTTAAACATAACCTTCACTTAGCCATTTTTAAAAAAGAGCCCTAGCCAGGCTCAGTGGATAGAGCGTCAGCCCGAGGACTGAAGGGTCCCAAGTTCCATTCCGGTCAAGGGCATGATCTGTTACGGGTTGGATCTCAGGTCAAGGCGTGTGCAGTAGGCAACCAATTGATGTCTCTCTCTCACATCGATGTTTCTCTCCGTCTCTCCTTCCCTTCCACTCTCTTTAAAAATCAAAGGAAAAATATCCTCAGGTGAGGATTAACAACAACAAAAAAGAGGTGTCTAGGACCTAAACATATTCAGACTGAAATTATAATCTAACTGATTTCAATCCTAAGTAACGATGATAATCTAATTCAATATATACACACTTCCTTCCTTCCTCGGGCATTTATCAGATTTCACCTCGAAAAGCACATATAGCCCAGCCGTGGGGATCAGTTGGTTGAGCGTAATCCCATGCACCTAGAGGGTCAATTCCGTGGTCAGGGCACATGCCGGGGTCTTGGGTTCCATCCCCAGTAGGGGGCATGCAAGAGGCAGCCAATCGACATTTCTCTCTCATCAATAGAAGTTTCTATCTCTCTCTCTCTGCCTAAAATCAATAAAAACATACTTATCTCTATCTATATTTATAGATATCTACCTTCAATCCTCATCTGAGACCAAGAATCAAACCCAAGACCCTTCGGTGCATGGGCTGATGCTCTAACCAGCCAGGGCATTAAAACAACTTTTAAAAATAATAAAAAAGCACATATATTTTTAAAGATGAATAAGACTGGCAACTAATTAACGCAGCTGTATATTAGGTATAGGAGAGATCACTACTTTTGTGTATGTTTGAAACTACTTCTTAGGATGTTTTAGGAAAAGAACGGGTAATCGATGGTGTTTGTCTTCCCACTGACAAACACGCTCCATGAGGGCAGGGGCCTGTCTCCTCGCTCAGTGCAGCCACCCCTGTGCCCAGCACGGGCCTGGGCAGGACACAGGACAAGCGTTCACTGCTCCTGAGTGACAGTGCCCTGCGTCACCTGGATGCAGCAAGGCTCAGGGACCACGAACACCTGGCTTCTCCAGGGCAGTTCCTGGGACACGCAGGAAGCCATGTCCGCTTGTCCGATGGAGCTGCCCCCCCGGCAAGAGTGGACTGTCTTTTTCAGAAACTTGCTAGAGACCAAGCCCTGTTTTCAGGAAGAAAATAAAAACCTACTTCCTTTCTGTAACCAAAACACTATTTCACTCAAGGCAGTGGCCTTCCTTGCTTAGCTCCAGTTTCCTCCTCTGCCCCGTTCTCTGCACGTCTTTAGCATATAGCTGAGCAAGGCAAACACTGGAAGGTCTTTCTTCAGCCAGAACTGCAAGAGCCGTCACCGTCAGTAAGGCCTGCCCTCTCCACCCTCACAGCCCCAATCCCTAGTCCTTCTCTCTACTTTCAAAAGCCCCCAGACCAGGGGCCCCTTTAAACAGGGGCCAGTTCACTGTCCCTCAGACATTCCACACGTGCGCACTGCGGGCCCGGGACGCGTCGGCTGCTAAGCAGGACAGGTGGCGGCGGCAGAAACACCCGGCGGCCCAGTAAATGTTTTCGGCGGGCCGTAGTTTGAGGACCCCTGCCCTAGACAGTCCAACTCGTCTGTGGAAATGCAGGAGGGGAAGGTCCCCTTCACTGACTGGTGGAGGGATGCGAAGCACTGAGCTGTTTGGTGATAACTGGGCAAACAAATGTTTCAAATCAGAACACAACTGCACGCTTATGACCTTTCTACATAAATACTCAAAGTGTAAAGGTGATCTTTCTGCCACAAAACTATCAAACATAAATCTCATCTTAAAAACAACAACCTTATTTTATTTTTTAAACATTTTTATTGATTTTAGAGAGAGAAACATTAACAATGAGAGAGAATCATTGATCGGCTGCCTCCTGCACGCCCCCCACTGGGAATCAAGCCTGTAACCCAGGCCTGTGTCCTGACTGGGAATCGAACCTGGGACCTTGTGGTGCATGGGAGGACGCTCAACCACTGCACCATGCAGGCTGGGCTCACCTTGTTTTTAAAGAGGCTTTTTTGAGGATATTAATACAATGAACAGTATATTATTTAAAAAAATAAAAAGTCCAGCCCTGGCTGGTGTGGCTCGGTTGGTTGGCGAGGAGGGGGCCGGACCTAAAGGTTGGGGTTGGATTCCCCATCAAGACACATGCTCAAGCCACAACCGGTTTGGCTCAGTGGATGGAGCGTCAGCCTGCGGACTGAAGGGTCCCGGGTTCGATTCCGGTCGAGGGCGTGTACCTGGGTTGCGGGCACATCCCCAGAAGGGGGTGTGCAGGAGGCAGCTGATCGATGTTTCTCTCTCATCGATGTTTCTAACTCTCCCTCTCCCCTCCTCTCCGTAAAGAATCAATAAAAAAAATAAAACACACATGCTCAGGCTGTGAGGCTCCATCCCCAGCAGGGGGGAGCAGGAGGCAGCCTAATGACATTTCGCTCTCACATAGATATTTCTCCCTCTAAAATTCAAGAAAAAAAATCTTTAAAAAAAAAAAACAGTCCCAAAGACCCAAACTGAAGCCGCTTAGCTACAACAGCGGATAGAGCAGCCTTACTCGCAAGAGGAAATTCAAGGCTGCACGTGCTTACGGCCAAAAGGTAAAGATCACTAAGCGATCTTCTAGAGTTTTCCTCCTACGCACATGCACTGCCTCTCCAGTTACTGAAGGCTCCTGAAATTTAGAATTCAATGGCAAACAAGGGAAAGCAGCCCTGCTCTCTGAAGAGGACGGGGGGGAACCAAGGGCATCAAATGGGAAAAAGAATCGCCATCACAAGCTCTTTCTTTTTAATCCTCACGAGGAGATACTTTTACCGACTGGAGAGGGAGAGAAACATCCGTCGGTTGCCTCCTGCACGGGCCTCACCTGGGGACGGAACCCACCGCCTGGTAGGTGCCTGGCACCGGACAGCACGCCCACTCCGCCACACCGGTCGGGCACAAACTACTTCTTAGAATATTCTGTAGCAGTAAAAGCACCGTTTTCACGGCCCATCAGTAAGGGTCTCCCAGGACCACGTGCTCATGGACAGATCTCCGGTGGCAGCTCGGACAGGCCTGCTCCACGAGGAGAGACCACGCCGTGGGCTCCGACGGGCACCGTTTCCCACTGTGATCCCACATCAGTGCCTCCTGCGTCCACCATCACCCCGCTGGCAGGACAGCAGGTTGCCTAGTGTCAGTCTTCTACTCCGATGCACATGCATTTCCCTTTACACACAAGAGAAGCCCTGCTGGTGGCTCAGCAGGTAGAGCGCTGGCCCGCGGAGTGAAGGGTCCCGGGTTGGTTCCTGTCAGGGGCACACACCTCCGTCGCGGGCTCAATCCCAGCCTGACCAATCGCTGCGTCTCTCTCATCCATGTTTCTTCCTGTTTCTCCCCCCCTTCCACTCGCTCTAAACATCCTCGGGGAGGATGACAAGCCAAACAAACAAGAAACCACAGGCACAGCCAAGCAGGCCCTTCACCGGCAACCTCCACCTGCCTCCAGCTCCTCACCTGCCCACAGCCTACTCTCCCCAAACAAACCAGATCAGTTAGGCCCTCGCCCCACATGAGCTACCAAAACAGCTTTAAAACACTGGAAAGCTTCCCACAAACCACGGAAAGGGAAAAACTAAGAAACAAGCACTTCCGAGCTCCACGATGCCTTCTGTGCACGAGGCCGCCCTCCTGCTGCTGGAAAGGGCAATGGAAGAGGCGAGCTGACAGCTCCTGGTGGGAGAGGCCCCCAAACCCTCCCAGGCCAGGGGGGACCCCCCCCACTCCAGGCCCTTCAACCACAAACCACCCACCGCGCACACAGAGCCTCCTCCCACCCCCGGGAGTCCATCACCCCAAAGGCCCATCACCAGCCACGCCTGTGCCCTCAGAACCCCTTTCAGAGCCCAGTTTACTGAGGCCATCGAACCACATACGACAAAGTCGGCTCCTGCAAACCACTGACTTTCTCCGGCCACATCCTGCGTGTTGTGTGAAATAACGGCTCACAAAGGGGCTGCGATGCGGGCACCGGCCGGACCAGGGAAGGCCTGCGGTGCCCAGTCACGCAGACTCGCACGCCTCAGGGGAAGCGCTCTCCTCGCCCCGGGAGGTCCAGTCCAGTTCCCCCTCCCGGCCGGCGCTCCAGGGGGCTGGGCTTTGCACCTCTGTTCGCACCGGCCGGAAAGGAAGAAACAATGCTCCTCGTCCCCGGCCAGCAGAGCCGCTCCCTGCCTGGGGCTCCTCTCCCGGGTCGGCCGGGGCGCGGGAGCCGCCGGGAGGTCGCTCTCGCCCCGGGAACGCGCCCCCCGCCTGCCTTCCGGGGCCCAGGGCACCCGCCGCCCGCCAGCTCAGTCCGCGGCGGGGCCAGGAGCCGCGCCGGGTTATCAGCGGCGCCACGGCCGACCCACCGGGGCCAGCGGGGCTCGGCGCGCGGATCCGACGCGAAAACTTCCCTCCCGCCGCGGAGGCCGGACGGCGGGGCCGAGCTTAGGTGCCGCTCCCGGGCCCCGACGGGAGACTCGGCGGCGACGGCGCCCCGGTGCCCGTCCCGGAGGGGCCGCTGGGCGCCGGGAGGCAGGCACTCGGGGCACAGGCTCCGCACGTCCAGGTCCCGCCTCACGCGAGGCTCCTGCACAGGGAAAGGGCCCCCCGTGTGTGGGGTGCGCGCTGGCGGCGGGAGCGGGGAGGCGGCAGGGGACCCCGCGGCTGCCGCGCGGGCTCGGACAGGCCCTCCGGCCGCGCACCCGGCACGCGGACACGGAGCGAGGCCGCCGGGTGGGAAGGGCGCGAGGGCAGGGACTTCCCCGCCCGGGAAGTGCGCGGTGGCGGGAAGCGGCCCCGCAGCCGGCACCCCGAGTCCTTCGTGGGCGGGGGCCCCACACGGCGCCAGCCACGCGGTCGTGTCTCCTCGTAAACACACCCACCCCGCCCCGCGGGCATCGGGAGCCGAGCCGCCGGGGTCCGGGCCCGCTCGGCGCCGGCAGCGCCAGTCCCGGAAACAAAGGCCCGTCGGCGGCTCCGCGCCCCGGGAGCCGAGCCCAGCCCGCCCGGCCCCGGCTCACTCGGGCGGCACGGGCGGGGCCCGGCCCGCGACGTGAACCTTCCCGGGGCCGCCGCGCGGGAACAAAGCGCCTCCTGACCTTCAGGGCCGCGCCGGGGCGGGCTGAGCGGAGAGGAACGTCCGCCGCCCGCCGCCGCCGCCCGGCCTCCCGGCGGGCCCGCGAGCCGCCGCCGCCCCGGCCCCGCCCAAGCCGCCGCGGCCTCCCGAGGGCGGCCAGCCTGCTCCCCGGCCCCGGCCCCCGGCCCCATGGCCACCCCAGCGCGCCGTTACCCGGCCGAGAACGCGCGTCCGCACCTCACGCCTCCTGAGGCAGTGGCGGCGGCCGTGGCTTCGCTTGCTCCTCTGATAGCGCCGCCGTGGCCGCCAACAACGCCTCCGCCTATTGGCCGAGCCCACTGGCCCCGCCCCCCACGAGGAAGGCGGGCTGCGATTGGACCGTTTCGGCGCAAGTCAATACGCCTCGGCGCCGTCGAAGACGACCAATCAGAGGCTGCGTCGCGCAAGACCCGGGAGCCCTATGCAAATCCAGGGTGCGAGGCCGGCCGCGTTCCCTCCGCCTCCGGGGCGCCTCCTCCCGGGTCTCCTGCCCCCGGGATGGCGCCCGCCAGCTCGGCTCCACCCCGCCGACCTCCCACGACCCTGTGGCCGCGTGACCGGCCTCCCTCCTGGAACCCGGGCCTCCTCCTGCCCCCGGGGCCTCGCACGTGGTCAGCCCCCGCTCACCCCCTGCATCCCACGCACACGGGGACCCCGCGGCCAGGAGGCAGGACGCGGGAGGTGCGGGTGCGGCCCCGGGGCTGGGCACCTCCCGGGGTGCAGAACATAATGGAACTGAACCAACGGAGATGACAACTGGGTTGGAAAACCTGGTCCCCAGGCGGGGGCTGCGCGGGGCCTCGTGTCCATGCTGCACCTGAGCTGGGTTTTCGGTCGTTTCTTTAGAAACTTTAGTTTCTTGCGTGGGGTTGCGGGGGAGAGTGTCTAACGTATCTTGAGCAAGGTGTGTCTGTCCTATGGTGCTGGGGGGGGGGGGGGGGGCATGACACCATCCAGAGGCCCCCGACTGCGGGGCCCTGCAGGGCATAAGGTCAAGGTGGCCGGGGCACCAGGCGTGACCCCACATCCGAGCCTCTGGCTGGGCACTGGGCGGGGAGGCGGGTTCCTACAGCCTTGGACTTTCTGTGATGACCTGGCTTTGCGATCAGCGCGGCTGGGGCGCAGCTGGGGGAGGAGACAGACTCTACGACAGAAAAGACAGGAGCGTTTTCAGGTTCGGAGGCCTTTCCTCCCGTTTAATGAAGGCGCACGATCCCCAGCGGTGGTGGAGCCCCCGTGGGAGCCGCCCCCTCCCCCCTGGTTGGGAGGCAGGAAGCTGGTCCTGGTCTTGGGGATCTAAGGAGGGGGGACTCCCCTGGGGTCACCTCAGCGAGCTGGTGGGAGGTGAGCTCACAGCCGCTCCAGTTGTCCAGGTGCTGGGAGCTGCGTTAATTCCCTCGGCAAGTGCCAGGAAGGGGGCTCTCCTTCCAAGGCTAGGATAGGAATCCTGCTCTCCCGGCTGCCGGGCTCCAGGCACTCCTGGGCTGTGGCCTCCACACACACACACACACACACACACACACACCGTGCCCTCCGTCTCCCCGTGCCTCACCAGGCCTCTCCAGGCAATGCACTCGCACACAGACCCTCCTCCCAGTGCCCCGCGCTCTGTGCCCACCTGCGTGTGCGTCCGGGAGCACTGCCCAAGCCCCAGCCCTGTGGGGTGTAGGTAGGCGGGGGATCAGTACATCCCGTGTAGACGCACGGGGCAGAGGGGACTGGCATCCTCACCCCTCAGAGAGGAGCCCAGAGTCGTCCCCAGCCGGTGCCAGGCTCTACGGGACACTGGCTGTAGCCTGGGGCTTTCCTGGCTCTTGTCTGGAAAATGGCTCCCTGCACACGAACTCTCCACGGGGGAGTTAGCGTCACACGAGTGAGGAAAACCCACCCGACCCTGTCCCAGAGGCTCAGCCCTGCCTGCCGTGGTGCTGGCCCGCCCAGCCCGACACCCTGGCCACCTAAGGGGTTCTGTCCCCAGTGGGCATCGCTCACACCTGAGCCCTGGTTGGCTTCCCCAACCTGGCTTCCCATGTGATGACTTTACCGTTGTCCTGAGAGCTGTTAGGGGCAAAAACAGAATATTGGGGACCAGCGACAATGAGAAGAAACATGAATCCTGCTATTATGGGCGATCGCTCTGTTCTGATTACAGACAGCACCTGGCTGGGAGCTGCCTGCCCTGGGACAGGGGCGCCCACATCGGAATGCAGTCCATCCTCCTGTCCCAAGACCTGCCTACCGTCATGGAAAGATTTACAGCCTCGTGGCCGAAACCACATCAGCCCAGAGGCACCTGCTCTTTCAGCCCTGGCCCCTCTACCTGCAATCTGGTCCTGGGTGCCTGCCCCGCGTGACCCCCCACCCAGCCCGCATGCCTGTGCCTGTAACGATGATCCCGTGCCCACTTCCCCATGCCTGTAATTCCTGCTTTCCCATGGAATCCTTGTCCTTCTGCCCAAGATAAGCAGCTGGCTTGGAAGGGGGAGGGGGCGGGGGAGCGGAGCAGATGTCTGTGGATGACCTGCTGCTCTCCCGGGCAGCCGGCAGGATCGGCATAAACGCTCCTAGGATTCAACCCTGTCTCTGCTGAACCGGCTGAAGGGGTGACAGGCAGCTGGACCCCTTGACTGTCCGGTTACAGAGCTGCCCATGGCCAAGCTGTCCTGGCCAGCACGCTCTGCCGTCAGGGCCAGCTTAGTGCGTTCGGGTTCCGGGGTGATCTGGAGCCCTGGTGAGCAAGGACGCGGGAGCAGGGAGGCGAGGGGCTGGTGACCTGGGGCTGCCCTGCTGCGTGGAGACCTCCGAGCCATGAAGGGCGCCCTGGGCAGCAGCCAGGGTCCTGTGAGCCAGCCGTGGGAGTGGTGGTGGTGGTGGCTGAGGGGGGCGGCTGCGACAGGCTGCAGCGTTTACTCATCAGAAGCAGAGGGGGCCGCCAGCAGCCTTTCCTGCTCACCGCCTCCCGGGCGCCCACACCCAGAGGTCAGCAGCACCTCTGCCTGCAGGACAGTCCTGGGCTGGCCGGGCGGCTCAGCTGAGTGGGCACCGGGGTGGCCTGAGCACGTGGCGCGGGCAGAGAGCGCAGGCCTCGCTGTGGGAAGACTTTATTTCCGCCGCCTGAGCCGCGCAGCAGGCCCAGAGCCGCAGGACGCGGTGAACACGCACAGAGCACGCGGGGCACAGCCGGGCACAGCGCCTGGGGCTGGGCCTCCATCCCCACAGTCACGGAGCAGAGCAGGGACAGGCACCGCGGGCAGAGGGCCAGCGGCCGTGGCCGGACTGCCCCCACCCCGCTCACGGGGCGCCTCCGCACGGGGCCGTCTGCAGGTACTCGGCGTGCAGCTTCTGCTGGGCTTCGAAGAGCTTGCGCAGCTTCTTGGCCTGGCCCTTGCTCAGCTCCTTGCCCTCCGTGTCGTGTGTGGGCAGGCCCTGGGGCAGCACAGCGAGGTCACCGAGGGCCCCAGGCCTGCGGCCGGCTCACCCGCCCGCCCCCCGGGCCCGTGCTGACAGCAACAGCCAGGCGCGGAGCCAAGACGTAAGGGCAGCGCTCGCCCCACCCGCTCGGGCCCCCACTGATTCCCAAGCGGTCATCTGCGGCTCAGCCCCGGGCACCCTGGGCCACAGGCGCCAGAGGACCCCGCCCCCCTCCCAGCTGCGGCCCAAACAAGATCTGCTCCCCAGGTGACAGCTCCTGCACCACCGGGCCGGTGACCCCGGTCTGAAGGGAAGGTGGTTCTTACGTTTTCATCGAACCTGGAGTACTTGTCGCCTTCGGACAAGAACATCTCGCTGGGCGGGATCTTCATCTTGGCCAACTTGGCCGCCTGGGACACAGAACGGGCCACTGTGCAGAGCCCACACGGCCCACGCCGGGACGCCCCCCCCAGCCCCGCCCCCAGTGCAATGCTGCCGACCCGACCGGCGGGGGACGAGGCAGGGCCTTTCTGGGGGCAGTGGCTCGTCTACGCGCGCGCCGTCGCAGGGCAGCTCCCAGCCGCGGGGTGTGAGGGAGCCGGGAGGGGCGGCGGGGGACGAGGCACAGGGCTGAAGCCCCGCACGCGGGCAGTACCTCCTGTTCTTGCCTTTTCCGGGCGGCCTCCTCTTTCTTCCTCCTCTTCTCCTCCTCCGCCTACGGCACATACACGCCCCGTGACCCGGTCTGCCCAGGCCCCCTGGATGGGAGGTGGGACCCAAGGGCCCTGCTGGCCCCTGGGGTGTGGACGGCCCACCCGCATGGAGATGAGCCATCGAGTGAAATGGGCTCCAGGAGCGCCCCGGGCCGAGCTGGGCCGGTGGGCCTCGGGGTGCCCGGCCTGCTCTGCACCAACACCACGCCGGCCGGAGGGTCTGAGGGCAGCCCCAGGCGAGCTGGCCGGGTCCCGCGTGGTGACCAGGGGCAGCCCGTGCGGCCTGTGTCCCCGTGGGCACCCTGAGCTGTGCCAGCAGTTCTGGCACCAGCTGTGTCCCTGCCGCTCCCTCGAGGGGCCCCGGCCTGGCTCCACCCCTGGCCATGGGGGGCTCAGTGCTGCCCACGGCACGTGGGGGGATGGGTTCTTAGGGGGCGGTTGCAACTGTGACACATTCTAACCCGGTGACAAGGGAGACCCCTTCAGGCAGGAGCACGGTGTGACTGAGCAGGGCGGCTCCACCACTACCCAAACGGACCCGTCTCCCCGTCTGGAGGGGCCTCTCGCGAGAAGGGAGGGTCGCCTTCGTTTGTTATCGAGTTGCCAGCTACCTATCTCATTAGTGTTTCCTTCTTTCACGTATAAATCCTGGCGTTTTAATAAAAGCGAAGCCCGGCCAGTGTGGCTCAGTGGTTGGGCGTTGACCTAAGAACCAGGAGGTCAGAGTTCGATTCCCGGTCAGGGCCCAGGCCCGGGCTGTGGGCTCGGTCCCCAGTGGGGGGCGTGCAGGAGGCGGCCAGCCCATGATTCTCTCTCATCGTGGATGTTTCTCTCTCCTCTCCCTCCCTCTCTGACATCAGTAAAAATATATACATTTTTAAAGTGTGAAACAGGTAAACGCCCCGTGGCTCCACTCACCCTCTTCTTCTCTTCTCGCTCTCTCAGGAGCGTCTCTCTGTCCACCAGCTTGACCACGGTCGGCAGGCCTGCAACCCAAGCGGCCCAGAGAGAACTGAGGCCTGGTGCCCGTCTGTCCTGCCTCCCCGCCACGCCCACAGCCGCCGCCCCCAAGGGTCCCTGGGGAAAAGCAAGGTGGGCCCCTTCCTCGCTGTTCGGGAGAGAAAACCAGTCACGGGTCACATGTCACCTGAACCTGTGAGCCCTACGGCCGTCTGAACCTCGCAGACAGCACGTGACACAGGCCGCCCCCCAAGGACAAGCACAGGGGGTGGCCGGGCCCTCGGCCGCAGGAGTGGACGGTGGTGCCTCTCTGACACGCCCTCAGCATCCTCCCACCCCCCCCACGTCCTCTCCCCTCCACGTCCTCCCCCCAGCGTCCTCCCACCCCCCCTACGTCCTCTCCCCTCCACGTCCTCCCCCCAGCGTCCTCCCACCACCCTCAGTCCTGGCGAAAGCTCCTCGCAGTGCGTCCCCAGAGACAGCGGGCATCACCCACCTTCGTGATCCTCGAGCCGCACCCCAAGTTCCGGCAGGATGTCGTCCCGCAGGGCATCGCTGAGCTGCAGGACCTCGGGGACTGGGAGCAGAGGACCAAGTCAGGGAAGGCCCGGGACCCACAGGACGGGCGCCTCCGAGCCTCCGGAGGGTGCAGAACTGCTCGACCCGACCGGACGGGACCGGACCCGCCATGGGAGGCAGAAGCGTCCAGAGCAGCCACCAGGCTGGGTCCGCACCTCCAGGGCCCAGGGGCCCTCAGGACCTGCCCAGCGGAGGGTGCTGTCTGAGGCTGAGGGACCGGCCCAGGGGTGCCACGCGGGGAACAGATGGGGGGGGCCGGTAGGTCCACGGAACTAGATGCTGCCAGGTGGCAGCGAGGCTCCACGTGTACCCGCGGCCCCAGAGCTCCGGTCCAGGCCCCGAGCCCCACTAGCTCTGGGCTGTGCCCGGAGGCCGCCAGTCGGGCACACGAGGCGCCTGGACACACTGGTGGGTGTCACAACTCGGGGGAGTGGTGCTGCCAGGTCCCGTGAGTAGGGCCAGGCATGTCACTGCCCATGACGTCCCCACGAGAGAGAAGGGCGCCCGAATGCCCGCAGTGTGACCGCGTGAGCCCCCGCCGGGCCGACAGGGCGGCAGCCTCACCGTGCCTCTCCCGGGCGATCGTGCGCACGCCCGCCCGGAACTCCGCCAGCGCCTGCAGGTACGGCATGACGGCGCCCTCGAGCTGCGGGGAGAAGGTGGGTCCTGAGGTGCTGGCCCCCCGCGGGCGGCCGGCCGGGGAGCCCAGACCCTGCAAGGCCCACACAGGCCCCTGGGGGGCGGGGGGGGGGGCCTGGAGGCGTCCCAGGCCGGATCGGGGTGAGGACGGCCTGCTGCTCACTCACTCAGGGAGGGCCTGTCCCTGACAGGCCACACACGCTCGCCCTGCTGTCCCTCGAACCCGCGGCAGACGGGGCAGACAGGGACGGCCATGGAGGCAAAGCCACTGGACAAGCATCGCGGGCGGCGGGCGGGTCAGAACTGGACAAGCGAGGGCTTTGGGAAATCTGTGTTCCAGCTGCCGTCACCGCGCCAGCTCCTCCACCCAGAAGCTCACAATCCAACACCAAGGCTGGTGAGGGGCTGCCCTCCATGCCACCTACACCTCTGGCCCCTGGCACCGGGCCCAGGGCCGTGCCCCGGCGGGGGAGCCAGGCTCCAGGGTCTCAGGTACTTCTCTGCACCCCCCAGGCCAGCAGTCGGGGAGACCCCGGCAGGGAGGGCGGCGGCTTTCACGGCTGGGCCTGGGCCAGGGCAGCGACCACCCGGCGCCGGGCACTGCTCGGTGCTGAGCTGCCTACCCGGCTCCTGAGACTGTTCGGGTTTGGAAGTGAGCCCTGAACTTCAAATGGCGTGGACTGCACGGCATCCTTGGGCCCGGCAGGCTCACCCAGCCACGTCCTGTGGCCACGGGGGTCCTGGGAACCCGCCCCCCCACCCCCCACCCCCCACCCCTGAAGGCCCCACCACCTCGGGCATTCAACGTGCAAGGCGCTCTTTGTAAAGGTCAGAGGTGGGCCGTCTGCAGGGTTTTCTGTGGGAGGAAAGGAATGTCTAGGGTCACATGCACGAGCACTGGGCGGCTGTGGCTTTTCTAAGAACTGACGAAGGTTCCAGGCGGTGACGTCAGCAGCCAGCTCTGGGGCCGCGGCGGACGGGCGTGGGTCTCACAGGGCTTCTAAGGCGCCCGCTGCCCCTCTCTGGGGCTGCTTGGGGGAGCTCTGGGGCTGTTTAGGGGAGCTCTGGGGCTGCTTGGGGGAGCTCTGGGGCTGCTTAGGAGCGCTCTGGGGGTGCTTGGGGGAGCTCTGGGGCTGCTTGGGAGCGCTCTGGGGGTGCTTGGGGGAGCTCTGGGGCTGCTTAGGGGAGCTCTGGGGCTGCTTGGGGGAGCTCTGGGGCTGCTTGGGGGCGCTCTGGGGGTGCTTGGGGGAGCTCTGGGGCTGCTTAGGGGAGCTCTGGGGCTGCTTGGGGGAGCTCTGGGGCTGCTTGGGGGCGCTCTGGGGCTGCTTGGGGGCGCTCTGGGGCTGCTTAGGGGAGCTCTGGGGCTGCTTAGGGGAGCTCTGGGGCTGCTAGGGGGCGTCCAAGCTCCACCTGCCGCTCCCTGCCCTTCCCGCTGCTCCCTGACCTTCCCGCCGATTCCCCGCCTGTTCCTTGAGGTCACCGTCGTTAGCGCTAAGCATCTCCACCTGTTCTAACATGTAATCACAGCGCCTTCCTGGGGGGGGCGGTCCCTGAGATGAGCCTGACCTGGTGCCGGTCACGTGACGCTTGTCACGCCGCGGGAACCGCGTGTCTGCTGGGGAGTTTTCTCACACGCACAGGCCGCTGGACAATGTTCACGTGAGCAGAGTGTCTGACTACGGCCACACGGCAAGGGGCGCAAGTGAGAATCCACTCCCAGGTGCCTGCGCCCTAAGGCCTGGGCACCGTCCCTCTGGTCTCGTCTCCCGGGAGCGAGCTCAGATGACAGCATGGTGGCCAGGGAGGAGGGCTGGGCTGCCCGGCTGACCGTCGCCACCGGGAGGGCGGCCAACCACTCAGCCCCCAGCCAGGTCGGCCGTGACCGAGGCTTGCGATGCTTGTCCAGTGGCTTTGCGCTCCATGGCCATCCCCAGGACTGAGGAAGGTCAGGTGGGGCCGGATGCCGGTTCCCCAGTGCCCACAGGCTGACCCTGCGGGAGCAGGGAGACAGGAGGGGATGGCCGTGCACACAGGAGGGGCCTGGCAGTGGGCACCATTTCCCAGGGGCAGGGGGGCTGTACTCACGTTTAGGCTGCTTCCGGGCCCCCCGACAGGGAACCCCAGGGAGCTCTCCTCCTCGATGGCCCCGAAGATCTAGGGAAGAAAGGTGTGTGGGGGGCAGAGGCCCTGAGACGCAGTGCTGACGGGCCCGCCAGACCCCGGCTGCTCGAGGGAGGGTGCCCGCAGGGGCTGCTGCGGCACAGACCCCAGGACCCTGAGCACGAGGTGGGCGCAGGGCAAGGCCTCTGGTTCTCCTTCCCACACAAGATGGAGGGGAAACTGAGGTGCTATCGCTCAGAGCCAGGGCCCAGAGCTCACCTCCAGCAGGTGGGTGAGGTAGGGGGCGGGCTCACCTGGAGCAGGTGGGTGAGGTAGGGGGCGGAGCTCACCTGGAGCAGGTGGGTGAGGTAGGGGCGGGGCTCACCTGGAGCAGGTGGGTGAGGTAGGGGCGGGGCTCACCTGGAGCAGGTGGGTGAGGTAGGGGGCGGGGCTCACCTGGAGCAGGTGGGTGAGGTACCGTGCGATGCTCTCCAGCAGAACTCGGTTGGGCCTCCTCCTGGCGGCCTTCCGGGCGGCCATGTACAGGTTGCACTGGCTGACCAGAGCCCGCATCTCCTCCAGGACGGTGCGTGTGTCCACGTTGTCGCAGAGGGCTTCGTGCACCGCCGTCTTCTTATCGTAAAAGCTGAGCAGGCGGAGGAGGGAACGGGACAGGAGCCCACAGCCTCAGCGCCTGCTGGCCGGGGGCACAGGTCCCGGTGCGCCTGCAGCCCTAGGAGAGCCCCTCACCTCTCGTTCAGCGCTGCCTCCTCCTCCTCCCACTTCTCGAACTGCCCGGTGACGTCGACAGGCGCGCGGAGAAGGTCCTTCACGTTGAGGAAAAACTCCTGGGGGCAGAGAAGCCGGTCAGCAGCAGGCGGACAGCCTTCCCCTCCGAGAACTCGCGACCAAGAGCGGCCGCACGGAGCCCTCACGCGGGCCGGCCCGGGCACCACACGCACGGCCCCAGGGGCACGCGGCTCCTTGCTCCCGGGCGCTCAGGCGTGCAGCTCAAGGCCGGCGGGTCCGCTCACCCACACGCTCGCCCGCACACTCACCCACACCCCCCGCCCCCGCCCCGAGCCAGGAACGCACGTTCATGAACTTCTCGTACTGCAGGGCCGACTCCATGGTGTTGCTTGAATAGTCCAGCGTGTCCTTCCAGGCGTGCATGAGGAAGGCCAGGCGCAGCTGCCTCGCTGCAGGGACACGGCACCGCTGCCCGCTCAGCCTGAGGGTCCCGGCCCGTCCTCATCCCCATCCTCATCCTGTCCTGTACCCGCCTGGTCGCCGGGCCCCATCCCCATCCCTGTCCTGTCCCGTCCCCACGCCCATCCCTGTCCCCATCCCCGTGCCCCATCCCCGTCCTGTCCCGTGCCCCATCCCCGTCCTGTCCTGTCCCCATGCCCATCCCCGTGCCCATCCCGTCCTGTCCCCGTGCCCCATCCCGGTCCTGTCCCCACGCCCATCCCTGTCCCCATCCCCGTGCCCCATCCCCATCCCCGTCCTGTCCCCACGCCCATCCCTGTCCCCATCCCCGTGCCCAATCCCCGTCCTGTCCCGTGCCCCATCCCCATCCCCGTCCTGTCCCGTCCCCACGCCCATCCCTGTCCCATCCCGTCTCCGTGCCCATCCCTTCCTGTCCCACGCCCCGTCCCCACCCAGTCCCCGGGCCTGAGAGGGGCAGCGGCCTCGGGAGTGTTGTGCTCACCCGAGTGCCTCCTCAGGGCGTCCTTGATGGTGATGAAGTTCTTGAGCGACTTGGACATCTTGCAGCCGGCGATCGTCAGGTGGCCCGTGTGCAGGAAGTACCGCACCCAGCAGTCGTTCTCGAAGTGGGCCTGCGCAGACATGGGGCGGGCGCTGAGCACACAGGCGGTTGCTGGCGGGAGGTGCCACGCGGGTAGCCCTGCGTGCACACCTCGTGGGGGTGCTGCCTTTTCCAGGTGGCCCGGGCGCAGAGGGCCGCCTGGTGGAGAGCGGAGGGAGCCGGGGGCTCCAGTCCAGGCCTTTCTCGGCCCAAGGCCAGGTGCTCTTGTGGGAAACTAGCCTGAACAGTTAGGGTCCAGCCCCCAAGGGCTTTACTCCCTGCCCCCCCCCCCGTGGGGGGCCCTCCTCCCCCAGCCCCTGCGGGGCGGGCCCCTGGAACCCACCTACCTCCGACTGCGCCAGCTCGTTGTCGTGGTGGGGGAACCGGAGGTCGAAGCCACCTCCGTGGATGTCCATCGAGGCGCCCAGGAGGGTGCCTGCCATGGCCGAGCATTCGATGTGCCATCCCGGGCGCCCCTAGGGACCCAACGACCCAGTGACCAGGTGACCGGCCAGCCCACCCTCGGGCTGCCCTCCCCCCCGACGTCCCGACCCTCGGAGCCTGAGCCTTCCGGGAGCAGGTGTTGAGTCGCACTCGGAAAGCGAGGGACCCGCCGGCAGGCCCCCACGTCCTGCTGAGGCTGCGCCCTCCCGGGCTCCCCGCGGCTCTGGGCGGAGGGGGCGTCACAGGGAGCTCAGAGGTGGCCTCGGCCGGGATACTCAGGATCAGAGCCATCGGGTGCAGCCTCCTGGGTGGTCCTGCAGCCCACAGGCCCACACGCAGGGCCAAGGCCCAGGAAGGGGGTGACCGGCCCACAGGCCGCGAGGCTCAGTGCGCCCGGGCCCAGGAGGGGCCTGTACGCTGCCCCAGCGAAGGGCCTGCCTGTGACCGTGCCACGCCCTGCCCGCGCCCCGCAGTGCTCACCTTCCCCCACGGGCACGGCCAGGACGGCTCCCCCGGCTTCGAGGCCTTCCACAGCGCGAAGTCGTTGGGGGACCGCTTCTCGCTCAGGCGCTCAGCCGAGACGCTCAGGTCGCCTGTGCGGACAGAGGGGCCGGTCAGCGCGGCCGGGACCACCTCCCTGCGCGTCCCTGGCTGCGCCTGTGCCCAGGCCCTGGGGTGGCTCCGCGTCCGGGTTTACAAACTCCTGGTTATGAGCTTGGACGTCCGGCTGCTCTGGTCTAAGTGAGGCGACGTGGGCGCAGCTCACAGGTGTCCTGGGGGACCCGGCCTGCGAGGTGGGGCCGTGTTAGCCCCTCAGCTGTGGTCCTGGACACAGTGAGGCCCAGCCAGGCCCGGGGGCGGCTTCTCGCCGAGGGCGGCCTATCGGGACACTGGCCCACCTCCTGTGGTCACAGCCAGAGGTGACGGGAGGGGCTGCGCCTGGCCTGGCGGGAGCGAGGGGGGGAACCTTTCCCCGGGGAGGGGCACGTGGGCACCGGCCTCCAGACCACACGGCGCCCGCGGGACACACGGGGCGGTGACAGTGAGACCCGCCGGGCGGCCTCGCAGAATCCCCATGGTGACGGGAGGAGCTGGGAGAGTGGGCCTGTCCTGGGAGCGGCTGCCCCCTGGTGGAAGGCTCCGGAACAGGCAGCCGACCTCACAGACGCCAGGTGCCAGCTCAGAGAACAGGTCGGCTGCCCAGAGACCAGCGCTGGGGGGGGAGGGGGGGAGGGGCACGCGGGAGGCGCTTGGGAACAGGCGGGAATCAGGGCCAGGCCTAGCTCCTCTTCGCCCCGACGACTGACCTGCAGGTCTGAGGGTTTTAAATCTATGCGAGCACAACAGCACCCACACGCTCACCCAGCTGGGTCCTGTCTGCTTCCCAGAGCCTCAAGGCCGCGGGGCGCCTGGCACCCTCCCGCCCCGCCCCCCGCTGACAGGCGACTGCGCTTAGGTCCGTGGCTTCACCCGCGGTGTTCCTGACCTTTAAGAGCTTATTCTGAACGAACCCTGCAGCGGAGGGAGGGGTCTCGCTCTCCACCCCCCTCCCCCCCAATGCGGCCACTGGGGAGGCGAGGCTTTGCCGGAGGTTTCTCAGTGAGAGAAGCACACGGCCCGTGTCGGGGGCCTGTCGCTGTCGCCCACGCCCGTTGTTCGCGGAGATGGGGAGCCCATCGCGGAGCGGGGGACGGCGCTTCCGGCGGCCCTGCAGCCGGGGCCACGC
Organism: Myotis myotis; assembly: GCF_014108235.1. NCBI lineage: Eukaryota > Metazoa > Chordata > Mammalia > Chiroptera > Vespertilionidae > Myotis > Myotis myotis. The sequence goes on along the minus strand of NW_023416332.1, from coordinate 3,207,291 downwards.
GGCCGAATGCGACGCGAGGGGGGTGGGCCTGTCCCTCGGGAGGCCTGTCCGTCCTCGCCCGTCTGCTGTGGACGCCTCTCCCGTCTCTGGAACGTGGACTCTGAGGTCGGCCGGGGGAGGACAGGCCCAGGACGAGGCTGCCTAACAGGACGGCCAGCGGCCCAGAGGCCGGGACCCCAGCTCCGGGGCGCTGCTCCGCGTGACCTGGGGGTCCGGCTCCCGCCCTGCGGCCCCTCAGGCTTTGCCGGCCCCTCCTGCCCCTCCTGCCGCGGACTCTCGAGGCAGCCCGGCCACTGGTGCCTCTTCCTCCAGAGCAGCAGCCGCCCCTCCCGGCTCAGGAGCTGAGCATCCTCCCGACCCGACGGAAGCACAGGCACAGCCCTGGTTCTGGTTCAGTCCAGGGACGGCCAGGGCCATGCTGGCCGGGGTCCCTCTACGGGTCGGTCTGAGGGACGGCGGCCGGTGCCTGGGCTGACAGTCGGGGGGGGGGCTGAGACCTCCGCGCCGCCGTGTCCACCGTGGGCCTGACGGTCCTCGCGCACCGGCATCTCCCCATGAACCGTCCTGCTTGTGCGTCTGTGTAGAGCCCGCTGTCGACCGTTACTTCCGTCTCCTTCTCTGCTTGTCTGTCCTTCCTCTCGCCTGCTTTTCAGGGAACACGGGACCTCGCCCGTTTTTCCTTCTGGTTCTCGCCCAGGTTCTTGGCTGCAGATGCCGGCCCTGTCCACACGGGGGCGCCCCGCCCTCCTGGAGACTCGATGGTTCCACGGGGCTGAGGGTTTGTATTTCCCTTTTCAGTGAACACGCTGTAACCGCCGGCCTCAGCCTGATGACCAGTCACACACGCCCTCTCTGCCTGTCTCTGTTGGCCTCAGTCCGCACGTGAGGCCTGTTCTCCGGGGGCGCCCTTCCCAGGAGCTGGGGCCGCCCGGGAGCCGCGGGTGACGTGCCTTTCCCTGTGGCGGGCGCGGCCTCCTTGGCTCTGGGGGTCGGGGCAGGAGGGGCACCGCCTCCAGGTGTGTGGCCTGTGTCCCTGCGGTGCGGACAGGGACGGGGCGCCTTCATCCTGGTCCGGCCCCACGGGAAGCCACTCCGGGACTTGCAGGGACGCCTTCATGTGGCTGCGGTGCCTGATGCTGCGGCCCCATGTGCAGCCCTGTGTGTATGTGTGTGTGTGTGTGTGTGTGGTCCCCCGTGTGCAGCCCCGTGTGTGTGCAGCCCCGTGTGTGTGTGGTCCCGTGTGCAGCCCCCTGTGCAGCCCCGTGTGTGTGCAGCCCCATGTGTGTGTGGTCCCGTGTGCGGCCCCCCTGTGCAGCCCTGTGTGTGTGCGGCCCCGTGTGTGTGTGTGTGTGTGTGTGTGTGTGTGTGTGTGTGTGTCCCCCTGTGCAGCCCTGTGTGTGTGCAGCCCTGTGTGTGTGCAGCCCTGTGTGTGTGTGTGTGTGTGTGTGTGTGTGTGTGTGGTCCCGTGTGTGGCCCCGTGTGTGTGCGGCCCCGTGTGTGGTCTCTCTAGGAGAGGACATGCCCAGCTTCCTGGGGTGACCTGTGACCCATGAGGCACGGCCGCGCGTGTCCATCCTGTCCCGGCCCCGGGGCCCTGGCCGGTCCATCCTCCTGGAGGAGGAGCCCCCATGGACGGGATGCGTCTACCTGCTGGGTGCCAGGACCAGGAGGTCAGCTGTCTGGCCGGAGTCCACACGGGTCCCCCTGGGGGACAGGGACGGGGGCAGGGGGGACTTTGGCCTCATGAACTCGCCTGAGTGCCATCGGGCTCATGGTCACCCAGTCTCTTCCTGCGAGTTTCCCTGTTGTCTCATTTCGGGTCTGGAGTTTCTGTAGGACAGAGCCCTAGAGGGGAAGTCACTTGAGCCAAACGTACGAACACTGTAAGGCCAGACAGCCTTCCGGCAACACCGACAGGTGATGGGTACGACCAGCCTTGGGGGGCCGTGGGGGGCCCTGGCTGGGGTGCTGCCGTGGCCCCGCCCCATCCCTCAGGGCGCGAAGAGAGACACTGAGAGCCAAGGAGGCCCCGACCGGTCCCGAAAGAGCCTGACGTCTGTTTAAAACCTCAGATCAGGATGGGGGGGGGGGGCTGCTGTGGGCGTGGACGTGGATGTGGACGTGGACGTGGACACGTCCTTAACTCCGCGGCCGGGGTTTTCGCCTCCACAAGTGGGACTCGGACCCAAGGGAGCTCCTGCCCAGCCCTGGGGCGGCGCACCACCTCGTCCCGCCTGCGCCCGGCTCCAGGCTGCCCACATGCAGCCCCACAGCCCACCCGGGAAGCTCCGGCCCCACCTCCGCCCGCCGGCCTGTGCTGCGGCCCAGGGTCGCCAGCTTTTCGAGCAGCACAGCATCTATGACGCAGCAGTCAGGGCGCCAACGCCCCCATGGAAAACCCAGCACGAGGGCTCTGACCCCAACCCCCCAGAGCCCGCCGCCTGCGAGCCTCACCGTCGCGCGGGGCCCACAGGCCGCAAGTTAAGGTTGCGGTTCCCTCCCCCTCCAGCACACGGGCATCAGCCAGTGAGTACACGAGTGAGGCGGCAAACCGATGCCCCCCCCCCCATCAATCAATAAAAATAAATAAGATAAAACTTCCCACAGCCTTCATGTGGAAAACCCCTGAAACCCCTGCTAGGTCGGCACCCCGCGCCGCCCCACTCACCTTCCCCCTCCTGCAGGGCCTGCTGGTCCCCCACGGCCTCGGGCACCAGCTTCCCGTACGAGTGCCCCTCGCTGGACGCGAACTTCGCCGTATCGAAGTAGACGGACCCGTTGGAGACGTAGCTGGAAACGAGCAGAAATCGGGGCAAGTGTGGCAGACCCGATGCCGGCCTGGAGCCGCTGCTGGGCACCCTGAAACCCAGGGGCCGCCGCTGGGCACCCTGAAACCCAGGGGCCGCCGCTGGGCACCCTGAAACCCAGGGGCCGCCGCTGGCCACCCTGAAACCCAGGGGCCGCCGCTGGGCACCCTGAAACCCAGGGGCCGCCGCTGGCCACCCTGAAACCCAGGGGCCGCCGCTGGCCACCCTGAAACCCAGGGGCGGCCGCTGGGCACCCTGAAACCCAGGGGCCGCCGCTGGCCACCCTGAAACCCAGGGGCCGCCGCTGGCCACCCTGAAACCCAGGGGCCGCCGCTGCCAGCTCGGAGATGAGGGGCTCAAATCCATGGCGCTGTGCGGCCTGCGCCGGACACAACAAGGACAGTCACACGCAGAGGCCCAGGCCTCCTCCTGAGAGCACGCAGCTGGCGCGAGGGGGAGCGCGAGGGGAGCGCCAGCGTGAAGGGGGCGGTGGGTACTGCGCCCCCAGATGTGTAGGGGGCAGTCCTGAGCCCAGTACCTGAGTGCCTGGATCAGCTCCCAGAGGCGACTAAGGGGGCGCCGGGCCAGGCGGCCGTCAGCAGGACAGTGTCCTGACCCGAGGAGACGGGGCTCAGGGAGACGGGCGCACGCAGAGCCACGGCACCTGCGGCCTGGAGGACGCCTGGCCCAGACCTTCCCTCGGGCCTGGGGCTGGGCGCTGCCCCGCTGTGCATCCCAGCCACAGCCCGGCCTCTGGGCGCCACCCCGCTGTGCTATCCCAGCCATGGCCCCTGCCAGCGGTAGCTCTGACAGCGCTGGTCCCGCCCCCAGAACCAACTCGGATGGGGAGACGCTCGCCCGGGAAACCCTCCCGGGAGCCCGGGGCTCAGGGCTGAGCTCACCCGTAGCCGTTGTCCACGATCTTCTGGACAAAGCGCACGATCTCGGGCACGTACTCGCTGACCCGGGTCAGGACGTCGGGAGGGAGGACCTGCGGCGACAGCCGGTCAGTCCTGCCCTCAGCCGAGGCCGGGCAGCGGGGCCGGGAGGTGGGGCAGGGGCAGCGGGGCCGGGGCAGCGGGTCACTCACGTTCAGGGCCGCCATGTCCCTGTGGAACTCCGCCTCCCAGAACCTGGGCAGCTCAGAGAAGATGGAGTTGTCGGTCACCCCGCTGCCCAGGGCAGCGTCCAGCCAGTCAGAGAGCACATCCCGGGCCTCCTCCAGCAGCGCCTGGGGGAGCAGGGCACCACGCGTGAGGCCTCGCGGGGTCACATCCGCCCACACGCGTGAGGCCTCACAGGACTGCGCCCACCCACACGCGTGTGCCCCTGGCCGGGAGGTTGCCTCTCCCGTGGCTGATGCTCCGCGAATGGTGAGAACGCGCAGTGACACAGCTGAGTCGCCGCGAAGAGCTCACAGCCTTAACCTGGACGCGCCTCACCCGGGCCAGACCCCGCAGCTGCAGGAGCGGGAGACGGGCCGGTCACAGGCGGAGACCTCACGCCTCCCGCAGGAACGGGCCGCTGGGCTGGGAAACTCAGCCCCGTCAGCCCCTGGCGGTGACGGGCACCACAGCCGGCCTCACCCGGCACACGCCCCCCAGACCCACGCGGAACAGCCAGCAAGACCAGCCACACGCTGGGCCGTAACCAACGGCTGAACAAACGTATGGAACAGAAGTCAGGCCCGGCCGGCGAGGGGGAGCATCGACCTGCGAACCAGGAGGTCACGGTTCGATTCCCGGCCAAGGCGCGTGTGGGTTGCAGACTCGATCCCCGATCACGCGGGAGGCAGCCGACCCATGATTCTCTGTCGTCACTGATGCTCCCTCTCCCTTCCTCTCTGACCTCAATACAAACAGACTTTTGGATGGTGTTCGGGAAGCCCGTGGGGAAACGCCCGGGGGGCGGGAGGAGGCCGAGGGGCGGCGCCCAGGCATCCCCGCAGCACGCCCAGCACGCGGGGCCTCTCGCACACCTGAGGGAAGCCCTCGTCCGAGACCAGGGCCCGACCCTCGGCCTGGAGCTCAGACCCAGCACCCCCGCCACCTGCCGTGTGAGGACACAGCCGGTGACCCCAGAGCCAACCACAGGGCGGGGCAGGCCACGCTGCCCTTCAGGAGGTCTCACAGGTTGAAGAGGGCGGCCAGCAGGGGGCGCAGGTGTGAAGGAAAAGGGCCATCTCGCTCCTCTGCTGGGTTCTGGGGGAGGCATCTGCAGGGCATGGGGGGAGGGAGGGGGGCTCTGCAGGGTGAGGGTGGCAGGTGGCAGCACAGCCCCGTGTGGCAGCTCGGGCAGGGAGTGCCAGGAGGAAGGGGCCAGGGCCCTGGGCAGCGGTGCCCTCACTGGGTCGGCAGGAAGGCCTTTCCAGAGGCAGAAGAGCCGCCAGGAGGGCCCAGGTGGGCAGGTACCCGCCCAGCTCTTTGCAACTTGAATCTCTCGCCCTCTCTCTGCAGGTGCTGCCGTTAAGAAATGCCGGGGAGGCCCTGACCGGTGCGGCTCAGTGGCTAGAGCCTCGGTCTGCAGACTCAAAGGTCCCGGGTTCAATTCCAGACAGGGGCATGTACTTTGGTTGTGGGCACATCCCCAGTAGGGGGTATGCAGGAGGCAGCTGATCCATGTTTCTCTCTCTCTCAATCTCTCTCCCTTCCTCTGTAAAAAAAATCAATAAAATATATTTTTTTAAAAAGAAAAGAAAAGAAAAAGAAATGCTGGGGAGGGTCCACCTGAGATAATTCCGAGGGAAGGCTGCTCCCCACACCTCCCGACCCGGCCTCCTGCTCATCCGAGGGGCGTGGGGGGAAGGGGTGGGGAACAAGGGCAGGAGGGGGGGCAGGAGGCGCACTGCCCGCGAAGTGCCGGGACGCAGGATCCCCCCGTGGGAGCCCCGCAGGGCAGCGGCCCGGCCCGGCTCTCACCTGCGCGCGGCGGTCGACCTCCTCTGCGGCGAGGTCGGAGCGCAGGGCCTCCTCCAGCGGCTCGGCGGCGACCTGCACTGCGCGCTGCATGCGCTCCAGCATCTGCTTCTTGTCGGGATCCGCGGTCTCCCTCAGCTTCACCGCGAGCGGCTGCAACAGGAGGGCGCCCCTGAGCCCTGCCCTGCTCACAGCCCCGCCCCCAGAGGCCACAGCCCCGCCCCCGCCCCGCCCCAGAGGCCACAGCCCCGCCACAGCCCCGCCCCAGCCCCGCCCCCAGATGCCCAAGCCCCGCCCCAGCCCCGCCCCCCAGAGGCCGCAGCCCCGCCCCCAGCCCCGCCCACAGAGGCCGTCTCCCCACGGCCATGGCTATATGGGGCTATGTCCTCCCCAATCCAACCACGGGGGTGGGCGGACACCGGGAACGTTCCAGCAGGGAGCGTCCCACAAAGTGCCTGACCAGCTTTCCTCAAAACTGCCCAGATCATTAAAAACAAAGACAGTCTGCCCAGTGGCTGAGCTTCCACCCATGAACCAGGGGGTCACCGGTTCAAATCCTGGCCAGGGCACAGGCTCGGGTTGTGGGCTTGATCCCCAGTAGGGGGCGTGCAGGAAGCAGCCAACCAATGATGTTTCTCTCTTTTATCGTTAATGTTTCTCTCTCCCTCTCCCTTCCTCTCTCTCTAAAAATCAATAAAAACATATTAAAAATAAACAAAAAAAAAGAAAAAAAAAAAAGAAAGTCTGATCAACTTCCATCAGAGGGGCCTGAGACACAGGACCACTAAGCGTCCTTCGGTGCCCGGGGCAGAAAAGGCCGTGTGGGGAAGACTAAGGAAAGGAATAGACCCTGATGTCGGTCAGCAACCACGTATCCCCGTTAGATGTCGGTCAGCAACCACGTATCCCCGTTAGATGTCGGTCAGCAACCACGTATCCCCGTTAGATGTCGGTCAGCAACCACGTATCCCCGTTAGATGTCGGTCAGCAACCACGTATCCCCGTTAGATGTCGGTCAGCAACCACGTATCCCCGTTAGATGTCGGTCAGCAACCACGTATCCCCATTAGATGTCGGTCAGCAACCATGTATCAGTTAACTCCCTGGCTTTAACAGCGTCAGTCAGTCCCTAGGCAGTAAGGCAAGATGTTAAAGACAAAAGCAGCAGGGTACACAGGAACTCATGGTTCTAGCTCCTCCCATTTTCTGTAAGTGTGTATCTTTTTTGTTCTAAAAAATAAAATCTATTTTTTAAAAATGGAAAGAGTAATATCTATTTTTAAAAAATGCAGTCACCTCATGTGACCTTGAACCACCCTCGCCCCTGTGCCTGTTTCTCTATAAAAAATGGACATGAGCCTGGCTGCCAGGTGCAGGAGTTGAGCATCGACCTCTGAACCAGGAGGCTACGGGTTCGATTCCCGGTCAGGGCACATGCCCGGGTGGCGGGCTCAATCCCCAGTGTAGGGTTTGATGCTGCTCTCTCTTTCCCTCTCCCTTCCTCTCTGAAACCATAAAAATATATTTTAAAAAAAGACAATGGGCGAGAGCTGCCTCCTAAGGCTGTGCCGGGGTTACACGGGTGCCACAGCCACATGGCCCTTCCCTAAAGGACAGCTAAGCTGTCGTTTTATTCCAGGTTTTTATCCACAGATACAATGCACCAGCGATTATTCCTCTAATTATCACAGACAGTGATGGTTAAAGGGCATAAGGTGTAAGCCACGCTCACTGGGTAGCGCAGTGGTTTCTAACGCTGTTTCTTCAAAACGAAAACACGAAGTTGGGAAGAACCCATTTCTTCAGCTAACCCTGCAGGTCCTGGGATTGAGTCTAGAGCTGGTGCAGCTCTGCCCCTGGGCCAGGGGCGCTGGGGGTCAGCGGGCCGGCCGGGCAGGGCCCACGGCAGGGACGGGCACACCAGTGGGGGCAGGTGAGGGCGCTGAGGCTCTGGTTTCCCACAGGAGCCACACCCGCCCACCGATGGGCTGGCCTCAGCACCGAGCCCGAGGAGCCCCTACTCCAGGGTCGGGGAGCACAGCCAGGGACCCACCTCCAGCGCGGTGCGCACGTCCTGCAGGAGCTGGGCAGGGCGGGGCCGCTGCTCCCGGTACTGCTCAAACAGGTGGTTCTGCCGGGCTCTCCGGATGATCTGCCAGGAACAGGCCAGGCAGGCGCAGCTCAGAGCCCACGTCCGCCCCGCGGCAGGTGCTCCGGGGTGAGGGCCCCCCATGACCACAAACACCCCCTCCAGCACCCGAACGGCGGCCCGAGCCAGTTCCAATGTGGCCCCAGCGGCCCCCCAAGGCCCCTTCCGTGATCATGTGACCTGCCCGGTCCTGAGCAACCTGCCTCTACAGGGCTGGTCACTGGGCACTGCCATCTGCATGGACTGTGACCCTCACTCATCAGGGGGTCCTTCACGCCCAGCAGGTCGGGACCCAAACCGGCTCAGGCCGACCTCGTCGTTTCTTTAACATGTTATCTTGTCCTGGCCGGAGTGCTCAGGGGTTAGAGCACTGACCTGTGCACCCAAGGGCCTTGGGTTCGATTCCCAATCAAGGGCAGGTACCTGGGTTGCAGGTTAAATCCCCGGCCCGGTCAGAGCGAGTACGGAGGCGACCAATTGGTGTGTCCCTCTCACATCAATGTTTCTCTCTCCCCACCTCCCTCCCTCCCTTCCTCTCTCTCTAGAAGTCAATGGGGAGGAGGGGAGGGAAATATCCTCAGACAAGGATTCACAAAAAATAGAAACTAAAAACAAAATCTATATACATAAAAGCCTAAGCAACCATTCGGCCGGAACCTATGATGCACACTGACCACCAGAGGGCAGACACTCCGACCGGTAGGTTAGCTTGCTGCTGGGGTCCGGCAGATCAGGACGGTGAGACAGGCCAGACACACCCTGGAGCCCTCCCGCAGTCCCTTCCTGGGGTCCCTTGGCCTGGCCTGTGCCCTCTCTCAATCCAGAACCCCTCAGGGGATGTTGCAGGCCCGGCCGAGGGACCTCACCGGTGCACAAATCCCTGCACCAGGCATCTAGTAAATAAATAAAATGAAATGTGCTCTCGGCACCCCATTACCTTGTCATCGATGTCTGTGATGTTCATGCAATAAAACACGTCGAACTGGAAGTAGTCCCTCAGCACCCGCCTCAGGATGTCGAAAGAGATGTAGGACCTGGAGAGAGAGGCCGTTCCCCACTGCACACCAAGCCCACGCCAGCCACGGCGGCCCCAGCCACGGCGGCCCCAGCCACGGTGGCCACTGCACACCAAGCCCGCCCCAGCCACAGCGGCCCCAGCCACAGCTGCCCCTGCCACAGCGGACACTGTCACTGCCCGCCCCAGCCACGGCGGCCACTGTACATCAAGGCCGCTACTGCCACAGCTGCTACTGCCACAGCCCACCCCTGCCGGGGCCACCCGCCTCAGGTCAGAAGGCAGGAAACCCAGCGCCTGGGCCCTCCTACCTCCTCCCACCCCCTCCCACCAGAGCTGTGGGGCGAGCAAGAGGCAGCCGATCCATGATTCTCTCTCATCATTGATGTGTGTCTCTCTCACCCTCTCCCATCCTCTCTGAAATCAATAAAAATATATCCAAAAAAACAAGAGAAAAAAGTGCTGGGTTGACTTTCCTTTCAAATGTCAGGCTCTGCAGCAGATCACAGGCCTGGGGGCGGCCTACCTGGCGTGTCCCATGTGAGACGCGTCGTAGACGGTGGGCCCGCAGCAGTACCAGGTCACTCGCCGCCCGTTCTGAGGTACGAACACATCCTGCGGCAGAAACGGAGGCGCGGCCGTCACAGGGAGCGCAGCGGCCCCGGCAGGACCAGCCGGACCAGCGGCCACCACGCCCGTGCGCGCTTCCCGCCCAGCTCAACGAGGACCGCTCGGTCTGAGCAGCCACCGCGTCCGGCAGGGCCGCGGGCCAACGAGACGCGAAGGCGACTTTCCTGGGAGCGAGAGGCCGGTGGTCGCCCTCTTCCTCCCGACGCTGCTCCCGGGCGCAGGCGGGAGAGGAAGCGAACACTGTGCTTCCTGTTGAAATGCTGCTTCCCGGCCAACAGCGGCTGCCCCGCCGCCTGGCTCAGGGGTGAGCGTCCGCCTACGCGCCAGGACGTCAGGGTTCGATCCCCGGTCAGCGCACCTGCTCCGGTTGTGGGCTTGGCCCCAGCGGGGGGCGTGCAGGAGGCGGCCGGTCCAGGACTCTCATCATTGAGGTTTCTCTCTCCCTCTCTCTCTCTCTCTCCCTCTCTCTCTCTCTCTCTCTCTCTCTCTCTCTCTCTCTCCCTTCCTCTCTGACATCAATAAAAAACACACAAAACCAGCAGCTGTTATGGGGCCTCTGTGCGCCCGGCCGCACTGAGCACCTGGATGGCCCTGGTCTGGCTCCCAGCAGCTATCGGGAGGCGGGCGCTGCTGTCCTGTCCCAGGGGAGACCTGAGCACCTGCCCGGCCCACACCCGAGGGAGCAGCTTAGAAGCGGGACCCCCTCCCCCACTGGCCCTCACCCCCCGCAGCCTCAGGCCATCCAGGGGCCCGGCATCCCCAGGGGCCCGTCCGCTGTGCGCTCGCTGGTGGGAACCCCACGGCCTGACCGCTGGGCCACGCCATCCCCACGGAGCCAACCCCGCACACACCGGCTTTCCTGTCCCGCAGGCCACACGCACAGGCCTGTCACTGGTGACACGCGGCGGCTCTGAACGACCGGGGCTTCCTCCACACCCACAGGCGGAGGGCGGGCTTCCTGCCAGGCGTGCCCAGCATGCCCGGCCTCAGAGCACAGCGCTGCCCGGCCGCAAGGAGGGCACCCGGTGAGCAGCGAGGTCTCCCACCAGGACTCACGGGCCCAACAGGCTGACGACACGTCCCCACCCCACGCCTGGGCCCCGGGCTGACCTTGTTCCGGGTGAGGCTGTTGTACAGGCGCAGCTTGCAGGGCTCGGTGCCGGCCGGAGGGGTCCATGGGGGCTGCGTGCGCCGGCCTTTACCTGCGGGAGAGAGAGAGCTGGTCTCACCCGCCGGCCCCATCCTCACGGGAGGCACTGCTCCCAGGGGAACAGGACACAGTGAGCATCCGCATCCGCCAGCGCCGCTGCGTCCAGCAACCGCTCCTCCTCGGCTCTGCTCGCCCCCTGCGGGGCCCGGGGTCACCAGCCCTCCCCCCTTCACACGGGCCCCCACCCCGCTCACACAGTGCCCCCCACACACACACGCACACACGTGCCAGCACTGGACACGGCTCGTGGGGCAGGAGGCGCCGCCCAGCACACACGCGGCCACCGGGCCAGACCGCAGCGCAGCCTGTAACTCAGTGCCCCCAACCCGCCCGCCCAGGGAGGACAGCCCCCACTCCCACCTGTGGGGTGGGGTCCTGGATGGGCGACACAGGAACGTTCATCCCCTCCTGTCCCCTCCCCCTCACGTTTTCCTCAATAAACACGTTTTTTATAACAATGAAAACACGCCAACCGCTCTAAGCACCACGCGGCCGCACAGCCTAGTGAAGCCAACACGTAGCCGCCCGCCCGCCCGCCCGCCCGCCCGGCACAGCAGCGCCAGCGCGGCCTTTACGAGCAGCTCCGTCGGCACCGCCCGAGCTGCACCTGTTATTATGGGGCCCGAGGGGTTCCCCCGCGTCACACGCGGTGCTCTGTCTGGGGCAGCTGGTGCCAGAGGGCAGGGCGGCCGCTGGGAGGGCACTGAGGCCGGGAGCCCGTCGGTGGGGCAGACAGTCACAGGGTAATTGCAGCCGCTGCCCTCAGCGCGTCGGGCGGAAGCAAAAGCAGGTCAGCTCCGAGTGGGCAGGGCGTCTGAGCAGGGCACTCCCTCCCCCCGTCAAGTTGGACGCCCACCAGCGGGGCTCTGAAAGGGGCTGGAAGGCAGCCGAGAGCCCACGGCCACCCCTGGGGACCAGGCCTCCTCCCGCAGGCCTCCTGCCCCGGGGCCCTCCCAGCCCACCTCCCTCCCGAGCGCCAGCCCTCACCTGTGCCTGGGGTGCCCCAGGGCCTCATGTCTCACCCCAAACCTGGGCACAGGTCCCAGGGAGACCGCGTTCCCCATGGGGCGGAAGCTGGGCACCTCCACTTCTTCCTCCCTCATGGCACCTGCGCCCACCCAGGCCTGCCCACTGCAGCCGGCCCAGGCCACCACTGTCCTGGTCCCTCCTGGCCTCCCTGCCTTGGGCGCCTCTCCTCCCTCGCCCTCCCCGAGGAGGGGACAGAGAAACTTCCAAAGCCAAAGGCAAGACCGAAATCCGGGGACTGTGCCCAAGGCCCAGCAGACCCGGCCCAGGGGCCGACCCGACCTTGAACGCGCCCCCCTCCCCCCCCAGCCTCGGGAACTTGCCGGAAGCCACGCAGCCCTTACTGAGGGCCCAGTGCCAGAGCTCCCCGCCCGACCCCACTCCTCTCTGCCCCGGTCAGCCCGCCCCGCCCCGCCCCTGCCTGCCGCCCACCCTCCCAGCAGATGCTGGGGCTGCGAGGAGAAGCTGGTGACCAACTCTGAGTCAACTTAGGGAGGGGCCCGGAACGGGACGAGGGCCTCCTTAAAGGGCTGGGAAGATGCTCGCTTCTTTTTATAAAATTTTCCACTGATTTTTAGAGAGAGTGGGAGGGGGGAGACAGAGAGAGAAACACTGATGTGAGACACATCGCTGGGTTGCCTCCTGCACGTGCCCCAACCAGGGCCCAGGCCAGGGAGGAGCCTGCAAATGAGGTGCAAGCCCTCGATGGGAATCGAACCTGGGACCCTTCCGTCCACAGGCCGACAGTCTATCCACTGAGCCACATCGGCCACGGCGGAAGATGGTCACTTTGGAGGACTCCAAGCTGGGGAACCATCAGCCTCAGGAACCGAGACTGCCCAGCCCCCGCTGGTTCTGGGGAGCCTCTGGCATCTCACAGAAGTCCCCCCCGAGGAGGGGACGCTGGGGACGGGCTGTGTGGGTGGCGGCAATGCAAGTGCTGGAGGCTCAGTCCCAGGGCGAACCCTGGCTGGAGATGCCCTGAGGTCAAGGACCAGGAAAACCTGTCGGCATCGGGCATCCTGGGCAGTTAATCCCGGCCCAGCACCAGCCTCCACACCAGGCCGCACTCACCAAGGCTCCCAACCCCAGGGTCGGAGGCAACAGAAAGGAACGAAGAGCGGGTGAGAGACGGGCCCTGCGCTGCTGCCTGGCCTGCCGGTGGCCCCGCGGGCTTTGGAACGTGGATCTCCCTCTTCTCGGGCCTGGACCTGGGAGACTTCAGCGGCTCCAAAGCCGCTGAAGGAGGGTTAGAGGCGCGACGGCACCCGTGGGGGCAACACGCAGAAGCTGCCTGGCTCGGTGGGCAACATCGAACCATCCAGAGGGGCCTCAGGGAAGGGCAGGCTCTGGGGGTTAAAGCAGAAAGCCGCTCTGGGGGGCACGCTTCCCAGCAATGACTCCACGGCGGCCCCTGCCGGGTGGTGCTGGGAACACCTTCCACAAGTGCAGACCTCCAGCCACAGTCTGGGTTCTCTCCCCTTCTCTGGGAATCCACCGGGAAGGTGACTTGGTGGTAAAGGAAACAGAGAGGCAGGCTACACATGTGCCTCCAGAACGAAGAGGATGGAGGAGCGCAGTTGGGAGAATATGACGAGGACGGACTTGCACAGCCGTGGAGACAGCCTCGCCGTGGACACAGCCTCGCCGTGGACAGCCTCCCCGTGGACACAGCCTCCCCGTGGACACAGCCTCGCCGTGGACACAGCCTCGCCGTGGACACAGCCTCGCCATGGACAGCCTCGCCGTGGACACAGCCTCCCCGTGGGGACAGCCTCGCCGTGGACACAGCCTCCCCGTGGACACAGCCTCGCCGTGGACACAGCCTCCCCGTGGGGACAGCCTCGCCGTGGACAGCCTCGCCGTGGACACAGCCTCCCCGTGGACACAGCCTCGCCGTGGACACAGCCTCGCCGTGGACACAGCCTCGCCGTGGACACAGCCTCCCCGTGGGGACAGCCTCGCCGTGGACAGCCTCGCCGTGGACACAGCCTCCCCGTGGACACAGCCTCGCCGTGGACACAGCCTCCCCGTGGGGACAGCCTCGCCGTGGACACAGCCTCCCCGTGGACACAGCCTCGCCATAGCAACGAAGGCTTGTGATGACAGGACCGTGAAGACGCAGGCAGGGGCTGGACAGCCATCCAAGCCAGAGGCCCGAGGGAAGGAGAGAGTGTGGGAACCTCATTCTCCCCCAGCGGCGGGCTAGAGAGCAGTCGGCCTGTAACTCCCGTGAAGACCGGGGTCACTGTGGTTCTTGCAGGGCATTTAGCGCAACCGGTGCCCAGAAGGACAGCTGTTCCGGGGAACCAGCCAGCGCTTCCCGGAGTGAGCGGAGCGTGTGCGCTGCTCCCAGGCTCCGGCCCAAGGACCACGGCCTTCCAGGAGGTTCCGTCCTATCCCCATCACGCACAGGTCGGACCCTGCAGATTCAGGCCCGTGGTCTCTGCTGCCAACGATGTGGAGCTCCGTGGGCACCCTCAGCAGGAGGTGCCCTCTGCAGGCAGCGGCTCTGCGGGGCCCCCCTCTGTTGCTACAGATGCAGCCACCTTGGCTCCAGTTCCGTGAGGACGGCGTCTGTTGGGGCCGGCGCTGCAGGGGCGCAGGTCCAGGTCAGGGCGTCCTGGTGGCGGCTACGGCTTTGAAAGAGAAGAGCTGAGGGACAGTAAACCCAGATTGTCCAGAGCGGCCAGGGTGACGCCTGGGCAAGGACGGCTACAGAACGACGGCCAGAGACCGGAGCCACACTGTGGAGTCGCCCCACGGCCAGCTATCCTCCTGGTGAGATGCCGGTGATAAAGGAAGACGATGGAGCACAGGGCACCCAAGGGGGAACTTTCTCTGAACACTGACCGCGTTGGACTGAAAGGCAGACAACCTGGAGTCCTGAAGGTCCAAATTGTGATTTTGAATTCTGTGATGTTTTACCCTGGTCTAATGTTACCACTTCTCTTATAAACGAGTATGTGTAAATTTTACCGCTTAAAATAAAACTTAATTCTTATTATCCTATATAATAAAAGGCTAGTATGCACATCGACCCAACGGTGGAACGACTGTCGCTATGACGCGCGCTGGCCACCAGGGGGCCGACCACTCAGCCAGAAGCCGGGCTCATGGCTGGTGAGCACTAAGCCTGTCCGACTGACTGCTCCTGGACTGCAAGAGGGCGCAGGCCAGGCTGAGGGGACCCCCCCCCCCGCCCCGAGTGCACGAATTTCATCCACTGGGCCTCTAGTTAAAAAAAATAAAAAGAAAGAAATGGAAAGCAAAAACAATGTCACTTACGTTCAAAAACGAACAAGCCCTGTCCGGTGGTTCAGTGGTTAGAGCGTCGGCCCAAGTACCAAGGGTTGAGGGTTCGAATCCCAGTCAAGGGCACGTACCCGGGTTGCAGATTTGATCCCCAGTCCCAGTTGGAGCGTGTGCAGGAGTCAACCGATCGATGTCTCTCTCTCACATCGATGTCTCTCTCTCTCTCTCTCTCTCTCTCTCTCTCTCTCTCTCTCTCTCTCTCTCTCTAAAAATCAATGGGAAAGATAGCCTCGGGTGAGAATTAACAAGGACAACGAATGAGCCAAGAACACACTTTTCCTCTAAAAGACAAGGAGAACCAGGCTGCACTTTTCCGCCTGGACAGCTCCTACCGCCTGGGGGGCGGGGCCTCCATCCACGGCGCTCACACCCGCAGGGAGGCGGGGGCTCACCTAAGGCTGGTCCTCAGGAGGGGGCAGAGCTGCGCCCAGCCCGCCCGCCAGGGCGACCCCGGGGAGTGTGTGGGTGGATCTGAGGCTGCCCGGCTCCCGCGGGTGGAGACGGGCTGGAATCCGGGCGCACCTGTCGGGGGGAGCTGCTGTGGCGCCGCAGCCCTGGCATCGGTGCCGCCCACTCAGCGAGCTCCGGGCCTGGGAGCCCAGCCCGGGAGGACCCGGCACCGCTCGCCAGCCCAGGGCACAGGACGGGGCTGCCCGCGGTCAGGAGCCGCCCACACGGCGCTCTCCGCACCGACAGCGCGGCTCCCGGAGGTCCCGGCGGACGCCCCGGCCCGCCCCGGGGACACCAGGCACCGAGGGGCCGCGCGCAGCTGCTCGCGGAGCCTCCCGGGCGGTAAAGCGAGTCGGGACGCCCCGGCCGGGCGCACCCCAGGCCGCCGTGTGCCCGCCGGGGGGAAAGCCTTCGGAACCCCGGCCTGTCCGGTGCGGCGCGCGCCCCCGCGTCCAGCCCGGCTCCCCGAGCGCCAGCCCCGCGCGCCCCCGGACGCCGGGGAGCTCGGCCCGCCCCGGGCAGCGGGGGCAGCGGGGACCCGGCTCAACCCAAGGCGGGACGGGTCGGCGGGGCGCGGCGGGGATCGTCCCGCACCCGGTGACCAGGGGCAGCCCCCGCCCCGGGTCCGCGTCACCCCGCCAGGCCGGGGTCTCCCCTCGGCCCCGCAGACCACGGCGTCCCGGCGCCTCGGCCCCCGCCCCGCCCAGCCCAGAACCCGCCGCTGTCGCCGGGACCAGCCCCCGGCCCGTGTCCCCCGCCAGGCCCGGAGGGAGACCCACGCCGCGCTCACTCACTCTGCTCCGCGGAGGAACCTGCCATCCTAGGGATCCCGACCCGGTCCCCGGCACAGCTTCCCAGAATCTGATGCAACTGCCGGAAGTCCCGCCCCGCGCCCGGTCACTAGGCAGCCGCCCGGGGCATTCTGGGAGTTGTAGTTCTGACTTGCCTGGCCGGAGTTTGCGTCCCCTGGACACGCTGGGTGCTGGACAGAGCGCCAGGCTGCAGGGAGGCGAGGCCGCTCCGAGGGCGGGAGACGCGGGCAGAGCCGGTCCAGGGGACAGGGAACAAGGCAGACAGGGAACCCGCGGTTCGCAGCTGGAAAGACTAGATGCCCAGCGGCTTCAGCCACCTACTCAGCCCCAGCGTCCCTCAGCCAGGGCACTTAAGAGCGAATGGTCGGCCCTTCTCCTCCGCAACCAGAGGGCAGAGCGCAAACCGCCCCCCTCAGGGCCCAGCAGACCCAGTTACAGCGGACCCAGTTACAGCGGACCCAGTTACAGCGGACCCAGTTACAGCGGAACCGCATGCTGCACCGTCTCCCATCTGAACAATTCGCTTCTCCACCGGAAAACCCTTCATGCAGGAACCTGTATGATGAGTCAAAGTCACTCAGGCGAACGGGCCGCGGAGTCAGCTTCCCTGTTACCGCCGCAGGGGATTGTCCGGTGAACATTTTGGGTGTTTTTTGCCTTTCTTGCTGCTTATCATTATTGCTCAATTTTCATTCTTTACTGTATGTTTCCCTTCCTTTTTGTTAAATTGTCGCATTCTATGCCCTTTTTGTTTTTAAAGCGTTTATTACAGATTAAACAGTAAAGCGACGCGGGCTGTATATAAGGAAGGTCGGAGCAGGGCGTCCCCTGGGGGCTGCAGGGCGAATTCAATGCACGACCTTCTGCTGGGAAAGCATGATTCCCGGTACAGGCCTTAGGTTGGTCTCTTCCCCCCCCCCCCCCCCCCCCCCCGACCACCCCCTTCCTCTGAGAGGCCAGGTCTGGTCCCTGCTCCCATGGCTCGGGATCTACTTGTTCATCAGTGTATTTTGTTCGTTAGAGTCCCCGTGGGTGAGATCACGTGATGCTTGTCCTTCTCTGACCGGCTCCGTGCGCTCAGCAGAATCCGCTCCAGGTCCCTCCGTCTGTCGCGAAGGGTCAGAGACCCTCCTTCCGAACGGCTGCATGTTCTCCAGGCGGAACGTGCCCCGGCTTTTCCCACGCGACGGCTGGGGGCACGTGCTCTGAACATAGGGCTGCGCACATTCTCTCTCACTGGAGTTTCAGGTATCGAAGGGTGTATTAGGTCACACAGCCTTTGGCTAGAAGAACATTTAGGAGGCACTTAAAAAAGGTCCCTGATCCTGGCCGGTTTGGCTCAGTGGATAGAGCGTCAGCCTGTGGCCTGAAGGGTCCCGGGTTCGATTCTGTCAAAGGGCACGTGCCCGGGTTGTGGGCTCCATCCCCAGTAGGGGGAGTGCAGGAGGGAGCCGATCAGTGATTCTCTCCCATCATTGGTGTTTCCCTCTCCCTTCCTCTCTGAAACCAATACAAATATATGTTTATTTTTTTAATATATTTTTTATTGATTAAGATATTACATATGTGTCCTTATCCCCACGTAACCCCCTACACCCCCCCCAAAAAAAATATATGTTTAAGAAGAAGTCCTTACTCTTAGACCAGTCATAGCAGCCCACAGCCAGGAGGGCCCTGCCGGCCGAGGGGACAGAGCATCCCTACCAGCCACGCGTGTTTCCTCAGAAAGGCGCGAGCCGCTCACACCAAGCACCGCGACCTTCCTTTAGGACCAAAACTTATCCTTGAAGAAGCCCATTTCCCCAAGGTCATCAGAGAAGGTGAGCGAGTGCTGAGGCCACAGAACGTCCCGCCTTCAGCCCGGACGTCACCGCGGAGCAAGAAGCCGGAGGACTCACCGTCAGGGCGGGGCGTGTCCGTCACAAAATCCTCATTTATGATCCTGAGGAGGGAAGAGAGCGTGGTCCCAGGACAGCCTGGCGGCCTCGTGGGGGCGCGGTGGTGGGGGCAGCGGAGGCGTCAGCCCTGGCAACGGGGCCCCGCCTGCCGTGGCTCCCAGGGCGGCACCCAGCGGGCACACTCGCTGAGTCTGTGCCCCTCGGGGTCACTGTCCCCGTGGACAACAGGCTGGGGGGGACTGCAATGGGTTGAGTCCTGTCCCCAAAGACATTAGGTCTGGACCCCGAGCGGTGGACGCGGCCGGATGTGGAGAGGAGGCCGCAGGTGGAGGAGTGAATGGGAGGCCCGGGTCCAGCAGGACGGGTCCCGCTGATGGACAGACACGCTGGCAGGGAGGGCGCAGCGTGAACTGCAGGGCGGAGCGGGGACTTCCACACGCCCAGGAAGCCCACAGATCGCCCGACACCACGGGCAGCAGGAGGCCAAGGCCCCTCACAGCCCCGGGGGGACCGGCCCACGGACGGACGCCGTGACCTCAGCCATGGCCTCCAGGGCCGGGAGACAGTCTGTGGTTCCAGCGGCTGGTCCGTGGCCTGGGGGGGGCGGCCCGGGAGGCGCAGACAAGCACTGACAAGAGCCCTAACGGAGCGCACTCAGCAGGTGCTCAGCAAGCGAGCCTCACTGCCCCCCATTGGCCCCCACCCCGGCCCCGGCCCTCACCTGCTCGATGACGGAGGCCGGCGTCCGCCTCAGCCTGGGCCTGGGCCCCCGGGGCAGCGGCAGCAGGAGTCGGGGGCGTGGGCTCTGGGGCTACCCGGCCGCCTCCCGTCACCTCCACCTGCAGCTCCACTCCTGCCCCGGGGTCGGTATCAGGGTCGGGGTTGGGGTCAGAGGCGGGGTCAGTGTCAGGGTCGGGGTCGGTATCAGGGTCGGTATCAGGGTCGGTGTCAGGGCCGGGGTCGGGGTCAGCTAAGGGTCGCGGGCGGGTCAGGGCACTGGGCGTCTGGGCATCGGCCTCCTCCTGCAGCAGCGGCGTTATCTCCGCGCCGGGGGCCAGGGGCCCCCTCTCAGGGTCCGTGGGTCGCAGTATCGCCTAAAGGACAAAGCCATTCCTGTGGTGACAGGAGCCGCAGCACAGCCCCCCAATACCCGCAAGCCTCTCTGGCGTAGGGGTGAATGGGGAAAGGCCGCAGTGCCTGAGGGTCAGCCTGGGCTGTGCGTTGAGAGAAAAACACTTCATGGGCTCAGGTTCCAGCTCTGGCCCAAGACAAGGGTGGCGCCCGGCCAGTGTGGCTCAGTGGTTGAGCGTCAACTTATGAACAAGGAGGTCAGGTTGGATTCCAGGTCAGGGCACAGGCCCGGGTTTCGGGGTCCATCCCCAGTGGGGGACGGGCAGGAGGCAGCCGGTCCATGATTCTCTGTCATCACCGATGCTTCCACCTTTTTTTGTTTTAATTTTTAAGCCTCACCCGAGGATATGTTTCCACTGATTTTCAGAGAGAGTGGAAGAGAGAGGGAGAGACAGAGAGACACTGATGTGAGAGAAGCACATGGATTAGTTGCCTCCTGCACCAGCCCTGATCAGGGCCCGGCCGGTGGGAGCCTGCAGCCCAGGTACCTGCCCTTGACCAGCATCGAACCCGGGACCCTTCAGACTGCAGGCCGATGCTCTATCCCCTGAGCAGCACCGGCCAGGGCATCATCGATGCTTCTCTCTCTCTCTCTCTCTCTCTCTCTCTCGTTCTCTCTCTCCTCCTCCTCCTCTCTCTGAAATCAGTAAGAACATTATTTCTTAAAAGACAGGGCTGAATGGTGACCCAGAAAGACGTGTCCCCAGCCTACCCGCCCTGTGAAGGGGCCTCATTTGGAAATGGGGTCTTTGCGGCAGAGGCCCCACCGGGTGAGAGCGCGCCCCAAACCAGTGACGGCCGAGTGTCCCTGTGAGGACTGCTCAGAGTGACGCCTGGAGGCGGCCAGGTGAGTGCGGAGGGCGAGGAGCGCCCCAGAAGGCGGCACCCCCAGGGGAGGCGGGCAGGGGCGGAGGACCCCCTCCCCCTAGGGCCTCCCAGGGAGCCCCCCGGCCCCTGCGTTGTGGGCTTCTGGGCCCCGGGTCGGGGGCAGTAAGTTGCGGTTTTTAAGCCCCGGGAAACCCGTACAAAGCCCTTGGCCCCTGCGCCTCCGATCCCACACGGGCCCTACCAGGGGAGTGTGGGTCTCTTTCCAGCAGACATTTGGGGCTCGAGTAAAGGGGTGCAGACGCCGCCCGGAAGCTGAGCTGTGCATGCAGATGGGGCCCGGCGGCCTCCCCCACCCTGCTGTCGCCCCGGCCCTCCAGGCCCGAGGCCCCCACCGGGAACAGCCCAGGGAGACACTTACATGGCTGCCTGGCTCCCCCGACGTCGCTGAAAATCAGACAGAAGAAAAGCAAGTGAAGACACAGTCAGCGCGCTTGATGCCGTCGGTCACTGAGGGGCCACCTGTCCGGCCCTGACCCCACCAGAGGGCAGTGCAGCTGGACTCCCATCACCAGTGACACGATCGCATCCTGGGCCACCACGCGGCACAGGCCTGCTCCTGGCGATGCCGGTGCGAGCAAACCGACCACACAGCCAGCAGGGCAGACATGTGGCAGATAAAGGCACGCACCCCCGGATACTGGGGAACAGTGAACCACCACGGTGAAGGCCTGGGGGGGGGGGGGGCCGGGAGGAGGGCGCGGGGAGAATGGGAGAGATCCGAAATACGACCCACAGGGCACGGGGCTGCCCCTGACGTGAACCGCACGCGGACTTCGGAGGCCAAGGCCTGGGATTCACAGCAGGGAAAGCACTTACCTGTCCTGAAACGGCACAGCCACTGAGGAAGCAGCGCCCCTGAGGGCACACGGAGGGACTCGAGTGTCCTCGGTGCACTCCCCTGCCCCCCGACCCAGGCGGAGCAGCCCCAGGCTCTCCCTGCTTCTCCACCATGCCCCCCCCCCCCCATGTGCGCTGTCTGCAGCCGCCCCAGAGCCGTGGTCTGCAGCCCCGCACCTGGTCAGCGGCACACAGCACACGGCACAGGGGCCCCGAGTGAGAAAGTGAGCCCAGCCCGGCCCCGTGGCTCAGTGGCTGAGCATCCATCTGTGAACCAGGAGGTCACGGTTGGATTCCAGGTCAGGGCACTGGCCCCGGTTTCGGGCTCGATCCCCCGTTGGGGGCGTGCAGGAGGCAGCCGATCCATGATTCTCCCTCATCATGGATGTCTCCCTCTCCCTCTCCCTTCCTCTCTGACATCAATAAAAATATATTAAAAATGAATAAGGAAGTGAGCGCAGCTGTATTTTAAATGGAAAACGCCGGTCAAGAGCCTGTTGGGTGCTGCTCTCCCGTCCGGAGCACTCTCCTCCGCTTACCTCGTCTTCTCCACCAGGCGATGGCGATGCCGATGGCGAAGGCGATGAAAATGGCGATGACAATGCAAACCACAGGCACAGCCAAGGCGCTGTCAGCCAGGGAACCAGCTGGGGGTCCTGGGGGCACAGAGCGAGGTAGCGGGTAAGCAGGTCTCTCGCGGAAGGACTCGCTGCCCGCAGGGTCCGCCCTCCCAGAAGAGGGCGAAGGTCCGCTGCCCCAGGGTGGGGCTCTGGGGTGAGCGTCATGGACTCCCGGCCCGGAAGGCAGCCCCCCCCCGAAGGTGGGGACGAGGGAGAGGACCCCATGGTGACTGCGGGAAGGCCCGGCCAGGTGGCCCGAGGGACGGGGCAGGGCCACCCAGGAGCCAGCTGCTGAGGCCGCTCGGGGGCTGGTCTCCCTGGTGACAGTACAGCACCCGGTGGAACCTCCACAGGGACCCGGGCGAGGGCAGGCCCATCAGAGCTGTGGCCCCGGCGCCGGGCCAGCCCAGGAGGCGGAGGGACGGCAGTGACCCTGCCACGGGGCTGCTCCCCCGACAGCTTCCTGAAGTGCGTTTATTTCTCCTGAATCCTCGCCCGACGACATTTTCCCATTGATTTTTGTAGAGAGGGAGGGGAGGGAGGAGAGGGAGAGACAGAGAGGAGCGTGGATGTGACAGTGTGAGGGACACATCCATGGGCTGCCGCACCCCCCGACCGGGTTGGGGATGGAGCCTGCAACCCAGGGACGTGCCCTTGACTGGGAATCGAACCCACCAGCCTTTGGTCCACGGGCTGAGGCTCTAGGCCAGGGGTGGGCAAACTTTTTGACTCGAGGGCCACAATGGGTTCTTAAACTGGACCGGAGGCCGGAACAAAAGCATGGATGGAGTGTTTGTGTGAACTAATACATGTTAACATTGCTGCTGGTGAAGGAGCGGAGGGGAGAGAAGAGAACCCTCCGCTCTTCCGGCTCCGCGGGCCGGATAGAACAGCCGAACGGACCGGATCCGGATCCAGCTCACGGGCGGTAGTTTGCCCACGACTACTCTAACCACTGACCCAACCCGGCCAGTGCTCTGACCACTTGTGTTTAATCACAGATTAGGTCTGAACTATGTTCTTTTTTGGGGGGATGGGCATTGTACTTTAAGCCCCAACGGCCTGGCTCAGGTGTTGAGCTTTAACCTATGAACCTGGGCATCACCGTTCCATTCCCAGTCAGAGCATAGGCCCGGGGTGTGGGCTCCATCCCCAGTGGGGGGCGTGCAGGAGGCAGCCAGTCCATGATTCTCTCTCATCATGGATGTTTCTCTCTCTCCCTCTCCCTTCCTCTCTGACATCAATAGAAACATATTAGAAATAAAATAAAGCCACACACACCCACCCCTTCCTGCCTGCAGCCTCTTTTCTACGGGGCAGAGCTGAGCACTGACCCCGGCCCAGAGCCGACGGCGCCCTCTGTGCACAGGCTGGCTGCCGTGGAAGAGGCGGGGCCGCTTACCTGGCTCTGGCTGGGCTGCTGGGGCGCACACGGTGTCCCTCGTGGCGTTGCAGGTCAGGAGGGTGGCGCCGGGACAGCTGAGAGGAAGGAGTGAAGGACCCCGAGCATCACTTCCCGGCCAGGCCGGCCCCCGCCCCAGAGGGCCCCGGGCTCCGGCAGCCTGTGCCGGGCTTTCCCAGACCATCGGCCCACCCGGCTCAGGGGCTGCTGAGAGCCCAGCGAGGGAGTTCGGGGCCCCTGGGGTGCGGCTCTGAGGACGGCACCTGCGGGAGCCACAGCCGCACCGAGAGGAAGCCCATGGAGACGGGCGGGCAAAGGAACCGAGAGAAGCAGAGCCCTGATCGAACCGGACCTGCAGGCGGCCCCTACTTCGGACTTGTCAGGTCCCAGGGCCACAGTTCACATGGTCTGAGTTGCACTGAAGGGCCCACAAGCGCCTCACAAAGTGCGCTGCTCTGTCCGCCGGGGGGCTCAGGGGAGGAGCGTCAGCCTAGGAACCAGGAGGTCACGGTGCGAGTCCCGGTCAGGGCACAGGCCCGGGTTGCGGCTCCATCCCCGGTGGGGGGCGTGCAGGAGGCACCCGGTCCATGATTCTCTCATCATTGCCGTTTCTCTCCCTCCCTCTCCCCTCCTCTCTGACATCAATAAAAATCTATTTCCTTTCAAAAGGGAGCTATTTTGCCAGGGGTTTCACCGCTGTCATGTCTCCCCAGAAGGTCCCCCCTTTAAGGCCCACCCGGGACCTCAGGATGAACCTTCTTAGGAAATCTGTGCGTGTGACGGCGCTAAAGGGAGGCCATCGCGGGGGAGCCGGGCCTCCCGTGACCACGTCCTCCTAAGGGGAGCCTGTTCGCAGGGAGCGGCCCAGAGACGCAGACAGGAGGCGGCGCGATGGGCGGCAGGTCTAGGAGGAGCGCCAGGGGCGCCGCCACCCAGAGCCCAGGAGGCAGGAGGGTCCTCCCAGAGCCCGCGGGGCCGGCCCTGCCCACACCTGGTTCCTGGCTCCCGGGCTATGGCTCCCACCTTCCTCCCTCCTCGGGCCTCTGTGTCTCCCACAGCCCCCGCCCTCCAGCCCTCGGGGCCCCGGGCAGGTTCTGTGCTTTGGCTTCTGTGGGGCTTTGGTGGGTGCTTTGGTGGGATGAGCAGGTCGTGGCTCTGGGTAGACGGAGCCCTGGCCCCAGGGCGGCCCCGGTGGGAACAGCCAGGCCACCGGTTGGATTTCATCTGCAGGCGCCTCCACGTGGCAGGTGCTACCAGGTCACAGATGGAGAACCGAGGGGCCGCGGCAGAACCCGAGGCAGACACGCCCAGAGGCCCTACCTGGTGCAGGGGTGGCAGCCCTCCAGGCAGGGCTCAGAGTCGCAGTAGAACTCCCCAGTCTTGCACTGGCACTTCCTGTCCCCTGTCGGCGTGCAGTCACTCACCTCCTCCTGGTCTGCAGGGGGAGGGGAGGCGGGGTCAGACACCAGGGCTGGGACTCTGTGCCACCCATACCGGCCCCTCTGGCTGCCGGTCACAGGCACCGAATCCACAATCTCCCTCCCTCACACTTACAGACGACGAGGTGACGACTAGACTCTTATTTCCAGCAATTGGGGCACCTGTGGACGGGCCAGAGGGGGCCCTGAAACCTGGGCTGTCTGTGGAGGGGCCAGAGGGGGGCCCTGAAACCTGGGCTGTCTGTGGAGGGGTAGCAGGTGCCCTTGTGATGTGGGCTGGGAGGACAAAGCCAGCTCTGTCCCCAGAGATACCCCCAAATTATCCCTTTCATCGTGTTCGTCCCCTAAAGGGCAGGTCAACACCCTCAGTGTGGGGGTGCAGGGAGCACCTGTGAGTGACACAGCAGACAGCGAATGGGGGCCGCAGAGAGCCCCTGGCCCCACCTGCTGGCAGTCAGCTCGGCGGTCACCCCCACAACCCGCCCGATGGCCACCAAGGCCGGGCCCTGGAGCCTCTCGGGGTGCACGGCTCCATCGAGGGGGCGGGCCCTCCAACCCCCTCTGCCCAGCGTCTGAACTGCAGGTGAGATGGGAATAAGGTGGGGCCACAGCCCAGCCCGAGACCAAGCCCGTCACCCACTCGCCTGCGGCCCCGACCCCACATGTCGCTTTGCCCGCCTTCTCTGCCAGTGGACATGGGTGGCTTCTGGTGGTGCCACTGCACACCAGCCGGGCTCTGACACAGGGGGGAGCGGGCCCCGGTATACACAGAGGCAGGCGGTGGGGAGTGGGGTACGCCCGTGGGAACGTCACCCACTACACCCAGTGTTTCCTCTGCGGCTGGCATTGATCCCACGTCTCCCGTCGGGCCAGGATCCCCACAGCCCTGCCCCCACGTGTGGCACCGGCTCTGGCGGACGTAGGACAGTCCGCCTCTTCACTCTCAGAGACCCTTTCCTTTTCTTTAATTATATTTTTATTGATTTTATTTATTTATTCATTTATCTACTTATTTATCTGTTTCTTTATTTAGTTAATCATCACTCCAGGATATTTTTCCCATTGATTTTTCTGTTTTGAATTATCTTCTAGTTTAGACCTTTGGAAAATGCTTTTTTTTTTAATTTTTAAAAAAATATGTATTCTTGCCCTGGCTGGTTTGGCTGGGTGGATAGAGCATTGGCCTGCAGACTGAAGGGTCCCGGGTTCGATTCCGATCAAGGGCACATGCCCGGGGTTGTGGGCTCCATCCCCAGTAGGTAGCGTGCAGGAGGCAGCTGATCCATGATTCTCTCTCATCATTGATGTTTCCCTCTCACTCTCCCTTCCTCTCTGAAATCAATAAAAATATATTTTAAAAAAATAAAAATAAAAAAAGGACTTCGAGGTCAAGGTGAAGACTCAAGGGGCCGGGACTCACCCTTGCGGCAGGTGGTGCACAGCAGGCAGGACCGCAGGCCGTTGGCGTGTCCCGTGTAGGTCCCTGTGTCACACGCCTTGCACTCGCTCCGGCTGTGGGGGCTGCTGCACGGCTTGCGGACATACTGGCCTGTGCAAGAGGTCGGGGTGCGGTCAGACCCACCAGGCACGCCCGGCGCCCCGCTGTGCGGCCTCCACGCCAGGCCCTGGGCTGCCCTCTCCGGGGAGAAAATGCAAATCCCTGTCCCTGGGCGTCAGCATTGGAGTAATCTCTGCCTGTCACCAGGTCGTGGAAATGACGAAGCAATTGCTCCCCGACAGCTGTGTGGTGGGGCACCCGGGACCCCGACCCCCACCCAGGACACACCTCTGAGGCCCCCAGGACGCGCCTCTGGTCCAGGGTCAGTCAAGGCGGCAGGACCCCAGCCCAGAGCTCCGCCCCCCGGCCCAGGGCTCGCCACCAACTGCTGGGGCGCATCCCAGCGTCCCGGTCGCCTTGGGGGTCCCAGGGCCCAGCCCGGAAGGCCCCGAGGTGGACACGTGCTCCGCTGGCCAGCACGGTGCCCGGCCGCTTCCTCCCTGCCACCCCGTCAGAGCCATGGCTCGACGTGCATTTGGGTCGGGCCCAGCGGACAGAACCCGCCCCCACTCACCTGCGGGGCAGCGCTGGCAGCAGCGCCTCCCAGACCAGTACTCGTACTCGTACTCGCCGGGCCCGCACCTGCTGCCCGGGCTCAGGCTCGCCGCGCACGGCTCCATATCAGGTTGCTGGAGGTGCTGAGGGTCAGCTGCAAAGACGGGAACCATGTTTCACCGCGTTCTCGCCCCCCATCCCTCCCACTGTCACCCCGGCAGGTCCACAGCCCGCCCCGTCCACGCGGAGCACCGCCTGGGCCGCCGCCCTGGAACGGGAGGGTCACGGTCACTGCTCTGCACGTAGCAGCCTCAGGAACAAGGCAGCCAGGGGCCCAGGAACCGGGGTCATGTGCGCATTGGCTCCACAGGCGGGGCCCACGGCCTCCTCATCCCATCTCTGGGGGGCGCTGTTACCAGCACAGGTTTCACACGGGAGAAGAATTTAGTCACAACATCAACATCAGCACAGACAGAACCTGGGGTGGCCCAGCCTAACGCTGGACAGTGGCCGCCCACCCGGCCAGCAGCTCTAAGGAGCAGGCAGGGCGCCTGGAGGAGGTGGGGTGCGCCTGACCCGGCAGAAGCGGAGGCAGGCTGAGCCCCTCAGCGGGTCGGGGCCCTGGCGACCCCCCTGCAGAGAGAGCAGGCTGGGTTGGGGGCGGCTGACAGATTGGGGGGCAGGGCGGCGACGGTGATGTGACCAAATTGTTGAGGGCATGTGACTCTGATTTCAGGAGAGAAAGTGGGGGGAGGGGGGTGCCCAGCAGCACCTGGAACCCCAGACAGCAACGCCGCAGAAGGAAGTGCTGCCGGGGTTCTTGTTCCACCATCGAGAAGGGTTCCGCAATCTGGAGAAGGCTGTGCGTACATTAAATAGGAGTCCAGAGACAAAGCATAATTTTGAAAGGCATTTGGGGGTCAGAGGAGCCTAGTTTAAAGGGAACTAAGATCTCAGATCTCCTGTCTCAGGACCCCATGCTTTTTATGAACACAATCTGTCCTGAGGCGAGGCAGAGGTATACACTTCAAAGGGTCAGGTTTCCTACAGAGTCCATTGTCAGATTGGGGAGAATTAGCCTAAGGCTGTTCAGGTATTTGGCCAGGAGGAGGCAATAACATGTAGATTAAGATGCCCTGAGCTGTCTGACAGCCACAATCAGTTCCTATTCAGGTTTGGAGAAATGCCATCAGCCATTCATAAAAGGTGTGACTACATAGATATGTGACTCAGCCCTGCTGTACCTACATCTGTGACTCAGCCCTGCTGTGTCCCCCAGTTCCATCAATCTTTTGATGAATCGCTTGCCATTATGACATGCTGGAACTGGCTTCTGGCAGCAAGTCCCTCCTCCAGTAACTGCTTGCAAATGCATCCAACTCTCCCATCGGACAGAGATGGCCCTGAGCCACAGAGGTGAGAGGTGAGGCGATGGGCCCCTGCTGGTTTGGACAGAGCACCGGCCTGTGGACTGAAGGGTCCCGGGTTCGATTCCAACTCAATCCCCGGCCCTGGTCTGGGCGCGTGCAGGAGGCAACCAATGGATGCATGTCTCTCTCCATCTTCCCTCCCCCTCTCACTGAAAGTCAGCGGGAAACGGGTGAGGATGAACAGGCACCTCGAAGTCAAGGCCGCAGCCCATTCTCGTTCGAGCGCTTTAAAAAACGTCTGTTTCAGCGCGGTCATCTCACTGTAAGTCGTGCGAGGCCAGATGTGTATGTGCAAATGGAATGTTAAATTCGCCTCCCTCCAAAGCAGACGCGACGAAAGGCAACGATGTCCTAAACCCCAGGACTGAGCTCCTCACCCAGGCACAGGCCCCGAGGCCACTGTCAGCCAAGGTGCAGGTTTCATGCAACTGTTCCCGGCTGGAGGGCTTAGCGCCCGACACAGACAAACAGGAAGAAGCTTGTGGTTCCTATCGATTTTAAAAGACTTTGGTCCAGATTAATCAAAGGACTTGTATGGATGCATATAAGCATAAGCAAGGACACAGACAATAAGGGGGTGAGGGCATGTGCTGGGGGCGGAGGGGGGGGGGGAGTGGGAGCGGCCCAGAGAGATCCATGGTGAGAAAAGAAGACTTACGTGATACTTTAAACAATAAAGAATTAAAGAAATACATTTTTTTAAAAAAGACTCTGGACCCTGCTCTCACGCTTTGGTGAGGAACCTCTGGGAGCCAGCTCCCTGGGGGCCGGCTGGCACTTTTGGGGGTGAGGGCTGCGCCCACTCTTCTGCGGGGATGGTTTCCCGCACCGTGAACATGTCAAAACAGCAAGCTGCACACGTTAAGCCTGGGCGCTGGTTGTGTGCCAACTACATGCGCCTCCATACGCCGTACACCCCCGCCTCCAGCTAAAAAGGAACTACAGTGGCCTCTCGCCCCACCGCCCCGGGGAAGTGAACTGCGCGCCCCGGTGAGAGGAAGGGGGGTCTGGCCGTGCCCTCCCCGCCCCTGGGGTCCCATCAGTCACCGGGGAGCCTGGGGCAGGGGAGGCCGGACCGCGCACAGCTCCGCGCACTCACGCTGGCGGAGGGCTGCCCGGTGCGCCCGGCCTGCGCGGGGGCGGGGGGCTGACCTCCCTGGAGCTGAGCGGGGCCTGGGGAGCGCCCTAGGGTGCACGACTCCCAAAGTCAGACTCGATCCCGCCCCGCTTCCGGCCCCTGCCGGCTGGGAGCCTTCGCTCTCCCGAGCACCCACCTGAGTCCCGATGAGCAGCAGCGGCCGCAGCAGCAAAGGAATCCCGAGAGAAGACCATCCTGTGGCGATGCTCATTCATGGCCGGCCAGCGCGCTCCGCCTTTTATGGCAACTGAAGGCCCCGCCCCCCGCTCTACTATCGGGGAGGGCGGGCAGGGACACGGCGCGGCCCACGGGGGGCCTGCTGGGGGTCAGAGGGCGACAGGCAGGGGGCAGAGAGGAGGCCCGGCGGGGGGAGCAGCCTGACTGCCCCCCTCGCTGCTGAGGGCGCCCCAGCAGGGCCCTGGGTGCTGGCCTGGCGCCTGGGCCCTGGCTGCCCCCCGACGGGCCCGGGGGGGGGGGGGGGGGCCTCTCCCGCTGCGGGGTGCGCGCGCCACTTCCTGCTCACACTGGGCCAAGTCCTTCTGAGGATGGGAGTCTCCGCCGACCCGCCCGCCGACCCGCCCGCGTCGGGAGAGACGAGGCTTCTGGTGCTGACCTGCTGCCCCGGGGTTGCATAAGCTGTGGTGGCTCATCCTGCTGCTGCCCCTCTGCGGGCCTGGGTGAGGCACCCCAGATGGCACCGGGACGGGGTGCGCCGCAGCAGGACACCCCAGGGTGGGGGCGGGAGGGAGCCCCGGGGTGTAGCGGGGGCGGGAGCGTCAACTCTTCCCGGGCGGCGCGGCACCTGGGCGGCTGGCGGGGGTGGGGTCCGGGTGGGGAGGGGGATGTGCGGGGAGGGGGTGCGGTGGGGGGGAGGGGGGAGAGGAGGGGTCCGGGTTGGGAGGGGTGCAGGCGCCCCGGTGGAGCGCGGACGCGGGACGGGCCGGGTGGTCTCCGTGAGTGTCTTTAAAGATCGCCTTTTTTTTTTTTTTTTTTAATATATTTTTTACAGAGAGGAAGGGAGAGGGGTAGAGAGTCAGAAACATCGATGGGAGAGAAACACCGATCAGCCGCCTCCTGCACATCTCCCACTGGGGATGTGCCCGCAACCCAGGCACATGCCCTTGGCCGGAATCGAACCCGGGACCCTTCAGTCCGCAGGCCGACGCTCTATCCACTGAGCCAAACCGGCCAGGGCTTCTTTCTTTCTTTTCTTTCATTTCTTTCTTTCATTCCTCTCCTCTCTGTGTTCTGCCCTTCCTCCTTTCCTCCCTCCCTCCCTCCCTTCGTTCCTTCCTTCCTTTATTTCTAAATTTCTTTTGTTGGTTAATCACCCCAGGACTTTTTTTTTAGAAGTTGGGCAACTTCTGCAGAGATTTTTCGTGGCCAACCTGCCCTGCCCTGGAACTTGTTAGTCACCTGGCTGTGACTAAAATAAAATATATTTTAAAAAATGAACAAAAATAGGTACAGAGGCAGAGCTGCCTCAAACAGACTGTCAAACTGCAGCAGGAAGGCCGGGGAGGGTTGGGGGGCGGGAAGGGGGGGGTAAGAGATCAACCGAAGGACTTGTATGCATGCATCTGAGCATAACCAATGGACACAAGACACTGGGGGGTAGGGGAGGCCAGGGGATTGTCAAGGGCGGGTAAAGAAATGAGACATATGTAATACCCTTTGTAATAGTTTAAGCAATAAAACAATTAAAAAATAAATAAATAAATAAATAAATAACAAAAGGAATTGTTCTTGCCCTTCAGGCCAGAGGCCGGCGCCCTGCCCACTGAGCCGCACCAGCCAGGGCTGTGTTTCCGGTCTGCCTTTCCCCGGGGAGCAGCAGTGGGGGGCGGGCGGGGTCCCCCCTCTCGGCTGTTATCCTGGGGCCGGAGCCCAGTCACTCCATTCATTCTCACAGGAGTACCAGGGGGTCCCCTGGGGTGGCCGCAGTCAGGACCCTCCACCCGCCCTGAGCCGTGGTCAGGGGCAGGAACGGACACGCGGCAGGAGCTGCCCCTCCGGCGCAGAGACTCCCCCAGGACCCGGGATGTCCGTCTGCTCTGAATCTCAGCTTCTGCCCTGGCCGGTGCCTCAGTGGTTAGAGCGCCGGCCTGCACACCGAAGGGTCTCGGGTTCGATTTCAGGTCCAGGGCATGTGCTGGGGTGCAGGTTCGATCCCCAGCCCAGGTCAGGGTGTGGGGAGGCAACCAATCGATATCGCTCCCTCCCTCCCTCCCTGAAAATTAATGGAAAATAAAAATCCTCAGGTGAGGATTGAAAGCAGGAAGGACACCCCCAGCGCCCACACTGGTTTGGGGAGACCCCCAAGTCCTGCCCCGGGAGCGGGTCCAGATGTGTTGGAAGCTGAGCTTGCAGCGCCTGTGAACCCGGAGCCCAGGCCGGACGCCCGGACGCCCGGACGCCCGGACCCCAGGCCCTGGCGGGGCGCCCAGGGAGCTTCGGCCCTGGTCCTAGTGGTGCGAGTGCGGGTGGTGAGCAAAAGGAACAGCAGGAGCAGAAGGCAACAATGTGGGGAAAGTTCCAAACGTCAAGACTGAGCCCCTCACACCCCCGTCCTGCCCACACCCCGCCTCCCCACACCGCCTTCCCGCCCACACTGCCAAGGCACTCAATTACCACCCCCCCCCCAAATGGCCCAGTCTCTTCCTCTTTGCTCTTGTACTTTTCTGTTTGTTTGCTGTGGTACTTTTGTATTTTTTTCTTTTAAATTTTTATTATTTAAATACACCGTACTGGAGCAAATGTCTGCAAATATCACAAATAAAGGATTTCTTCATTCAGCAAATTAGAAGTAGGGGAAATTTTTACCAAGTAGCTGCTATGAGCCTGTTTTTTCCCCCCCAAAAAACCTTTTTCCATTTTGTTCTTTGTCTTCACCATGGGAGCAGCACCATCAGGATGAAAACACAGGCACACATACACCGTATTTTCCAGACACAATGGAAGTGTTTGTGATGGAATATCGCAAAAGCCACTTCGCTTTCCTTTATCTCGTTCGGTTTTGATTGAGACACATTTCCTTACACAACATAAAATATATAAAGAGCAACTAGAGCCCTGACCGGTTTGGCTCAGTGGATAGAGCGTCGGCCTGCGGACTGAAGGGTCCTGGGTTCGATTCCGGTCAAGGGCATGTGCCTGGGTTGCGGGCACATCCCAGAAGGGGGTGTGCAGGAGGCAGCTGATCGATGTTTCTCTCCCATCGTGTTTCTAACTCTATCCCTCTCCCTTCCTCTCTGTAAAAAAAATCAATATTTTTTTTTTTTTTAAGAAAAGTGCAAACAGAATGTTGTCAAGGTAAAACACAGGTACCAACTCTGGCCGGTGCTTCTTTCAATCAACTTCATTCTTCATTCCCTCCCACCCCTCCCACCCGACTCCCCACGTCCCCCAAGATCCCTCTGGTGGAACTTTTTTCATTTTCTCTACAGTCTCCCATTAGCCCAGGTTCATGGAGTCCTGGATGTTCAGATTCAGTCATTTTTTTTCATCACTTAGTTCTTTCATTTTTATTTTTATTGTTTTTATTGATTTCAGAGGAAGAGAGAGAGAGAGAGAGAGAGAGAGAGAGGAAGAGACATCTTATCAATGATAAGAATCATTGATCGGGGGCCAGCAAGCTCCAGCCTCCGCCCGCTGCACTCAGATGTGTTAAAATGCTGCCACAGGGCCCCAATCATGGAAATGTTCTGACTCGGGTGCCTTCTAAATTCTCAGAGCTGTCTTTACACGCTGAGCTGAACGTTAAATTGATTTTACAGACTTGGACATTCCTTTGCTGCATTGTTTAGAATTATAGAGAAGAATGGAGACTTGCTGTGACATTGCAGGGACTCTGTGTCCCACATTCTGGCCAAGAAACAAAATTATGCTCCAAAGATAAAGATTTCAGTATTGGTCTACTGGTTAGTGTTACTAAGATCCATTCCAGAACAGCTGCAGCTGACGAAAGCGACAGGTGGGGAGAAACCAAGATGGTGGCATAGGTAAACACCGAAATTGCTGCCTCCCACAACAACTTCAAAAATACAATTAAAAGACGGAACGGACATCATCCAGAACCACAGGAAGGCTGGCTGAGTGGAAATTCTACAACTAGAAGGAAAGAGAAAAGCACACGGAGACTCAGAGGAGCTGCAGAAGTGCAGAGGTACGGAGGTGCACGCGGAAAGGGCTGGCAACTGAGGACCCAGCTGTCTTTTTGAATCGGGAGAGAGACACAAGCTCCCGACTGCTCTGAACTCCAGTTCCGGGAAGTCTCCGGGGACCCAGGACTCATACGGGGAGAAACTGGACTGTCTGGCAGCGGGAGGAACTCGGAACTCCAGGGCGGCTTTCCCTCAGAGGAGCTTGCAGCAATTAAATTACCGGGACACCTAGACGCACGGGCCCTTAGGGCAGGGCTGAGGATCTGCCATAGCTGCTTGCTCCGCCCTGTTGATTCCTTGAGACCCAGCCCCACCCAGGCTGCGGCAGAGGCTTTTGCATATGAATGCCCTGGCCCTTTGCAACCTGAAAATTACCTAACAGACAGACCCAGAACTTCCAAGAGAAGGCCCAAGGCCCCACAGCAGCTTGCATTGCTTCACAGCTAGGTCTCATCTGGGCACCTCCAAACTCCAAAAAAGGAAGGGGAATCTGCAGATCTTTTCGTAGCTCCTGCTGGGTAACCTCAGGCAGAGACTAAATTAGCACCTCCTTAGATACAAGAGCCAGTGTGCCCAGTGGTCAGAGTGGGACCATCCAGATTACAACTCCTCAGATCCATAAGGGACACACTCAGGAGGCAGACTCAGTGAGCACCAAAGCCCCACTGAAGCAAGTCTTGCCCCAGAAGGGTGTCTTCAGCACAGAAGTTTTCCCACTGCAGACACAGCTGATTCTCACTGCCAATTGGCCTGGAGGTCAATTCCTCCCACTGATACCTACAACAATCAAGGCATAACTACAACAAGACTGTGCACAAAGCCCACAAGGGGGTGCACCAAGAGTGTCCACCTCAGGTAATTGGGGAGGCTGAGCCACCGGGCCCTACAGGACACCAAGCACAGAAAGCCATTCTACCAACACAGGGAAGCATAAAAAATGTGGAGACAAAGAAACAGGTCACAAATGACAGAAATGGAGGAAAGCAAACGACTGGATATAGAGTTCAAGACCACACTTTTAAGGTTTTTCAAGAATTTTATGGAAACTGCCGATAAATTTAGTGAGACCCTGGAGGATATGAAAAAAGACCAACTAGAAATTAAGTTGCTTACTGAGTGCACTGACTGAAATAAAGAATAATATACAGAGATCCAACAGCAGACAAGAGGATCCCAAGAATCAAGTCAAAGATTTGAAATACGAAGAAACAAAAAATACCCAACCAGAAATGCAAAAAGCAAAAAGAATCCAAAAATACAAAGATAGTGTAAGGAGCCTCTGGGACAACTTCAAGCAAACCAACATCTGAATTATAGGGGTGCCAGAAGATGAGAGAGGGCAAGATATTGAAAACTATTTGAAGAAATAATGACAGAAAACTTCCCCCACCTGGTGAAAGAAATAGACTTACAGGTCCAGGAAGCGCAGAGAACCCCAAACAAAAGGAATCCAAAGAGGACCACACCAAGACATCATCATTAAAATGCCAAGAGCAAAAGACAAAGAGAGAATCTTAAAAGCAGCAAGAGAAAGAAACTCAGTTACCTACAAGGGAATACCCATACGACTGTCAGCTGATTTTTCAACAGAAACCATGCAGGCCAGAAGGGAATGGCAAGAAATATTCAAAGTGATGAATACCAAGAACCTACAACCAAGATTACTTTACCCAGCAAAGCTATCATTCAGAATAGAAGGTCAGATAAAGAGCTTCACAGATAAGGAAAAGCTAAAGGAGTTCATCACCACCAAACCAGGATTATATGAAATGCTGAAAGGTATCCTTTAAGAAGAGAAAGAAAAAGAAAAAGGAACTCTTACCATTTTCCACAGCATGGATGGAACTGGAGACCATTATGCTAAGTGAAATAAGCCAGTCAGAGAAGGATAAATACCACATGATCTCACTCACTTGTGGAATATAATGAACAACATAAACTGATGAACAAGGACTGATCCAGAGATGGAGAGGCATTGATGGGACTGTCGGGCCTTGGACGGAAGGTAGGGGAGGGTGGGGGTAAGGGGGAAAGATCAACCAAAGGACTTATATGCAAGCATATAGGCCTAACCAATGGACATGGACAATGGGGGAGGGGGGGTGAGGGCATGAGTGCGGGCTGGGGGGTGGGGTAGGGGGTAACGTGAGGATAAGGACACATATGTATCTTAATCAATAAAAAATATATTTAAAAAAATCACTGATTGGCTGTCTCCTGCATGGCCCCTGCTGGGGATCAAGCCTGCAACCCTGGCCTGTGCCCTTGACCCTATTTGAACCCGGGACCCTTCAGTCCGCAGGCTGGCGCTCTATCCCCTGAGCCACCCCGGCCAGGGCAGTCGTTTTCATGCACTAATACCTGCAGGAAGGGCCATGAAGACCAAAGGTGCAGTGGCCTGGAGCTGGCAGGTGCTGGCTGCCATGGTGGCTCGTCGGCTGAGGGCCTGGGATCGCCTGTGAGATGCAGGCCCGCGGCAGCCTCGCGCCCACCTTTGGCGCCTGCTGGCCTGGCGGCAGGGGCTGCTCCGGAGGGAGTCCCGCGGCCACTGGTGAGCGCTGTGGGTCTGCCCTGTTCGCAGAACAGACCGCCATCGATGCAGCGAACCCACCTCCGGGGACCGGGACCCGGCGGCGGGCAGAGCGCGGGGCACTGAAGACGCTCCCCTCGCCGGGCGCTGGGGCCCGCACTGCCCTTCGCCCTTCCCGGCTGTTCCCCGCCCCGGCCTCTCCGCCCGGCCCTGCGGCTCCGGCTCCGGTGCAGCAGCACGTGCCGACCTCCCCCCGCTGCGCCCGGCAGGGGGCGCACTGGAGGCACCGGCTGAGTCCCTGGCACAGAGCGGAGCGCCCGCAACCTCGCCCCGCAGCGTGCGCACCGCTTCCGGGAGAGGGGGCGGCGGCATGGGGGGGGGGGCGGCGGCATGGGGGGGGGGGCGGGGAGCTGGGGCCGCGACTCACCCAGATCTGCTTCTCCCCGATGTGGCCAGCCTGACAGAGGCAGCGGCTGCCACATCCAGCGACATGCCAGCGACATGCCAGCGACACCGCTG
Source organism: Myotis myotis (assembly GCF_014108235.1). Classification (NCBI taxonomy): domain Eukaryota; kingdom Metazoa; phylum Chordata; class Mammalia; order Chiroptera; family Vespertilionidae; genus Myotis; species Myotis myotis. The sequence goes on along the minus strand of NW_023416332.1, from coordinate 3,170,914 downwards.
GCTCCCAAGGAAGGGGCGCCCTGGCCGAGGGAGGGGGAGCGCTTGCAGAACCAGGAAGGGGCGGAGGGGGCTACGGTTTCCCCCCACTTTTCCCCCATTTTTTCTTCTTTTTCTTAAACCATGGGAGGAGCGACTTAGAATGCAAACACTTACCCGCATACAGAGACACAGACTGTATTTCCCAGAGACACAGTAAAGGTGTTTGTGATAGAAAACCGCCAAAGCACATCTCCCGCCTTCGCCCGAGGCCAGGCCGGCGGTGAGCAGGGCGGGGAGGGCGCAGCCAGGGGGCGGAGACCAGGCAGAGTGGGCCCCCCAGTCCCGCGGCGCCTGCAGTGTCCCGTGGGCGGTGCCACCTTGTCCTCCGCCGGCTCATCACACAGCTGGTGGGACCCCCCTCCTGGCTCTCGCTTCACAGAGTGGGCCTGCTGATCAGGGCTCCCCGCAAACGGCACCCCACCCTGCCCTGGGCCCCCCTCCATCCTCAGGGCCTCGGGATCTCTCAACAAGACGCCACGCAATGTGTGTGCGCCTTTATTTCAAGGAAAGGAGCACAGACGTGTCCCCGAATGGGGTGGGGGGACAACAAGAACATGGATACAAAGTCTGGAAAATGAGGCCATCAGCTCCGAGGGCACGGCCACCCAAGTTTAAGGCTGGGTGTGTAGCCACCTGTGCAGCTGCTCACACACACACGCACACACACATGCACACACGCACACACACATGCACACACGCACACACGCACACACACATGCACACACACACACGCGCACACGCACACACGGGCATATGCACACACATGGCATTGGACGCAGGAACTGAGGCCAGGTGCTGCCCAAAATATTGCAACTGCATTTATTTAAAAAGTGTAGAGCCCAGCCCTGGCCAGTGTGACTCAGTGGATAGAGCGTTGGCCTGTGGACTGAAGGTCCCGGGTTCGATTCTGGTCAAGGGCACAGGCCCGGGCTGTGGGCTCGATCCCCAGTAGGAGGTGTGCAGGAGGCAGCCGCTCAGTGCTTCTCTCTCATCATGGATGTTTCTATCTGTCTCTCCCTCTCCCCTCCTCTCTGAAATCAATAAAAAAATAAAATGAAACCACGTCTCTGAGCCCTGGCCCGTGTGGCTCTGTGGGTAGAGCACCAGCCTGCACCCCAAAGGGTCTCGGGTTTGATTCCTGCTCAAGGCTCGTGCCTTGTTGCAGGTTCACTCTCTGGTCCCAGTTGGGACACATGCAGGTGGCAGCCCATCCATGTTTCTCCCTCCCCCTCCCCCTCCCTCTCGCTCTCACCAAAAATCCTCAGGTGAAGATTAACCAAAAAAAGGAAAAAGAAAAAGAAAGGCCTCCTCCAGCTGAAGAAATGACAGCTCAGAGTGGCCACTGGGTGCCTGTCCTCCACTTGCTCGTACATGTCACCCAGTTCATGCCACGCCCGGCTCCTGGCCAAGGGGGCAGCCCAGGACTCAGAGACCAAGGAGCCGGGGAGGGGGTGGGGGCAGAGAGACAACCCTCCAGCCCGCGGGGTGCAGCGCCTGGGAAGAGCCTGGGGGACGGGGGCCACCCAGCACCCTCAGCGGGTCCCGCCCACCAGCTCAGGGCCCCTGAGACCCAGGCAGTGACGCTCCTGCCTGCCCTGATCCCCTCACCCCCCGGGAAGCTTTACAGGGACTCTCCTCAGAGCAGGAGGCGCTGGGCCCATCTGGGGATCACAGAGGCGCCAAAGGGATGGACCCCAGTGAGGAACTGGATGCTGTGACCTCAGACACCCGCCAAGGTCACGGCAGGGCCAGACCTCCCCTCGTGTGGGCTCCGCCCGAATGCCAACACAGGAGATTTTTGTTTTTAAAAATATATTTTATTGATTTTTTACAGAGAGGAAGGGAGAGAGAGAGAGAGTTGGAAACATCGATGAGAGAGAAACATCGATCAGCTGCCTCCTGCACACTCCCTACTGGGGATGTGCCCGAAGCCAAGGTACATGCCCTTGACCAGAATCGAACCTGGGACCCTTCAGTCCACAGGCCGATGCTCTATCCACTGAACTGAACCAGTTAGGGCTTGATGTAAGAGGTTTTTTAAAAAATATATATTTTTATTGATTTCAGAGAGGAAGGGAGAGGGAGAGAGAGGCATCAGTGATCAGAGAGAATCACTGATCAGCGGCTCCTGCACCGCCCCCACTGGGGATGTGCCCGCACCCCGGGCCTGTGCCCTCGGCCGGAATCTAACCTGGGACCCCTCAGTCCGCAGGTGATGCTCTGTCCACTGAGCGGCACTGGCCAGGGCCAAACTGAGAGGTTTCCTCTGGCCAATAGGTCTGGGAGCGTCCGTGGTGTGGAGGTTGCCAGGAGCGCGAACGGCTGCTCCCTCCCAGCGGGTCCTTCCGGCCGAGCAGCATCGCACCACCACGCGCGGGGCAGATCCGGGCTTCCGTGGTCTCGCGTCTCAAAGCCACTTCCTTCCAGCCCCACTGACGTCATAAGCTTCTTCCTGTCCCTCATGTCCGAGTTCACAATCAGCCTCTTGTGGCTGAAAAGAGGAAACCAGAACAAAGACGGACTCTCATTTCCGGAAGGTGCATGTGGCCAGGACCCGGCGTGGCTCCTGTCCTGCCTGCAGCTCATTCGTCCTGGAGCCCATGACCCTGGAGAAGGGACCCAGGATCCGGGGAGTCGGCAGCCCTGGGGCAGGGGGATGGGTTTGCGGAGGTTGGCCCTGCGCTTGCTCTCCGGCTCCCAGAGGCGGTGGAGCCGCAGGATGGACAAGGCTGCGACCAGGAGAGCCTGGCTGGGGTCTGAGGCCTGGGCGAGTTCTGTAGTCTCGTGGGCTCGGGCTGCCTGAACTTTGACCTGTGAAGTGGGGAGACCTCCCAGAGCTGCCCGAGAGGATGGGGTTCCAGAAAGCACCTGGCGGCTGGAAGGTGTGGCTCAGTGGTTCAGCGTTGATCTAGGAACCAGGAGGAGAGGGTCCTATTCCCCGTAGAGGCACGTGGCTGGGTTTCAGGCTCGATCCCCAGTGTGGGGCGTGCAGGAGGGAGCCGATCCATGATTCTCTCTCATCATTGGTGTCTCCCTCTCCCTTCCTCTCTGAAACCAATACAAATATATGTTTAAGAAGAAGTCCTTACTCTTAGACCAGTCATAGCAGCCCACAGCCAGTGACGGGGTCCAACCCCAGCGGGTCCAGGGGTCCCCAAAGCCGTGGATGGAGTCGGCGAAGAAGGAATGACATGGGGACAGCGTTCAGTTGATCAGCAGCCTAGCCAGGATCTCTAACCAGGATCTCCAGCCAAGTTCTGGTCTGGATCTCCAGCAAAGTTCTGGTTAGGATCTCCAGCCAGGTTCTGTGTCCATGTTCTCTTGCTAGGTTCTCCAGCCAGGTTCTGTCCAGGTTCTCCAGCCAGGTTCAGTCACCAGGTTCTAGTCAGGTTCTCTTGCCAATTTCTGTAGTCAGGTTCAGTCCAGGATCTTTTGCCATGTTCTCTCCAGCGAAGTTCTTCTGTCTGTAGATTCTGTGTAGGTTCTGTCTTCTGAGCTCTGTATTCTAAGCTCTGTATTCTAAGTTCTGAGTCTTGCTGTCTTGTTACATCTGTATTTATACCAGTTGATTCAATCCTATCAATCTCTATTTCAAAGGTTAGGGCGTTTCTTATCTCCATTCCAGGGAGTAAAGATTATGTAGCTTAAGCATGATTGTTCGTAGTTAAAGTGATTAATTACCCCCCTGGCACTTAGTTAAGAGGTTTTATTCCCTCCCTAACTTCAGGGGAAAATCCCTACCTGGGGAAACAACCTTTCTCAGAGACCTTGGTTAAAACACATAGTGCCAAGAAGGTGAGCAAACATATTAAGAACAGTATGCCATATATGCCAGGTCCCTTGAAACAGCAAGCATGGACCGGCTCCCGGCAAGCCAGGAGGGCCCTGCCGGCCGAGGGGACAGAGCATCCCTACCAGCCACGCGTGTTTCCTCAGAAAGGCGCGAGCCGCTCACACCAAGCACCGCGACCTTCCTTTAGGACCAAAACTTATCCTTGAAGAAGCCCATTTCCCCAAGGTCATCGGAGAAGGTGAGCGAGTGCTGAGGCCACAGAACGTCCCGCCTTCAGCCCGGACGTCACCGCGGAGCAAGAACCCGGAGGAATCACCGTCAGGGCGGGGCGTGTCCGTCACAAAATCCTCATTTATGATCCTGAGGAGGGAAGAGAGCGTGGTCCCAGGACAGCCTGGCGGCCTCGTGGGGGCACGGTGGTGGGGGCAGCGGAGGCGTCAGCCCTGGCAGCGGGGCCCCTCCTCCCGTGGCTCCCAGGGCGGCACCCGGCGGGCACACTCGCTGAGTCTGTGCCCCTCGGGGTCACTGTCCCCGTGGACAACAGGTTGGGGGGGGGACTGCAATGGGTTGAGTCCTGTCCCCAAAGACATTAGGTCTGGACCCCGAGCGGTGGACGCGGCCGGATGTGGAGAGAGGAGGCCGCAGGTGGAGGAGTGAATGGGAGGCCCGGGTCCAGCAGGACGGGTCCCGCTGATGGACAGACACGCTGGCAGGGAGGACGCAGCGTGAACTGCAGGGCGGAGCGGGGACTTCCACACGCCCAGGAAGCCCACACATCGCCCGACACCACGGGCAGCAGGAGGCCAAGGCCCCTCACAGCCCCGGGGGGACCAGCCCACGGACGGACGCCGTGACCTCAGCCATGGCCTCCAGGGCCGGGAGACAGTCTGTGGTTCCAGCGGCTGGTCCGTGGCCTGGGGGGGGGGGGGGGGGGGCGGCCCGGGAGGCGCAGACAAGCACTGACAAGAGCCCTAACGGAGCGCACTCAGCAGGTGCTCAGCAAGCGAGCTTCACTGCCCCCCCCACTGGCCCCCCCCCGGCCCCGGCCCTCACCTGCTCGATGACGGAGGCCGGCGTCCGCCTCAGCCTGGGCCTGGGCCCGCGGAGGCAGCGGCAGCAGGAGTCGGGGGCGCGGGCTCTGGGGCTACCCCGCCGCCTCCCGTCACCTCCACCTGCAGCTCCGCTCCTGCCCCGGGGTCGGGGTCAGGGTCGGGGTCGCCTGAGGGTCCCGGGCTGGTCAGGGCACTGGGCGTCAGGGCATCGGCCTCCTCCTGCAGCAGCGGCGTCATATCCGCGCTGGGGGCCAGGGGCCCCCTCTCAGGGTCCGTGGGTCGCAGTATCGCCTAAAGGACAAAGCCATCCCTGTGGTGACAGGAGCCGCAGCACAGCCCCCCAATACCCGCAAGCCTCTCTGGCGTAGGGGTGAATGGGGAAAGGCCGCAGTGCCTGAGGGTCAGCCTGGGCTGTGCGTTGAGAGAAAAACACTTCATGGGCTCAGGTTCCAGCTCTGGCCCAAGACAAGGGTGGCGCCCGGCCGGCGTGGCTCAGTGGTTGAGCGTCAACTTATGAACCAGGAGGTCAGGTTGGATTCCAGGTCAGGGCACAGGCCCGGGTTTCGGGCTCCATCCCCAGTGGGGGACGGGCAGGAGGCAGCCGGTCCATGATTCTCTGTCATCACCGATGCTTCCACCTTTTTTTGTTTTAATTTTTAAGCCTCACCCGAGGATATGTTTCCACTGATTTTCAGAGAGAGTGGAAGAGAGAGGGAGAGACAGAGAAACACTGATGTGAGAGAAGCACATGGAATAGTTGCCTCCTGCACCAGCCCTGATCAGGGCCCGGCCGGTGGGAGCCTGCAGCCCAGGTACCTGCCCTTGACCAGCATCGAACCCGGGACCCTTCAGACTGCAGGCCGATGCTCTATCCCCTGAGCAGCACCGGCCAGGGCATCATCGATGCTTCTCTCTCTCTCTCTCTCTCTCTCTCTCTCTTTCTCTCTCTCCTCCTCCTCCTCTCTCTGAAATCAGTAAGAACATTATTTCTTAAAAGACAGGGCTGAATGGTGACCCAGAAAGACGTGTCCCCAGCCTACCCGCCCTGTGAAGGGGCCTCATTTGGAAATGGGGTCTTTGCGGCAGAGGCCACACCGGGTGAGAGCGCGCCCCAAACCCAGTGACGGCCGAGTGTCCCTGTGAGGACTGCTCAGAGCGACGCCTGGAGGCGGCCAGGTGAGTGCGGAGGCCGAGGAGCGCCCGGGACGGCGGAACCCCCAGGGGAGGCGGGCAGGGGTGGAGGATCCCCCAGGGCCTCCCAGGGAGCCCACCCCCCCGGCCCCTGCGTTGTGGGCTTCTGGGCCCCGGGTCGGGGGCAGTAAGTTGCGGTTTTTAAGCCCCGGGAAACCCGTACAAAGCCCTTGGCCCCTGCGCCTCCGATCCCACACGGGCCCGACCAGGGGAGTGTGGGTCTCTTTCCAGCAGACATTCGGGGCTCGAGTAAAGGGGTGCAGACGCCGCCCGGAAGCTGAGCTGTGCATGCAGGCGGGGGCCCGGCAGCCTCCCCCACCCTGCTGTCGCCCCTGCCCTCCAGGCCCGAAGCCCCCACCGGGAACAGCCCAGGGAGACACTTACATGGCTGCCTAGCTCCCCCGACGTCGCTGAAAATCAGACAGAAGAAAAGCAAGTGAAGACACAGTCAGCGCGCTTGATGCCGTCGGTCACTGCGGGGCCACCTGTCCGGCCCTGACCCCACCAGAGGGCAGTGCAGCTGGACTCCCATCACCAGTGACCGCGCGTCCTGGGGCCACCACGCGGCACAGGCCTGCTCCTGGCGATGCCAGTGCGAGCAAACCGACCACACAGCCAGCCGGGCAGACATGTGGCAGATAAAGGCACGCACCCCCGGATACTGGGGAACAGTGAACCACCACGGTGAAGGCCTGGGGGGGGGGGGCGGGAGGAGGGCGCGGGGAGAAGTGGGAGAGATCCGAAATACGACCCACAGGGCACGGGGCTGCCCCTGACGTGAACCGCACGCAGACTTCGGAGGCCAAGGCCTGGGATTCACAGCAGGGAAAGCACTTACCTGTCCTGAACCGGCACAGCCACTGGGGAAGCAGCATCCCTGTGGGCACACGGAGGGACGCGAGTGACCTCGGTGCACACCCCTGCCCCCCGACCCTCCGACCCCCCTGCCCCCGACCCAGGCAGAGCAGCCCCCGGGCTCTCCCTGCTTCCCCACCATGCCCCCCCCCCCCCCCCATGTGCGCCGTCTGAGCCGCCGCGGGGCTGAGCTCTGCAGCCCTGCACCTGGTCAGCGGCACGCAGCACACGGCACAGGGGCCCCGAGTGAGAAAGTGAGCCCAGCACGGCCAGTGTGGCTCAGTGGCTGAGCATCGACCTAGGAACCAGGTCACGGTTGGATTCCAGGTCAGGGCACAGGCCCAGGTTGCGGGCTCGGTCCCCAGTGTGGGGCGTACAGGAGGCAGCTGGTCCATGATTCTCTCTCATCATTGATGTTTCCTTCTCCCTCTCCCTTCCTTCCTGAAACTAATAAAAATATATTAAAAATGATTAACAGCCCTGACTGGTTTGGGTCAGTGGATGGAGCGTCGGCTGCGGACTGAAGGGCCCCAGGTTCGATTCCAGTCAAGGGAATTAACCTTGGTTGCGGGCACATCCCCAGTAGGGAGTGTGCAGGCAGCAGCTGATCGATGTTTCTAACTCTCTATCCCTCTCCATTCCTCGCTGTAAAAAATCACTAAAATATATTTTTTTAAAAATGAATAAGAAAGTGAGTGCAGCTGTATTTTAAATGGAAAACGCCGGTCAAGAGCCTGCCGGGACCCCGGCCGCGCTGCTGCTCTCCCGTCCGGAGCGCTCTCCTCCGCTTACCTCGTCTTCTCCACCAGGCGATGGCGATGCCAATGGCGATGACGACGATGACAATGGAAACCACAGACACAGCCAAGGCGCTGACAGCCAGGGAACCGGCTGGGGGTCCTGGGGGCACAGAGCGCGGTAGCGGGTAAGCACGTCCCTCGCGGAAGGACTCGCTGCCCGCAGGGTCCGCCCTCCCAGAAGAGGGCGAAGGTCCGCTGCCCCAGGGTGGGGCTCTGGGGTGAGCATCACGGACTCCCGGCCCGGAAGGCAGCCCCCCCCCCCCCGAAGGTGGGGACAAGGGAGAGGACCCCATGGTGACTGCGGGAAGGCCCGGCCAGGTGGCCCGAGGGACGGGGCAGGGACACCCAGGAGCCAGCTGCTGAGGCCGCTCGGGGGCTGGTCTCCCTGGTGACATTACAGCACCCGGTGGAACCTCCACAGGGACCCGGGCGAGGGCAGGCCCATCAGAGCTGTGGCCCCGGCGCCGGGCCAGCCCAGGAGGCGGAGGGACGGCAGTGACCCTGCCACGGGGCTGCTCCCCCGACAGCTTCCTGAAGTGCATTTATTTCTCCTGAATCCTCGCCCGACGACATTTTCCCATTGATTTTTGTAGAGAGTGGAGGGGAGGGAGGAGACGGAGAGACAGAGAGAAGCGTGGATGTGACAGTGTGAGGGACACATCGATGGGCTGCCGCACCCCCCGACCGGGTTGGGGATGGAGCCTGCAACCCAGGGACGTGCCCTTGACTGGGAATCGAACCCACCAGCCGATGCTCTAACCACTGACCCAACACACCCAGCGCTCTGACCACTTGTGTTTAACCACAGATTAGGTCCTAACTATGTTCTTTTTGTGGGGGGATGGGCATTAAATGTGCTTTAAGCCCCGCTGGCCTGGCTCAGTGGTTGAGCATCGACCTATGAACCAGGAGGTCAGGGTTCGATTCCCGCTGAGGGCACAGGCCCGGGTTAGCGGGCCCGATCCGCAGTGGGGGGCGTGCGGGAGGCAGCCGGTCCATGATTCTCTCATCATGGATGTTTCTCTCCCTCCCTCTCCCTTCCTCTCTGACATCAATAGAAATATATTAATAATAAAATAACGTTTTCTTGGAACCCTGCCACGCACACCCACCCCTTCCTGCCTGCAGCCTCTTTTCTACGGGGCAGAGCTGAGCACTGACCCCCGGCCCAGAGCCATACGGCGCCCTCTGTGCACAGGCTGGCTGCCGTGGAAGAGCCGGGGCCGCTTACCTGGCTCTGGCTGGGCTGCTGGGGCGCACTCGGTGTCCCTCGTGGCGTTGCAGGTCCGGAGGGTGGCGCCGGGACACCTGAGAGGAAGGAGTGAAGGACCCTGAGATTCACTTCCCAGCCAGGCCGGCCCCCGCCCCGGAGGGCCCCGGGCTCCGGCAGCCTGTGCCGGGCTTTCCCAGACCATTGGCCCCCCCGGCTCCGGGACCGCTGAGAGCACAGCGAGGGAGTTCGGGGCCCCTGGGGTGCGGCTCTGAGGACGGCACCTGCGGGAGCCACAGCTGCACCGAGAGGGAGCAGCCCCGAGAGGAAGCCCATGGAGACGGGCGGGCAAAGGAGCCGAGAGAAGCAGAGCCCTGATCGAACCGGACCTGCAGGCGGCCCCTACTTCGGACTTGTCAGGTCCCAGGGCCACAGTTCACATGGTCTGAGTTGCACTGAAGGGCCCACAACGCGCCTCTCTCTCCTTTTCCCTTCCTCTCTGACATCAATAAAAATCTATTTCTTTTAAAAAGGGAGCTATTTTGCCAGGGGTTTCACTGCTGTCATGTCTCCCCAGAAGGTCCCCCCATCGAGCCCACCCAGAGCCCAGGAGGTAGAAGGGACCTCCCAGAGCCCGCGGGGCCGGCCCTGCCCACACCCGGGTTCCTGGCTCCCGGGCTGCGGGCCTGGAGAGAACTATTCCCGAGGTTTGTGAAGCCGCCAGGACCGGCGCCTGTGACAGAACCAGGGCGCTGCTGCGGGGACGGCCTTGCAGCTGGGACAGGGCGCGGGGCTCACGGCTCCTCCTCTGCCCGGAGCCGCCTCCTCTGGAACCATCTATGGCTCCCACCTCCCTCCCTCCTCCGGCCTCTGCCTCTCCCAAGCCCCGCCCTCCAGCCCTCGGGGACCCGGCCGGTTCTGTGCTTTGGCTTCTGTGCCGGCTCCACGGGGGCTTTGGTGGGACGAGCGGGTCGTGGCTCTGGGTGGACGGAGCCCTGGCCCCAGGCGGCCCCGGTGGGAACAGCCAGGCCACCAGTTGGATTTCATCTGCAGGCGCCTCCACGTGGCAGGTGCTACCAGGTCACAGATGGAGAACCGAGGGGCCGCGGCAGAACCCGAGGCCACAGGGGGGTGGGGGGTGTGTGTGGGGATCCAGGCTGCGTGGCTGCCCCCGCCCCGAGGTCGTACCTGGTGCAGGGGTGGCAGCCCTCCAGGCAGTGCTCAGAGTCGCAGTAGAACTCCTCGGTCTTGCACTGGCACTTCCGGTCCCGTTTCGGGGTGCAGTCACTCACCATCTCCTGGTCTGCGGGGAGGGGAGGCGGGGTCAGGCACCAGGGCTGGGACTCTGCCAGTGGACATGGGAGGCTCCCGGTGATGCCACTGCTCACCGGCCGGGCTCTGACACACGGGGAGAGCGGGCCCCGGTCCAGACGGAGGTGGGTGGTTGGGCGGTGGGGAGTGGGGTCGGCCCGTGGGAACGTCACCCACTACACCGTGTTTCCCCCGAGGTTGGCACTGATCCCCCGTCTCCCGTCGGGCCAGGATCCCCACTGCCCTGCGCCCCACGTGCAGCACCGGCTCTGGCGGACGTAGGACGGTCCGCCTCTTCACTCTCAGAGACCCGTTCTTTTTCTTTAATTATATTTTGATTGATTTTTTAAAAAATCTTCAAATTCAGACTTTTGGAAAAAGCTTTTTTAAAAAATATATATATTCTTATTGATATCAGAGAGGAAGGGAGAGGGAGAGAGAGAGAGAAACATCAATGATGACAGAGAATCATTGATCGGCTGCCTCCTGCACGCCCCCTACCGGGGATCGAGACCTGGGCATCTGCCCCGACCGGGAACGGAACCCTGACCTCCTGGTTGGCGGGTTGATGCTCAACCACTGAGCCAAGCCGGCCGGGCCCCACTGATGTTTTTAGAGAGAGTGGAGGGAAGGGGAGAGGCAGAGAGAGAAACATGGATGTGGGAGAGAGACAGACAGTGATGAGAGCCTCCCTCCCACAACCCAACTGCGGCCAGGGCCTGAGCCCGCCATGAGGGGTGTGCAGCCTGCACCCCTCAGCCCCCAGCTGACCCGCACCCACTGAGCCAAACCGACCAGGGTGTTCTCACTGATCTTCTGAGAGAAGGGAGAGGGCGAGGGCGAAGGAGATAGGAAATTCGATGATAGAGAAACACTGACCGGCTGCCTCCTCCCGCTCTCGACGGGGGATTGTACCAGCGACCTAGGCATGTGCCCTGACCCTGCTCCACGGGGCGACGCCCAAGCACAGAGCCCCGCACACCAATGACCTCAGGCTCCTCGTAGGCACGCCCACCACTGAGGCCTCGTCCTCTCTGCCATGCCTGCGTCTCTCTCCACTGCAGCTTATTTTATTATTATCACTAGAGGCCCGGTGCACAAAAATTTGTGCACTCGGGGGAGTCCCTCAGCTTGGCCTATGCCCTCTCGCAGTCTGGGACCCTCAGGTGATGTCCACCTGCTGGCTTAGGCCCGCTCCCCGGGGGATCAGGCCTAAGCTGACAGTCAGATATCCCTCTGGCAGCATGGGAGCCCTCAGGGGATGTCCACTTGCCAGCAGGGACTAGGCCTAAGCTGTAGCTGGATATCCTTAGGGCTGCTGAGGAGGCAGGAGAGGCTCCCACCATCACTGCTTTGCTGTCAGCCATCAGCCTGGCTTGTGGCTGAGCAGAGCTCCCTCTGTGGGAGCGCACTGACCACCAGGAGACAGCCCTTGCATTGAGCATTGGCTCAGTGTGTGTCATAGTGACCAGTCATTCCCTATCATTCTGCTGTTAGGGTCAATTTGCATATTACCCTTTTATTATATGCCTGGTGCATGGGTGGGGGCTGGCTGGTTGGCCCTGAAGGGTGTCCTGGTCCTTCTGGAGTGTCTGGCCAGCCTGGGTGAGGAGTTGAGGGCCATTTTCATACTGGCCATACCCCCTTCAGGGTGGTGGGTCCCTGCTAGAGTGCCTGGCCAGCCTGGGTGAGGGGCTGATGGCTGTTTGCAGGCTGGTCAAGCCCTCCAGCAGGGACCCTCACCCCTTAAGGGTGTGGCCAGCCTGGGTGAGGGGCTGATGGCTGCTTGCAGGCTGGCCATGGCCCCCGGCAACCCAAGCTCCCAGTGGAGGCTGGCTGGAAGCAGGAGGTATCTGGAATTTATTTATCTTCTATAATTGAAACTTTGTTGCCTTTAGCGGAGGCCACAGCAGGCCAGGGCAGGCAGTAAGTTTGGCTTCCTCCATCGCCGGGGCAACCAAGCCTCCTGCTTGCTCCAGCTCCGTGGCTGCTGGCCGCCATCTTGGTTGGGTTAATATGCATATAGTCACTCTAATTAGCTGGTGGGCGTGGCTTGGGGCATAGCCAAGGTAAGGTTAATTTGCATGTTTCTATTTTATTAGATTAGATTACTATTATTGCTATGATTTTAGCTCACTTACACCTTCCTAGCGCAGAGGGCCAGGCCCCTGTGTGTCCTGGGAGCGAGGCTGTGCGTTGCCGCGCCCTCACACTCTCCATCGCGGCTTCGCTTCCTGTGCTCAGCAAGCACGCAGTGCCCCGTGATGGCGTCCACGGCCCAGCGCCTGGGCCTCTGTCATCACTGCCTTCGGGGCGACTCCCCTAGGCAGGTCGCGGGGAGGCTGCTTTACACGACACAGACCCCCCGCCCGACGGTGCCCACTTACCTTCCCGGCACTGCGTGCACGGCGAGCAGGACTGTGCCCTGCTGGGGTGGGCCAGGAAGGAGTCAGGTGGGCATGGACAGCACCTTACAGCCTGGCCCATGGTGCAGTCCGCGCTGACGTAGTGGCCTGCGGCAGGGGTGGCACAGAGGTGAGGTGGGGCCCGGCACCCACCCGTCCTGGTCCCTGAGGCCAGGCCCCTGCACAGCACCAACCCTCGCCTCCAGTCTCCTTGGAATGTTCTGGACTGAGCATCGGCTCCATGTGTCCCAGGAACTGGGGACCTGAGTCCCCCTCGGCCTTTACGGATCCCCCGCAGCTCGGCTCAGAGGGGGTGTGTGTGCACACTGGGGCCCGCCGACCCCGCCTCTACCCCCTGCTGACGCACCAAGAAGCCTGGCCACGCCCGCAGGAGCCCGCCTGGCCCCGAGCCCCTCCGCGAAGGCTGTCCTGGGGCAGAGCCACATGTCCCTGCAGCTGCCCAGCCCCTCAGGCGGCCTGTGGGCAGCTGTGTCTCCGTCATTCCTGCGGGTGCGCACAGATGTGCGGACGCGGGACGGTGCCCGGTGTGCATGGCGTGTGTGCCGGAGGAGGGCAGGTGCGTGGTCCGGGGCTGAGGGTGGGGGTTCAGTCCCTGAGCTGGCGCCCCAGGAAGCTCCTGGCTGACAGGAGGCATGTGTGGGGTGGGGTGGGGTGAGTGGGGGTGGAGGGTGATAGGAGCAGGTGTGTGGTCGGCCCCTACGAAGAGGGGACCCCTGAAGGCAGGTTCACTGATATGTGCGCCCCTGTCTGTGAGCAGAGGGGGTGCAGGCGTGGGGGCTGCAGGGTGACCAGGCTCCACAGGGGCCAGGGTTCTGGCGGGGACTGGCCAGGAGGGGGCGGTTGGAGGGGGGCAGAGCAGGTCCTGGAAGCTGGGGCTCCCGGCTGCTCTGGGGGCTGGTTCGGAGCCTCCTCCTGAGAGTGAACGAGCCTGGGGGTCCCCATCACCGCCCTGAGGGGACGGGCTCCTGACAGGGGTTCCTGGGGAGCATGGAGCCTGGGCACGCCCCCCACTTCCGTCTGAGTAAGCACAGAGTCCCTCTGTCAGGAGAGAGCCCCAGGCTTGGGGGAGGAAGGGGGGTGAGCATACAGTGCCAGGGTACCAGCTGGGAGGGCCCCGCCAACCAGGTTCCCCCACCCCCCAGGGCCCCAGGCGCCTGCAGCTCTGCACCAGGGCTGAGCCCGCGGGGTCAGGTGAGCCGAAGGCGAAGGCTCGGGAAGACGGGGACGCTCACTCACCGGCCTCACAGAGGTCGCTGGAGGGGCTCCCGGCTGCATTCTGGTTGGGGCCACCCAGTTCTGAGCCGGCTGCCAGGGCCGCCTGCAATCAGCCAGGGAGACGGGCTTAGCCAGAGCGGCCTCCGGCCCGGCCAGCGTCGCTCAGGGGCTGAGCGTCCAACTATGAACCAGGAGGTCACGGCTCGATTCCCGGTCACAGCACAGGCCCGGGTTGTGGGCTCCATCCCCCGTGTGGGGCTTGCAGGAGGCAGCCGATCCGTGATTCTCTCTCTCTCTCTCCCTTCCTCTCTGAAATCAATACATATATATATATATTTCTTTGATTGGCTGCCTCCTGCATGCTCCCCACACTGGGGATGGAGCCCAAAACCTGGGCATGTGCCCTTGACTGGAATCGAACCCGGGATCCTTCAGTCCTCAGGCTGACGCTCTACCCACTGAGCCACACCAGCCGGGGCGATACTAGTAAATATATATTTTAAAAAAGAAGGAAACTCAGTTTGCAAACAGCACAGGAGGCCCGGTTCCCGGGAGGAACCGACATCACTGAGTGAGGACAAGGAAGGAAATTCCCATCGTTTCAAAGCAACGCCCCACAGCGCCCCTGGGCATCACCGGGGGACAGTGGGAGCTCTCACGTGAGCCCCTGATGCGGGCAAGCACCCCTGAACTGTCTTAGAGGCAGGGGTGGGGAGCCCTTCTCCTGCCCGGGGCGGTGGGAGATTTCTCACACCATCCGCGGGCCACACACAATGACCCACTGAGAAACTAGCCTGCTGGTCCTGGCCGGTGGGCTCAGTGGTCAGTGGTCAGTGTCGGCCGCACACCCAAGGGCCATGGGTTCAATCCTCAGTCAAGGGCATGCACCTGGGTTGCAGGTCCCACCCCAGCCCAGGCGGGGGTGTGCGTCTCTCATATAGATGCTTCTCTCTCCCTCACTCTCCCCCGCCCTCCCGTCTCCCCCTCTCCCACTGTCTCTAAAAAAAGAAATTGAAAACCTGAAAAAAATATTCTTGGGTGATTAACCAACAAAAGAAATAAAGAAATAAAGGAAGGGAGGAAAGAAAGGCAAGACAGAAAGGCAAGACACAGAGAGGCCAGGCGAGGCCAGGCACACAGCGGGGAGAGGAAGGGGAGAGGGAAGGGAAAGAAGAAAGAAGCCCTGACCCGTGTGGCTCAGTGGATGGGGTGTCGGCCTGCGCACTGAAGGGTCCCGGGTTCGATTCCGGTCAAGGGCATGTACCTCAGTTGCGGGCTCATCCCCAGTGGGGCGTGTGCAGGAGGCGGCTGATCGATGCTTCTCTCTCATAGAAAAAAAGGAAGAAAGGGAAGGGGCAGGGAGGATAGGAAGCAGTGAGACGGCGCCTGCGGGAACCCTTTCCGAGTGAGGCCGGGGGAGAAGCGGGGGTTCCTTCGCTCCTTTCTCGGCCCCTCCAGGGCTGGGGGTCCTACCCTCGCCCCCTCCGGTCCTGCCCACCGGCCGCCGCCTCCAGGGGCCCCGCCAGGGGCGAGGGGCGCGCGGCCCGGCGGCACCGCCGCGGGAAGGCCCCAATTGGGCCCAATCTCCAGCTGCCCCCAGAGCCGGCGTCCAGCCCTCGGCGTGTCTGGGGGGGAGGGCGACCCCCAGACCCAGAGCCCCCGCCCCCCCGTCAGCGCACCAGCCGGGCTGCGGGCCGATCGCGAGCGCGGGCGGCAGGGCACCTGTGGGTCCACGTCTCGCACCCGCGTCCCCGCTCCATGCGCCCCTTCCTCTCAGACGCAAAAACAGTTTTAAAAAGGCGGCTTTAGAGACACTCACCGAGGCCACCTGCCCGCCCCGCGGCCGCACGTCCACCCGGGCGCCCGCACCCCCCCCGGACCCCATCCCCCGCCAGCCCCCCGGTGCCGCGCCGCCCCGGGAAGAGTTGACGCTCGGCCCCCTCACCCCGGTCCCCGCGCCGTCTGGGGTCACACACCCGGGCCCGCAGCAGGGGCAGCAGGAGCGGCGGCAGCAGCAGCAGCAGAAGCAGCGGCCGCAGCGAGCGGCGCATGGCGCCGGTCCGGATGGAGGGCGGTCCCGGGCAGGACTACATACCGAGGCCTTTCCAGTCCCGCCCCCAGATGTGGGCGGTCGGACGGAGACTCCCATCCCGGGCGATCCACGATGACGAAGCAAAAATCTGCAGAGAACAAACAAAACAATAATAAAGCAGACACTCTGAGTAAAAAAGAAAACAACCTGCGGGGGCTTCCTTCCCGGCAGAGCGTCCGCGGGTCGGGGCGGGTCCCCAGGCGGGGCGGGGACCGAGGCGGGGCGGGGACCGAGGCGGGGCGGGGACCGAGGCGGGGCGGGGACCGAGGCGGGGCGGGGACCCGGGCGGGGCGGGGACCGAGGCGGGGCGGGGACCGAGGCGGGGCGGGGACCCGGGCGGGGCGGGTACCGAGGCGGGGCGGGTACCGAGGCGGGGCGGGTACCGAGGCGGGCACCCACCCGGGCGGCGGCGACCCGGCCTGATCCGCTGCGGCGCCGCCTCTCTCCTCCCCCCTCCACTCTCTCTCTCCACATCCGCGGGTGGGGTCACAGCAAACGTTTATTCCTCTTTTATTTTATTTACAGCCCGAGAGGGTTCAACCGGTGTCTCCCCCATAAATTCAAGGAGGAGAGAGACGGAGACGGAGAGAGAAGAGACCGGCCCTTCTGGTCCCGCGAGTCCCGCTCGTTCAGCGGCAGAAGCCGCGGCGGCTCAGCACGTGTCGCACGTCCTCCGGGGCCGCGGGGCAAATGGAAAACCCTTGTCACTCTCTGTCACGCCCCGCCCCGCCCCGCCCCGCCCCCGCCCCCGCCGTCACGTCACGTCACGCCACGTCACGCCACTTCACGTCACACCGCCACGCCCCGCCCCGCCCCCGCCCCCGCCGTCACGTCACGTCACGCCACGTCACGCCACTTCACGCACACCGCCCCGCCCCCGCCCCCGCCGGTTCCACAGGAGCCAGAACCGCGCCCTCTCATTACCGCGCCGAAGGACCTGTTACACAACTGGGCGAGGAAATGCCTTCGGGAATAACCGGCTTTAAAGTCTCAAAGTTGTTAAGGCAAAAATACATCACTAAAATGAAGAGTATTTGGTAAAAAAACAAACAAAAAACCACCTTTTCAGCGGCAATGCTATACATGCCTACACATAGTTTTCCAGAGTCTTCGGTAACTTCAAACTTTGAAGTCTGCTGAATTAAAAAATAAAAATTATTAAATATGTAGGTATTTTGAAATAACACAATACTGAAATATTCATCTGAGTTTGCCTCCTATGAAAAACCTAGAGGATAGATTTGAATCTATTAATGAAATAAGTCTTGGGTTTTATTTGAAATTTATCCTTAAAAATTGAAAGAATTACTAATCTCAGAAATGCTACATATTTAAATTGCTACCTAAAAATTTGAGGCCTCCAGGAGTTAAAAGTTCAAACTAAGTTGGGAGAAATTATATGGTTGTGATAACAGAAGGCATGAAGTATGGAAATTCATTTTTGAGGAGAATAATTCTTGCATTTTCCCTCGAAAAATTAGTAGTTCAAAATATATTATAGTCTTTATGTTTATCTGTGTCTGTGTACTACCTGTGGTGAAATTTCAACCTAGAATATAATATTTTATTGGCCTAAAAAAGTGTGGGGGGGATTAATTCTATAGTCCAAACCAAAATTTTTTGAAAATATACTTTATTGATTCTTTTTGTACAGAGAGGAAGGGAGAGGGATAGAGAGAAACATCCATGATGTGCACGCAACCAAGGTGCATGCCCCTGACCGGAATCGAACCCAGAACCCTTCAGTCCACAGGCCGATGCTCTATCCACTGAGCCAAACAGGTCAGGACCAAACCAAATTTTTAATATTAAAACTGGTTTAAGCTTAACTGATGTGTTTAGAATAATTACAAAGAGTGTGTGATGTAATCTTTGGGTTGTGTATATTTAACAGTCTTTCCAAGTTAAATTTTGTGACTTTAACCAAGAGATAGCTTTGGGACATTCCCATGGCCCTGGAATGACTTGGGATTTATTCTCTCTTCTAAAAAAAATATTTTGAACTAAATTAGGCCGATTTGATATACTTGATATTACATGGGAAGCTTTGTCAAATAAAAATTAATAACTGTTCTATTTATATACATATACTAGAGGCCCGGTGGAGGGCCCCCGTCGTGGGCACCGGAGAGTCTGCATCTGGGGTCTCAGGCGATGACACAAAGGCCACAGAGCTCTCCTGAAAAGGCAAGACGTGTCTGGAGTCGGGGGCTCATCCCAGGTGCCCCGGCAAGAGGACAGGGGCCCATAGACCCCATGCTCAGTGGGGCCGGGCCGGCTCTGGTCTCGGCTCTGCCCTCACGGCTGGCTCCGCTGGCCTCGGTGCCTCAGTTTCCCTCCAGAGTCTAAGGCGCATCCAGCTCAGCCCTCGGCTCGTGTTCGGCTGACGCTCAGGCAGCGAGGGGCTCACCGCAGCTGGAGTGGGTCCCCCCCGTCCCAGCCCGGGGCTGGCCTGGCCTGGAGCACTCACCAGGCTGTCTCTTCTGTAAGGGCGTCCTGTGGAGACGGGTCCTGGGAGACAGACGGCAGGGGGTTACCGGAAAGTGCCAGGAGGTTCCTCTGAGCTGAGGCGGTTCCAGAAGCGATCACAGCCCCCAACCCCCCACCCCCAGATCAGGGAGCTCCCGGAAGGGGCCACTGTGCCTCGCCCCTGTTTCCTGGTTGCACAGCTTCCAGAACCTGCCAGGAGCCCAGCGTCCCGAGCTCAGCAGCCCGGGCTCTGCCCCACAGACCTGCCCACACCCTGGCCTCGGCCAGGGCTGCCACTGGGAGATGGAGCTGACACCCGTCAATGACGCCTGAGGGACCCCCTCTCCAGCCAGGCCCATCCCTCAGCCCCAGGCACCGGCCAGCTAAGGCCCAGCCCTGTCCTCCCTCAGGCGCCCGGACCGGCCCGGTTGTCACGGCCTCCCGTCCCCTGGCTCCAGCTCTGTGCTCACCTGCATGGGGACAGCAGCAGGCCGCCCGGCCGCCTCCGTCTCCGGGTTTCCTGACGCAGAGAATGACGAGGGCCCCGGCCACCGCGGCAAAGAGCCAGCCTGCCATCCAGCAGAACCGGTGTCGTTTCCCTGGCCCTGCGGACAGATTGTGCCTCAGCAGCCACACCCCCCGGTCCCTGCAGCCACAGACGAAGACCCACAGACCAGCCCTGAGCCTGGGAAGATGCTTGAAGGACATGCAAACACGAGGCTGAGGAGGTCGGCACCCCGTGTCCACGGGGCCACAGCACTGCCACCCCCAGTGTTCGTGGGCCGAGAAGTACAGAGAAGTTATGTGTAGCACACATCCGTGCACATGCATGCACACACATGCACCACACGTATGCATACACACATCACATATGCACACGCACATATCACATATGGACGCACACACGCCACATGTGCATGCAGGGCCTGCTGGGGGCGGAGGGAGGTGGACAGGAGACCTGCTGTTTAATGGGCGGATGCGAATATTTCGGGGAGACACAGAGGTGGGTGCTAAGAGCCCCTGAACTGCTCACTGGAGCCCAGCCGGGTGTGGCTCAGCTGTTGCTCAGTGGTCGAGCGTGGCCCTATGAGCCAGGAGGTCATGGTTCGATCCTGGTTTCGGGCGTGATCCCCATGTGGGGTGTGCAGAAGGCAGGGGATCAATGATTCTCTCTCTTCATTGATGTTTCTCTCTCTCTCTACCTCTCCCTTCCTCCCTGAAACCAGTAAAAATATATTTAAAAAATAATAAATAAATTTTCTATAATGTGGTTCTCGTCCCCAGAACATACACGTTGGGCCCAACAGGAACCCTCTTACCTGGGCCGGGCCAGCCGCACAGGGTGTCCGCCGTGGCGTTGCACGTCTGCAGGACGACCTTCCCCTCGGGGCACCTGGGGAGGGAGACGCCACACTGTTCCTCCCTCCACGTCTCCCAGGGCCACAGGCCCAGGGGCACTGTCAGCGGCAGAAGGTGGGCTCCGGGGCGGGCTCCCGCGGAGAGCTCCCTGACCGCCGTGGGAGCACCGTGTGCCCGAGCCGAGGCCCACGAGGGCCCAGGGCACCCACAGCCCAGCGCTCACCCCCAAACCAGCCTCTCAGAGGTCATGGCCCTCATCCCACGGGGGAGCCACGGAGGTCCCTCCAGGGAACCGGCTCGGCCCCGTGTGCAGG
The DNA here is from genome assembly GCF_014108235.1 of Myotis myotis. NCBI lineage: Eukaryota > Metazoa > Chordata > Mammalia > Chiroptera > Vespertilionidae > Myotis > Myotis myotis. The sequence continues at coordinate 3,150,788 of NW_023416332.1, read as the reverse complement.
CCTGGGAGCGGGGAGCGGGGGTCTGTCCTGCGTGTGAGGGGCTCGGCCCTCAGGTGTCCTTCCTCGTGGTCGCAAAGTTAGGGGCTGGTCATTGTTTGTCCCGTGTTCCGAGGTCACAGGGAGGCGTGTTTAGACCCAGGACCAATGCTCGCTTACGCAGGCCTCACGTGCTCACAGCTCTCCGCACACCTGAGGGGGGACCCTGGAGGGACCTCTACGTCACCGGCCCCTCGCCTTCCACCATCGCCGGTTCCCCACCTTCTGTCTGAGTGTGGGAGGCTGGTTCTGAGACCCCACACTCCAGGGTTACAGCGTGAAACACCTGCAGCCCAGCCCCCTGAACCAGGAGGTCACCGTGGAGTCCCCGTCGGGGCACAGGCCCCGGTTGCGGGCTCCATCCCCGGTGGGGGGCGTGCAGGAGGCAGCCGGTCCATGATTCTCTCATCATTGCCGTTCCTCTCTCCCTCTCCCCTCCTCTCTGACATCAATACAAATCCATTTCTGTTAAAAAGGGAGCTATTTTTCCAGGTGTTTCACCGCTGTCACATCTCCCCAGAAGGTGCCCCATCGAGCCCACCCGGGACCTCAGGATGAAGCTTCTTAGGAAATCTGTGCGTGTGACGGCGCTAAAGGGAGGCCATCGCGGGGGAGCCGGGCCTCCCGTGACCACGTCCTCCTAAGGGGAGCCTGTTGGCAGGGAGCGGCCCAGAGATGCAGACAGGAGGCGGCGCGATGGCGGACAGACAGAGGCCGCAGCGGCAGGTCTAGGAGGAGCGCCAAGGGGCGCCGCCACCCAGAGCGCAGGAGGCAGGAGGGTCCTCCCAGAGCCCGCGGGGCCGGCCCTGCCCACACCCGGGTTCCTGGCTCCCGGGCTGCGGGCCTGGAGAGAATTATTCCCGAGGTTTGTGAAGCCGCCAGGACCGGCGCCTGTGACAGAACCGGGGCCCTGCTACGGGGACGGCCTTGCAGCTGGGACAGGGTGCAGGGCTCACGGCTCTTCCTCTGCCCGGAGCCGCCTCCTCTGGAACCGTCTATGGCTCCCACCTTCCTCCCTCCTCCGGCCTCTGCGTCTCCCAAGCCCCGCCCTCCAGCCCTCGGGGCCCCGGCAGGTTCTGTGCTTTGGCTTCTGTGCCGGCTCCACGGGGCTTTGGTGGGACGAGCGGGTGTGGCTCTGGGTGGACGGAGCCCTGGCCCCAGGCGGCCCCCGGTGGGAACAGCCAGGCCACCGGTTGGATTTCATCTGCAGGCGCCTCCACGTGGCAGGTGCTACCAGGTCACAGATGGAGAACCGAGGGGCTGCGGCAGAACCTGAGGCAGACACGCCACGGGGGGCGGGGGGGACAGGGGGACCCAGGCTGCACGGCTGCCCGCGCCCCGAGGCCGTACCTGGTGCAGCGGTAGCAGCTCTCCGGGCAGGGTTCAGAGTCGCAGTAGAACTCCCCGGTTTTGCACTGGCACCGCCGGTCCTGTTTCGGGGTGCAGTCACTCACCATCTCCTGATCTGCGGGGGGAGGGGAGGCGGGGTCAGGCACCAGGGCTGGGACTCTGTGCCACCCATACCGGCCCCTCTGGCTGCCGAGTCACAGGCACCAAATCCACAATCTCCCTCCCTCACACTTACAGACGACGAGGTGACGACTAGACTCTATTACCAGCATTGGGGTGCCTATGGACGGGCCAGAGGGGGACCCTGAAACCTGGGGTGTCTGTGGAGGGGCAGCAGGTGCCCTTGCGATGTGGGCTGGGAGGACAAAGCCAGCTCTGTCCTCAGAGATACCCCCAAATTATCCCTTTCATCGTGTTCGTCCCCTAAAGGGCAGGTCAACACCCCCAGTGTGGGGGTGCAGGGGGCAGCTGTGAGTGACACAGCAGACAGTGAATGGGGCTGCAGAGAGCCCCTGGCCCCACCTGCTGGCGGTCACCCCACAGCCCGGCCGATGGCCGCCAAGGCCGGGCCCTGAAGCCTTGCGGGGTGCACGGCTCCATCGAGGAGGCGGGGAGCAGGGAGCAGCGCAGAGACGCAGACAGGAGGCGGCGCGATGGCGGACAGAGCAGAGACCTCCAACCCCCTCTGCCCAGCGTCTGAACTGCAGGTGAGATGGGAATAAGGTGGGGCCACAGCCCAGCCCGAGATCAAGCCCGTCACCCACTCACCTGCGGCCCTGACCCCATCCCCGGTCAGCGTCCGTGACTTCACCCCTGGCCACGGGTGCAGCGTGGCCCCGAGGGACCCCCGTGCACACTCCTCTGGGCTGGCGCTGGGCTCACTCCTGTCGTCGGGGCTGGTCTCCGTGGGGGGCACGGTGCGAACTCACATGTCGCTTTGCCCGCCTTCTCTGCCAGTGGACATGGGAGGCTCCCGGTGATGCCACCGCACACCGGCCGGGCTCTGACACAGGGGGGAGCGGGCCCCGGTCTAGACGGGGGCGGGCGGGTGGTGGGGAATGGGGTTGGCCGTGGGAACGTCACCCACTACACCCAGTGTTTCCTCAGAGGCCGGCACTGACCCCACGTCTCCAGTCGGGCCAGGATCCCCACTGCCCTGCCCCCCACGTGCGGCACCGGCTCTGGCGGACGTAGGACAGTCCGCCTCTTCACTCTCAGAGACCCTTTCTTTTTGTTTCTTAATTATATTTTATTGATTTTACTTATTTATTCATTTATTTATCTATTTATTTATTTATTTGGTTAATCTTCACTCCAGGATATTTTTCCCTTGATTTTTTTTTTTTTTTGAATTATCTTTAAGTTTAGATCTTTGGAAAACGCTTTTTTTTTTTTTTAAATTAAGAAAAATATAGATATTCTTGCCCTGGCTGGTGTGTGGTTCGGTGGATAGAGTATCAGCTTGCGGACTGAAGGGTCTCAGGTTCGATTCAGGTAAAGGGCACAGGCCCGGGTTGCGGGCTCGATTCCTAGTGGGGGGTGTGCACGGAGGCCCTCCCAGGCCCAGGGTCTCCCACAGCCGCAGCTGGGACAGGTCTGGAAGGAGCCACAGGCAGCCCCGCCCAGAGCCCGCAAGGACACTCTGGCCTGGGAGTGACGCAGAGGGCAGGCCGCGTCCACACGGGTGCCAGGCCAGCTGGGTGTCCTGGGAGAAACACAACCCGCCCGGCCGGCGTGGCTCCGTGGCTGAGCGTTCATCTATGAACCTGGAGGCCACGGCTCGATTCCCGGTCAGGGCACAGGCCCGGGTTGCGGCTCCATCCCCAGTGGGGGGCGTGCAGGAGGCAGCCGATCCATGATTCTCTCTAATCATTGATGTTTCTCTCTCTCTCTCCCTCTCCCTTCCTCTCTGAAATCAATAAAATATATTTTTTTAAAATAAAAATAGCCCTAGCTGGTTTGGCTCAGTGGATAGAACGTTGGCCTGTGGACTGAAGGGTCCCAGGTTCGATTCCGGCCAAAGGCACATGCCCGGGGTTGCGGACTCAATCCCCAGTAGGGGGCGTGCAGGAGGCAGCCAATCGATGATTCTCTCTCATCGATGTTTCTATCTCTCTATCCCTCTCCCTTCCTCCCTAAAAATCATTAAAAATATTTTAAAAATAAAACATAAATATATTTTTTAAAAATTTAAAAAAATGGGCTTCGGGGTCAAGGTCAAGACTCAAGGGTCCGGGACTCACCCTCACGGCAGATGGTGCACAGCAGGCAGGACTGCAGGCCGTTGGCGTGCCCCGTGTAGGTCCCTGTGTCACACGCCTCACACTCGCTCTGGGTGTGGGGGCTGCTGCACGGCTTGTGGACATAGTGGCCTGTGCAAGAGGTTGGGGTGCGGTCAGACCCACCAGGCACGCCCGGCGCCCCAATGTGCGGCCTCCACGCCAGGCCCTGGGCTGGCCTCTCCGGGGAGAAAATGCAAATCCCTGTCCCTGGGCATCAGCATTGGAGTAATCTCTGCCTGTCACCAGGTCGTGGAAATGACGAAGCAATTGCTCCCCGACAGCTGTGTGGTGGGGCACCCGGGACCCCGACCCCACCCAGGACACACCTCTGAGGCCCCCAGGACGCGCCTCTGGTCCAGGGTCAGTCAAGGCGGCAGGACCCCAGCCCAGCGTCCAGGTCGCCATGGGGTCCCAGGGCCCAGCCCGGAAGGCCCCGAGGTGGACACGTGCTCCGCTGGCCAGCATGTGCCCGGCCGCTTCCTCCCTGCGGCCCCGTCAGAGCCATGGCTGGACGTGCATTTGGGTCGGGCCCAGCGGACAGAACCCGCCCCCACTCACCTGCGGGGCAGCGCTGGCAGCAGCGCCTCCCAGACCAGTACTCGTCGGGCCCGCACCTGCTGCCCGGGCTCAGGCTCGCCGCGCTCAGCTCCAACCACAGGTTGCTCGAGGGGCTCAGGGTCAGCTGCAAAGACGGGAACCGTGTTTCACCGCGTGGACTGAAGGGTCCCAGGTTCGATTCCAACTCAATCCCCAGCCCTGGTCTGGGCGCGTGCAGGAGGCAACCAATGGATGCATGTCTCTCTCCCCGTCTTCCCTCCCCCTCTCGCTGAACGTCAGCGGGAAACGGGTGAGGATGAACAGGCACCTCGAAGCCAAGGCCGTAGCCCATTCTCGTTCGAGCGCTTTAAAAAATGACCGTTTCAGCGCGGTCATCTCACTGTAAGTCGTGCGAGGCCAGATGTGTATGTGCAAATGGAATATTAAATTCGCCTCCCTCCAAAGCAGACACGGCGAAAGGCAACGATGTTCTAAACCCCAGGACAGAGCCCCTCACCCAGGCACAGGCCCCGAGGCCACTGTCAGCCAAGGTGCAGGTTTCATGCAACTGTTCCCGGCTCCAGGGCTTAGCGCCCGACACAGACAAACAGGAAGAAGCTTGTGGTTCCTATCGATTTTAAAAGACTCTGGACCCTGCTCTCACGCTTTGGTGAGGAACCTCTGGGAGCCAGCTCCCTGGGGGCCGGCCGGTGAGGGGGGGACGTGGGGGACACTTTTGGGGGTGAGGGCTGCACCCACTCTCCTGCAGGGATGTTTGCACTCACCGTGAACACATGTCAAAATGCCAAACTGCACATTTTTCTTGGCCACATGATAGAAAGATTTATTAGAACAAATTCCATGACGAATCATATCAAAGAACCGTTTTCTGAAAGATGCTCACAGACCACCTGGGCACAAACACGGAGGAGCCTCCGCGAAGCCAGACAAGTAAGTACTGACCCCAGGTCGGGCTGGAGCGGGACACAAGTCTATGAATAAAGAAAGTGTATGGCGCCCTGGCTGGTTGGCTCAGTGGATAGGGCGTCGACCTGCAGACTCAAGGGTCCAGGGTTCAATCCCAGTAAAAGGCACAGGCCCGGGCTGCAGGCTCCATGCCCAGTGTGGGGCGTGCAGGAGGCAGCCAATCAATGATTCGCTTTCATCACTGATGTTTCCATCTCTCTCTCCCTCTCCCTCTCTAAAATCAATAAAAAAAATCTATTAAAAAAAAGTGTATGGGGATCCCGGGGTGGGTGCGCGTGGAGAGGGCGTCATGGCCGGAGGAGCCGTGGCCAGGGCGTGTGTCCGGGCGGCTGCGGGCGCTGCGTGGGGCATGCGGGTGGGGCCAGGACGAGCTCCTCCTCCGAGGGGCTCCGCAGGCTCTCGGGTGGGGCGCCGGCCAGGCCCTGGCACCCAGTGTGAACGCAGCCAGGACCCCGTGGCCTCAGCCCAGCCTCCGTGACTCTCCCTCCCCCCAAGCCGGTCCCCTGCAATCGACACGCGTGCAGACGACGGGAGTGGGGGGTGCCTGGTGCACCCACAACACTCTGGTCGAGGGGGCACCCCAGCCCCCCAAACGGGCTCTTTGGTTTAACAGCGGTTCTCAACCTGTGGGCGCGACCCCTTTGGCCGTCGAACGACATTTCACAGGGGTCGCCTAAGACCATCCTGCGTATCAGATATTTACATGACGATTCATAACAGTAGCAACATGACAGTGATGAAGTAGCAACGGAAATAATTTTCTGGCTGGGTCACCACATGAGGAACTGTATTTAAAGGGCCACGGCATGAGGAAGGTTGAGAACCACTGGTTTAGAGGGTCCAGAAACACAGGCGCCCAGGAGGGGCCACCTGGCATGTTCCTGGCGACAGAATCCTGAGAAAGCGAACCTGCCCCTGGGGCTTGCCCGCCGCGGAGCAGGCCCTGCACAGGCAGCGGTGCCGGCTGGTGGGGAGCAGGGTGGGCCTGTGTGTGCAGCTGCGAGGCGGCCGGCACTTTAACTCCACACTTTAAACCTACCGATTACTCCTCAATAAAGCTGTTACAGCACCGTCCCCCAACCACAAACAAATGAATACAGCGGGGCAAAGGGCAATAGGACACATGTAATACCTTAATCAATAAAGAAAAAAAAGTATAAAAAAGAAAAAGAAAAAGAATTCATTACCATGGCCCCATGGCCTCCCACCAGCATCGCGGCCCCGGGGATGGGGAGCATAAGACATTTTGGGGGGCTGGCAATCTGAATGTGTCCCAGTAACCTGCTCGCTGTTGCTCAATCTTGCGAGCTGATAATTAACTCCATTTGTGATAAAAAAAAAAAAAAATAGGAGGCTAGCGCCTGACTTTGTACCAGTGTCCCAAATGCACATTCCGTTCAGGGTCCCCTCCGTCCCCATCTGGTCTCGCAAGAGCTGTTTACCTGAATGTGCCCAACCCGCGGGGCCCCGACCCTGGGATGTTACAGCTCAACCTGTGGGTCGCGACCCTTTGGGGGTCAAACGACCCTTTCACAGGGGTCGCCTAAGACCATCGGAAAACACATATATAATTACATATTGTTTTTGTGATTAATCACGATGCTTTCATTATGTTCAATTTGTAACCATGAAAATACATCCTGCATATCAGATATTTACATGACGATTCATAACAGTAGCAAAATCACAGTGATGAAGCAGCAGCGGAAATAATGTTATGGTTGGGGGTCCCCACAGCATGAGGAGCTGTGTTAAAGGGTCGCGGCATTGGGAAGGTTGAGAACCACTGGCTTAGCGGGAGGGAGGTCAGGGCGCCCTCCAGGATGGAATTAACTACAGTCTAAGTTAACCATCTGATTGGGGGGGGGGGGAGTCCCTACAGAAGCTGGGGGTTGGGGAACAGAGAGGCTCAGGAGCACATGAGGAGAACATCTCACTGTCCACGGGGCTCAGGACCTGGATCTTGGGGTCCCTGGACCGGCAGCTCTTTGAATGAAGGCTTTTCCTGAAACCTCAGTGTCCAACTGTCTCTTCCGCGCCAATTCCATAAATTCCGAATCCATAGCGCGGTGGGAGGACGTGGGCCTGGCCGTGCCCGCCCAGCCCCCGGGGTCACCATCCGGTCCCCACACCGCCCGGGGCAGGGGCCGCGGGGGCCTGCGCTGTCCCCGCGCTCGGCTCAGCCACGATGCCCTGCGCGCGGAGCCTGGGTTCGTGGAGTGCCCGGCCCCCAGCTGCGCCCCGAGCTGCTCCCCGCCCCAAGCTGCTCCCCGCCCCGAGCTGCTCCCCACCCCAAGCTGCGCCCCGAGCTGCTCCCCGCCCCGAGCTGCGCCCAAGCTGCGCCCCGCCCCAAGCTGCGCCCCGAGCTGCTCCCCGCCCCGAGCTGCTCCCCGCCCAAGCTGCTCCCCGCCCCGAGCTGCTCCCCACCCCAAGCTGCGCCCCGAGCTGCTCCCCGCCCCGAGCTGAGCCCCGAGCTTCGGGGGCCTGGGGTGCGGGTGCAGCTCGCCCTCCCGACTCTGGAACTCAGACTCCGTTCTGCCCCCTCCCGGCCGGCGGGGTCTTCCCTCCCGGAGCCCAGCCGCGCACCCACCGGTGTCCCGAGGAGCAGGAGCCGGGGCGGCGGCGGCAGCGGCAGCAGGAGCAGCAGCAGCAGCAGCGGCAGCGACATCCCGGCCATGGCGCTCCTCGGGGTCCGGGGGGCGCGCAGGACAGTAAGACGGGGACGCAGCTGAGAGCAGCCCGTTTTATGGCCGGTCAGCGGGGCGGGCGCCTCCAACCCCCGCCTCCGGGTCCGCCCCCCTCCGCCCCCTCCGCCCTCTCACAGCCCCCGGTGCCTCCGCACCGCGCCGCCGGCCCGCCCTCCCCGCCCGGGGCGGCTGGACGGTGAGTGAGGCGCGTCCGCACCCCTTTTGTAGCCGCCACGCCTCCCGCCCCTGCGAGGGGTCACCAAGCCCCACTGCCCCTCCCCCTTCCTCCCCGTGTCCGGCTGCGGGAGCGGCAGGTGCGCCCTCCGGGGGCGGCACCCGGGCTCCAGCCCAGATTTTTCACTTGTACTTTCCAGGGGGAGGAGGGGCGCCCACACCCTCCGTCCTGCCTCCTGGCCCTCGCCTCACAGGCGGGCCTGCGGCTCAGTGCCCGCTCCTGCCCCGGCCCCTCCAGCCCCAGACAGCGCCCGGCTGGCACGGAGTCCGCCCCCAGAGGAGCCCTCGTTCCCAGAAACCCCCAAGAAGACACCAGGCAATGTGTGTGTGTCCTTTATTTCAAGGATGGAGCACAGACGTGACCCCGAATGGGGGGACAACAAGAACATGGATACAAAGTCTGGCCATCGGCTCAGAGGGCGCGGCCACCAAGTTTAAGGCTCCGTGTGTACCCACCGTGCAGGTGCTCACACACGCACACGCATGCACACGCACATGCACACACACGACACACACACTCCCACAGGCACACGCACACTCCCACACGCACATGCACACACACGACACGCACACTCCCACACGCACACGCACACTCCCACACGCACACGCACACACACGGGGCACGGACACAGGAACAGGGGCCCCGCGCTGCCTAAAACATTGCAATCGTGTCTATCTAAAAAGTGTGGAGCCCTGGCCGGTGCGGCTCAGTGGACGGAGCATCGGCGCCCGGGCTGAAGGGTCCTGGGTTCGATTCCGGTCAAGGGCTGCAGGCTCTGCTGCAGGCTCTGCTGCAGGCTCCGTCCCCAGCCCTGGCCGGGGTGCGTGCGGGAGGCGACCAGTCCATGTGGCTCTCTCACATCCATGTTTCTCTCTCTGTCTCCCCCCCGCCCCCCACTCTCCCTAAAAATCAATGGAAAAATATGTGAGGATTAACAACAAGAAGCTCAGAGCGGGAGAGCACGCATCAGCCCAGCCCAACAGCCCCCGTGTCCCGTGTGGGCAGCTGAGCACACCAGCCTCTCCCTGGCACCGCGGTCACGTGTCCCCACCGCCTACAGGACCGGCTGCCCTGCACTTCTCACGGAGCATGTGTCCAAGCAGCACACGGGCAGCGTGAACCCCACGAGCCGAGTCAGGGGGCCCCAGGGTCCCGGCCGAGGCCGCTCCAGGCGACAGGGACAGGGTCTCAGGGGCGACAGCCTGTGCCTCAGGCCCGAGGAGGCCCTGGGGGCCCCGGCTGGCTCCTCCCCCTGCAGCCCCGCTGGGATGGGACTGTCTGACCCTGGCAGGCCCTCCTAACCCCCCACGCCAGGCCCCGGCAGGTGGACGCTGCGCCGGAGTGAGAGGCAGTGACCAGGAGCGGGCACCAGGCAGTGGCCTGTGGCGGGAGCATCCAGGCCGGCGCTGGGCAGGGCCCTGCCGAGAGGCCAGCCCCTCCCCCGGGGGCGCCGGTGGCCGCCAGGTCCCTCCTGCTGTCCTCCGGCTGCCGGGACCCCTCTGTCCACCGCGGCCGAGCTCGGAGTGTCCGTCCGCCTGCCTCCCCGGGGCTGGTAAAGTGCTGGGTGCCGGGCGGGTGGCGGGAGGCGGTGGCGGGTCTGCAGGTGACGCCGCGTCCCGCGGGGCTCTTAGGTGAGGACGTGGTTCATGAGCAGCTGGCAGGCCAGGAGCACGCAGAGCAGGCCCCAGGCGCGTGGGCTCTGCAGGAGGCCCGGGGCCACCGCCCGCCGCGCCCTGGCCGAGGCGCTGAGCATGGCCGACAGGTGCCTGCAAGGACAGGGCGGCTCAGCCAGGCCGGCCAGAGGGACGCGCGTCCACCCTCAGGGGCGCTGGCCGAGGGGAGGCGGGCAGGGGCGGGCACCCAGAGCATGTGCTCGAGGGACCGGGACCCGGGTCAGTGCCAGGGGAACTGGACCCCTCCCCTTCCCCCCCTTACGGTGAGATGGGTCCCACCCCAGCGCCATGTGTCGGAGCCCTGACCCCAGGACCTGCGTGGGGCCGCGTTTGGAGAAGGGCCTTTAACGGGAAGATTAAAGTCCAATGAGGTCATGGCTGGGCCCTCATCCAATGGGACTGTCCTCACAAGCTGAGGCCAGGACGCACCGAGGGACAGGGAGGGGCCGTGGGGACCCCAGGGAGAGGCCGGTGTGAGCCACGTCTGCGGGACTTATGTTGCGTGGCCCCTGGACATGCAGAAGCTGCCCTGACTCTGAGCTGCGGGCAGGCGACTGCGACAGGCTCTGGGCTGTCCTCCAGGTCCCGGCCTGTGTCCGGCCTCTGCTCAGAGGGCCCTGGGTGCCGACTCAACGGGGCTCCTGCTGGCCCTCGGCCCCGCACCTCCTCGGCCCCGCACTGCCCGCTGGCCGCCCACCGAGCAGCAGCTCACACAGGATCCCCGTGGCCGCCGTCCTTCGAGGGGCAGAAGCCCAGGCGTCCTCCTGTGCCCCCACGGCACCCGGACCCGGGAGGGTTCCAGCTCCCAGCGGCCGCCATGCATGTCCCCTCCGTGTCCCCCGCCCGGCTCTCGGGTCCCGCCCTCTCCTACCTGTGCAGCTCCTGCTGGGCATCCCGGATGGACAGCACGGCCTCGTGCAGCGCCTGCAGCCGCCCGGCCTCCTTCCCGCACCGCGGGCACGCGCTCTCGCTGCCTGGGGGGCACCGCCAGCCACAGGACCAGGGCACGAGGGGACACGCAGGGGAGGGGAGAATGGAGGATGAGCTGGGATGTCGGGGGGCAGTGAGTGGGGTCCCGGGGTGATGCCCAGCTTGAGCCCCTGCCTGCCTCACGGGAGTCCTGGGAACAGAGCTACCAGGACCAGGGGGCAGGGAGAGGCACGGGGGACCTTTCAGGGGGACCCCAGGCTCAGCTGCCCGGGAGACAGAAATGGCCAAGGGGGCTCACCCCTGCGGAGGCGGGGACAAGAGGGTCCCGGCCGAGGGACACCCCCCGACCCCCCCCACCCCCGTCAGCCATGGGCAGTGCCTGCCCTTGAGCACAGGGTTGGGGAGCCCAGCCGCCTGCCACACCCTCGTCTGTCCTGGGCTCAGGGAGGCCCCTGAGGCCACTGGGGTGGGGGGTCGTCCTGGGCACTGCCCCCCAGAGGTGCCCTCCCACCTGCCCACCCTGCAGAAGGGCCTGCTCACCGGGGACAAAGTCTCCGTCCCCATCGTCGTCCGAGAGCTCCGGGCAGGACTCGGGCGTGGAGCCGCTGCTCTCGGTGACCTGGCTGTGGCCGGAGGGCTGGTCGCTGGCCTTGCGGAGTCGCCGGTCAGGGCCCGGCCTCTGCAGGGAAACGGAGGTGCTGGGCTGGGAGCCCCCCACACCCCCCGCACCCCACGGGGACCTGCTGAGGGTGCGCTGCCAGGGGAGCCTGCAGCACTCGGCTGGCCAGGACCCACGTGGTACCGTGGAGGCCATGCAGACGCCGCTCAGAAAGCCTGGCCTCCCGCCCTCCCCCCTCCCCCCCTCCCCGCTCCTGCCACCCTCCAGGCCCCGCATCGGCACCTGCTGCCCCGCCCGCCCCCGGCCGTCCTGAGCTCAGTGTCCTCCCCGGGAAGGGACCAGGCGCTCACCCCTGAGGGCGCCCTGGGGCCCGTGGGCACCGAGTGTCCTACCAGCCCTGGCGCCTCGGGTCCCATGGGGAGGGCGGGCAGGGACACGGCGCGGCCCACGGGGGGCCCTGCTGGGGGGTGAGAGGGCGACAGGCAGGGGGCAGAGAGGAGGCAAGGCGGGGGGAGCAGCCTGACTGCCCCCCTCGCTGCCGAGGACGCCCCAGCAGGGCCCTGGGTGCTGACCTGGCGCCTGGGCCCTGGGCTGCCGCCCAGATGGCCTTGTGGGGGCCGCCTCTCCCGCTGCAGGGTGCGCAGAGCCCCGTCCTGCTCAAACTGGGCCAAGTCCTTCCGGGGGTCCCAGGGGCTGTGGCTGCGGGGCCAGAGGGTGTCCGTGAGCGGGGGCCGTGCTCCTCAGGGGGAGGGGATGCCATCCAGCCAGAGCCCCCCACCGAGGACCCCTGCCGCCAACACCGCGTGCAGGGGCCGCACACAGGACAGCCGGGAGCCCCGATACGGCCCTGCCCCATCCCTTGCTCCTCCGGGGGAGCAGGAGCCCCAGGTCTCAGGCCCAGGGCCAGACCGGTGAGGGCAGTGCCGGTCCCGCCCATCCCGGGCCCGGGCCCCCGCCCGCCGCGCTCACTTCTCGAAGCGGTAGCGCCACTCCTGGGTGGCGGGGTCCAGGTGGAACAGCCGGGGCGCCCATGGGGCCAGGCGCTGCTGCTGCTCCCGGGTCCGCTGCCGCTGGGCCTCCTCCAGAGCGAACTTCTCCCGCGTGGCCGTGTGCTGGTCACCCTCCCTGATGGCCCTGGTGACGTGCTGCCACAGCCTGCGGGCGGGCACCGCTCTGAGCCGGGGGCCTGGGCGGCCATGCCCCCCCCAGTGTCGGAGGGGCGGCTTAGCACACTCTCCACTTGATTGCCCCCAGCGACAGGGAGCTCACTGCCTCTCGGCGCTGTGTCTCCTGGGACACTTTTTTAAACATAAACCCCATTTTTAAAATTAGATTCAACGACCCAGCTGGGGTGGCTCAGTGGTTGAACACTGACCTATGAACCAGGAGGTCACAGTGGGATTCCAGGTCAGGGCACAGGCCCGGTTGCAGGCTCAGTCCCCAGTAGGGGATGTGCAGGAGGCAGCCGATCCACGATTCTCTCTCCTCACTGATGTTTCTCTGTCTCTCCCTCCCTCCCTGGGGTCTGTTCGCATAGATGTTGTCCCATGTGAGGGAGAGGTCCCTGGGGACCAGGTGAATACACCGGCCTCTCCACGGCACCTCAGGAGCCGGCCCTGCGCGCTGGGCACACTCCGTGGCCGCGGAAACTGAATCCCACAGTCGGCACACGGAACAGTAAGTGGGGGTTTCTTCTCTGCTCCCTGCCCGTCCCCTTCCCGGGGTGACTGTTCCACGAACAGAGACAATGGGTCCAGCTGGCAGACGCTTCAAGGTCACGTGACCTTGTCTGAGGGCCCTGACCTGGGGGTCCCTGCCCACACCTGTCCTCTCGGGTGGCTGGGGGGGGGGCATGGGTGGAGGCCACGGGAGGGAGTAATGGGGCCAGGGCGCCTGCCCAACGACGTGTCCGCGGCCACTCACTGCTGGGCCCCACGCGACCGGCTCTCAGGCAGGGCGACCACACCGCCCCGAGGCCGGGTCTTCGCTGGGCTGGAAGGCGCACACGCTCGCCAGCCATCACTCAGGAGAGCTGCCCGGGGGCACTGTGCCCGCCACCCGCTTCCCCGTCCCACCATCTTCCCACCGTCTCACAGGGTCTTCGTTTGAAAGACAAGGAAACTGCGGTTCAGAGGGTGCGACCCCGGGAGGCTCGCAGAAAGCGAAACCTCCCCCAGAAGACAGTAGCTCCCGCCGTGCACACCCCCCGCAGGGTAAGCTCCCCCCCACCCCCAGCTCACCCTCCCAGCAGGGCCCACCCTGGGGCCGCTGGTCACCCAACCAGCTCTTCCCCTGCTCCCCTCCCCCGCAGGACCGCTCCCCTGGGAGGGGGGCACCCTCCCTTCCAGCGACGCCCTGGGACTTGCTTGCAGCCCCGCCCACTGGGAGAGCAGCTGCCCGTCGGCTCGCCCACGGGGGTCAGCGGTCCTGCAGCCTCACCGCTCCGACTCCAGCGCCGTCTGCTCCTCCAGAAGCACCGTGCGCAGCTTCAGCCTCTGCCCGCGCACCTCGGGGCTCGGGTTCCAGAAGAGCTGGGCGCCGCCACGGCCCTCCTCCCTGATGAACACCTCGCCGTCCTGCGGCAGAGGCGGCCGGTCAGCGGGCCCCAGGCCAGCCCGGCCAGGCCCCTCCCGCCCCCGCCGGCCCCAGGGCGGCCTCTTACCCAGCGCCCCGAGAGATGCGCCAGCACCTCGTCCCCCGACGTGATCCTGCCGGAGATCTGGTTGATGCTGGCGCTGCCCCCAAAGAACGGCTGAGGGGACGGGTGTCCGTGAGGGCGGCGGCCTCGCCACAGACCCCGGGCCCTCGCTGTGGGGCACGGAGTGGGCACCCTCCCGGGGGGACAGGAGCCCGGTGGGACGGGCCCCCAGCTAGAGGCGGCCACTGGCCAGTGCCTCATCCTGAGCTCAGAGATGCGGGGGGTGGGGGTGCCCCCCAGGAGGGCAGGTCCCAGCTCCCCTGCGTGGCCTGCGGGCAGCGCCTGCCCTCCCGGAGATGCAGAGCTGCTCCCCCAGGCGCACTTGCTCAGGAAACCAGCTCTGGGGCACAAAGAGGGCGGGAGGGGTCCGCAGCCCCCCCCCCCCGCAGCCCCCCCCCCCCCCCCCCCCGTCCTCTGCAGCCCGGGCCCTGCCTCCACGGCCCTCTGTGCGCTGCAGGGGCTGCGCCGAGCTACCTTGAGCTTGAACTCCAGCTCGGCCTGGAAGTGGCTCTTCTTGCACTCGATGGTCACCCGGCCGCCCAGCTCCATGGTCATGGTGCCGTACAGGATCCCTGCAACACAGCGGGCAGGGGTCAGCGGGCCCGGGCAGGCGGGTGGGGAGGACGGAGCTGCGGGGAGTGGAGCCGGTGAGCTGGTTCCTCCGTGCCCCCCCCAACCCCCCACTCCCGGCAACGGGGCCCCCACCACCATTGCTCATGTGAGGTGCCCGTGCAGGAGACGCCCCACCCGGTGCTGGGTCACCTTGGTTCCCGCCACAGGTCCTGCCCAGCGTGGGCTCCTGCGGGCGGCCAGGCAGGCGGGGTCTCCCCCGCTCACAGCGGCCTGGACAGCCGATCGCATGACTGTAACTAACACGCAGGTGACCTAAGGCCCGAAGGGGAGAACAGGCCTCCGGCGCGGGCCGCGGGGCTTGATCTAAACACGCGGCTCCGCTCGGAAATGCTGAGACTGGGGCCACACTGTCCCCTTCAGGGGAGCCGCAAGCAAGCGACGAAATAGCAAAAGGCGGGGAAGAGCCGGGGTCCCCCTGGCACCTGCCGGGAGAGCGGGAGGGGCGCTGTGCTGCCTGGGGGCGTGGCCGGGGCGTGGCCGGGGGCGTGGAGTCCGAGAGGGACCCTACCCCTTGGACTACCCGGACACAGTACCTGGTTTCTAGTCCCGAGGCCTGGGGACGCACCTGGGACTGTGCAGGTGAGGAACGCTGTCATGTGCAGAATTATCAAAGAATGAAACGAAAAAGCCGTTTCTAGGAACCCACAGTCATATGACTGAAGGCCCAGAGCAGCCCCGCCTGGGGGGAAACGGCTGCATAACCGCCCGCCCCGGCGGGAGGCCTTCCGGACAGGACAGCCCGGAGGCGCGGCCACGGCCGGTCCATTCCCTGCAGGGCCGGCCACTCCGACTGCGTACGACACGGAGTAATGGCTGCGAGGCCTTCGCCAAAGAAACATGTCCGGCCCGGCCGGTGTGGCTCCGTGGAGAGCGTCGGCCTGCGGACTCAGGGTCCCGGTTCGATCCCGGTCAAGGGCACAGGCCCGGGCTGCGGGCTCTGTCCCCAGGAGGGGGCGTGCAGGAGGCAGCCGATCCGTGATTCTCTCATCATGGATGACCCTCTCTCTCCCTCCCCCTTCCTCTCTGACATCAATAAAAATGTATTAAAAAGAGACATTTCCGTGTCAGGGGAAGATGGTTCAGAGGTCAGGACACGGGCGCTGACAAAGCCTGTAAATTCATAGTCTATTTCAACCTTTTTAAAAATGTATAATAATAAAAGCGTAATATGCTAATTAGACTGGACAGCCAAACGACCTTCTGGATGTCATTCCAGACGTCCTTCCGGACGAAGCTGCGGTGGCAGGAGCCGAGGCAGAGGGGTTAGGGGCGATCAGGCTGGCAGGCGAGTGGTTAGGAGCCAGTGGTCCCAGATTGCGAGAGGGTACAGGCCAGGCCGAGGGATTCCGCGTACACTCCCCCCACCCCCACCCCCACCCCCCCGCAGTGCACGAATTTCAATATACTGATTTCAGAGAGGAAGGGAGAGGGAGATAGAAACATTAATGAATCACTGATCAGCTGCCTCCTGCACGCCCTCCACTGGGGATCAAGCCAGCAACACGCAGGCAAGTGCCCTGACCGGGGATCAAACCGTGACCTCCGGGTTCGTAGGTCGAAGCTCAACCACTGAGCCCTGCCGGCCGGGCAAATAATGTGAGTTTAAAGGTCACAGTCACCAGGTGCATCCCAGGCCTCCACTTCCCCTCAAAGCCTCCCAGATCCTAAATGAGGCACAACCTCGTCACTAAAAGAACAGCAGCATCTTGGTCTCTTTCAGACACCCCACTTCCCCCCACATCAAGAGACGTATACTCGCAAAGCAAAACAAGTGACTGACTCAACACGGAAGGGGAGAAAGGACTGCGGTTTAGACGTAACGAGAGGGAATCGGGGGAACAAACTCGGTGGCCACCTGTAGAGTCCCCCAGAGAACGTCTAAGGGACTGCTGCTCACGGAGGTGTCGAAGCAAACCCCGTGTTACAGGCGCGCCTCCCAGCCAGCTGGTCCGCACACACCTCCTCGAAGCAGTTCCCGCATCCACACGGGCACAGCCTCTGCGAAGCCGGGCCCCTCTCACGCCCACAGGCCTCTGTCCTGCCTCAGCTCCCTGCTGCCCAGCCCGCCTCCGGGCGCCCGATCTTGCCCCTCGGTGAGCCCTGGGCCCTACATCAAAGGCCACCTGTTGCGTGGCTCTCTTCTTCCAGACCCAAAACAGAACAGCTGGAAGGAGAGACCCCCGGTGCGGGAGGAGGACCTCCTAACCCCGGGGCCCTGCAGGCCGCCCGCCCTGCTGTGTCTGCTGTCATCAGATCGGCCTTTCCCTCCTCTCAGGGCGGCGGCCTGCGCCTGCAGACGCAAGAGACCTCCCCTTCCTGCGCTCCACCGACTCACAGCCTGACCCCACCGGCGGCTTTTACTCAGTCGGGAACCTACCCGCCCCTGGGGGGCTGCCGGCCACACACTGGGCTCAGCCCACGGTGAGAGAACGCCATGCAATTCCTTGAGCTCTCCGTGTCTCTTGGCCTCGCTGCAGGGATCTGACAATAGGGATGCGCCCACGTGCAGGCCGGGAGCTGTGAGGGGCTGTGGGGGGGCTGGCGGAGAGGGAGGCTGGCGGGGGGGGGGGGGAGGGCTGTGGGATGGTGTTGCCGGAAGAGCCTTGATTGTGCTCACGGTGTGAGGACAGCACGGGGCTGTGGTTAGGAAGGATCCTTGTCTTTGGGTGACGCAGTGACAGCAGGTGCCCGGCTGTGGGATGTGCTCCCATCAGTCAGGCGGAGAGTGCGGGCGCAACGGAGCCCAGACTGGGGCTAGCTGTGCTGCGGGTGGCACCCCACAACAAACCGGTGAGGAAAATGTAGAATGCTGTTTGAGGAGACAGAAGGAAGCTGGGAAGGCAGGGGCAGGACCAAGTGGGGGGAGGACTGGGACCCAGCTTAGAAACTTGACCCAACTGGAAAGAAGTAAGAAATGGAGGACCTCAAGAAAGAACAGGAGAAACCAAGATGGTGGTATAGGTTAATGCCAGAGTTTGCTGCCTCGCACAACCACTTCAAAAATACAACTAAAAGACAGAATGGACATCATCCAGAACCACAGGAAGGCTGGCCGAGTGGAAGTTCTACAACTAGGAGGAAAGAGAATAGCATACCGAGACTCAGAGGAGGCGCAGTGCTGAAGTCAAATACTCAGGTGCGGAGGTGTGTGCAGAGCAGGCTGGCGGCTGAGGGCGTGGTTGTCTGTTTCAATCGGGAGGGAGTCTCAGGCTCTGAGCTCCAGTTCCGGGCGAGTCTCTGGGGACCCAGACTCATACGGGAGAAGCAGGACTGTCTGGCTTCAGTCGGAACTCGAAGGCAGCTTTCTCTCGGAGGTTTGCAGCGGTTGCTGGGACTCTGAGAGGCAGAGCCCCTGGGGACGGGACTGAGAGCAGCCATAACTGCTCGCTCCGCCAGCCCTGTAGATCCCCTGGGACCCGCCCCACCCAAGCCCTGCACAGAGGCATCTGCGGGATAGCCTTAGGCAAAGGCTAGATTAGCACCTCCCTAGAGACCCAGCACAGAAGTTCTCCCACTGCAGGCACAGCTGATTCTCATAGCCAGTTGGCCTGGAGGTCAAATCCCGCCAGTACTACCTACCACAATCAAGGCTTAACTACAACAAGACTGCGAACAAAGACCACAAGGGGGTGCACCAAGAAAGCATTAAAAATGTGGAGACAAAGAAACATGACATAAATGGAGGATATAGAGCTCAAAACCGCACTTTTAAGGTCTTTCAATAATTTTCTAGAAACTGCCGATAAACTTAATGAGATCTACAAGAAATCTAATGAGACCCTCGAGGTTGTGATAAAGGACCAACTAGAAATTAAGCATACACTGACTGAAATAAAGAATATTATACAGACTCCCAACAGCAGACCAGAGGAGCGCAGGAATCAAGTCAAAGATTTGAAATGCGAAGAAGCAAAAAACACCCAATCGGAAAAGCAAAATGAAAAAAGAATCCGAAAATACGAAGATAGTGTAAGGAGCCTCTGGGACAGCTTCAAGCGTACCAATATCAGAATTATAGGGGTGCCAGAAGAAGAGAGAGAGCAAGATATTGAAAACGTATTTTAAGAAATAATGACAGAAAACTTCCCCCACCTGGTGAAAGAAATAGACTTACAAGTCCAGGAAGTGCAGAGAACCCCAAACAAAAGGAATCCAAAGAGGACCACACCAAGACACATCATCATTAAAATGCCAAGAGCAAAAGACAAAGAGAGAATCTTAAAAGCAGCAAGAGAAAAACAGCCAGTTACCTACAAGGGAGCACCCATACGACTGTCAGCTGATTTCTCAAAAGAAACTTTGCAAGCCAGGAGGGAGTGGCAAGAAATATTCAAAGTGATGAATACCAAGAACCTACAACCAAGATTACTTTATCCAGCAAAGCTATCATTCAGAATTGAAGGTCAGATAAAGAGCTTCATAGATAAGGAAAAGCTAAAGGAGTTCATCACCACCAAACCAGGATTATATGAAATGCTGAAAGGTATCCTTTAAGAAGAGGAAGAAGAAGAAAAAGGTAAAGATACAAATTATGAACAACAAATATGCATCTATCAACAAGTGAATCTAAGAATCAAGTGAATAAATAATCTGATGAACAGAATGAACTGGTGATTATAATAGAATCAGGGGCATAGAAAGGGAATGGACTGACTATTCTTGGGGGGGAAAGGGGTGGGGGGGATGCGGGAAGAGACTGGACAAAAATTGTGCACCTATGGATGAGTACAGTGGGTGGGGAGTGAGGGCGGAGGGTGGGGTGGGAACTGGGTGGAGGGGAGTTATGGTGGGAAAAAAGAGGAACAAATGTAATAATCTGAACAATAAAGATTTAATTAAAAAAAAAGAAAAAAAAAGAAATGGAGGACCTTGACAATGACTCCAGGTTTTGTCACTGTGCAGAATACAGTCAAACACAGCTGCAGGTAAATATTCCACCCTTTGTTCTCCCTGCGTGATCTACAATAATAATCTGCTTCGTGTTGATATTTACTGCTGTGTTGCTGACAATTACCTGAAAGAGAAGTTGGGGTGCTTCCCTGGGCTGGAAAAAGTTTAGCTACATCAGAAAGCAGGCCTAATTAAGCAAGTTTATATCTATCAAAGGCTAAGTTGACTCGTGCATGCGTGATACATATAAAGCTCTCGCTAGCGCCAATCACATGCGTGTGTTTTGATCTGTCATTGTCGATCTTGAATTTGGTTGACACTTCTATAGAGAAAGGGCGAATAGCAACATTAAAATATTCTTCTAATTAATTTCCTTTCACTGTGCACAAATTAGTGCACTGGGTCACAGTTATTAATAATGAACTACAACGTTCACTAATGACTGGCTACTATAGTAGTGTTGCATTCATTTCCCTTACGAGCCTTACGCGCAGGCGCACCATTTCTCTCCACTAACACTAGCAGCGAATGTTTTAGCAGCCGATGGCCAAGTCATTAGTCTCGGACTGACTTGTTGGGTGTGCGCAACAGGAAATATTTCGCTTTCGGAGAACAAGAAAAATAGGTTTATTTGTGTGACGCTTATTAATTTGTGCAGTTAATCAGTGTCTGGTCAGTGAATGTTCAAGAAAAAATATTAATTTTTATTACAATGTTCTATTATGTTAACGGTGACTCATTTGTTTCAGCCCTTTGCGTCAGCATGTCTCTATCGGAATAAACCACGTTTCTGTGAGAATGGAAGCTTTTGTTTTTCTGTGGCCACAGACACTTACACCTGTTTGTGTGGCCCGTGTGAGCCTGGGAGTTTGACGGGCTTGGTCTACGGGCTTGGAATACGATAAGACACCTCCCTGGGGCCTGTGCCCTGACTGTCTCCTGAAGAACTAACAAAGCCCCCCCCCCCCCCCCATGTCTCAACTTCAGGCCCCAAGCCCCTCCCCTCCTGGCCTGAGGCTCTGAGAGAGGAGCCCTTGTTGCCCTTTTGGCCTCGCACTGACCGGCCAGGCACCGGGAAGTAAACGTGAACTTTCTCTCTGCTTCTGTCTCTTCTCTCCGTTGTGAATTCTGCCACAGCTCACCTCTCTGCCCCCCCCACCCCCCGCCCCAAAAAACACACAAAAAACCCGAACACAAGGTCCGAGTATAAACAGGCAGGTTGGAAATGGAACCACGTAGAACTTTTAGGGAAAAACACACACAGAACTTCAACACTGAGCTCAGGGCCGCCAGCGTGGAAGGCCCCGATGATCCAGAACGCAAAGAGGCGCGAGGCCGGAGAGGCGGAGCGCGGCGAGGGTTTCACGCACGGTTCCGACCGACCCACGTGGGGCGCCTGCCCGCAGGGGCCATGTGCCGTTTAAGGGGGGCAGTTCGGGAGTGAGTTATTCACAGTGAGCCTTCTGCATTTCTTACGGTTCTAGGGGCCTCGTCTACAGAATATAAATATATACTGTGACACATTTATGCATTTCCGGTCTCTATTACATGTTTTGAAACATTGTTTGCTATTTTTTCCTATCACTTCATGTTATTATTTTTTTAACAGTTTCTTAGTGATTTCTTCCCCAGGACTCCCACCGTCCTTCCGTTCTTTGGTTTTCTCCTTCGTGGACGCCATGTTCTTGGGAAGCTGGTTTGGACCCAGTTTGTGGCCTTTGAGGCTTCCTCCACGTGAATAGGGGTTCGCTTTTTGAATAATGAGAATTATACGTCACGGGGGGCGGGCATTGGGATTTTGGAGACGCTTAGGTGGGGCGTGGCCAGAAAAAGGCCGGGGACCTGGGGCCGCTGGTTTAACATATCTAACTGGAAGTCACGAGGATGAGGCGGTATTCCAAGAATGGCAAAGAAAAGAAAAAGAAGAAAAAGGAGAATGGCTAAAAAACTTCCAGACCTGATCATGAAGCATAGTGGTCCCTCCTTTGGGAAAACTGCTGTTTGAACTACTCTGTAATCCTTAGTCTCTCTTCTTTTAAAAAAAAAAAAATATATTTTATTGGTTTTTTACAGAGAGGAAGGGAGAGGGATAGAGAGTTAGAAACATCGATGAGAGAAAAACATGGATCAGCTGCCTCCTGCACACCCCCCACTGGGAATATGACTGCAACCAAGGTACATGCCCTTGACCAGAATCGAACCTGGGACCCCTCAGTCCGCAGGCAGACGCTCTATCCACTGAGCCAAACTGGTTAGGGCTATTCTTAGTCTCTTATTCTATAGATCAACTCTGTTATTTTTAGGCTGTAAAATAACTTTGTTTTTAGCTTGGATAATAGAAAAGATAAACTTAATTGTCTGACCTTGCAAGCTAGCCATCTAACTGATACGCTGATATTGACGCCAGGTGCCTGTAGAGACATGGCACTCAAGGTTACAGGTGTCTGTATAGATACGATATGTATTCAAAGTTACAAGTTGTCTGTATAGATATGACAGGTGTTTGCGAGATATGATATGTACTCAAGGTTACAAGCTGTCTGTAAAAATAACTGACACAAGGACCTAAGAAAGATATAAAAAGAGAATGCTTCCTCCGTTGCGGGTTCAGACTCTGACAGAGGTGATCTGCTCTGAACCTGCGCGCAATAAAGATGACCCCTAACTAATCGGCTGATAAAGGTGTCTTGTCCAGCTCGCTGATCTGCGATACAGCAATCAGAGCCAGGAAACCTTAGATTGAAAAAGTTCAAACAAGCCCTGGCCGGGCAGCTCAGTGGGTTCGAGCGTCGTCCCAATACCCAAGGTCAGGGGTTCGCTCCCATCAGGGCACATGCGAGAATCGGCCAATGAACGCACAGATAAGGGGAGGAGCAAATCCGGGCCTCTCTGCAATCAATACACAGAAGTTCAACAAGTTTAAACCTCCCAAAGCCCTCCAACAGCAAGAATAAAATGAAACCCAGAGGGCTGCCGGTTGGCGCCGCGGACAGAGCGCCGGCCTGAGGACGGAAGGGCCCTGGGATGGATCCCGGTCAAGGGCACGGACCTCGGCTGCAGGCTCGATGCCGGCTGGGGTCAGGGCACATGAGGGAGGCATCCAGTCGCCGATCTCTCTCACACGGTGTTTCTCTGTCTCTCCCCCTCCCTCCTGTTACCCAGGAGGCCAAGTGGCAAGGGCTTATCAATACATGCACTGGGTCATCTGGGAACCCAGATGGGCGGATGCCCAACATGGCGCCAGCAGCCAGGGACGGGAATCGGCGATCCTAAAGGGCTCCAGCGGGCTTTTTCGGGGGGGGGGGGGGGGGGGTCCGGATCCCAGGCGAGGCCACGGGAAAAGTTACTGTTTTTAGCCAATGGAATGTGTCCGGGGAAGCGAAAGCGAAGGTCGGTTGCGAAATGATCTAAAGGTCAGTTTCTCAGAGGAGGGGACGAACCAGCAGGAGAAACCGGGAGCTACCGAGGCAGGAAGAGGTGGGGGGTGGGGAACTCACGCAAGGAGCCCGTCTGCACGCCCACCACTCACTCCGCCCGACTCTACCGCCTTCTGAAAAAGGCCAAGCTGTGGAGACGGAAGGCGAGTGGCTGGGGGCGGGGAGAGGGGGGCCGGACAGGGGAGTTCATCTGTCCGGCCAACCAGGGCGGACTTCCAGGTGGCGCGACTGCTCTGTGGCTTCCTAATGGCGAAACGTGACGCGAGGCGTTGGTCCAAACCCACAGCACGTGCGGGCAGAGGGCGAACCCTGCTGTGAACTGTGGACGTGAGTTAATAGTGAAGGGGCAGGCCCTGGCCGGCTTGGCTCAGTGGACAGAGCGTCCGCCTGCGGACTGAAGGGTCGTCCCAGGTTCGATTCCGGTCAGGGCACAGGCCCGGGTTGGGGCTCGACCCCCAGTAGGGGGCGTGCATGGGGCAGCCAATCAATGATTCATCACTGATGTCTCTCTCTCTCTCTCTCTCTCTCTCCCTCCCTCTCTGAAATAAAAAAATAAACAATAATGTATCAACATCAGCTTGTGTAACACTGATGTGCACTGCTAATAACAGGGGATCCGATCCGTGTGAGATGTGGGGGCGCACATGGGAACTCCGTACTTCCTGCTTAATATTTTCTGTAAACCTGAAATCGCTATAAAGAATAAAGTCCAGCCTGGCCGCCTGGCTCAGTGGTTGAGCGTTAACCTAGGAACCAGGAGGTCCCAGGTTCGATTCCCAGTCAGGGCACAGGCCTGGGTTGTGGGCTGCATCCCCAGTGTGGGGCGTGCAGGAGGCAGCCGGTCCGTGATTCTCTCTCATCATGGATGTTTCTCTCTCTCTCTCTCTCCCTCTCCCTTCCTCTCTGAGATCAATAAAAAAAATCTATTAAACAAGAATAGCTCCGTTAACTAAAAAGTAACCTAAGGAGTCCAAACCCTGGCCTGCTATGCTGAGACTTACACCACGAACAACGGAAGACGCACAGGCAGCTACAGACAAGCATCGAGCTGGCTGACGGCCCAGGATCCCACCCACAGGGGAAGCCTGAGGCCACACAACGTCTCCAAGAGGAGAAGAGGAACACGCCGGATGCGGGCTGAGCTCAGCTCATGGAGGGTGCGGACGGAGTCGCAGCACCTTCCCGTAACCCCACTGAGAGTTCACGCCCAGACGCCTCCCAGGGGCGCAGCCGGGCTGTGCCCGGGGCCCTGGGGGCCTCTCACCTTTGCAGTGGGCGTAGGGCATGGTGAGGGTGTAGTCCTCCGCCCGGTTCAGGAAGGTGAGCGTGGCCTTGCCGTCCAGCAGAGCCGACAGGGAGTTCCCTGCAGAGACAGGCCATGGGGCCGGTGAGCGGAGGGGGCCCTCGGGGCTGGGCCCACCCCCTGCCGATGTCAACAGCACGTGTGGCTGGTGGCACGGAGCCGGCAGCTTCGTCCCGTGACCCTCAGGCAGCCCTGCGGGTGACAAGGGGGAGGCCGGCTCCGCCTGGCTCAAAGTGAGGACTGTTCCGCCCGCGTGGTCCCCGTCCCGCGGAGCCCAGGGGAGGCCTCACCGTAGAACCGGGACTTGGCCGTGACGCTGCCGCTAATGCAGAAGCCGTCTTTCCGGTTGCTGACGTGGAAGGCGGACACGGGCGGGTGGTGGGACACCTGTGGGCAGAGGTGGCTCCTGGAACAGCCCCAGCCGCGGGCAGCCCGCTCCCCTGCCCCCTCCACCCCCCACGCCTGCATCCCTCCTGCACCAGGGCCCAGGGAAGCCTGGCCTGAGTCCTGGGCCCCCAGGCAACTGCATCCCCCCATCGGCCCAGATGCTCAGGGGAGAGGGGGTGCACGCCCCCTCCTGCAGTCTCAGTCATGTGACTGACAGAGACGAGGCCCCAGTGGGCAGAGAGGGGCCGCCGGGAAGTGTGCCCTGGGCTCAGAGCCCCCACTCCCTGGCCCAGGCGCCGGGGCCTTGCCTGCTCGGCGATGTAGAAGGTGAGGCTGTTGGTCTGGGGGTGGAACCAGCTGCAGCGGAAGGTCTCCCCCAGGATTGGGTTGTAGGGCTTCTTGATCCCCTGCGTGAGGAGGGAGGCACTCGTCAGGCTGCGGGGGGGGGGGGGGGGGGGGGGGGGGACCCAGGGCCAGGTGGGGTGCTCGCAGCCCAGGCCCTGCGTCCGGCCGGCCGAGGTCTCCGGACCCACAGCTGGTTTGCCAGCTCCTGGGAGCAGCACCCGTCCGCTTGGGGGACACCGCTTCGCCCTGGTGTCTCCGCTTCTGGTTCCTGGGGGGACCCGAGACCCTGACCCGGTCACCGCCCCCCCCCCCCCCCCGGACTCTGGGCAGGAACAATGGCTTCTGCCCGGCCCGCGCGGCTCAGGGGCTGAGCATTGACCTGTGAACCAGGAGGTCACGGTTCAATTCCAGTCAGGGCACGGGCCTGGGTTGCAGGCTCGATCCCCAGTGCGGGGCCTGCAGGAGGCAGCCGATCCGTGATTCTCTCTCATCATTGATGTTTCTATCTCCCTCTCCCTTCCTCTCTGACATCAATTAAAAAAATTAATAAAAAACAAAACAAGAAAACAACAACAACAGTGGCTTTTACTCCCCTGGCGCTGCCCCCTCCCTCCTGTTCGGCCAGGCTGGCCGCCTCTGTGCTCCCCAAACAGCCCCATCCCATCCCCACTGCAGGGGGGCCTTTTCTAGACGGGAGAGCCCTCCTTCTGGGTCCCCATGTGGTCCAGCTCAGACCCCTGATCTGACGTTGCCGGGCCACACCCTTAAAACCCCCCCTCCCCCCATCACTTGTAGCTGTTGCCTTCACCTCACCCCAGACTGTGGGCTCCTGAGTGACAGCCATCTGCACAAGGCCAGGACGTCACCTTCCTACCTGCCCACAGCTGCCCATCATTCCTCCTCTGCCAAGCTTCCCAGATCCACCTCTGAACTGACCCAGGTGCGCCCCACTGCCCTGTCCCAGCCAGCCTTAGAGAGGGCACCGCCTCCTCCAAGAAGCCCTCCTGGATTTCCCCCTCTGCCCCCACAGCCCAGGTGCTCAGTCTGCCGAGGGCTGTGGGGTCCACCTCTGTGGGGCCCTCGGGCAGACTCAGGCGTCCTGGTTCCACACCCAGCCTGCTGGCTCACCCTGGGCTGGCCCTGGGCCTCCCCGAGCCTCAGTTTCCCCACCTGCACAGTGAATTGTGGAGCCAGAGTTGTGGATTCACACGGTGTCCCAGGGCACCCAGGTCTGTGGCAGGGTGGGGTCCTGGCAGGGACGCAGGCCTCCCGGCACCCCCTGTGCTCCTCTGAGCTGGGTGCGGGTTCTCAAAGGCTCCAGGACCAGAAACCGGGGCCCAGGGTCCAAAGCCCTTTGCTGCCCCATGTGCGTGGCAGCTGTTTCTTCGAGGACCAGGAGCACCTTTGGAGGCCTGGCCAGGCCAGGGGCCCCCTGCAGCCAGCCCAGGCCTGTCCCCCACCTCTCAGTGCCCGGGGCCCCCCTGCAGCCAGTCAGGGCCTGTTCCCCACCTCTCAGTGCCTGGGGCCACCCTGCAGCCAGCCCGGGTCCCCCATCTCTGAGGCCTGGGCCCGGGCCCGGGGGATGATCAGGCTCCTTCAGGGCCGCGTGGGGTAGGGGTCCCCGGGACGGGGTGGCGCCCGCTGGGCTGGGTGGGCCTCTGTGCTCACCTTGGGCTTCTTGTAGAAGCCAGACAGGTACCACCGCAGCACGTGCTTGATGCGGCTGTAGGCGTCGTCCTCCAGCGCGGCCCTGGACAGGCGGATGGACGGACGGACAGATGGATGGACGGACGGATAAAGAGCTCCCTCACTCCGCCTGCACCCCCTCCTGCCCGATGCTCCCGCCCTCACCCCACTCCCTCTGCGGGGGCTCCAGCCGCAGGGCCCTTTGCCTCGCAGCAGCGCAGACAATCAGCTCAGGTGGCCCGCGCCGAGGGGTGGGGGTTCAGGGTACACAGAGGTGCTGGGGCGGCCCCACCCGTGCCCACCTTGCTGGCAGGGACAGTGGGAGGAGGTCAGCACCCCGGGGACCCTTCAGACACCTGGGTGGGTGGCAGGGTGGGCCTGGCAGGGGAGGGCCCGGCGGGGGTGGGGTCCGGGCAGGGAAGGGGAGTGGGCAGGGCTGGGGGAGAGGGGCAGGGCGGGGGGGCGGGCGCCCTCACCGGGACAGCAGGTCGGCGTGGTGGTAGTAGTCGGAGAGCTTGCAGAGGAAGGAGCGGGGCTCCAGCACGAAGGTGGGCAGCACCACGCGGGACAGGTCCATGCCCGGCCGCAGCTGCTTCAGCAGCACCCAGATCAGGCCCTTGTTCTCCTCCGACACCGTCTCCACCTGGGCCGCCTCGCCCAGCTGCCGGCAGAGGGCGTCAGGCTCCCGCAGGCCGCGCGGGGGACGGGGGACGGGGGGAGGGGGGGGCGGGGGGGGCGCCAGGGGCGGGGGGGCAGAGGCTGGGCTCTGGCTGGGCTGTGGGTGGTGGCTGGCCCCCTGGCCTGGCCCCCTGACCCCGACCCTCCCCAGCTGTGTCTCTACCCAGCGGGCCAGCCCCCTCAACCTGCTGCCTCCTTCCTTGCCCACAGGCTGTGCCCCCCAGCCCAGCCCACCTGGGCCCCCCACATCCTCAGCCCGAGCCCGCGGGGCCCTTGCCAGCTCCCGGCTCCCAGCCCCTGGGGCCCTGCGCTCTCCTCCGGGGACCCCAGGCCTCCCCCTCCCCGTGGCTGCTGCAGGGGCGGGACGAGGTGCGGGTGACAGGGCGCGGGGGGCTCAGGGGGGCGGCTCTCACCTCCCCCAGCTCCTCGTGGGCCTGTTCCACGTACGTGGTCCCTCGAGGGGCGGGGGCCTCGGACAGGTCGCTCCCGCTCCCGTTGGTCCTCTGGCTGAGGTCCTGGGCCTCGGCGTCCGAGTCCTCGCCCGCCTCCCTCTCCGACTTGTCCGAGAAGGCGTCGTTCTCCAGGGAGGACCCGTTCAGCCTGGGGGCAGGCCCCGCGCCCCGGTCACAGGTGGGGCCAGGCACCCACCCTGGGCACCCCACCCCGGGCACCCCACCCCAGGCACCTCACCCCGGGCACCTCACCCCAGGCACCCCCACCCCGGGCACCCCCACCTCGGGCACCCCCCCCGGGCACCCCACCCCGGGCGCCTCACCCCGGGCGCCCCAGCCCGGGCGCCCCACCCCGGGCACCCCACCCTGGGCGCCCCACCCCGGGCGCCCCACCCCGGGCGCCCCACCCCGGGCACCCCACCCCGGGCACCTCACCCCGGGCACCCTCACCCCGGGCACCCCACCCCGGGCACCTCACCCCGGGCACCTCACCCCGGGCACCCCACCCCGGGCACCTCACCCCGGGCACCCCCACCCCGGGCACCCCCACTCTGGGCACCCCACCCCGGGCACCCCCACTCCGGGCACCTCACCCCAGGAACTCCCCACTTGGGCGCCCCTCACTATTTTATTTTTAAAAAATATTTTTAAATTAATTTCAGAGAGAAAGGGAGAGGGAGACATAGAAACATCACACACACACACACCCCCACTGGGGATGGAGCCCGCACCAGGGCAAGTGCCCTGACCCGGAATTGAGCCGTGACCTCCTGGCTCATAGGTCGACGCTCAGCCCCTGAGCCCGCGGGCCGGGCCCTCACTAGGTCAGTCCCCGGGCAGCCAGCGTCGGACACTGTGGCCCAGTTTGCAGAGGGCGACGCTGAGGCTCCCAGGTCCCCCTGGAGGGAGGCTCGGTGCCCAGCGGCACCCCCTGTGGCGTTTCCACACACACACACACACACACACACACACACACACACGAGGACGCCCCCCCCAGGATGCAGGGTCCGGGGGGGACTCCCGGAGGGCCGAGCCCCGTCACACCCCCACTCACGGGAACAGGTCCTGGTCGTGGACGGCGGCTGAGGGCAGCAGCCCGCAGAGCGAGGAGGGCGACCCGTCGGGCGAGGACCCGGGCTCCTGGTCGCTGCCAGGCCGGCTGGCGCTGAGCCGCAGGAGGCTGGAGCAGCGCAGGGCCAGCTCCAGGGCGTCCAGCCAGCAGCGGCCTGGGGGGGAGGGGGCGTGAGCCGCCCACAGCCCGGCTCTCCACCCCCACCCCCTTCCTCACCAAGACATCTCTGCCCAGACCCGGAGCCCCGACCCATCCACCTGGACGCCCGCCCGGCCCAGGGAGCCACCCACCCCACCCCACTCCCGGGCCCCTGATCCAGGGGGGCCCGGCTGCGGTGTGTGAGGTTATCAACCTCTCTAACAGCTGGGGAGACAGTGCTACTGTCCACCTCTGCTCACGGGAACCGAGGCTCAGAGAGGTACTGAGGGGCAGGCGCCTGCCCAGGTCTGGCCCAGGACAGCAGGCTGCCTCCTTTTTAAAAAAATACTTTTTAAAATTGATTTGAGAGGAAGAGAGAGAGAGAACATCAATGATGAGCCCTGGCCGGTTTGGCTCAGTGGATAGGACGTCGGCCTGTGGACCAAAGGGTCCCGGGTTCGATTCTGATCAAGGGCATGGACCTCGGTTGCAGGCTCCTCCCCAGCCCGGGCCTTGATTGGGGCTCATGCAGGAGGCAATCCATCGATGTGTTTCTCTCACATCGATGTTTCTCTGTCTTTCCCTCTTCCATTCTCTCTAAAATCAATGGAACAGTACCCTCGGGTGAGGATTCACAAAAAAACAAACAAAAAAAATCTACGATGAGAGAGAATCATGGATCGGCTGCCTCCTGCACGCCCTACGCTGGGGATCGAGCCCGCGACCCGGGCACGTGCCCTGACCGGGAACGGAGCCATGACCTCCTGACGGAATCAACCACTGAGTCACGCCGGCCGGCAGGCTGCCTCCTTCCTGAGTGGCGGTGACAGGGCCTGACCGGGTCCCACGTGTGCCTGGTCTGGAACCCACTGCGGGGCTCACGGGAGACCTGCGAGCAGGTGGGGACTCACCGTCTGACTCAGAGGCCGCCCTGAAGATCAGGTAGCTGCTGGGCAGGGGCTGTGTGATGGAGCCCACACTTTCGCCTTTGGGTCCCTGGGGGGGCACAGACCCACGTCACCCAGGACACGCGGGGCAGGGGGAGCACACGCAGGCATCAGCCACTTAGACACACTGCCCTTCCAGGCCTCGGGGTCCCCGGGCGGGGCCAGGCAGCCAGCCTGCACCTGGCCTGGGGGGGGGCAGCAAGGCAGCGGAGTGGGCGGGGAGCTCTGCCCCCCGACTTGCTAGCTCTGAGCTCCCCGACGTAGGGTGGTCAGAATCGGGATATGCAAGTCCAGGAGGCCCAGTGAAATCAGAATCTCAGAGGAATAAGAAATAACTTGTGGTTTTGTGGGGTTTTTGGGTGAATCCTTTGTGGGAGTATATTTTTCCCATTGATTTTAGAGGAAGCGGAGAGGAGGGGAGAGGGGGAGGAGAGAAGAGAGACACATCAATTGTTTGC
Organism: Myotis myotis; assembly: GCF_014108235.1. Taxonomy (NCBI): domain Eukaryota; kingdom Metazoa; phylum Chordata; class Mammalia; order Chiroptera; family Vespertilionidae; genus Myotis; species Myotis myotis. The sequence continues at coordinate 3,120,328 of NW_023416332.1, read as the reverse complement.
CCCCCGCAGGCCCCCCGCCTGGGAACCAGGGAGCGGATTGAGCCGAAACCCGGGTACGTGCCCTTGACCGGAATCCAACCCTCGGCCCTTCAGTCTGTGGGTCGACACTCTAACCACTGAGCCAAACCGGCCAGAGCAATAACTGCCTTTCTTTAAAAGTTTAAGTATATCCCACGCAACATTTGGGACAGACTGATCCTGAAGGAGCTCCGAGGTCTGTCGGAACCCATTTAACGGGGCTTCCCGGATGTGACCGGGCGCCCTGAGTCCCGGAGTCCTGGGAGGGTGAGGGCTGGGCTGGGAGCCGCCCGCCACGGCCCCGTAACTCCGCCTCCAGGCACCTGTGATCGTGACCTGTGTGTCACTCGGCCTGAGCCCCACGGGTCCTCCACCCCGAGGGCCGGGGGCCATGGCTGATGACCATCGAGAGACCTGACCCAGCCCCCTCCTCTCCCCATCCCCCCGTGGGCAGTGCCCAGCCCATTTGGGACCGACAGCTCACTCCTCGACCCCCTCCAGCCGGGCCACCCAGCAGTGCCCGCGTCCCTCATGGCGCCCGTGTCCCGCGTGCCTCCCCCGGGGCCCAGGCCGCCCCCCCCCCCGGCTCCTCGCGGCACCTTCACGGCCCACACCGACTGGTCCAGCGGGTGGAAGAGCTTGAAGCAGAAGCCGTCCTTCTTGGAGGGCCGCTCCAGCAGCCGGCAGCAGTGCAGCAGGACGGTGCCCACCCACTGGCCCACGTCGGGCGCCTTGTAGATGAGCAGGGCGCCGGGTTTCAGCACGCACCACAGCTTGGTCCAGCTCTTCAGGGTCCCCCGGATCTGCGGGCGGGCGGGCAGGGCGGGATGTCAGGGCCCGGAGGCCGTGCCCGGGGCGTCGGGGCGGCTCGGGGGCGGGCAGAGCAGGGTGGGGCTCTGGCTGCAGGGAGAGGTCTTTTACTTTTTCTTTTTAAAATATATTTGTATTGATTTCAGAGAGGAAGGGAGAGGGAGGGAGGGAGAGAAACATCCATGAGGAGAGAGCATCATGGGTCAGCTGCCTCCTGCTCACCCCACACTGGAGACGGAGCCGGCAGCCTGGGCCTGTGCCCTGACTGGGAATCGAGCCTGGGACCCTTCAGTCCACAGGCCGACGCTTAACCACTGAGCCAGGCCGGCCGGGCGGCTTTGTAAATTTAGATATTGGCCATTTCTTTTCTCATTGTGAAATGCACTCGCTTTTGTACCTGACTTTTTTATCCGTAGTTTTGTGTAAACACATAGAAGGCAAAAGGCGGCCACACAGGCCCAGGGTCTGCAGACGGCCTGGACACTCGTCTGGAGGGGCCACCCCCTCCCCGCGCCCCCTCCCCGCCCCCCGCACTGCATGGAGGGGGCACCAACGCTGGGGCTGCGGGAGCCACCACTGCCTCAGCGAGGTCTGACCACAGGCCTCGCGCCCCAACCCTGGTCCTTTCTCACACGTTCCCCCCCTCTCCTCTGTGCCCCAGTCAAGGACTCCGCCGGCCCTCGGGGACCCCCACCAGTGGGCCCCCCCCCCGGCTTAGCGGGACAAGGGTCTTTGCGGACGTGCACAAGTTAAGGGGAGACCACCCAGGGGAGGGCGGGCTCTGACCCGGTGACTCGTCCTTGTGCCTGGGACACAGAGAGGCCGGGGAGGCCCCGTGGCCCCGGCCAGGACCCTGGAGCCCCAACTGGGGGAGGAGGGAGCCTCCCCGGCACCTGGGGAGGGAGCGCGGCCCCGCAGGCACCTGTGTCGGGGCCTGGGCCCCGGAACCGGAGAATAAATTCTCTGGTTTGAAGCCATTTGTCAGGGCAGCCCCGGGACACGGACACAGATTTGCAGTAACAAACGCCTTAAACGGCCCGGCCGGCGAGGCTCAGTGGCTGAGCGTCAACCTGTGAACCTGGAGGTCAGGGTTCGATTCCCAGTCAGGGCCCAGGCCCGGGTTGCAGGCTCCGTCCCCAGTGGGGGGCAAGCAGGAGGCAGCCGGTCCATGGTTCTCCCTCATCACTGATGTTTCTCTCTCCCTCCCTCTCCCTTCCTCCCTGAAGTCAGTAAAAATATATTTAAAAGAAAAACATATATCTATTAAAACAAAAAACAAAACAAACGCCCTGAACGGTCCCCTGAGGGGCTCAGTCTGGAGAGGCGCCCCCGGGAGGCGTCGGGCGAGGCGTGGACACGGGACCACGTGGGCCGGCCTACCTTCAGGCTGTCGGCCATGATGACCACGCGGGGGTCGGTCAGCGCGCTGAGCAGCTGCTTGGTGGCGCGCTTCTTCTCCTGCCGGTAGTTCTCCTTCTGCACCTGCTCGGGCACCAGCCAGCAGTCGGGGCAGAGCCCGGCCCGCCCCCCGGGCTCCCGGCGCCCACCGGGGCCCGCACCATTCCGCCCGGAACAGGGCCAGGGAGAGGAGGGAAGGCGGGGTGGGGGGGGCGGGCTGGTCTGTCCCCCTCCCTTAGGCAGGCTGGGGGCGTGGCCTCGCGGGCCCAGGTGCTCACCTTGAGAGTTTCCTTCTTGGTGACCTTGGCTGTGGGGGACACACATTCCTTGTCGGACCCATTGCACAGCCTGGACTCTGCCTGCAAGAGACCCAGGTGCGGGGGCAGGGGCGTCGGCTGGGCTGGGGCCGCAGAGGGCGCGGTGGACAGAACAGCACGTGTCCCTGTGCCCAGCACTTATGGGGAACCCAGAGCAGGGACCCTAACACGCATCACACGCACACGTATGCACACATGTGCATACATACATGGCAGCGACATTCAAAATAGCCGCCAAGTGGAAGCAGCTGGAATGTCCACTCTGCTGGGTGGACAGGCCCCTGTGGCCCACGGGAGGACGGGACTCAGCACGGCCGGCTCACGGCGAGAAGCCCACAGGCGGGACCACACGGGCACGGCTCCCTTTACACAGACGTGGGCGGGTCCGTGGGGGTGGGAGGGGTGCAGAGGTTGCCAGCAGCTGGGGGAGGGGAGGGCGGGAGTGTGGGTGCGGGGTTTCCATCTGGGGTGATGGAATGTTCTGGAGCTGGACGGGGGGAGGGGCTGCACAGCACTGTGGGTGCCCCAGATGCCACTGAGCTGTGCGCTTAAGATGGTTAAACTGGCTTCATCTCATTAACATAGAGAACGCGCACATACATGCACACAGATACATGCACACACACACATGTACACACACCCACATACACACATACACACACGCACACACGCAGCTGCTTCCTGCCCCGGCCGCAGCCCCGGCCCAGGCGGGAACCGGAGGCTGGGGGACCCCGAAGGCCCGGCTGCCGCTTCTCCTGAGACGGACGTGAGAACCGGGACCCCCCACAGCCCCGGGCGTGGCCAGGACGGGGTCCCAGAGGAGCAGGCCGTGCTCTGGGTCACGGGTCGCAGGTGGCCTGGCAGAGGGGGACTTGGCCTCTATCTGGGCTGCCCCCAACCCCACCGCCGGGACCAGAGCCACCAGCTGAGCATCAGTGTGGGACCCCGAGACCCCGGGGGGAGGAGAAGGGCTGAAACTGCAGGTGGAGACGGGCCTCGCACCCCCCCTCCCGGGACTGACCGTCCTGCCTGGAGGGCACCACAGGCCACGCTGAGGGGCTGCCTTGAGTGGGGAGTGTGTGTCTGTATGGGTGTGTGTGAGTGTATGTGAGCGAGTGTGTGTATGTCAGTGTGTGAGTGTGCACGTGAGTGAGTGTGTGTGCACTTTTCCCCACACAGCGTCCCCTGCTGAGTGTGTACCTGGTGGCGGGGGACGGGGGGGACCCACAGGCACAGGCGGAGGGAGGAAAGGCTCACCCCAGGGGTGTCCCTACGACAAAGGGCTCCTTTCATCATGATTTTCTGTCCCGAACGCCACCTGCAGCCACACCTTTCCCGGCTCCCTGTCCCCCGCCCCCCACCCCGTGTCACCCCAGGAGGGAGCTGCCACACGGCTGTGCCCGCCGGCTCCCAGCAGCCCTCCCAGCTTCAGTCTGGGATTCAACGCGGGTCCCGCACAATGAGCTGGGAAGGACAGGCTCCCGGGGCCCTGCGTCCCCTCCCCAGCCTCCTGCTGCCCCCGGGCAGGCTCTCTCCCTGGGCCCCCGTGGCCGGGCTCTCTCCCTGGGCCCCCGTGGCCGGGCTCTCTCCCTGGCCCCCCGTGGCCGGGCTCTCTCCCTGGTCCCCGTGGCCGGGCTCTCTCCCTGGTCCCCCGTGGCCGGGCTCTCTGCCTGGGTCCCCGTGGCCGGGCTCTCTGCCTGGGTCCCCCGTGGCCGGGCTCTCTGCCTGGGTCCCCGTGGCCGGGCTCTCTGCCTGGGTCCCCGGGGCCGGGCTCACTGCCTGGCCCTCCGTGGCCGGGCTCTCTCCCTGGGTCGCTGTGGCCAGGCTCTCTGCCTGGTCCTCCCGTGGCTGGGCTCTCTGCCTGGGTCCCCGTGGCCGGGCTCTGCCTGGGTCCCCGTGGCCGGGCTCTCTGCCTGGGTCCCCGTGGCCGGGCTCTCTCCCTGGGTCCCCGTGGCTGGGCTCTTACCGGTGGCAACTTCGTGGCGGAGCCGGGGGTCGGGGGCCCTTCATCCCTGGGCAGCGAAGGGCCATTGTGCTCCACGTCCGTCCCTGCAAGAGAGCCCGGTGAGCGCACGGCAGGGCCGCCCGTGGTGGCAGGAAGCCGCGCTGACCACGTCCCTGCAGGTGTCTTCATCCCTTTCCAGCTGGGCCCAGAGGCTAGAGAGGCCCCCCTTCCAGCCCCCCTCACCAGCCCCCCCCGACCAGCCCCCCGACCAGGCTCCACCCCCGACCAGCCCCCCCCCCCGACCAGCCCCCCTGACCTGGTGCCCGCTGACCTGGGCTGAGGGGGTCGAGCTCATTCTCGCCTCCGAGCAGCAGGGCCCGGGCCAGCCTGCGGGGCTCGGCCTTCTGGGGGGCGGACGGCGGGCACAGCGAGAAGCGTCGCCTCAGGATGGCCTCCTCCTTCATGGCCTGGGCGCTGGGCGGCTTCTGCGGGAGACGCGGGGCGGCCTCAGCGAGTGGGGACCCCCACCACCCCCCGAGAGTCAGGCTGAGGGCGGGGCCGCCCATGGTACACTCAGGTCCCCACGCAGGGGCGTCTCAGAGAAGGGCCTGCAGGCCGCGAGGGGCGGCCGTATGGTGCCGTCTTTCTCTGAGCGCCCCCATCCCCATCCCCACCCCTAACCCCCGCCCCCGCCCCCGTCCCCGTCCCCAGTTGGCTGTGGGCCCCTGGCCCCACCCGATGGCCCTGAGGTGGGCACGGCCCCACCCTGGCCAGCACCTTCCTTCCAGAGAGGGAGCTCTGTGGGTGGAGCAGACCCAGAGCTGGGGGTGAGCCACCAGGACGCCCGTCCGCCCCCTCCTTGTGGGGAAACGCCCGGCACAGGGAGAGGCCCGGAGGGCGCCCACGGGTGTGCACCCGCGTCCCTCCGTCTAGCCCACACTCCAGGGCGAGCTTCCGCCTGCCCGCAGCCCAGCCCCCACACCCTCCCGGCCCAGCAGAGGGCGCCCCCTCCCCGCCCTGCCCCGCCTGCCTCCTCCCGTCCCATGGAGGAGAGCAGCTCCCTCCCCATCTCCCTCACTCCCAACCCCACAGGGGGTGGCGATGGGGGGGCAGGGGGGGTCGTGGACAGTTGAGGGCACCGCCCCCGTCCCCGGACGTCAGCCTGTTTCCTAGATGAGAAAGTCATGGCTCCGGAGCCGAAGGCCTTGCCCTGTGGTCGCGCCTGTGGGTGTCGGGGAGCAGGGTCCCCTCCCAGCCCTGGGGTCTGTCCACTCCCCAGGACGTGCTCCAGAAAGGCCCTCGGACCCGCCTCCCCACAGCCTGCCCTGCCGCCTCCCGGGGTGGCCGGCACTTCCTGCAGGGCCCAGGACAATGGCCACTTTCTCCCTGGCCCAGCCTCCCGGGCGGGCGGGGTGCAGGCACAGCCTGTTCTGTGACAGGGCGGGCGGGCGAGCAGGAGGGCCTTCGGGGGTGGGCAGGGTGGCACAGGGTGTCCAGGGCCTGGTGGCTTCCCCCGGCAGCTCCCAAACCTCCACTGTGCCCACTGCCCGGGTCAGAGGGAGGCTCCTGGCTCAGCGGGACTGGCCAGCCCCCATCCCCCCCTCTCTCCCTCGTCCCATCCTGCCACCTGGCTGACTTGTTACCTTGGCCATTTCACAGGTGGGGGAACTCATTTCTAAGAGGTTGGGATTTGGGCCCAAAGTCACACAGCTAATTGGCAATGCCCATGCTTGAGCCCAGCGGGGCTAATGACAGGCCATGTGCCCATCCATCTATCCATTGCTCACCTATTCATCACCCCTCCACCCACCGGCCTATCCACCCACCCAACCTCCAGGCATCCACTCATCTCTCCACCCATCCATTCACCTGCCTATAACCCATCTGCCCACCCATTCATCCACCACCCATCCATCCATCCATCCACCATCCATCCATCCATCTACCCATCCATCATCCATCCACCATCCATCCATCCACTATCCATCCATCTATCCATCCATCTACCCATCCACCCATTCATCCATCCATCCATCCATCCATCCATCCATCCACCCATCCATCCACCATCCATCCATCCACTATCCATCCCTCTATCCATCCATCTACCCATCCACCCATTCATCCATCCATCCACCCATCCATCCATCCATCCATCCATCCATCCATCTACCCATCCATCATCCATCCACCATCCATCCATCCACCCATCTGCCTGTCTTCCATCTATCCACCATCTCCCCATTCATCCTCCCCTCCCTCCCTCCTTCTGTGGCTCCTTGTAGCCCAGTGGTTCTCAACCTTCCTAACGCCGCGAGCCTTTAAATACAGTTCCTCATGTTGTGACCCCCAACCATAAAATTATCTTCGTTGCTACTTCATAACTGTCATGTTGCTACTGTTATGAATCGTCATGTAAATATCTGATATGCAGAATATATTTTCATTGTTACAAATTGAACATAATCAAAGCAAAGTGATGAATCACAAAAACAGTATGTAATTATATATGTGTTTTCCGATGGTCTTAGGCGACCCCTGTGAAAGGGTCATTCAACCCCCAAAGGGGTCGTGACCACAGGTTGAGAACCACTGTTCTAGCCAGTCCCCCAGCATCTGACTTCCCGTCTTCCCTCCCCGCTTCCTTCCTATCACCCAATAATCAGACACATCAGAAGTGACACTCAAATGACTGACTGACGGCCTGGGACAGACGCCCACCAATTCCAACGCGATACAGGCGAGTCCGGTGATGCCCCCTCTCCTGTCCCCCCAGCTCAGGGCCCTGCGAGCATCGGCTCAGACAGGAGGTGGCACCTCCGTGGCTACAGTGTCCACATGTTTCTTCCGAAGACACAAGTCCCAGGTCCTCCCAACGCCCCCCCCCACCCCCCCACCCCCCCCCCCCGAGTCCTGGCGCCCGGGGCTGAGGGCTGCCTCCACCCCCTGGGCAGGCGGGTTACCCCTGTGGGGTTATGGGGGAGTTTTCTGTTCATTGCAGAGGCGGATTCCTCTCCCCCGCGGCCCCTCGCTGGTGGAAGCACAGGCGAGCCTCCACCTCCTGCACCACCCTGCTCGCTCCGCCCACCTCCCCCGGCACCCTCTGCCCCACGCACTGCCCTCTGTGTTCCTTGAAAATGCCAAGCTCGCCGCCACCCCCAGGGCGTCTGCCTCCCCCTCCGAAGGCCCTCGCCCTCCTGCCCAGCGGCCCAGCCCCTGGAATCCCCCAATTCCACGCGGAGCTGAGCAGGACTTCCCAGGGGCTGCGCCCCTCACAGGGGAACTCCCCGCACTGGACGCCCGTTCCCTCGCACACGTTCCCTCGCACACGTTCCCTCACACACTTGGTGGCTCTGTTAGCTCGTCCCCGGGGGATGCGAGTTCTAGGCAAGGGGGCCGTGTCTGTCTGTCTGTCTGTCTGTCCTGGCGTCTCCGGCACAGGAGCAGGACGTCCCAGCCTTGGGGCTCTGTGCCCCCAGTGGTCCCGGGGTGAGTGCAGGTGTTGGAGCAAAGGCCCTGGGCTGGCCCGGCCAGCGTGGCTCAGGGGTTGAGCATCGACCTATGAACCAGGAGGTCAGGGTTCGATTCCCAGTCGGGGCACAGGCCCGGGTTGCAGGCTCCATCCCCAGTGTGGGGCGTGCAGGAGGCAGCCGATCCGTGATTCTCTCTCATCATGGACATTTCTCTCTCCCTCTTCCTCTCCCTTCCTCTCTCTCTAAAATCAAATAAAAAATGATATATTTTTTAAAGGCCCCGGCCTCCTTCCTCCTGGGCTGCGGCTCAGGGCGGGTCCTCTGAGCGGTGGCCAGGGTGGGTTTGGGGCCGATTTCCTCTATAATCCTGGGGAGGCTCCTGTCTGGCTTCCCGCTACCCCCACACCCGGTGTGTTAGAGACAGGAGTGCCCAGCGGCCTAGGAAGGCTGCCCTGGCCTCCAGGCACCGGCAGGAGGCCGCGGCCGGCTCCGTGGGGTCTGCAGACCGGGGAGGCCGGGAGCTGGCGGACGCGGTGAGTGCGCGCCTGGTGAAGACCACGGAGCCGTCCTGGAGGGCGGGGCGGGGGATGGGTGAGGAAACAGACCCCCGGGCTGAGGTTCCCGGGCCACCGGACGGCACAGGTGAGTGGGGTGGGGGAGACAAGGGGGAGCACAGGGGGGAGGAGCTCTGAGCCCAGCTGGGCCCTCCTGCCTGCGTGAGCTGAGCACCCCGAGGTGCAGGCCCAGAACACGGTGCAGGCCAGGCTCCGCCCGCCCTCCAGCCCCAGCGCTGAGCTCCAGCACCTGTTCGGGCACCAACTGACCACCAGCAAGGCCTGGTGAGGAGGCCGAAGCCCACAGCCCCCTGCAGGGCGCCACCGCCGGCCCGCCCCCAGGAGCTGCCTTCCCAGCCGCCCTCCCCCCCCAAGCCCACCTTCGGCCAGAACAATGGCTCCTTGGGAAGCAAGGTCACTGTGCCTTAGGTCAAGGCTGCCAGGCGGTGGGCAGCAGCCGGGGCCGGAATTCCCGGAGCCTCGGCTCCCAGAAGGAATGGCGTCCCTCCTCCCACCTGCAGGGCAGGGGCCTGGGGACCACCCTGACCACACCCCCCAGCCATCGCTGCCCACAGTGGCCTGGGGACCACCCTGACCACACGCCCAGGCCATCGCTGCCCGCAGGGGTCTGGGGGCACAGCCGGGGCGCGGCCAGCCCTGCATCTGAGTCCCTGTGGTAAGTGGGTTTGCTCCGGGGCTGGCAGAGGCCGGGACAGCGGACAAGTGCGGGCCCAGCCCCTGCCCACAGCGCCCGGGCGGCTTTCTGACCAGTGTGACCGGCGGGCCCAGCTGTGCCCGGACGCCGGGGCCCCTCAGTCCAGAAACGCGCTCAGGCCCTCAGGCTGGGACCACGAGGGCAGAGACAACCAGCGGCCTGAGCAGCCCCGTGGGCACAGCAGCCTCCTCAGAGCGCGGGCGGAACCAGGCCTGCGGGAGCCGCCCCGATGCGTCCAGACTGGGGTTCAGGACTGGCTCCTGCGCGGCTTCTTCAGTCCCAGGTGCCCCAGGCCGCCAGTGAGCGCTTCCATCTGACTCGTTCCCAGGAGAGGCGAGGGGGGAGCACTCCCGCCATCCGCCCAGGATGCAGAGGCCACGGCCCGAGGGAGAGACCAGCCATGCCGGGTTCCCGGGGTGGCACAGCCTCCCGCTCCGTGCCCTCTGCAGGGAGGGGATGGCCAAGGGCAGACAGGAGAGGCAGGGCCCGGCCCAGCTGGGAGCGTGGGTGGGACTCGGCGCCCGGTCATTTCCCAGACGTGGCGGCTGAGCGCGGAGCCGGGTGGAGAGGCAGGACAGCGACGGCCACACCTCCAGGTTCTCGGGCGGACTCAGCCAGGTCACATGGCTGTGGGTGAGGGCAGGCCCTGGCTCCCGCCCACCTGGCCTCCTGACCCACACAGGCCAACAGCCAGCTCAGTGCCATGGTAGCAGGCCCGGTCACCGCCCACAGCCACTTCCTCTGCCGCCAACGCCCCGGCCGGGCTGGGCTGGGTGTGCCCCTGCTGCAGGCTGACCACCACCAGCCAGACCCGCGGCCCAGCCCCAGCAGAAGCAGAGTGTGCTGGTCGGGGCCATGCGACCCGGCAGGAGTTGGGCGGGGGGTTGGGGGGGGGTGGTGGACAGCATAGGGGCGTGCCAGGAGCCCAGGTAGGAGACGGGGACCCACGCACTCTCACCAACCCTGGGCCTCACGTCCACACGTGCAACAGGATAGTGGGTTTGGGCCCCAGGTAACCTCATGCCCACGTCAGTGAAGTCAGGCCCCCCTCCTGTCTGCTTGCATCCTCCCGGCCTGACGCCAGACAGGCCAGCAGGTAGGGGGCAGGCACATGAGGCTCCCCGCCTCCCAGCTCATCAGGGCAGGGGTCCCAGACCCCCACATCACCCACGGGGGGGGCCTGCCAGGTCTGCAGAGCCGGTTCCGAGGGCCAGGATAGCACGGAGCCTGGGCTGGGCGCCCACGGCATGAAGCCCACTGCCTCCCTGCCTCGCCCCAGCCTTCTCGCCAGCCCCCAGGGCCCGGACCCCTCTCCCCGCCCCAGGTCCTTTGCACAGTCGGCCGGCCCTGGGCTGCGAGAACCAGCTGTGGCCGACGGGGCAGCCGACCCACCGCGTGCCTGAGTGGCCTGTCCTGAGTGGCCTCAGAGTGAGGGCTGTCCGCACCCGCCCGGCTCAGGCCAAGGGTGTCCTCAGGCCTTGTGCATCCGCCGACCGGCTGGGCAGGCAGCTGTGGGGCGTGAGCAGGAGCCCCGCCGCCCGGCCCTTCTGGGACAGCCACCACCACGGCAGCCCCCGGGGCCCAGGCCAGGCTGCGGGCGGGTGGCCCACGGACACAGCCTCCACCTGCCCCTCCCCCGGGCTCGGGGGGAGACGGGCTCTGCCAGAAACCGTGTGTCTGGCGGAGAAAGCAGCCCTGCCAGTCGGGCCGGACCCGCCTGGCACGGTGCCCAGCCCCCCAGCCGCGGTGGGGACAGTGCAGGAGGGTGGCCTGACAGGTGAGGGTGGTGACCGGGCCAGCAGGCCCCAGGCCCTGACTCCGGCCCCCTTGCTCCCTGGCCCCCGAGCCCACTGTCTGGCCCCCAGCCAAGTGCACAGGGGGCGCCCGGCGTCCTGGTGAGTGTGACCCTGACCCAGAGACGCAGGGCCACGTCGAGAGCCAGAGGCCAAGAAGGACGAGAACTAAAGACACGCCCAGGAGAGGAAAGCGTGTGCACAGCAGGGTGGCCACGCGTGTCCGCATCACGTGTCTGCTCCACACACGTCTGCTCCACGCATGTCCGCACGGCACAAGGCCCACACCCAGCAGGGCACCGTCCGCCGGGGATCGGGCACCACAGCCGCTGCAGGAGGCGCGGGCAGAAACGCCAGCCGCGGCCACTTCGGACAGCTGTTTCCTTTTCTTTCTTTTTTAAATATATATTTATTTTTTTACAGAGAGGGAGAGAGAGGGATAGAGTTAGAAACATCAATGAGAGAGAAACATCGATCAGCTGCCTTCTGCACACCCCCCACTGGGGATGTGCCCACAACCAAGGCACATGCCCTCGACCGGAATCGAACCCGGGACCCTTCAGTCCGCAGGCCGACACTCCATCCACTGAGCCAAACCGGCCAGGGCTACTTTCTTTTTTTAAAAAAAAAATAATTTTTAGTGACTTCAGAGAGGAAGGGAGACGGAGAGGGAGAGAGAGACATCAATGATGACAGTCACAGATCGGCCGCCTCCTGCACGCCCCACGCTGGGGATGGAGCCTGCAACCCTGGCCTGTGCCCCGACCGGGAATGGAACCCTGACCTCCTGGTTCCCAGGTCGACGCTCAGCCCCTGAGCCCCGCCGGCCGGGCAGATGGCTGTTTCTTAAAGAGAAAGTGGAGTTTCCACCACTTTTCACATTGTCACTGATCAGAACCACGATGGCCAGCACCTCGGCCTTGACCCACGACCTCTCACACCTGACCCCGTTTTACAGATGCCGCGGCAGCGCCTGTGAAGGGCCTGGGGGTGTTGCTGAGATGCGGAGGGTCCGAGGCCCGCAGGGTCCCCCAGAGGCGTCAGGCTGAGAACCGCCCCTGGAGGAGGGGAGCGAGCAGGGCTCCCTCCGAGTCCCACGACGACATCCAGTCTGACCCCCGACACCTGGTCACACTATGATGACCAGTTCCGAGCAGGGGCCGAGTCGGGCCTGACAGCCCAACACCCCTTTGCCTACGCCCACCGTTGGGGACTCCCCAGGAAACCCAGCCCGCCCTTGGCACTGCCCCTGACACCCTGATCATCCTAAAATGCTTCCCCTGATTCAAGGGGCCCCTCGTCCCAGCCTTGGGTGAAGGGGCTCAGGGGAGCTTCCCAGGGGCTCCTGGGTCCCAGGTGGGGCCCCGTGCTGAGACCAAAGGCACACCTCCTCCAGGCTGTCCTCTCTGACTGAGGCAGAGCCAATGAAGGCAAAGCCAGGAAGATGGCCTTGCCAAGCTCAGGCCTTGCTTCCGGCTCCAGCGTGGAAGAGAGAAGTGGGGGCCACAGCAAAGGTGAGCCCTAAGCCACCGCCACGGCAGGTGTGGCCAGCTGGGTGGCTCACCCAGGCCCGAGGGCACTGGGTCGCCCTGCTGCTGAGCTGGGCAGCCTCCGGGGGCTGGGCCTGCAGAGTCCTGGGGGCCCAGGTGAGCCTGGCAGAGCCAGGCAGAGGGCACCCAGGCTGGTGTCTCACACTCCGTGTCCCCAAGGGGCCTGGCGCGGGGCTGGACACGGCTCCTGCCTGCGGTCGCCCGACGTGGGCTCGGAGGCCCGCGGTCCGTGGGGAGCGCCTGTGAGCACTCGGCCCGCGAGGGCCCGGCTGGGAGGCAGGTCCTGTGGGGACGGGGCGGGGGGAGTCCGTGAGCCGGAACCACACGCCAGCGCACGCGGCCTTCCCGACGGCTGGACTTCGGGAAACTCGGCCAGGGAATCAAGTCCCGTGGGGTCCACGCGGGAGACGCACACGGTGTTGCCCACGGGTGAGGAACGCCCCCCGGCAGGTGGTGGGGTGGGACGCTGGCCGGGACCCTGCGGAGCTCAGAGGTGCCGAGTACCAAGGAGTACCGAGTGCGGCCGCCACACAGAGCGGCAGGGGCCCCCCGGGGACTGTGGTGTCTGTGCGTGAGCCCGAGGGCCCCCCGGGGACTGTGGGTGTCTGTGCGTGAGCCCGAGGGCCCCCCGGGGACTGTGGGTGTCTGTGCGTGAGCCCGAGGGCCCCCCGGGGACTGTGGGTGTCTGTGCGTGAGCCCGAGGGCCCCCGGGGACGGTGGGTGTCTGTGCGTGAGCCGGAGGGCCCCCGGGGACTGTGGGTGTCTGTGCGTGAGCCCGAGGGCCCACGGGGACTGTGGGTGTCTGTGCGTGAGCCCGAGGGCCCCCCGGGGACTGTGGTGGTCTGTGCGTGAGCCCGAGGGCCCCCCGGGGACTGTGGTGTCTGTGCGTGAGCCCGAGGGCCCCCCGGGGACTGTGGGTGTCTGTGCGTGAGCCCGAGGGCCACCCGGGGACTGTGGGTGTCTGTGCGTGAGCCCGAGGGCCCCCCGGGGACTGTGGGTGTCTGTGCGTGAGCCCGAGGGCCTCCCGGGGACTGTGGTGTCTGTGCGTGAGCCTGAGGGCCCCCCGGGGGACGTGGGTGTCTGTGCGTGAGCCCGAGGGCCTCCCGGGGACTGTGGGTGTCTGTGCGTGAGCCCGAGGGCCCCCCGGGGACTGTGGGTGTCTGTGCGTGAGCCCGAGGGCCTCCCGGGGACTGTGGGTGTCTGTGCGTGAGCCCGAGGGCCTCCCGGGGACTGTGGGTGTCTGTGCGTGAGCCCGAGGGCCCCCCGGGGACTGTGGTGTCTGTGCGTGAGCCCGAGGGCCCCCCGGGGACTGTGGGTGTCTGTGCGTGAGCCCGAGGCCCCCCGGGGACTGTGGGTGTCTGTGCGTGAGCCTGAGGGCCCCCCGGGGGACTGGGGTGTATGTGCGTGAGCCCGAGGGCCCCCGGGGGACTGTGGGTGTCTGTGCGTGAGCCCGAGGGCCCCCCGGGGACTGTGGGTGTCTGTGCGTGAGCCGAGGGCCCCCCGGGGGACTGTGGGTGTCTGTGCGTGAGCCCCGTGGGCCCCCCGGGGCCTGTGGGTGTCTGTGCGTGAGCCCGAGGGCCCCCCGGGGACTGTGGGTGTCTGTGCGTGAGCCCGAGGGCCTCCCGGGGACTGTGGGTGTCTGTGGGTGAGCCCGAGGGCCCCCCGGGGACTGTGGGTGTCTGTGCGTGAGCCCGAGGGCCCCCCGGGGACTGTGGGTGTCTGTGCGTGAGCCCGAGGGCCCCCCGGGGACTGTGGGTGTCTGTGCGTGAGCCTGAGGGCCCCCCGGGGACTGTGGTGTCTGTGCGTGAGCCCGAGGGCCTCCCGGGGACTGTGGGTGTCTGTGCGTGAGCCTAGGGCCCCCTGGGACTGTGGGTGTCTGTGCGTGAGCCCGAGGGCCTCCCGGGGGACTTGTGTGTCTGTGCGGAGCCCGAGGCCCCCAGGGACTGGGGTTGTCTGTGCGTGGAGGCCAGAGGGCCCCCGGGACTGTGGGTGTCTGTGCGTGAGCCCGAGGGCCCCCCGGGGATGTGGGTGTCTGTGCGTGAGCCCGAGGGCCTCCCGGGGACTGTGGGTGTCTGTGCGTGAGCCCGAGGGCCTCCAGGGGACTGTGGGTGTCTGTGCGTGAGCCCGAGGGCCCCCGGGGACTGTGGGTGTCTGTGCGTGAGCCGAGGGCCCCCCGGGGACTGTGGGTGTCTGTGCGTGAGCCCGAGGGCCCCCCGGGGACTGTGGGTGTCTGTGCGTGAGCCCGAGGGCCCCCCGGGGACTGTGGTGTCTGTGCGTGAGCCCGAGGGCCCCCCGGGGACTGTGGGTGTCTGTGCGTGAGCCCGAGGGCCCCCCGGGGACTGTGGTGTCTGTGCGTGAGCCCGAGGGCCTCCCGGGGACTGTGGGTGTCTGTGCGTGAGCCCGAGTGTGCGCCGGGGCCTCGCTCACTGTCCGCCCTGCCTTTTTTTTTTTTTTTTTTTTTTTTTTTAAATATTTTTTATTGATTTTTTATAGAGAAGAGGGGAGAGGGATAGAGAGTTAGAAACATCGATGAGAGAGAAACACCCATCAGCTGCCTCCTGCACACTCCCCACTGGGGATGTGCCTGCAACCAAGGTACATGCCCTTGACTGGAATCGAACCTGGGACTCTTCAGTCTGCAGGCCGACGCTCTATCCACTGAGCCAAACAAGCCAGGGCCGCCCTGCCTTTGTGCGCAGCTGACAGTTTCCATGACGCAGAGTGAAGAGGCCCAGCCTCTCTGCCGAGGTCTCTCCCCGGGCCCAGCCGCTCCCCGGGCCCAGCCGCTCCCCCGGCCCAGCCGTTCCCCCGGGCTCAGCGGGAGAATTTCATAAAAGCCTCACGGGGCCACTGGGTGGCTCAGGGGTTGAGCATCGACCTATGAACCAGGAGGTCAGGGTTCGATCCCCAGTGAGGGGCGTGCAGGAGGCAGCAGGTCAATGGCTCTCTCTCATTATCGATGTTTCTATCTCTCTCCCCCTCTCCCTTCCTCTCTGGTCAATAAAGTGTCCTGGCTGGTGCGGCTCAGTGGATAGAGCGTCGGCCTGTGGACTGAAGGGTCCCGGGTTCGATTCCGGTCAAGGGCACAGGCCGGGGTTGCGGGCTTGATCTGCAGTAGAGGACGTGCAGGAGGCAGCGGATCAGTGATTCTCTCTCATCATTGATGTTTCTCTCTCTCCCTCTCCCTTCCTCTCTGAAGTCAATAAAAACATAAAAGAAAAGAAAAGAAAAGAATCAGCACAGAGACAAGCAGCCGTGGAGACCGCGTTCCCCCCCCCCCCCCCCCCGGGCACCAGGGTGTCACGGCCGTGTCACCGCGGAGACCACGGGGTGAGCCCTGCCTCCTGGTGGGCGGCCTCGGGCCGGCTTCCTCACCTCCCTGAGCCCGGGTGCCCGTCTGTGATGGGGTGGGGTGGGGGGGTGATGACAGAACTCGCTGCCTGGGCTGTCGTAAGGGCTAGAGGAGACGGGCATTTGAAAAGCCCTTCCTAGCATGTCGATCGCCATGAAACCATCGCAACGACCGTCACCAGGAAAAAGGTGGTTATTCATCGCCGATACTTCAAGGTTGCCCGGCGCCGTGTGAGGCGGTTTAGAAAGATGTCTATGGAGCGCGGTCAAGCTCCTGGAGGCCGGTGCTCTGAGGGGAAGTGACCCTGGGTGGCCCTGGCAGACAGACCCTCGGCCAGAAGGAGCGGGTCCCCAAGCACGCGCTCCAGGGGGCTGTTCCGCCCCGACGCCCACCGGTCCGGCCGGCGGCTGAGGCTCGGGCTCCGGGCTGGTGGACAGTGATGAATGGCCGTCCGGGGACACAGGCCTGAGCTAAACAGCCCGTTCCCTGTGCTCCCAGATTTAGAAATAAACGGAAAAGCAGACACGGCTCAAACATAACGACCCGGGAGGACAGTCATCGGCCTGTCTTCATCCGGCGTCTGTGAAACCGCGGCTGAGGGCCCGCTGGCCGCAGCGCGGAGCTGGGGGGCCCACGAGAGGGGGGATGCCCCTGAGGGCCCGCTGGCCGCAGCAGGGGTGCGGGGCCCACGAGAGGGGGACACCCCTGAGGGCCCGCTGGCCGCAGCAGGGGTGCGGGGCCCACGAGAGGGGGGACGCCCATGAGGGCCCACTGGCCGCAGCAGGGGTGCGGGGCGGGCTCCACTTCGCATGGAGAAGTCTCCGTCCCCCCACTTTTTTTGGCTGCACTTGGAGTTCTGAGGACAGGGGAGCTCTGGGTCTGAACCCACAGAACACCAGCCTGGTGCCCCCGGGTCCCCTCTCCCACGGGCGACGGGAAGGCCTTGGCAGAGAAAAGGTTCCCCACCCTGTCATGTCGCTGACAGGCCGTGACCGACTACAGACACCTGTGACTCAGCGCCTTGTTTTCTGTTGTTCAGTTTTAATCCTCACCTGAGGCTATTTTCCCGCTGATTTTTAGAGAGAGAGGGAGAGACACCGAGAGAGACACATCGCTGTGAGAGACACCTCCATCGGCTGCCTGCCGAACGCACCCCGACCAGGGCCCTGCGCGTCTGCCACCGCGGTGCATGCCTTCACCAGAATCGAACCCGGGACCCTCAGTCCGCAGGCCGACGCTCAAGCCGCTGAGCCAGGCTCTGATTTTAATCAACTGAAGGTGCTGGTCCTGAAGAGACCCCTGGGGACCCTGGCAAACACCTCTGTCCGTGTGCGCGGCCCTGAGAGATGGCTCCCTCGGGGCGAGGGGGGCGGGGGCCGCCTGGGATGGTCCCAGAGGACGGGGAGGGGCCAGCAGGGAGACTCAATGCCCTTCCTCAGAAAGTTCCTCTTGGCTCCGGGCAGGACGTGAGCCCAGGCCCCGTACAGGCGACGTATCCACATGAAGCCGGGGCGCGGGGAGCAGCCGGGCCGGCTGGGCCACAAGCAGCTGCCGGTGGCAAGTTTCTGCCCCCCGAACACGAGGCAGGAGACGGCGCGAGGCATCGGCAGCCCCGTCACGTCTGCACCGCAGCCAAGGAGCCGTGTTTGTTTGTGGCTTCATCCATATATAGTCAAACCACAAACACACGCCCGGAGAGGAGCGCTGGGGAGGGGGAGGGGCGGGGAGAGGGAGGGGGGGAGGGGAGAGGGAGGGGGAGGGCGAGGGGGGCTGGGGGCTGCCTTAGAGGCGTGCACTGGGGGGGCGGGGGGGGGGAGCTTTCAGCAAGCGCGGCCGCAGCCGGAGAGAGCGGACCCGCTCCATTGTTCCCCGGGTTCCCGTGTTTAAACCGTCCACGGTCATGAATCATGAATCGAGCTTTTCATTAGTGACAAAGAGATGGTCCCTCCGGCTCCGGAGCCGAGCGGCTTGGCAGAGCCTAACCCAGGCCGGGCCGACAGACCCGCACTCAGGCCCGGCTCCGGGAGGGCCCGCTTCACAGGCGAGGAAGCTGAGGCCGGGGCTGAAGGGACCTGCCCAGGCGTCGTGGCCAGTGACGCGTCTGAGTTGGGCCTGGCTGGCGTGGCTCAGTGGTTGAGCCCTGACCTATGAACCGGGAGGTCAGGGTTCGATTCCCGGTCAGGGCCGAGAATGGCCGGAGGCGGCACCTGCCCCGGTTACGGGCTAGGTCCCCGGTGTGGGGCGTGCGGGAGGCAGCCAATCAATGGTTCTCTCTCATTGATGTTTTTATCTCTTTCTCCCTCTTCTTCTCTGAGATCAATAAAAAATAAAATTAAAATAAAAAAGAATTGGGGAGGGCTGAGGGGAGCTCACGCAAGGTCACCCCGAAGGGCAGGCCCCACAGAGAAGGTGCCCTCCCCCGCCCCCCATGCCCGGCATTCCCTGCACACGCCCAGCGCTGCCCCGTCGTGGGTGCTGAGCGAGGAAGGGCATTCCAGGTGAGGGAACAGCATCTGCTCGGGCAGACAGGTGCCGGCCAAGCCAGGCGGCCCCTCCCTGCCGCCCCAGGGCCCATCCCAGGGAGCAGCCCCCACCCGGGAAAGCAGAGGGCGGGCCTGCCGGACTGAGACTCGCTCCCCTGATCCAGTGACGCAGACACCAGCCCAGCTGCAGGCCGCGCAGTCGCTGGAAGGTTCTCCGGACGCTGGAAGGCTGGGCACCACCGCCAGGGAGGGTCCGGCTGGGAAGCCAGCTGAGGGCCGCAGGCAGGCAGGGCCGCAAGGGGGGTCCTGGCGGCCCTGGGGCAGGACCCTGTGTCCCGGGAGCGCCCAGAGCGGAGACCGGGGCCTGGGCCGGACGCTGAGGGCTCCCTCCACAGTGCACTGCCCTCCCCCAGAGAACCAGGGCCCAGGACGCCTCGGGCGGCACCAGGGCCCGTGCTGGGCTGGCCTGCTTTGGGGTCCGGAAGCCCCCTCCCCACCGCGAGCAGGAGGCAGGTGGTGGGGAGCCTGGCAGAGGGGGGAGGAGGGACGACAGGTGTCCAGTGACTTTCGAACTTTTCAATTAGCGGGAACCTTTTCCGTGGAAAACGCGCCACGTGTGGTGGGTCCTCACTGTTCCCGGGGCTCGAACGCCACGTCCCGGCTCGCCGCCCTCCCCGGCACCCCGAGGCCCTACTGTGCGCCTGGCCGTGGGCTAACGAGGAGGCCTGGCTCCTGCCCGCGGGGAGCTGTGCCCGAGGCGCCAGCACTCGGCTGATGCTCACCCGCACGCGTGCGGGGCCAGCGGGACTCCTCACGGGACTGCTGGGCGCCTTCGCGGGCGGGCACCGATTCAGGAGGGAGCGAAAGCCCTGGGCCATCTCCCTCGGCTGCCCGGCCACCCAGGCCCCTAGTACCACTGACCCCTCGGACCCTGGCCCAGCCGCTTCCCCTCCTCCAGCCCCAGGTCTGTACCCCTGTACAGGGGCTTGTGCCAGCCACCTGCCCGCCCAGCCCAGCGGGCGGGGACCCAGGCTGTCCGCTGGGCACAGGGTGGTGCGGGCACAGGGTGTCCCAGGCCCTTCGGGGACAGTCAGTGTCACCTACAGACCCAAGGGGCCTCCTTCAGGGACCCCTGACGGAGATGGGGACACAGGCCTCCTGAGTGGGCGAGGGCTCTGCCACGCTGCCCGACCTGCCCCACGCTGCCCTGGCCACACTCTGTGCCCTGCCCCACGGGGCCAGCCTGGCCTTTAGGCTCCACACAGGAGGGGGGCTCTGCCGAGCCCTGTCCCCCAGGGTTGGGGTGAAGAGCTCACCACCCCAAGGCCATGGGAGGACGGGGCTGCCAAGGACCCCAGACCCGGGGCGTCCCTCCCAGGGTGACAGAACTGGCGGCAGAGAGAACGCACCACCCTCCACCCCAACCCCCGTCCAATGAGATCCGGACGCTGCTCTCCCGGCTCCGACCAGCATCCCAGGGACAGCGATCAGCAGCTCCCTGACCCCCTCGGACCCTGGAATGTCCCGCCGGCTCCCTGGGGATGGGCCAGTCCCCAGCCTGTGGTCCTCAGCCCTCTCTGGCCTGCGTCCGCGGGATGCTGGGAGTCTGACTGGGGGTGGGGTGGGGACCTGGCCTTCCTGTGTCAGCTGCTGGGCGGGCGAGCAGAATGCCCAGCCACCAGCACGCAGCCCGGGGCCCTTTAAGCGGCTCCCGCCCACATTCACCCCAACAGACGGGCATACAAATCCCAGGGGGCCACTGCCTGCGGAGATTGGGACGTGAGGCCGGGCTCTTTAACAGACCCTCTGCCGTACCCACCCACAGGCGGGCATGGGACCCTCCTGAGCTCAGCGCCGGCCCTGCCCCCCTGTAAGCCCCCTCCCCTGCCATATGTGCCCAGTCAATGCCACCTGTGCTCCTGCCCTCTGCGAGGACGTCCTTCCTTCCCGGGACCTGCCTGTCCCCACCAGCAGGGGCCTGTCCCCGGCTTCCAAGTGCCCCCTGCCTTGGACAAAGGGACGTGACCCCCGTCAGGTCACAAGGGGCAGCCAGTCCTAGGGGGTGGGGGATGGGTGTCCCCAAACACCTGTATGAATAGGTGGGCTGTGGCGCTTTCACCTCCGGCCGAGCCCCTTGGCGACGGTCAGGGGGGCCGGGGGGGCTAGTCCACTCCCAGGTTAGCCTCCCTGCGCCCCCCCCATACTCAGGAAGCACAGGGGCCGGGTGGGAGGCAGGGGGGTGGGAGGAGCTGGTGAAGCGCAGACGGGGGGGGGGGGGGGGTCCAGGAGGGGCACCCAGTCCCAGCCACTGACCTCCCTGGGCAACAACAGCTGTGTGCTCAGAGCACTACTATGTGCCAGGCCCGGGCACACATTCAGGCAGCAGGCGAACGATGACCGCGGTGCGCACAGCCCCCGTGGGGCCGGCTCGGCCCGGCTGCCGTCGCCACACTCAGCCGTTCGATGACAGCGCAGGTGGCGAGGACCTCAGAGACGGGTCCAAGCTGCTCGGCAAACACAACGCAGCCGCCTCAGAACGGGCGCTTCGTGGGCACAGAGGGTCCCTCGGAGCAGCGACCTCTGAGTTGAGGTCAGAGCCAGCACCCTGGGCAGAGGGCATCCCGTGCAAAGGTCCTGGGGCTGGGTGCCCACGAGGCCAGCGGGCAAGGAGGTGAGAGAGCTGACAGGCGGCAGGGACCGGAGTCGGGGGTTATGAGCCCATTGGGAGTCACAGGGGGCTCTGAGCAGGTTCATATATACGTATATATATTTATTTATTCACTAAAATGTATTTTTATTGATTTCATAGAGCAGCGGTTCTCAACCTATGGGTCGCGACCCTTTGGGGGTCGAACGACCCTTTCACAGGGGTCGCCTAAGACCATCGGAAAACACATCTATAATTACATATTGTTTTTGTGATTCATCACTGTGCTTTAACGATGTTCAATTTGTAACAATGAAATTGGGGCTCACCACAGCATGAGGAGCTGTATGAAAGGGTCGTGGCATCAGGAAGGTTGAGAACCACTGTCACAGAGGAAGGGAGGGGGAGAGATAGAAACATCAATAATGAAAGTCATTGATCAGCTGCCTCCTGCACGCCCCCCACCGGGGATCAAGCCCGCAACCCAGGCCTGTGCCCTGACCGGGGATCGAACCTGGGATCCTTCAGTCCACAGGCCGATGCTCTACCCACTGACCACACTGGCCAGGGCTGGCTTCTATTTCAGATCGTGGGGGCTGGGGTGAGGCAGGGGCCAGAACGGAGAGCCTGTGGGCTGCTGTGTCCTCAGACCCAGTGCTGGCGGCTAGGGGACAGGGATGTGACAGGCTTGGAGGGCTGGGCTGAGCTCACTCTGAGATTTACAAGCCCTGGGGGTACCCTACATCCCTCAGAGCTGGCCAGCCAGGCTCACGATGGGGGTGACCTTGGATGGCCCCGGTGACCTTGGGAATTCTCCGCTGGCCCCTCCTCGCACCGCTCAGGGCTGTGATCCTCGATCCAGAGGCCCCCTCCTCGGGGTGGGGGGGTCCCCGAGGCCCAGCAGGCGGCCCCAGCTCAGCCCTGCGACATGCCTCACCTTGGTGGCTTGTCCCAGCCACCCGGCTGGGCAAAGAGCTCTCAGCCAGAGGGAGTCACCGCTTTGTCTGCCCCCCACCCCCAGCCCTGGGCACACGGCAGGGCCCACCCCCCTGGCACCGGCGCCACACGAGCCCACCTCACACCACACACGCACGCCGGAGCCCTGGCCTGGAGCAGCTGTGAGCTAAGAGGACAGCGCGATCCAACCTCGAGTCACCGCCGCCCCGGGGACAGGACCAGGGCCGCGCCCGCAGCGCCCGGGGGCAGCCGGCGATGAGGACACGCGGACGAGGCGGCTGCTCCCCCCCGAGCTCGCCCTGCCCGCCAGCTGCTCCCTCACCTGCAGGCTCCTAGGTCACGGGCGACCTCCCTCTGAGGGCACAGGCCCCGCAGGAGCACATCAGGCGCCCAGCCCAGCCCGCGTCTGCCTCCAGTACCATGGTGCCCACCGGGCCCCTGCCCCCCTGTGGACAGCCGGGCGGTCACACCCACCGGGCGGGGGCCCGGAGCGGGACCTGCCCCGGCCCATGTGCGTGTCCGTGCGCACATGCACCACCGCCTACGTGGGCTGCACCGCGGAACAGCCAAAGCCCGCGGCCCCAGACAGCCCGAGGACCAGCCGCGCGCTCATCAGGGCGTCTCCCTCCCTCCCCACGCGGAGCCGGCCCGTGGCTCCCAGGAAGAGAGCTTTCAGGGGAGGAGGTGATCCTGGACCCGCGCAGCACACGGACCCCCAGGGGGAGTGGGGGGCTGCGTCCTGCGGTCTCCCCTCTGCAGGGCTAGCCCGACCCCCAGACCAAGGGGCCTCCGGGGGCGTCAGGGGCACTGCCCAGGGCGCGGCACCTGCACCGGCGTCTCGAGGCGGCCCCACCTTCCTACACTCAGCCTGGCACCACCAGCCAGACCCACGCGGCCTGCCTCCCGCCCCACCCCGCCCCGCACACGTGTGGGCAGACAATGGGGCCCACAGATCTGGAGCTGGGCCCCAGGGGCGTGCAGACGCCCGAGCTGCCTGCTGTCCACGCAGCCTGTCAAGTTCAAGGAGCCGCCAGGCCCCACAGCCAGGGAGGCGGCCAGGGAGGCGGGGACAAAGGCCTCGGCGGCAGCCCACCGCCCGCTCCTGTGAGGACAGAGCTGCTGCCGCCTGGGCGGGTCCTGCCGGTACACAGACCCCGGCCCCCAGCGGTGCCCACGCCCCTGGCGGACGCCCTGCGGCTGTCCCGGCCTGGCGGCTGTGCCCAGGGGACGATGCCAGGGGTCCACCCGCAGGGCCACCTGAGGGCTGGCAGACACACACGTCTTCCTCGTGCAAACGAGTAGGAAGTGAGGAAACCCAGCCAGCGCCGGGCCTGCCCCGCCCAAGGCGGCGAGGGGAGCCCACTCCTCCCGGGGGGCCTGTCCACACCCCAGGGCCACGCTCACCCCAACTCCAGCCACTGCGGGCGGCCCACAGCCCAGCTGAGGGGGCCCCCCGGGGAGCCCAGGCTGTGATTGGTCCCCAGGGGCTGCGGGCGGCCCCCAAACCATGCCCCACCTTCCCCGGGCCCCCAGGACCCTCCTGTCGACACTGGTCCCCAGAACAATTCTTGAGGCTCCAGAGCTGCAGGGGTCAGTGGCCCAGCGGTAGAGGCGCGGCGGTGGGGGCGCAGGTGGCCCCTCACCCTATGGCCCCAGACACAGCCCCCGGGAGCCGGAGGCCAGACAGACCCCAGGGCCGGTCCAGACCCGCCCCGCCCCGCCCCACCCCGCACACCCGCCCCTTCTGCACCCGGGTCGCTGGGCTGGGGACACCGGCCGGCTCCCCTCGGGGTCCCCTCCTTCCAGCCGCACCAAGTGGGGAGCCAGGCTGCGCGCGCCGCTCCCGCACCCGGCCCCGCCCGCGCCTGAGCCCAGGAGACCTTCCCGGCCGCTCCCCGCGCTCCGGGCGCCACGGTCCCGGCGGGTCTCCCTCTCCGCAGCGCCGCCGCTGTCGGGGTCCGAGGGGGGTGCCCGTCCCCGGGGCCCGGGCGCCGCGCACGGCGTTCCCCGCCCCGACGCTGCGCGCTCCGGCCGCTGCGCCTCGGCCTGTCCGGCCCCTCCCGGCCCCTCCCGGCCCCTCCCGGCCCCTCCCGGCCCCGGGCCTCCCGGCGGATCCGCCCGCAGCGCCTACCGTGCGGGGAGCTGGGCGCGGGGCGCGGGGCGCGGGGCTCGGCTGCGGCGCTTCCCGGGCGCAGGAAATGCCAGAGGACTGAGCCCAGCGTGAGGAGGGAGGAGGGAGCGGGCGGAGGAGGGAGGGGCGCGGAGGGAGGAGGGAGGGGCGGCCGCAAAACCCGGGCGGGATCGCCAGGAGCAGGAGCGCAGGGATCCCAGGCCCTGCCAGCTCTCAGCCTGCCCGCCCTCCCCTCTCCCAGGACCCCCTCCCCGCCCTCCCTCTCCCAGGACCCCCCTCCCCGCCCTCCCTCTCCCAGGACCCCCTCCCCGCCCTCCCTCTCCCAGGACCCGCCTCCCCGCCCTCCCTCTCCCAGGACCCCCCTCCCCGCCCTCCCTCTCCCAGGACCCCCCTCCCCGCCCTCCCTCTCCCAGGACCCCCCTCCCCGCCCTCCCTCTCCCAGGACCCCCCTCCCCGCCCTCCCTCTCCCAGGACCCCCCTCCCTGCCTCCCCTCTCCCGGCGCACTCTGGGCGCACACTGGCCTTTGCGAATGCGGAGGACTCCTCCTGAGCAGGCGAAGACCCTCCCCTGCGGCTGGGAGGAGGGGGGCCAGGTGGTGCCGGCCTCTCACGCCTGAACCTCCTCGGTCCTCTCCAGGCAGCAGTGACTCTCTCCCCACTTCCCGGGCGGGGAAACTGAGGCCCAGGTGGTAAGCGGCACAGCTGAACCCAGGCCGGGTCCCTGACTCCTAATTGGGCGCTGGGCTTCGTGCTCTGGGCAGCAGGGGTGACCTGGGGGTTTGGCCAGGGTCCCCGCCTGGTCCCCGCCGCCCTCCATGCCACCGGAGGGCAAACCCATCCCAGGGAGCGGCCTGGGGCTTCGCTGGACACCCAGGGGCAGCTCCGAGCCCTTCGCCCCCAGTCGCAGCCCTTTCCTGGCGGAGGCTGCGCTCAGCCCCAGGAGGCCCCGGAACGCAGGCCCTAACGATAGAAATGGTGTGATGGCCCTTGGCCGGTGGCTCAGTGGTTAGAACGTCGGCCCGCCCACCGAGGGGCCATACGTTTGATTCCCGGCCAAGGGCACGTACCTGGGTTACAGGTTCAAATCCCCGACCCCGGTCAGAGCGTGAGGTGAGCAGGAGGCAACCAATGGTGTCGACGTTTCTCTCTCCCCCGTCCTCCCTCCCTCCACCCTCTCTGAAAGCCCATGGAGGATTAAAACGCGGTGCATTTATCGCTAGACCAGCGCGTGCCTGGCCCCAGCGCCCCGCTTTCCAGGCCTGACTCCTCGCGTCCCCTCCCTGCCCAGAGGCGGTCCCCGTCTCCACAACTCCTCCAGGCTCAGGGCCCAGCTCCAGGCCAGGCAGCTGGAGCGGCCGAGGCAGGACCCCAGGCCAGGGTCTGCTCCAGGCAAGCTGGGGCTGTCCCCGGGTGCAGGGGGGCTGGGCGTGACCAGGAGGCCTGTCCTCCAGCCGGTCCGTGACCTCCGACCCCTGCCGTGGAGCAGGAGGGGGCGTGGGCCGAGCAGAGAGGCAGCAGCAGACCTGGGGTGCCTGTCCGCCCGCCCCCCCGCCCCCCCGCGGCCTGTGAGGTGATGTGTCCGGGGCTGAGTCACCCTCAGGTGTGGGCATGAGTAACAGCTGCTGCTGCTGTTTTCTCTTCTCCCGGGAAACCCGGCCTCCAGCTGCAATCCCCCGCGCGGCCTCTGGGTGGCGCTGGCACCGCCTGGGCTTCCTGACCAGCCTGCTGCCCGATGGCTCTGTCTCCTCTGTCCCTGTCCCTCTGTCCATCTCTCTGTCCCTGTCCCTCTGTCCATCTCTTTGTCCCTCTGTCCATCTCTGTCCCTCTCTCTGTCCCTCTGTGTCTCTGTCCACCTCTCTGTCCCTCTGTGTCTCTGTCCACCTCTCTGTCCCTCTGTGTCTCTGTCCACCTCTCTGTCCCTCTGTGGCTGTCTCTCTCACGCACACAGGTCCTTCAGATCCACACGTCTCAGCCCCTGACTCAGGCTCACGTCTGGTAGTAACAACAACAGTGTAATGTAGTAGAGTTTCCCACCTCCCTTTTTAAAAAATATATACTTTTATTGATGTCAGAGAGGAAGGGAGAGGGAGATAGAAACATCAATGATGAGAGAATCATTGATTGATCGATCAGCTGCCTCCAGCACGCCCCACACCGGGGATGGAGCCCGCAACCCGGGCCTGTGCCCTGACCAGGACTCAAACCCTGACCTCCTGGTTCCTAGGTCGACGCTCAATCCCTGAGCTACACCGGCCAGGCTCCCACCTCTCCGGGCAGCAGAGCTGGGGAACAGGCCGTGCACCTGCCTGGGCTGGAAGGCGCTCAGGCCGGGGGGCTGCGCCCTGGGCAGCAGAGCTGGGGGACAGGCCGTGCACCTGCCTGGGCTGGAAGGCGCTCAGGCCGGGAGGCTGCGTCCTGGGCAGCAGAGCTGGGGGACAGGGCGCACACCTGCCTGGGCTGGAAGGCGCTCAGGCCGGGGGGCTGCGTCCTGGGGCCGCTGGACCACGCGGTGCTGAGCCCAGAGCTGCTCGCGGGGACGGAGCCAGTCCTTGGAGGTGGCCCCGGGGCCGGCCGGCCGCAGCCTCCCTCTAGCCCTCCTGTGGGGGCCAGCGCCCACTTGGCATTGAGGAGGGTGCAGGGCCCAGGTGGGTGTTGCTGTGAGGTGGGGTGACAGGCCTGGGAAACCCCTCACGATAACAGAGAAACGCCCGGAGGAGCGGACAGGCCTCTCCGCTGAGGCTGCGGGTTCTCCCAGCCTCGGGCTCCTGCAGGGCCACCCGGAGCCCAGCGGGACCACCTGCCCCTGGGCCACCTGCCCCTGGACCACCTGCCCCTCGGCCACCTGCCCCTGGGTCACCTGCCCCTGGACCACCTGCCCCTGGACCACCTGGCCCTGGACCACCTGCCCCTGGACCACCTGCCCCTGGGTCACCTGCCCCTGGACCACCTGCCCCTGGGTCACCTGCCCCTGGGTCACCTGCCACCTCTTCTCCGAGTGGAGCAGCATCAGACTCAGGGGCTGGGACTCCGCCAGAGGGGCTGGCGGCCGGGCTCGTGGGCACAGCCCTCCAGTGGCTGCCTCGGTCGCCCGTGGGCAGTCCCCTGTGTGTCTCCAATCTCCCTCTCTTTTCGACCCTTTCATGTGGGTCGCCTGAGACCATCCTGCATATCAGATATTTACATGACGATTCATCACAGCAGCAACATGACAGTTGTGAAGTAGCAACGAAAATAATGTTATGGTTGGGGTCACAACATGAGGAGCCTTGTTAAAGGGTCGCGGAATGAGGAAGGTTGAGAACCGCTGCACTATAAGGTCACAGGGTCCACCGAGTGCCCTTCACTTCACCGTTTGCAGAGACCTACGTCCCAGCGATGCCACGCGGACAGGGCTGGGGGTTGGGGCCGGATGCAGGCCCGGGGGGGGGGGGGGGGGGTGCGTGTCTGAGAGGGCCCTGGTTTCTTGGCAGCACCTTCCCTGCCCCCTCGGCCTCCCCTTCCCTCTCCAGGCCCAGGGCCAGGCCCCTCCTGAGACAGGGGCGTGAGGGATGCTTAGGCCGGAACCAGGGGGGGCCCCTTTGGCAGGCCTGCCAGGCACTCCCAGGTCCCATGGTGAGCAGGGTTGAGAGTGGACCCTCTTTCTTCAGGGCCCCCTGGGCTTCTGCTGCTTGCTGGGGCTCTTGCAGAGTGCACCCCCTTTCTTAGAAAGCCCCCCTCAAATCCAGGATGAGGTTCTCTGTTTATGCTTAATGGCCTCTGGGCACCCACTGTTCTGCATCCTGTTCTGCTGTGAACCGGCCCGAACAGGCTCCACGCTCACTTACGCTAGGGTGTGAGTGGCTGCCGCTAGCTTATCTTGCATCATCCATTCGGAAGCTTTGCGCCCTCGCAGGAAATGACACCGTCCTCCCTCAGAGATAACTGTGGACGGGACGAGGGTGGAGGTCGGGATCCTCACCCAGGGAGCGAGGCTCCATTCGAGTAGCACCCCACAGGTGCACACCTCGCCCAGCCTCAGGTCCCTGCAGGACGCAGACGTTCATCACACCGTCTGCTCGGCCCAGGGTCTAGGGGACCGGACGACAGGGGCCTGTGAGGCGCAGGGCCCTGGGCCTGGTCAGGGTGCTGAGTCCCGGTGCCAGGGAGGGCCCGGTCCCTCACCACAATCCCTGCCAATCCCCTCCCTCGGGTTCGGCTCCGGGTCCATGGGTGGTCAAGGTCGCCTCGGCTCCGGCTGCCCAGCTGGGCACAGCTCTAGCCTCAGCTCTCCCGCCCCCGAGCCCCACCGCGGGCTCCTCCCACCCCACCTGTCCCCCGTCCCCACAGTGACCCCTGCTGGGCAGAGAGGAAGTTGCTGGGGGAGAAATGGGGAAGCAGGTAAATCCATCCCCCCCCCCCCCCCCCGGGCCAGAGCAGGGGGCTGGGGCTGCCCCGGGGGCCAGAGCCAAGGTGGGGCCTCCACAAGCCGCGGAGAAGAAAGACGGGGCCTGGACCACGTTCCCCCCACGGCCTCGGGGTAGCCCCCCTGCCCGCACCTCGGTCTCGGACGCCCGGCCTCCAGGCTGTCGGAGAATAAATGCCTGTCGTGTCAGTGCCCATCTGCGGCGCTTGTGTGGCAGCCCTGGGAAATCAGACACGCCCATTGCGCAGGTGGGAAGACTGAGGCCTCCCGGGGCTCTGGTGAGGGTCTCAGGTGCGCTCAGAGTGGAGGCAGGTGGAGAGCAGGTGTCGGCAGGGCACTGAGGTCGGGCAGGGATTGGCCAAACCAAAGGAGGCCCGTCTCCATCTTGGAGGAAGGGAGCGATGGCTCAGGTGTGGAGAGAAAGGGGGGGCTGGGGAGGGGCTCACCAGCTGGGGATCCGGCCAGGCCTGGGGGACCCAGGATCTCCCCACCTCCTCCGGGGAGGCCCCTGCAGCTTCCTGTCTGGCCCTGCCCCCCATCCATCCAGCTCTCCCTGCAGGAGCTCTGGCTTGACCGCGGAGGCTGGGTGGGCCGGGCTCTCCCCAGCCCTCCTTCCCGGGTTTGGTGACGGGTTTGGTGCGAAGTGGCTCGGCCCTGCACGCACAGCCGCCAGCTCGGGGCTGGCACCGAGGCCTCCGCTGAAGTTGGCACAGCCCTCGCCGACCCCGCGGGGCAGCTGTAATTTGAAGCGGCTGACGGGTGTCGGTGCCAGGAGCCTGCGCCACCTGGCTTTCTCCTTCACACCTGGCAAGGACGGCCAAGACCAGGCCCGTGGCAGCCGCGGCTGCAGGGTGCCCGCGACAGCGACGGGTGGCCCTGGGGCCTGGACAGCGGGCACCGCGTCTGTGGCCGTGGGCTCCGTGGGCTCCGTGGGCTCCGGCCCAGGACGGGCACATCGAAGGGCGAGGTGAGCAGCTGTGCCCTGAAGGCTCCGTGCGGCGCTGGGGGCGGGGCCTGGGCCGCCATACGTCAGTCTGGGACGGGCAGGAGGAGCAGGTCCCTCGCGGCCCCCGGCTCCCGGGTGGGCAGGGGTCGGGCTGACATGTGTGTGACAAGGACGAATGACGTGCCAGCCAAGGACGGCCGCCCGGAAGCTGCTCCTCACTCAGCTGAGGCGTGAGGCTCGCCAGCTGGGATCCAGGCTCCGAACAGCCTCAGGGCTTATCCGGGTCACCCTGGCGCTGGGCACCCTGGCGCTGGGCACCACGCAGGCTTCTGTGTCTGGCAGCATCAGGGGTGTCCACTGTGGGGCCATGCGCCCCGAGCCCAGCGACTTCTCTCTACCTCGCCCGTGGGCACCAAATCGTGTGCCAACCAGCCTTCCGGCGACGCCTGCTCACCCGAGACTCACATCTGTCGGCTCTCAAAGGACTCAGGGGCTGAGCATCAACCCATGCACCAGGAGGTCAGGGCACAGGCCTGGTTGTGGGCTCCATCCCCAGTGGGGGCCTGAAGGAGGCAGCCGATCAGTGATGTTTCTCTATTATCCATGTTGCTATCTCTCTCTCCCTCTCCCTTCCTCTCTCTCTAAAAATCAATAAAAGCATCTTTTTCAAAAAGGTGAGTAGACGAGGCCACATCAGAACTAAGGAATGTTCCATGAACCCCCTGGTGGCCACAGCCAGCGCTCACAGCATCGTGTCCTGCCAAGCCGGGCACCCCGCACTCGGAGCTCATTTAATTCTCACAGAAGCGACCAGCGGGCGTGATGATTAACATCACGCTCCCATTTCACAGACGGGGAAAGTGAGGCAGGGAAACAACACAGGCCCTTCCCAGGGAGGACGGGGATGTGAACGCAGGGGTGATATAATCTTCACCCCTGAGCAGGCCCTGGTCTGACCCGCAGGCCCATGGAGGGTCCTGGGCCAGCAGTGCGGCTCCAGCCAGCCTCCCTCTCCGTGGCCCCTGTGCCAGCCTCCCTCTCCGTGGCCCCTGTGCCAGCCTCCCTCTCCGTGGCCCCTGTGCCAGCCTCCCTCTTCTGTGGCCCACGCCAGCCTCCCTCTCCGTGGCCCGTGCCAGCTCGTTACATAAACACTAGAGAAGACAGTGCCTGCCCGTGGGGCCGGGTCCCTGGGGGGCAGAGAGGCAGAGCCCCCCCCCCCCGCACCTGCGTGGACCCACAGCTCCCCACTGACCTGAAGGCTGGGGGGGGGGGCAGCATGCTGCCCCTGCAGTGCCCTGTGGGAGCCCCCAGAGCCGGGGACCCCAGAGCCTCGGTCCTGGGGCTGGCACTGCTCCCTCGTGATGCCAGGCCCCGACCCCCAGGCCGAAGGTCAGCTCCCCTCCGGGCAGGCATCTAGGCTGGCACTGCCGGCCCTGGCACGGGGGTGCCCTCTGCACCCAGAGCACCTGATGCCTCTCGGCTTTGTCCCATGTGCCCCGCCGCCGGCCGGAGACTACAAATACCCCTTCCCCGTCTGTTTTCTGAAGAAAGCGTGTGGGCAAGGAAGGCAGACAGGGGCGCCGACCAGGGGAGACGGGCTTCAGACCCTGAAAGGGACAACGGCGCTTACGTCCCACCTACTGCCCACCTGCCCCCCCCATGGATCGCCCTCTCCACCAGGGGGCGCTGGGCTGCGGCCGGGAGGAGGGCTCGGAGCCGGGGTGCAATGCAGCAGGGCCTGGGCTCTGCGG
Source organism: Myotis myotis (assembly GCF_014108235.1). NCBI lineage: Eukaryota > Metazoa > Chordata > Mammalia > Chiroptera > Vespertilionidae > Myotis > Myotis myotis. The sequence goes on along the minus strand of NW_023416332.1, from coordinate 3,089,086 downwards.
GGCATCGCGGGGCCCAGGGTGACCGGCCTCTGCCCAGCGCCAGCCCCGGAACCTGAGGAAGTCGCGGCCCCTCCTCCAGCCCCAGCCCCCCCCCCCCCCAGGCGGCACTCACCGTGCAGCAGGGCATGAGGGCGGGCGGCTCCCCTCCAGGCTGTCCTCACCGCAGCGGAGTCTCCGCTCAGCCCCGCGGTGACCGGTGACCCAGCAGCTCCGGCCGAGCTGGGGGACGCGAGGGGAGGGGGGGGCACGGGCAGGAGCTGCCAGGGCTGTGGAGTGAGTGAGGGCGGGACCGGCTCCCGGGGGTGGAGGAGACACGTGCCCAGTGGGACGCACAACTGCCCCCCACGCCCCCCCCCCAGCCTGCAGTGTCCGCTCCAGCCGCTGCCAGCAGCACCGGCACCAGCAGCACCGGCACCAGCAGCACCGGCACCAGCAGCACCGGCGCGGGCGCCTCCTCTCCTCCCGCCTCCGCCTCCGGGCTGCGGGCTGCGGGCTGGGCGGGTGTGACCTGACTTCGGGAGGCGCCACCCCCCCCCCAGCTTGCTTCGGGGTCAGAGTAAGGAACACAGCCCAGGAAGACCTGCCGGGCACCCCGTGGCCTCTCCCTCCAGGGGGTGGGGCAGAGCCTGAGGCAGAGGGTGGGCGGGCCAGGCCGGGGCCCCAGCAAATCCTGGGGGCAGGGACTCAGCGGACTGCAGTGTCCCCCCAAATCCCCGGGGACCAGCCCCCTCCCAGCGCCAGCCCGCCCAGCCCAGCGCTGCTCACCCCTGCCCTGCCCACCTCCCTCCTGCTGCCCTGCGGGGCGGGGGTGGGGGTGGGGTGGGGGGGTCACCCAGGCGCTTGGGGGGCGGGGGACACACTCTCCTTGTCTGGAGTGCCAGCGGCCGCCCCTGGTCCTCGGTGGGTGTCTGCCTCCCAGGGCCCGCCTCTCCCTGACACACTCCGCTGCCCGCCCCCGGCTGCCGCACCCAGGGCGGGGTGCTCAGAGGAGGGCCTGGGTGCCCTGCGCCCTCTCACAGCAGGACCCTCGGACCCTCCCGCACCCCAATTCTCACATCGAGGTGGAGGCAGAAAGCCCAGAAGGTCCACGGCCTGGGCTTGTCAATATCTCCCAGAGCTGCTGGTGGGACCCCCACCCCCGCAGGTCCCTCACCTCTCTGTACCTCAGTTTGCCCAACCTCATGAAGATGGGCTCATACCCCGCCCCCAGCCTTACTGGGCCCCGGGCAGCCAATACAGCAGCGCGGGAGCCCCGCCCCCCTGAGTGACCTGCCAGGGCGGCTACGTGTGCGCACGGCCGGGGAGGAGCATGGAGGGCGGGCAGGGCCCCGAGATGTGCAGCGTGGACGAGGGTGGGCGGCTCTCTTCCTCCCTCCTTTTTCCATCTTTGGCAAGGAGTTGGGGTGCTGAGGAGGAGGAGGAGGATGAAGATGGTGATGGTGGTGATGGTGATGGTGGTGATGGTGGTGGTGGTGGTGGTGATGGTGGTGGTGGTGGTGGTGATGGTGATGGTGATGGTGGTGGTGGTGGTGGTGGTGGTGGTGATGGTGGTGGTGGTGATGGTGATGGTGGTGATGGTGATGGTGGTGGTGGTGATGGTAATGGTGGTGATGGTGATGGTGGTGGTGATGGTGATGGTGGTGGTGGTGATGGTGGTGGTGGTGATGGTGATGGTGGTGGTGATGGTGATGGTGGTGATGGTGGTGGTGGTGGTGGTGATGGTGGTGGTGATGGTGATGGTGGTGGTGGTGGTGGTGGTGATGGTGATGGTGGTGGTGATGGTGATGGTGGTGATGGTGGTGGTGGTGATGGTGGTGGTGGTGATGGTGATGGTGGTGATGGTGATGGTGGTGATGGTGATGGTGATGGTGATGATGGTGGTGGTGGTGGTGATGGTGATGGTGGTGATGGTGATGGTGGTGATGGTGATGGTGGTGGTGGTGGTGGTGATGGTGATGGTGGTGATGGTGATGGTGGTGATGGTGATGGTGGTGGTGGTGATGGTGATGGTGGTGATGGTGGTGGTGGTGGTGGTGGTGGTGATGGTGATGGTGGTGATGGTGGTGGTGGTGGTGGTGGTGGTGGTGGTGATGGTGGTGATGGTGATGGTGGTGATGGTGGTGGTGATGGTGGTGGTGGTGATGGTGGTGGTGGTGATGGTGGTGGTGGTGGTGATGGTGGTGGTGGTGATGGTGGTGGTGGTGGTGGTGGTGGTGGTGGTGGTGGTGGTGGTAATGGTGGTGGTGGTGGTGGTGATGGTGATGGTGGTGATGGTGGTGGTGGTGGTGGTGATGATGGTGGTGGTGGTGGTGGTGGTGGTGGTGATGATGGTGATGGTGATGGTGGTGATGATGGTGATGGTGATGATGGTGATGGTGATGGTGATGGCGGTGGTGGTGATGGTGGTGGTGGTGGTGATGGTGGTGATGGTGGTGATGGTGATGATGGTGATGATGGCGATGGCGGTGGCGGTGGTGATGGTTGTGGTGGTGGTGATGGTGGTGATGGTGGTGGTGGTGGTGATGGTGATGGTGGTGATGGTGGTGATGGTGGTGGTGGTGGTGGTGGTGGTGGTGGTGGTGATGGTGATGGTGGTGATGGTGGTGATGGTGATGATGGCGATGGCGGTGGCGGTGGTGATGGTTGTGGTGGTGGTGGTAATGGTGGTGGTGGTGGTGGTGGTGGTGACGGTGATGGCGGTGGTGGCGGCGATGGTGATGGCGGCGGTGGTGATGGTGGTGGTGGTGATGGTGGTGATGGTGGTGGTGGTGGTGGTGATGGCGGTGGTGGTGGTGATGGTGGTGGTGATGGTGGTGATGGTGGTGGTGGTGGTGGTGGTGGTGATGGTGGTGGTGATGGTGATGCTGGTGGTGGTGGTGATGGTGGTGGTGGTAATGGTGATGGTGATGGAGATGGTGATGATGATGGTGATGATGGTGTTAATGATGATATAGTGGTTCTCAACCTGTGGGTCGCGACCCCTTTGGGGGTTGAACGGCCCTTTCACAGGGGTCGCCTAAGACCATCGGAAAACACATATATAATTACATACTGTTTTGTGATTAATCACTATGCTTTAATGATGTTCAATTTGTAACAATGAAATTGGGGGTCACCACAACATGAGGAGCTGTATGAAAGGGTCGCAGCATTAGGAAGGTTGAGAAATGCTGATATAATAGATCAACATGGCGTGAGGCGGCATCACTGACCCGGGCTCTCCTAGAGGCTGAGTGGGTCCCCCACTCCCGCTCCGAGTGGCAGCCGGAGCCACACTCATCCTTGAAAAGCTGCTCCCCTCCTGGCTGCCGGCCAGGAGCCCACCTCCTCTGAACAGTTACCCTCGCCCCAGAGCGTGCGGGGGGGGGGGGGGGGTGCGGGGGGGTGGTCACACCGTGCGGGCAGGACTTTGGAGGGCAGCCACCCATCCAGCAAGTCTGTCATGAGGGGCTGGCCCTCCCTGGAGCAGATGCCCAGTGGCCTCCTAACGAGCCACTAATGAGGAGGTGGCCTTGCCAGGCGGCTTGCTGGCTGCCCGGCTCCGTCTGTCTGCCCCGGGCTCCCCACAGAAGCCGCCAAATGTCCTTAATCGGCTCCGCAGCCGCCCCCGCTCCTCCTGCGGGAAGCTCTGCCCGGCCATTAGCCCCGCGCCGGCCACCCTGGAGCTGCGGGCAGTGGGCTGAGACGGGCGGCTCACCGGAGCCCCCAGGCCGGTGCTCCCGGCAGAGGAGGCCTGGCTCCCGGGGAACCGAGGCAGCCCCGCCCTGCCGGGCCCCATCAGGCCGGGGAGGACTCACTCCCACCGGGGATTCAGAGCCGCATTGAACGTGCGGATCATTCCTCGCGTCCATCGGAAACTGAGCTCGCCCCCTTCTTCTCAAAACATGGGCTCCCTGGGCCTGTTTCCCTCCAACAATAAAATAAAAGCAGCAAAGGACCAGTTCATCTTGCTCTCCGTTCTGGAGAACGGCAGCGGTGTGGGGAGGAGCCGCCGGCTCAGGTGACAGGTGACAGCAGACAGCCTCCGCCCCTGTGGCCTGGCGACCTCGGGAGGCCCCGTCTGACATCCTGGTGGCCGGAGTCTGCATTTTAAAGTGCAATTTCCGCCCTAACCAGTCTGACTCAGTGGATGGAGCGTCGGCCTGCGGACTGAAGGGTCCCAGGTTCGGTTCCGGTCAAGGGCATGTACCTTGGTTGCGGGCACATCCCCAGTGGGGAGTGTGCAGGAGGCAGCTGATTGATGTTTCTCTCTCATCGATGTTTCTAACTCTCTGTCCCTCTTCCTTCCTCTCAGTAAAAAATCAATAAAATATATTTTTTTAAAAAAATAAAATAAAGTGCAATTCCCGATGACTAAGCGCTGGCGACCAGGGAAAAGGGCCCGTCCCAGTGGATGCCAGCCCGTGCCCATCTGCAGGCCTGCGGTGCCCGGGCTGGCCTCCAGCCCAGGGACTGACGAGGGCCTGCCCTGTGCGCCCGGGGGGCTCGGGGCTGAGCAGGGCCCGTCCCCCCTGGAGAGGCCGGGAGGTCTCAGGCCTGAGGGTGTTTAGAGGCGCTGGGCCTCTTCTCAAAGCCCCGCCCTGGCACCTGAGGGTGGTCACATGCAGGCACGGGGGGGGGGGGGGGGGAGGCGGGGGGCCCTCCGGCCACAGGGGGAGGCAAGGACACCAGGCCAGCGCCTCCCTGGGCACAGAGCAGTTTTCCTCCAGGCCCCACATCCGTTCACTCGAGCCTTCGGCTCCTGCCGGGGCTGCTGCACCCTGAGCAGCGCCCAGAGCTGGGCGCGGAGCCAGCCCCTAAGGGGCAGCCCGGGGCCCTCTCCTGGGGGGGGGGGTGCCACCCACGGCGCCCTGGACGGAGAAGCCAGCGCCACAGCCAGTGTGTCCACGGCTCTGTCCTGTGGACGCCCCACAAGCCACAGCCAGGTCCCCTCCACGGTGACGTCACTGACAGCCCGGACTGCACCCGAGGGTCCAAGCCCAGCCCCACGTGGTGGCCTGGGAGGCGGCACCTTCGGGTGCTTAGGTCTTGAGGTCCGATGCTGGGCTCCGTGGGGACAGGCCACACAGAGCGTCCACCTGGCGCTCTGCCCAGCACCCAGCACGGTGTTTGTTGGTGTGAGGGGTCGCGAGGGTCTGGGATGGCTGCCCTCTGCCCTCTGGGCTCCGCAGGGAGCCACCTAGGCCTCCCCACCCCACATACCCTCAGGCTCCAGGTCAGGGGTCAGGACTGGGCAGGCCAGGAAGGTTCCAGAACCGAAGACCCACTGATCAGACTCCACCCAATTTCAGCCGCACCATCGTACACGGAGGAGCGGAGAACATTTCCTCCCGCCAGGAAGCTCCCGGTGTCACAGGACAGACGGACACAAGGATCGACGCCCGTGGCTGGGCAGGAGGCCCGAGCGCCAGGCCGCAGCAGCAGCTGGGGGGTGCTGAGCCGGGCAGGCTGGGCACACGGAGCTCCGTCCCGGACGGGAGCGGCGTCCTGTCGCTGCCACCCTGCGGGTCAGGACTGGCCCTCAGGACCCGGGACCCGGAGGACCGGCCGCTCTGCCCATGCTGTGGGGCGGCCTGCTACGGGCGCCCAGCCGGAGCCGTGCCAGCAGGACGGAGCCCAGCCCGTGCCCGCCCGGCCAGGAACAGGACGCAGCTCGGTCAGCCGGGCTCAGGCTGGCGCCCCCACACCCCAGACTCCACATCTGTCTGGGCAGCTCTGCTGACCACATGCCCCAGACCCTGCCCGCCTGTCCCCACAGGTGCACACAAGGGGCCCTGCAGACATCTCCTGGGACTGGAGGATGGGCTGACCCTTGGCACCCCTCCTCTGAAACTGCCCGCACCCCGCACCCCAATCTGGCCTTCCAGGAAGGAGGCCACACCCTCCTTGGGGTCTGGCAGGAACCATTAGAGCAGCGGTTCTCAACCTGTGGGTCCCAACCCCTTTGGCAGTCGAACGACCCTTTCACAGGGGCCGCCTAAGACCACCCTGCATGTCAGATATTTACATGACGATTCATAACAGCAGCAACATTACAGTTACGCAGTAGCAACGAAAATAATGTTATGGTTGGGTCATAACAGGAACTGTATTTAAAGGGCCAGAAGGTGGAGAACCACTGCGTTAGGACAGAGGCTCCCACAGCCGAGACTCCCCGCTCACCACCCCCCTTGGCTGGAACCTCCAGGCTCAGGCGCCGTCTGGGAGACGAATGGGGGGGGGGGGGGGGCGGCTGGAACCACGCGGTCCGGGTCCCGGGGCGGAGACACCGCGAAGGTGGCGTCTGGGGTGAAGCGCTCCCCTCCCGTTCTCAGCGTCCCCCCTGCCCGGACAAGAACCAGCCTGGACTCCTGGTGAGAAGGCGGCCTTTAGGGGCAGCCCCGGCCGCCGGTGCTTGGGGGCCGCGTGGCGCACGGAGTCTTCATTTGGGTAAAAACGGGCATTTCCTCGGGTCTCGGTTAAAAGCAGACGCGGCTGGAAGGTCTGCGCCGAGGTCTCCCTGGGGGTCCGAGCGTGTGGGGTTCTCTCTTCAGTGTGTCCTGCGGGGCTGGGGCTGGGGGAGGGGTGAGCGGAGGACTCCGGGAGGGGGGTGCAGGTGGGGCTGGGGCTGGGCAGAGCGCCCTCCAGGCAGCAGGGTCACCAGAACACTTGGTTCCCGGCCGGGGGGGGCCAGGGGGGCGCCCCTTGCCCTTCTGCAGTGACCCCACTTTGGATGCAGTTGGTGGGGAAGCAGCTCCACCTGGTGGCCAATGAGGAGACTGCGGGTAGGCCCTGGAGGAAGCCACCTGGGTTCTGGGACCTGCTGAGGCAGGGCAGGGTCGAAGGACAGCCCCCCAAGAGGCTCCCTCATGCTCCCCTGATCTCTGCGGGGATCAGGAACCGGCTGTCACTCTGTCCACGGCCCTTGGGTCCCAGAGCGAGTGGAGTGGGGTGGGGTGGGATGGGGTCGGGTCCCACTGGGTCCTGGGAGGGCTGGGTGAGGGGTGCGGGGTGCGGGGTGAGGGCTGGGGGAGGGGGGAGAGGTGCGGGGGAGGGGTGAGGGCTGGGTGAGGGGTGCGGGATGCGATGAGGGGTGAGGGGTGCGGGGTGAGGGCTGGGGGAGGGGTGCAGGTGAGCGGGGAGGGGGAGGGGTGCGGGGTGTGGGGTCAGGGGGGAGGTGCGGGAACCCTACACGGTGCCCATGGGCAGGGCCAGCCCCCCGGGCCCCCGCGGGCCGCCGTCCCCCAGCGCCCTCTCCAGAACGGCCCGCAGAGGCTGGCGCTGCCCGGGCTGGCGGCCGGCCGTGAAGTAGAGGAGCGGCCGGGCGGTGGGGGGGACGCAGGCCAGGAGGCCGGCCAGCGGCAGGAAGGGGGGCAGCAGGCTGAGCAGGGACCGCAGGCTCCAGTAGAGGACGTAGGGCAGCCCGCAGAGCGCCAGCAGCAGCGCTGAGCCCAGCACCGGGCCGAAGAAGCGGGGCCGCGGGCGCGAGGAGCAGCAGGCCACCCAGACGAGGAGGACGAGGCCGGCGCCGCAGGCCGCGCAGACCAGCGCCAGCAGCCAGGCCACGCTGGCCGCGTGGAGCCCCACGCAGGCCCCCGGGCGCGCGCCCCGGCGCAGGAGGCCGCAGGCGTCGGCGGGCAGCAGCACGGCGGGCGGCGTCAGCGCCCAGAGCAGCCCGCACACCACGCCCGACGTGTGGCGCGGCCGGCAGCCCGCGTGGCAGGCGGGGAAGACCTCGGCCACGCACAGCTCCAGGCTGAAGGCCGCCAGCAGCCAGAGCCCCGTGGCGAAGGCCAGGAAGGTGACCGCGAAGTCCAGGGGGGCCCGCGCGCCCAGGGCGGCCCGCGCCACCGAGAAGGCCACCTGGCAGCCCAGGAACAGGACGTCGGCGGCCGCCAGGTGCAGCGCGTAGACGGCGAAGGGGCCCTTCCGGATGCGGAAGCCCAGGTGCCAGAGGACCAGCCCGTTGCCCAGCAGCCCCCCGAGGCCCACGGCCAGGGTGAGGTAGAAGACCACGCTGGTGAAGGTGCGCCACAGCCCGAACATGGCGGCGGCGGCAGACACCTGGGAGGAAGCAGAGAGAGCTGCTGGCACCGGGCGTGCCCTGGGGGGAGGCGGGGCATGGCCCCCAGGTGCCGGGGCCGCCCTCCCGGTGAATTTTGAGCCCTCCGGCCTCACAGGCCTCTTTGCAAGAGGACGGGCGAGGCGGCCAGTGCCTCCGAGGCGGCCGGTGTGGCTCAGGGGTTGACCGTGGACCCATGAACCAGGAGGTCACGGTCCAAATCCCGGTCAGGGCACAGGCCTGGGTTGTGGGCTGGGTCCCCGGTGTGGGGCGTGCAGGAGGCAGCCGTCAATGACTTTCTCATCCTCGATGTTTCTCTCTCTCTCCCTCTCCCTTCCTCTCTGAAATCAGTAAGAAAATATGTTTTTAAAAACTGCCCGTCAGTCACTTCCCACCCTCCTGCCTCCCTCCCCGTCCTGCAATGTCCCTCCCCAGGGTCGCCGGACCGTCCTTGGGGACCGTCCTCAGGGTCTCAGAGCCCAGCGGGGCGAGCGGGCTGCTCCTCACCTGGGGGCAGGTGTGGTCGCAGGGGCTCGGAGCTTCTGCCCTGCTGCCTGGCGCCTCTCAGAGCAGCTGGGGCCGCTGCACTCACGGCTTTAATCCTCCCTCGCCCCCTGGGGCCCGCTGGCTGGGCCCTGTGCCCGGGGCCAGTTCCCTGGAAGTGGGCGGAGGAGCTCCCCGTCCACGGGTGAGCTCAGAGGAGCTGTCCGTGGGCCGTCCCTCCCTTCCTGCTCCGCCCGCTGGACCCGGCCTCAGCACACGAGTGCCCCTCCCCCGGCCACGGCTGGGACACACCTGCCGGGGGTCCCCCAGGGTGGCCCCTGCTCCGGCCCTCCGGCTGGGTGTGGAGGTGCAAGCCAGGGGCTGTGGGCAGGGCCTGACCCTTCCTGGCTGCGAGGTCCTGAGAGAACGCCCTGACTCCGGGACCTCAGTTTCCCCCCACGCCCCTGCCCTTAGCCTGACCCATCACGGACCTCGGGACCCCTGGCCGGGGACTGGATCCCGCGATGGGTCACTCGGTGCCGCTGTGAGCGGTCTGCAGGGGCTGCCACGCCCTCTCCGAGACCCCCCCCCCCTTTACCTTCCACCTGCCACCCCGCCTCACCCCCTGGGTCTGTACCCACAGGTCCTCTGGGGTTAAAACGCTTTTCCAAGTTCTGTCCGCAGAGCTCCACGCCCTGAAGGTCCCAATGTGGGGTCCCCATCCTGGGGCATCGGGGGGCCGTGTTCTGTGGCTCCTGGGGACCCGAGCTCATCAGCACGGACTCAGGTCCTCGGAGGATGTCTGTCCCCCATCTCTGGGTGTGGCTCAGTCTGTCACACCAGTCCCGGGACCTGCTCAGCGTGCTGGGGATGCCCCTGCCTCCAGGGGGCCCCGCCTGCCCGGCCTGCTGCTCCCTGCGCCCTGGGCCCTGCACCCCCCTGGCTGTCCCCTCGCTGCTGTGCACCGGCCTCCGGGCGTCGGCAATGACAGCGGCGAACGGGGTGGCGTGTCTCCTGGGCTGCGAGGGCCCGGGGCTCGTCCCTGTCCAGCCCCAGCTGCGCGGTTGGGAGGAGGGTCTTTGCAGGAGGAAGTGAGGGTTCCAGGACGAGGCCACCCGGGGTCTCAGGTGCACCCGGGACCCAGGACGAGTGTCCTCGTGAGAAGGGAGAGGAGAGACCCACGGGGAGAGGAAAGGGCTCGCCTGTCTGGGGAGGGCTCGCTGGGGACGGGGTCTTAACGTTCACGTTGTCAGGAGGCAAAGCAGCCACCCGGCCGACTGTCCCCGGGACAGAGTTACTCACAGTTCTCGGAGGACCAGCCGCGGACCGGACCGGCCCGGGACCTGCGCAGGGAGCCCCGGCTGGGCTGGGCGGAGGCAGGGGCAGCGGCCGTGGGCAGGAGCCGGGCCTGGGGCTCCGGGAAGGACGCGGCGGGCGGGGAGCGGGCGCGGGCCTGGCTGCTCGAATCCTTTGAGGGGCTCTGGGGGCAGGGCCGTCCCTGGTGCCCGGGACCTGCCCGGTGCGGCCGCGGAGGTCGTGGCCCTGAGCGCGAGGAGGAACCGGAGACGCTGAGCTCTGGCTGGTCTGTGTGTGAAGACCGTGCCCTGAGTGGTTTTTATTTCTAGGAACTGGTTGCCTCAGAGGGGCAGCCCCGCAGCCCGACCTCAGCGTCGGGGACAGAAGAGAAAAGGCGGTCGGCCCGGCAGGTGCCGTGGGCTACGGGGCGAGGGCGCCCGGCCTGAGGCTGGGGTCCCACCCCCCTCCCGCCCCCCACTCACAAGTTGGGGTCCTGCAGGCCCCTCCCCCAGGGCTGCCTGCCACCAGCAGGGCAGAGGGGCCTGGCCTGGGGTCTCTGTCTCCCGGAGCCTCCGTTTGCCACATGTGATGTCATGCATGTCACATGCTGGATCCGTGCCCAGCACACAGGAAGCCTGGGCCTGTGCTGTAAAGAGTTTAAAGAATGAGGTGGTGCCCTGGCCGGGTTGGCTCAGTGGATGGAGCATCGGCCTGCAGACTAAAAGGGTCCCGGGTTCGATTCCCGTCAAGGGCATGGACCTTGGTTTCGGGCTCCTCCCCGGCCTGGGCCCTGGTCGGGGCTTGTGCAGGAGGCAACCCATAGATGTGTTTCTCTCACGTGGATGTTTCTGTCTTTCCCTCTCCCTTCCACTCTCTCTAAAAATCAATGGGAAAATGTCCTTGGGTGAGGACTTAAAAAAAGTTTAAAATAAAGAATGAGGTGTTTCTGTAAGAACATCCCTTCCTGAAAGTCACCAAGCTCGGCCGCCGTAGGGAGCTGTGTGGGGGAGGCGGGAGGCAGGCCCCTCTGCTGGGACAAGCCCCTCCCAGCGCCCCCGCCCGGGGTGAAGGGTTTGGGGTCACGAAAAGAAGAGCATACAGCCCGGCCGGTGTGGCTCAGTGGTTGAGCGCCAACCTATGAACCAGGAGGTCAGGGTTCGGTTCCTGGTCAGGGCACGTCGGGAGGGGGCTAGATCCTCAGGGTGGGGGTGCGGAGGCGGCCGATCCATGATTCTCTCTCATCATCGCTGTTTCCCTCTCCCTTCCCCCCTGAGACCAATGGAACGTATAAACACTAGCACGTGAAGGACACGGAGGAGGTCACGCTCTCGGTGAGCGTTTCTGTTGTGTTTTCCCGGCTTCTTAGATAACTGAATAGTTGAGGCGTGAGCTGGGCCTCACCCAATGAACACATTTACACCTCGCAGCCAGAGCCGGGGTGAGGGAGTGTGGGCGTCTCCGCTGGCCCTGGTCCGCAGGCCCGGCTGCCTCCCGTCCTGAAACACGGCAGGCCCAGGCCGCGTGCCCGCAGGGCCCTAGGGGGGCCCACCCTTCCCGGGAAGCCTGGCTGGGGGCCTGTTCTTGGGGGGCCTGTCCCAGCCGGCCCAGCCCGAGCCCTGGGTCCTGGAGGGGGCTCGGCCTCCGGCCCTGGCGGCTCCTTGGGCCCTGAGCTGCCTCCCCGCCCGCCCTGGCCCGGAGCCAGGTGAGGGGCCGCCTGTGGCCTCAGCCGTGCCGGGCGGGGTCGTGGGGCTGAAGCTGGCCGGGGTGCAGCTGGGTCCCTCCGCCTCGGGGGCAGCACAGGAGGTGCAGGGTCAGCGGGGAGGTCCAGGCTGTCCTCGCCTGGCGCCCTGGGGTCCCCGATCCCCGGAGGGGTGCTGAGCAGGCAGATCCCGGCAGACCTGCAGCCCAGCCGGACCAGGGGACCCCAGAGGGCTCTGCATTTCTGGGGCTGATAGGGGGGTCGGGGCACCCCCAAGCCTCTGGAAGGATGAGCTCCTGCAGGTCGCTGGCCGGGGTCTGACCAGCGGTGCGGGGAGCAGGCGGCCGCCTTGGCTCTGCCGCGCCCCGCGGTCTGAGCGGCTACGGGACCCTCGGAGCCTCGGTCGCCCCGGAGGGTTCGCTGCGGGGCCTGCGCTGCGGGGCCTGCGCGGCGGGGACGGGCGGCTCCTGGTGCTGGTTCTGCGGGGCTCGCCCGGCTTCGGGGGAGGTGGACATCCGCCCCGAGAGGAGAATTGGAGGCCACTTCCTCTTCTGGGTCTTGTTTCCCCAAACTGAGTAATCGGGGTTGCCCATCTGTCCTGGGGGTGGAAGGGGGGCCTGGAGGTTCCCCCGCAGGCGAGCGGCCGGGGCGCTCCGGTCCCTGCTCCCCAACCTGCCCGACGCTGGGGTGCAGGCCTCTGACCCCCGACCCCTCCCCGGACTCTGGGGGGCGGCCCAGGCTGGGGGGCAGGGCTGGGGGGCAGATCACCTTCAGGCAGCAGCGGGAGCTGGTCCTGCTCGGCGCCGGGTCCGTGGGTGGCGCTCGGGGGGGACGGGGCCACAGGACGCGCTGGTTCCGGGCGGCCCATCCCGAGCCGCGCGCAGGCCCTCGCTCGGCGCTGTGTCCGGGCCACGCCTGCCCCGCTCTCCGGCCCCCGGGCCCCGGGACGGTGCAGCGCGGCCGCGGCCAGCTCTAGGCGGGATGTTGTTTCTCCAGCCGCTGAGGCCGGAGCCTGGCCGCCCCGCAGCCCCTGGGCCCCGCCCTGGAAGCCGGGCCGCCGCACCGAGGCCTGAGCCTGGGACCCTGTCCCCGCCGCCCCGCCACGGCCTCCTGGTCCCGCAGGGCTGGGGGGGTGTCGGCCTCCTTGGGCCCTGAGCCGCCTCCCCTCCCGCCCCAGTGGGAGCCACGTGCAGAGGCGCGTGACCACGTGCGACCCGAGGGGCGTGACCACGTGAGGCCCGAGGGGCATGACCACGTGAGATCCGAGGGGCGTGACCACGTGCAGTCCGAGGGGCGTGACCACGTGAGATCCGAGGGGCGTGACCACGTGAGATCCGAGGGGCGTGACCACGTGAGATCCGAGGGGCATGACCACGTGAGATCCGAGGGGCGTGACCACGTGAGATCCGAGGGGCGTGACCACGTGAGGCCCGAGGGGCATGACCACGTGAGATCCGAGGGGCGTGACCACGTGAGGCCCGAGGGGCATGACCACGTGAGATCCGAGGGGCGTGACCACGTGAGGCCCGAGGGGCGTGACCACGCGAGATCCGAGGGGCGTGACCACGTGAGGCCCGAGGGGCGTGACCACGTGAGGCCCGAGGGGCGTGACCACGTGAGATCCGAGGGGCGTGACCACGTGAGATCCGAGGGGCGTGGCCACGTGAGGCCCGAGGTGGGAAGGCGAGGTGTCTGTGCAGGTGCAGCTGGGGCCGGCCGCCCGGTCCAGCGTCCTCTGCAGTTAGAGGCCCAGGAGGCTGCCCGGGTGGCGGCCGGTGCCGTGTGAGCCGGACGGGAGAAAGGGTGCGGCTGCACCTGGGGGTGCGGGGGGCGCCAGGCTGGGCCGGTAGGGAGCAGGCGGGGGCGCAGGAAGACGGGCAGGAAGGGTGAGGCGGGCCAGGGTCGGACCCCCGGACCCGCTCCCGCCGCCTGGACGAGGCTGGCCAGGCCCCCAGCCCCACGCTGGCCGCCTGACCCTCACCCCTGACCCCCTGACCGTGTCTGGCCGTGTCTGGGTCTGACCGCGCTGGTGGCCTCGGTCACTCGGCGCCTGGGCGCGGCTTCCTGTCGCTGATAAGAGTCGGGGTCCCCCCCCCCGGGGCCGGGCTCTGGGGCAGCGCGGCCCCTTGAGAGGCGGGGGAGGCGGGGGCTGCCCGAGAGCCCGGCCCGGGGAACCCCGACTCTTATCAGCGACAGGAAGCCGCGCCCAGGCGCCGAGTGACCGAGGCCACCAGTGCGGCCAGACCCAGACTCGGCCGCATCTCGGAGAGGAAGGAGCGGAGAGGAACCGCGATGACGGCAGAGCCGTGGACGCCGCCTCCCGCGCGCCCCGCTGGGGACGGAGCCGCCACCGCCACCGGCAGGTGCCCGACCGGACGGAGCCCTGAGCTCCCGGCTCCGTGGACGCCCAGCCGCCGAGCCTGCCCGCCGGGCGGTGCTGCTCCTTTGACGTCTCCGCGGGTGTGGAAATTTCCAGAAGGAGCAGCTGGGAGGAAGGTCCAGGCGGGAGCCCCTCGGTTTAGTTGCTGGCTCGGCCAGTGGCCCCAGCAAAGCCAGGAAGATTTTTTTTTTTTTACATATTTTATTGATTTTATTACAGAGAGGAAGGGAGAGGGATAGAGAGAGAGAAACATGGATCCGCTGCCTCCTGCACACCCCCCACCGCGGACGTGCCCGCAACCCAGGTGCATGCCCTTGACCGGACTCGAACCCGGGACCCTGCAGTCCGCAGGCGGACGCTCTGTCCACTGAGCCACACCGGCCAAGGTGCGGGGAAGACGGAACCAGAACTTAACGAGGAGCTGCTGCTGCTTTTCAGCGCAGACGTGGGCCCGGCCACGCACCGGCCTCCAGAGCTCGCGCCCCGGTTCGCGCAGCAGGCCCCGCGGAGGCCGCTCCCTGCCCCACCGGACAGAACGGACGGGACCGCCCGAGAGGCCAGCGCGGGGCCGGTGGCAGCGACACCCCCAGTGAGTGCCCGGCGCCGGGTCCCCACGGCTCACGCCCGCCTCTTCTCTCGGCCCCGAAAGGACGCGGGACACCCGGGCCTCAGAACCTCCGGAGAGCAGCCCGGTCGCGGACGGAAACCGCCCGGGAGTGTGTCCCCCGCGGCCACCGCCCGGGCCATGGGGTTGCGCTGCCACCTCACCCGTCCTCACCGGCCACTCGCGGTGACGGCATGGCCCCGGGTGCGCGATCACCGAGCCCAGCAACGCCGGGTCCCGCTGGGGCTCTGCCCACAGCCTGGCCGAGGGTGACCCCTGAGACGCAGGCGCCCCGACTGTCGGCTGTGCGGTGGGCCCGCTGGCTCGAGTGACCACACCTTCTCGGTCCCACGCTGTCCCCCCACCCAGGTCCCACGCAGTCAGGACCCCTCGGTTCCACAGCACGAGACGTGGTCCCCCCCGCACCCCCCCGCCTGGGAACATGGCGCGTCCCGGCCTCTGGGTGCCCCGCGAGCCTTGTTCCCACCGGGAAAGCTGGGGTGTCTCCCGGCAGAGACGGGGACCCCTTCCTGGCGGCTGCCATCTCTCCCCACATGTGGGCTGCCTGTCTCCCGCCCGTGCCCCGTTGCTCTCAGCCTGGCCCCCTGGGCTGTGGGTGTCACTTCGCATGGAAGGAAACGGGGGGCTCCCCGCTTCCCCTTCTGTGGTCACAGAATCGTGAGACGGAGGAGCCGTCCGGTTAGAGCCGACTCAGAGCGAAGGCTTTCCAGGGAAGTGATTCATCGGCGCCGGCTTCTTGGAATTCTGAGGGAGACGGCGGCCTGCAGCGGCCATTCCCCCCTCTCTCTACTGTGCACCCTCCACGGGACCGAGGGCAGCTGGCACCCGGCCACAGGTGAGGGATGTGCCAGGGAGGGCACCTGTGGGTGCCGTGGGCCGGCTGCTTCCTTCCAGGGAGAAAAGAGCCTTTCTCGCCCTCTTTTTAAAGTTGTTTTTTTATTTTTATATTTACTTATTTACTTATTGTTTTTGGTTAATCCTCACCTGAGGATACGTTTTCCCATTGACTTTTGGGGGGGGGCAGAGAGAGAGAGAGAGAGACATTGATTGGTTGCCTCCTGCACGTCCCCCAACCAGGGCCAGGGATTGAGCTGCAACCAAGGTACGTGCCCTTGACCGGGGAGCAAACCCGGGACCCTTCAGTCTGCAGGTAGACGTTCTAACCACTGAACACACTGGCCAGGGCACCTTTGTGGAGAGCGGCTACAGCGTCTGGACAGGTTCAAGCCTCAGACTAATGAGAGGGCCCGGTCCTCTCCTGGCAAAGCCCTCCCAGCACAATTACAGCCAAAGGCTGTGGCTGTGAGCTTGACCTTATGGTCTGAACCTGTGGCCCCAGGTGGCTAAGTGATGTGGGCTGCGGGAGGTGCAGCCAAAACAAAGCTCAATCAGGTGCATGTAATTGAGTGGATTCGAAACCCGCGAGACCGTTCTAAACATCTTGGCCACGCCCTCACTTTGCCTCCTGGAATCTGCTATAAAATAGACTCGGCTTGCAGGCCGTGGTGCCATCTCTCCATCTGAGAGGACAGCGTCCCACCTGGTCCCAACTTTATCCCTTGTCTGTCTTCAATCCTTCACACACACACACACACACACACACACACACACCCCGCCGGCTCACCCCTGGCCGTGCTGAGCGCAGTGCACACCTTTAGCAGTTCTGCCTCATCCGGGGTAATTACAGCGGGGTTTTCGCTGTGTCCTTACCGCCTGCCTTTCCCCAGCGCCCGTGTCTGCGTCACGGCTGGCGGGCTGGGCAGCGTTTTATTTCAGGCGGGAGCAGTGGGGGGGGGTGAAGGTGCCAGTTGGCCATCCCGCGGAGCCCCTTTAGAACGGGGGACGGTGCCGAGTCAGGAGCGAGGGCCCGGGAGGGGAGACGGCGGGAGGGTGAGCAGCGGGGAGCACCGTCCGGGACCCTGCCGGCCTCCTCCCTCCCATCCTGGTCCACGTGGGCCTCGGGACACAGGAGCTCGCGCACAGAGAGGCCGGGAAAGCGTTCGCTTCAAGGGTTAGAAATCGCCTTCTCTTTATTTCAGCCTTTTTCTTAAGGTCCAGACTTACAAGACCCCTCTCCCCTGAAACATGAAACAGGACTTGATGCCCCCCCTGCCCGGGGCAGGGAGCGGCTGGGCTCCTGCTCAAGGTCACTGGCGAGGCGGCCGTCCCACGGGGCATCCTGGCGGCGAGGGGCCCTCCAAGTGGGGCTGGGCCGGAGTCAGTCCACACCGTCCAGGCCCTGCCGCTCCCTCCTCTCCAGCTGCAGCACCTGGAAGGAGGAGCCGTGAGAACCGGCGTCCTGGGCCCACGTGCACGGTCACGCTTGGACATACAGGGTCCGCGGCAGAGAGGGCCGCAGCCGCGGACTGAGAAATCGGGGTGTTACATAGCATCCGCCAGGATCTCTCTCTGGTTGGACAGAGGCGGGCACAGCGCCCCACATCCATGGTCACTGCCCGAGGGGGAGACTGCAGGTGACTCCGGCTTCCCTGGCGTGGCTCCTCAGGTTTCTACGTTTGCCCGTCTTCTGGGTGCACTGCCTCGAACCCCATTCCATTCCTGATCTGGGGAGCCACCGCTGGGCGCATCAGGTGGGGACCGAGTCCCGCCTCGCACTAACTCCATGGGGGCGTCCTGGGCACATGGGATGTGTAGCAGCATCCCTGGCTCAGCCCCTGGGCCACCCCGGGGCAGGGTAACCAGGGCACCTCCAGCCGCTGCCGGCTGTCCCTGGGGGAGCGCCCTCCTGAGAGCCACGCACGGAGCGCAGCGTGGGCCGGCTCCAGCCTCAGTTTACCCCTCAGAGATGCCCCCATCACCAGGTGGGAAAGGGGCTCCCCCAGCCCCATTCTCTAGCTCAGCGGTGCACTCACCACAGCGTCTCACGTCCACCGTACCCTGTGCTCCCTACCAGCCGTCTTTCTCCTGCCCCCCCCCCCCCCGGCTTACCACATGCACTGGGGGGGGGGGGTCTAACTGCCGTCTGCCGGTCTGTCTATCGTGGAAAAGGGAAGGGGGGCCTATACCCCCTTTTCAATAATCCTCACCCGAGGGTGTTTTTTAAATATTATTTTAGGGAGAGAGCGAGAGGGAGGAAGGGAGGGAGGAAGACGTCGATGTGAGAGAGAAACATCGATCAGTTGCCTCCCATACGTGCCCCAACCAGGGATCAAATCTGCAACCTGGGCATCGAACCCGTGACCTTTGTGCACAGGATGAGCCGCCCGGCCAGGGCCCACCCCTGCTTTCTGTTGTTGTTACTGACCCTCACCCGAGGGTATTGTTGTCTAGAGACAGACACACTGATGTGACACAAACTGGTTGCCTCATATCCGTGCCCAGACCAGGCCAGGGGATCGAGCTGCATCTGAGGTCTGTGCCCTTGCCTGGAATCGAACCCAGTCCATGGGCTGAAGCTCCAACCACTGAGCAACCCGGCCAGGGCCTTGTGCCTTTTTTTTTTTTTGGTTAATCCTCACCTGAGGATATTCTTTCATTGATTGGGGGGGGGGGGGGGGAGAGGGAAAGACAGAGAAACATGGATGTGAGAGAAACACATCCATTGCTGGCCTCCTGCACACACTCTGACCAGGGCCCAGGTCAGGGAGGAGCCTGCAACCGAGGTACGTGCCCTTGACCAGAATCGAACCCGGGACCTTGTGGTCCACAGGCCCATGCTCTATCCACTGAGCGACACTGGCCAGGGCCCTGTGCCTGCTTTTTAAGTTGATGTTATTAACCTTCCCTTGGTTCTATTATTTACTAGGAAAAGGACGGACAGGGTGGTCTGGAAGCTGTAAGACCAGTCGTCCAGCACAGACAGTGACCGGCACCATGTCCATCCCGCGAGGGCCAGCCACTCATCCTGGGGAACGCAGTGCCAGGAACCACAGCCCAGCCCGGAGCAGGGCGTGCCGAACGCTGACGCCAGCCCCTGGCCCTTTGCAGCAACGAGGGTGGCAGGTGCCGTCCCACCCAGAGCCTCTCTGACCCGGCCCGGCCGAGGCGCCGCGCTGCCCGCTCACCTGGTTCTCTATGCAGCGGAACTGCCAGGGCCAGCCCACGTGGTAGAGGAACGGCCGCAGGTCGAACCTGTTGTCGTCGGGGCTGTAGCTCTCGGCGTGGTACGCGGGCGTGAGCGTGGTCATCTTGTGTCTGTTCACGGAATACTTGGAGAAGAACCGCTTCACCTTGTCAGCCACCTGGCGGGCGGGAGGCCCAGCGTTGGGAGGCCCAGCGTTTGGAGACCCGAGGCCGGGGCTGCACCCGCTGGGTCCCCGGTGCCTCGCAGGGCCTGGGGGCGGGAGAGCACTCGGCCGGGGCGGGGCTGAGCTCTAACAACGCGGGTTCCCACGGCAGCGCCGGGAGACCTGAGCGGGTCCGGAAGCTCTGGCTCGCCAGGCTGCCCAGCGGTTCCGTGGGGACCTAGTGAGTCCGACCACGGGCCGAAAGCGGCGATGCTCCGACCTCCGTCCGCTCTCCCCACGGAAGGAGCCGCCTGCTTCGGCGGGTGAGCCCCTCCCGGGAACGTGGCCGGGGCCGAGGGCGGCCCCGCGGTGGGCGCTGGGGACTGGACGGGGGTGTCGGTGAGACGGGGCGTCCTGGCTTTAGCTCACACTTGCCCTGCCAGTCAGACCCGCCGCTGCCAGGTGACCACCGGCCCTCACCCCCAAGCCCCCAGTACCCCGTGGGCGGCGGCGCAGTACCTGCCGGGGGGTGCAGACGTCCCGCCACAGGTGCAGGAGTTTGCAGAACATGCTGTAGGGGCCGGTCTTGGCGATCTTCCGGAGCCTCCCGTAGACCGAGAGCTCAGCGTAGGTCATCCCCATGTCTTCCTGCGGGGAGGGCGAGGCGGGTCAGAGCCGGCCTGAGAGCTTCCTGGGGGACAGGCACCGGGGCCAGGGCCAGGCCGAGGAGGAGGCCGCTTTCAGGAAGCAGACGGACAGCCGGCCGGGGCTCTGGGTTAGAGCGAAGTCCCGACGCGCCAAGGTTGAGGGTTCGATCCCCGGTCAGGGCACATGTGGGAGTCAACAGTGAATGCACAGATGAGTGGGACACAAATCAAAGTTCCTCTCCCTCTCAAGTTAATTTTGAAAATTAATTAAAGCCCTGGCCGGTTTGGCTCAATGGATAGAGTGTTGGCTGACGGGTCCTGGGTTTGATGCCCAGTCAGGGCACGTGCCCGGGTTGCAGGCTTGATCTGCAGTGTGGGGCGTGCAGCACGCAGCCAATCAATGATTCTCATCACTGATGTTTCTCTCTCTCTCCCGGTCTCCCTTCCTCTCTGAAACCAATAAAAAAGAATAGTTTTAAAAAGTAAAAATTAAAAAGACGAACCAGACATGTGGCTTGGAGGACTTGGAGCTTCAGCCCCTCAAAGGAGACGTTCCAGCCCTAAGCTCTGGGACCTGCAAATTGTGAATTTATTTGAAAACAGGCTAACCCTTGCAGGTGTAATTAGGATCTCAGGATAAGATGAGCCTGGTTTGGAGGTGGGCCCTACATCCAGGGCGAGGGGCCTTCTCAGAGACAGAAGAGGAGGCAGAGGCGGCCGTGTGGAGACGGGGGAGAGGCCGAGGGGATGCAGCCACCGCCCAGGGCTGCCTGGAGGAGGCAGGAGACAGGCGCGACCACACGAGGACACGGACACGGCACGCGGCCAGCTCCCTGATCGCAACAGAGCAGGTGACAAGTCGATGACAGAGAGTCTGGAAAGTCACAAACTAAAATCAGATGAAAAGTAAGGTCCATCCTAAGCAACCCACAGCCCCAGGGAGAACCCGCAGAAAACTCGAGCGCATCCCACTAAGAGCGAAAACGAGGGCCCGCCCAGCGAGCAGGGGCTGCAGGGAGGCCGAGCTCAGACACCTGCCCTCAGACACCTGCCCTCACGACGGGACGGACGGCCTCGTGCGCAGGACCTGACCCCTCCCCCCCCCCCCCCCCGCCACCAGTGGGCGTGGAGGGAGGAAGGAAATCGGTGAACAGACACGTGGAGAAAACCGATGGTGTAGCCCGGCCCACACGGCTCAGTGGTTAAGCATCGACCTGTGAACCAGGAGGTCACGGTCCGATTCCCGGTCAGGACACAGGCCCGGGTTGCGGGCTCGGTCCCCAGTGTGGGGCGTGCAGGGGGCAGCCGGTCCGTGACTTTCTCATCCTTGATGCTTCTATCTCTCCCTCTCCCTTCCTCTTGGAAATCAATAAAAATAAAGTTGTGTTTCTAGACACTGGCAAGGAGCCCTCAGAAACAAAGTTCAGAAAATAATTCCATTTCAACAGGACCCAAAAGACCACTTAACAAGTGAACTGGACAAAACAAGCGCACGGTCACACTCTGAAACCTGCAAGACGTCGTTGAAAGATGAACGAGATCTCACTACACGGCCAGGAGACCGAACACATCAGGACGGCGACTGGCCTACGGTCGATGCCCGCGCCAGGCAAGCCCACGCTGGGCTCTCTCTCTGGCAGAAACAGACAAGCTGATCCCAAACTTCATGTGGAAATGCCTCGGACCCAGAATTCCCAAAATTATCTTGACAAAGAACCAGGCAGAGACTTGCACGCCCCCATTTCCACACGTGCCAACGACAAGAGCCACAGCCGTGGAGACCGGGTGGGACCGGTGTGAACGCGGACGCACAGAGGACGGGACAGAAGCCAGAGCAAACCCGCCGTTACCGTCGGCTGACCACCAACGTCGCCGCGACGAGGCAGCGGGAGACAGAGCAGCCTCTGCAGCAAGTGACGCTGGGACCCCTTCCTCACGCCACTCAGCAACGGACCCGGCGAGTCACAGACCGGAGTGCGAGGCCAACCCTCTCCCGCTCCCAGGAGAGGAACAGGTGTCCCTGTGCCCCCAGGGGCTGCAGCAGGACGTCAGCGGTCCCGGATGTGACGCAGGCCCGGCCCCGCCCTCAGCGCCCGCTGCAGCCGCAAACCAGAGCCTGGGACCCACCGGCCGGGTCACGAAAGGCAGCCGGGGTGGAGGGGCGACAGTCTTCTGTGAGGTCGCCCACAGACGTGCAGACACACCCCTGCCATCCACGCCTCCCTGCCCACTCACCTCGTGTCACCCCTCCACCCAACCTCCAGACGGCCGAGTCCAAAGGCCAGCAGTAGCCGCACCGCCCGGCTCCCAGGCCAGAACCCCAGCAACGGAGCCGGGACACACGCCCGGCGCAGGGAGACGGCAGAACTGCGGGTACAGAGCCACCACGTTACCTCGTCCGTCTGGGACACCTGTCCGTCAGCCAAGGGCTCTAGCTCTGCAGTGGCCGGGGCGGCCAGGATGCTGCGAACAAGGCAGGCAAGTCAGGGCGGCTGGATGCTAATGAAGTCACAGGTACCACCAGGCTCTCCGCTCAGCACGGGACGGATGGACGGACGGAGCAGGGGATGGGCGACGGGGGATGGGGACCAGGCGGCAGGAGCCTGGGGAGCAGGAAGGAAGGAAGGAAGGGGTGCCTTATCGCGGGACCCCGAGTGCTGGCAGAAGGGAAATGTTGTCAGGCCACCAGGGGCTGGGGGCGGGGGAGGTGGGCTGAGCGGCAAGGGAGGCGGGGGCGACACTGGTTCAGGGCCCAGCTGGGCTGGCGGGGGACCCACCGCTGCAGGGCGGGGAGCTGGAAGCGCTCGATGCAGAACTCGATGAAGACCCGCAGGTCCGTCTTGCTGATGCCGCCGATGGGGTTGATGTCGGCGCTGGAGCAGTCGTACTTGGTCAGGTAGCCCAGGAGGCTGCGTGAGAGAACACGGGGTTCCGTGCGGCCGACCCGAGGGGTGCGATTCCCCCAGCGCGGCGGCCTGGCATCTCCAGGACTTGGCACCCCCCGTGCAGCTCACAGAACCGGCAGGTGCTGTGGGAACACCGCTGTGGGCAGCACTCGCCCTCCGAGATCCAGGAGCCCAGGCCCCCTCACCCGCCCGCGGCATACACACCTCTCGTCCACGTTGGCGGACCCCAGCACCAGCAGCCCACCGGGGGCGCCCCGAGCCCAGAGGCTCAGCTGAGCAAAAAGGTAGGCGATGACCATCCTGAGCCGAGCCTGGCGGCAGGAGGGGAAGCGTCACCGTGTGCGGGGCACGTGCAGGGCGACGCGGGCCTCACGCCGGGTCCCATCGCGGCTCGAGAGGCCGCCCCGCGCAGCCCCTGCAACACGGGACAGTCGAGGCTCTCGGCCAGGGAAGGCGGCGTGCGGGCGCCCTGCCATGCCTCCTGGGCTGCCCATCGGGCGCTCGGCAGGGCCCAGTCAAAGGCGGAAGGGCCTAGAGCAGCAGTTCTCAACCTGTGGGTCGCGACCCCCTTGGCGGTCGAACGCCCCTTTCACAGGGGTCGCCTAAGACCATCCTGCGTATCAGATATTGACATGACGATTCATCACAGCAGCAACATGACAGCGATGAAGGAGCCACGACAATAATGTTATGGCTGGGTCACCCCATGAGGAGCCGTATTTAAAGGCCCAGGAGGTTGAGAGCCGCTGGCCTAGAGCCTGGGGCCGAGTGTTGGTGGCGGGACTGGGCCGCACAGTGGCCGGAGGAACCTGGCCGCCTCGTCTGCTCCCTCCACGCTGTCCTCTCCGGAGGAGGGCGGCCGCCGCCCAGCGGAAGGGGACAGAGAGGCCCACTGCGAGCAGCCGGAGCTCAGGGCAGCCGGCCAGCGTCCAGCTCCCGGAGGCAGCCACTCACCAAAGATGCAGAACACACACACACACACACACACACACACTCACACTCACACACATTGTGCGCACACATATACACGTGCACACACACACACATTGTGCACACACATATACACGTGCACACACACACACATTGTGCACACACATATACACGTGCACACACACACACATTGTGCACACACATATACACGTGCACGCACACACACACATTGTGCACACACATATACACGTGCACACACACACCCACACATTGTGCGCACACATATCAAGTTGTGCACCCACACACACACAAATTGTGCGACACATACACGTTGTGCACACACACACACACATTGTGCGCACACATATACACGTTGTGCACACACACACACACACTGTGCGCACACATATACACGTTGTGCACACACACACACACACATTGTGCGCACACATATACACGTTGTGCACACACACACACACACACATTGTGCGCACACATATACACGTTGTGCACACACACACACACATTGTGCGCACACATATACACGTTGTGCACACACACACACACACATTGTGCGCACACATATACACGTTGTGCACACACACTCACACACATTGTGCGCACACATATACACGTGCACACACACACACATTGTGCACACACATATACACGTGCACACACACACATTGTGCGCACACATATACACGTTGTGCACACACATAAACACACTGCACGCACACACTGTGCACGCTTCCATCTCACACACCAGTGCCGATTCACACCCCTACACCCACTCTTGTGCACATGTACACACACACTTGTGCACTCACAGATGCTCACAACCCACATGCACACTCACAGCCTCACCTCACTCTCACACTTTTAAACTCACACACGGTTGTGCTCACACACACCTTCACCCACGCACCCCCTCAGACACGCTTACTCTTGCACACTTATACTCCCATGCACGCTGTCCCGCACCCTGACCCTTACACGCTTACACACACACATGCACACGCCGACTGGGCCCTGTCCAGGAGGCCGCAGGGTCAGTGCCACGCGGGGACGGGGCGGGGCAGGGCTGGGAGGCGCACCTGCACGTTCTGCAGCGCCAGGTTCTCCTTGCTGCTGCCCCCGTGAGCCGCAAACAGCGGCCTCTTCCCCGTCACCACGCTGAAGATGCTCATGACGGCCGTCACTGCGGGGTCGATGCTGAGGCCGATGTGGTGGCTGGAGGAGAGGGCGGGCGTGAGGGGCTTCTGTGCACGTGTGTGTGGGTGGGTGTGAGGGGTGTGCGTGCGTGTGCACAAGGGGTGGGTGTGGGGTGTGCGTGCGTGTGCACAAGGGGTGGGTGTGGGGTGTGCGTGCGTGTGCACAAGGGGTGGGTGTGGGGTGTGCGTGCGTGTACACGAGTGGGTGTGAGGGGCATGCCTCCATGTGCATGCGGCAGAGCACACACAACACAAAATCCACGCCGACCGCTACAAAGTGCACGACTCGGTGGCAGCTGGTGCATCTACATGCTGTGCAGTCACCACCTGTCTCGCTCCAGAACCTTCCACCACCCAAAAGGAGACGCTGGACCCACCAGCTGTCACTCCCCTCGCCCCCTCCAGCCCCGAGGACGCCCTGTCCACCCCGTCTCTCTGGCCCTGCCCCTTCGGGACGTGTCAAGGACGAGGGTCACACAGGGCCGGCCCCTCCGTGTCTGTCTGGTCCTCAGCACCACGTCCTCCCGGCCGAGGGGCAGCAGGTGCCAGGCCCCTTCCTCCCGGGGACCGGACAGTGAATCCACTGCGAGGAGGGGCCGTGCGTGGCTGTGACGGACGCCGGGATGTGGCGCACCCGGACCTGAGCCCTGGTGCGGTCCCTCGGGCACCGGGCTGCAGGGGGACGCAGGCAGCCTCCCTGAGCTCGGCACACAGGTGGGCGGTGCCCCTCTGTCCTAAGAGGCAGAGTGAGGGGGACACTGAAGAGGCCCTAGTCGCCCCGCTCTGGAGAGAGGCCCTGTCCCCTCCTTCCTCAGGCACAGGGGACGCTGGGGGCGAGGGCAGCCCTGCAGCCGGGACCCGGGCGGGAAGGGGGGGGAATCCGGCAGCTGGGACACGGGGGACACGACACACGGGCTCCTGGGACATGGCTCAGACCATGAGGCAGTGACCCCTGCTTGACCCCGGATGTGAGCTTAGCCACAAATGTGGTCGTGGCCCCCGGCCCTGGCCACCACCGGCGACCCACTCACCTTCCGATCTGCTGGGCCAACTCCCGGGCCCTGTCGCTGGTCTCCTGGGAGGAGTTCTCGCTGGCCATGTAGCAGGTGGTCAGCAGGCGCCCGCAGAGCTCCCGGGGGTCCTCAGGGGTGTAGCCGGCCTCGCTCACAAGTGTCCGGACGTCGGCCAGCACCTCCTGATCTGAAAGCCGCCGCAGAGGGTGGCAGCCGTGTGCTGGGCACGGAGCCCGGGCCGCCCTCCCCATCGCCCTTCCCATCACCCCGGGAATCTTGTCACCCCGGCAGCACCAGTCACCCCTGCTCTTGGGTTGTGTTGCTAAGGGGACACCAATGTTGGGGCAGACGGAGGATCGGAACTTGGGTTGCCCGGCCCAAAGCCGTGCGCTTTGCACCGGCCACGCTGACACTCGGCCGGCGTCTGAATCCCAGGGAGGGACCTGAACGGCCTTGCTGTCCCCAGGCTCAGGCCCTGGGCACGACGCTGTGACAGCTCAGCACGTCCGCAAAGCCCCCGGGACCTGGTTCTCCTCGGCTCCGCCCGGGGCAGCGAGTGCGACCCCACCCCCCCCACCGGTGCCACCTACTTCCGTTCCTCACGGCCTCGCAGACCTGGCAGCACATGGAGTGGACGAGGCAGGCGGTGGCCGCGCTGTCCAGGCCGCCACTCAGGGGCAGGAAGAACCCCGCCTGCAACGGGCCAACCAGACGCAGCCTGAGCCCAGCCTCGGGGACGCGGCGCTCCTCCCCCCGCCAGCCTGACCAGCACCCACAAAACTGCACGGGCGCCCGGCTTACAGGGCAGAAGAGGGTGCCCTGCCCTGCCCCCCTGCCAGCCTGACCAGCGCCCACAAAACTGCACGGGCACCCAGCCTAGCCCCGCCCCCCGCCAGCCTGACCAGCACCCACAAAACTGCACGGGCGCCCGGCCCTGCACACCCCACGGTGGGCTCCAGGGGCAGGGCCTTCCACGGGGAGAGCGGCCAAGGCTGACCACAGGCACTGGAGACGGCATGACCCCAACGCCGGCCACACGCGGAGTCCCGCCTCGCGTGCCCTGCGGCCCCGGCCGTGCAGCCGAGCTCCGACTACGTCCCAGCGGGGAAACACTTTGCGTGGGGTGAGTTTAAAAAACAAACTGGGCCCGGCAGGCGCGGCTCAGGGGGTGAGCATCGACCAGGAGGTCACAGTGCGATTCCCAGTCAGGGCGCAGGCCCAGGTTGTGGGCTCCATTCCCAGTAGAGGGCGTGCAGGAGGCAGCCGGTCCGTGATTCTCTCTCATCGTTGATGTTTCTCTCTCTCAATCCCTCTCCCTTCCTCTCGGAAATCAATAAAAAAAATACTAAAATATAAAATAAACACGCATTTAAAGGAAACAAACGGCCAAACAGAACGTCACAGAATCAACGCAGACCAGTGAGGAGGAGCAGGTCGGCGGGCGGCCCCGCGGTCTTACCTGTTGGCTTCGTCTTAAAAAGTCCCAGAGCCAGCAAGCGGGTCCAAGGCTGGGGGGCAACAGGGGGAGTCAGGTGTGGGGTTTGGTGCGGGTGGGGGGTGCCTGGGGGGGTGCGGGGGAGGGGAGAGGACAGGTCCTCCGTCCCGAGGTCTCCGTGGGAGCACGCTCAGAGCTGGGGTGGCACCCGGTGCCGTGGCTGCAGCGTCCACACCGTCGGCCCCAGGTGCGTGGCCGCCGCCTAACAAGGCTCCCCGGGTGGGTTCTGCGAACCAGCACCACCCACCTGATCTCCTCGCCGACACTGTGGTATCTCCACTCCACGGGCTCCGACAGCGGCTGCAGCAGGTCCTCATGGCACGAGAGGGCGAAGTCCACCTTCACGCGGGGGTAGGGGCTCGCCCTGCTGGCCTGTGGGTGGAGTCGGGCCGGATGGTGACCCGGTGCCACCTCAGGGCCCCACACGGGCTGAGCGGGACTCTGGCCGCCACTGGGACGCACGTCAGAGCCGCAGCGGGCGACCCTCCCACCCACTGGACAGCCACGATCGGAGAGACCGACGCACCGTGTTGGCGGGACGTGGAGGAACGGAGCCCTCGTACGTGCACGGCCGGTGGGGATGCACGAGGGGCGGACGCGGGGCAGCTCCCCCAAAGGTTAACCGTAGAAGGGCCCCGTGACCCAGCACTTCGCGCCCGGCCAGACCCCGGGAGAAGCGGGGCCTGTGCTCCCAGCGCACGTTCATCTCCGACAGAACGTGGGAACAGCCCACACGCCCGTCTACGGACGAGGGACAAACAGCGCGGTCCAGCCACGCAATGGATGTCACTCGGCCAGCAAGACGCACGGAGCCCCGCACACGCTGCCACGTGGGTGGAGCGTGAAAGCATTGTGCTCCGTGGGAAGCCAGTCCCGGCACACGGGTGTGAGGAGGCAGCCGGTCCATGATTCTCTCCTCATGGATGTTTCCCTCTCTCTCCCCTCTCCCTTCCTCTCTGAAACCAATGAAAATAAAATTAAAAAAAGAAATGGGGGGTGGGAGCGGCCGGAGAGGTCAGTGGGGGGAAAGGGTGACTATGTAACACTTTAAACAAGAAAGAATTTAAATCAAAAAAAAAAAGAAAAGTTCTAACACTGTGGCGATGGCTGCATAGCATATGCAGGAAAAGCCGAAAACCACAGAATCGCGCTAAGTCGGCAAACTGGGTGGTGCGGGAGAGACACCTCGATAAAGCTGTTGTTTAAAAAAAAAGCGTCTGGGTCTCGGGCCAGCGCCTGCCAGGTGCCCACTTACCGCCAGGTTCCGGGAGGACATCTCGGCCCTGTAGCTCCTGACGTCCTCCAGGTCCAGCGTGGCGGTGAGCACCTCCTGCGGGCGGAGGGGAGTGAGTGCCCCTCGCCCACTCGCCAGTCGCTGCACCGAGTCAGCAGGTGCGCCCGTTGCACGGGGTGGAGGGGAGTGAGTGCCCCTCGCCCACTCGCCGGTCGCTGCACCGAGTCAGCAGGTGCGCCCGTTGCACGGGGTGCAGCCCTATGGCCCTGGACGGGCGATCAGGACGGGACCCGCCGTCGCTCACGCGGGCGCCCGCAGAGCCGAGTCGGATCCTGGGCACAATGGCATTCCCGCCCGTTTCGGGCAGTAACAGCCATCGCCCCTCTGGCTCCCCACACGGAGGCGGACGACGCAGTCCCCGGACCTTCCCCTCTGCTTCCTTCCCTCTAACCCGCCCCCCTCGCGCTCCAGGTCCCCACTAGCGGAGGACTTATCCACACACGCCCGCCACATGCTGGGGGGCAAGGGACCAGGTCGCCCCCTCTCGTTACTACAGGGCCTCCTCCTCCCACAGCCACGCGGGGTCCGCGGCCGCCCAGCGCCACTCAGGGCGACGCTGGTGGTGCGTGTGGGGGCGAGTGCAGCGGGTGGAGGGGAACCGCAGGCAGGCGCCCTCGGGGCCCCACTGGACACCCCAGTTGTGGGGGACAAATCACCGAGGGGAAGGGACCCCGCGGCTCCCACGCGGCTCTCACCACGTCGTCCAGGGAGAACTGGGATCCCTGCGCGAACACGGCGCCGTTCATGGCGATCATGGCGCAGCCGTCGTAGTAGAGCCGGTCCCCGTCGCAGCCCTTCTGGTTGGCCAGCAGGTAGATGCCGCCGTTCTGCCAGGCGCAGGCCACAGCGCGTGGGCGAGGTCCGGGCCGTGGTGCCACCGGCCCGCAGGCCGCAGACCCCGCCCGCGAGCTCACTGCGTGTCCCCAGCAACGAACGCCCGCACCCGGGAGGCCCACAGCCTGCGGCCACCGCACACTTGGCCTTCTGGGGTCCCAGGCAGGACAGTCAGCATCCACGTCCCCCCAACAGCCCCGCGGGAGGCGCTGGCATCTCCGTCAGTCAGGAGGAGACATGAAGGTGCCGAGAAGACAGACACCGTGAGGAAGCCGAGGTCCTGACCCAGCTCAGCCGATGCAAGCTGTCCCGCGAGCCACCCAACAACACGCCTCACTGTGTCGCCAGCAAGAAGGCAGATGGCCCGGCCGCGTGGCTCGGCCACGCGCGTCCACCAGGGACCAAGAGGCGGCCGGCTGGATTCCCCGTCAGGGCACATGCGTGGGTTGTGGCTCCATCCCCAGTCGGGGGCGTGCAGGAGGCCCCCGGTCCATGACGTTTCTCTCCTTCTCATCAATGTTTCTATCTCTCTCTCCCTTTCTCTCCAAAAATCAATAAAAATGTACTTTTTTAAAAAAGTGAATGTGTGGGTGGTCCCCGGGCTCCACCACGAAGCCAACGGCAAATGGCTCAGCCCCGTCCCCGGTCCCAGTGTCACTTGTCCCAAAACACCGTGCAGTGGGTGAGGGCAGGAGGCGGACGCTGGCGGGTGTGCCCCGTGCCCGCTCCAGAGGGGATATCACAGCGCCTGCCTCGCAGGGTGGATGCCAGGGCTGGACGAGGTCGGGCAGGCGGCCCCCAGCCGAGGGGCGAGCTGCTTGCGGAGCGCCGGCCGCACTAGCAGGACTGGGTGGCCCTCGTGTGCGGGCCACGCCCTGTGCCGGGCGCTGGGACTCGGGCGAGTGCGAGACACAGCGCCGGCCCTGGTGCCCGCGTGCTCCAGCGTCCCGGCCGGTGCCTACCTTGGTGGTGGCCATGGTGACCAGGTCCACCCTGGCGTGGGCTTTGCGCAGCACGTGGTGGCTGCCGGAGGCGTTGGTGAAGATCTCCACACCGTCCAGGCCCATGGCGATGTGCGGGCTGCGGGCAGAAGCGGGTGAGGGAAGAGACCGCTGTGCCCCCAACCCGCCTGCCCAGCCCCGCACGCTCTCAGGCGTCTCCTGTCTCCACGGCCCGAGGCCGGGACTCCTGACGGTCGCAAGTCCCCGTGCTCCCGGCTGGCCGGGCAAGGACGGGCCCTGGAGACGCGGGAGACGCAGAGGGCTGACCTCTGCGGCGTCCAGAGCTCCTCGCAGATCTCGCTGCCGATGCAGGTGTCCCGCGTGGCCAGCACTGCGTCGCCGAAGGGCACGGTTTCCTGCAGGCGGGATGAGAGCAGGAGACTGTGGCCACCCATCTGGGCTGCAAGCTGCCCTAGGACCCCGCATCCCCCGGGGACCATCATGAGGCCGCTATTCTGCTTTGATCCCTAATGCGCCCTCAGCTGGGAGCCCTCCCAGCCCAGGTGGCTGGCACGGCTGGCACCTCCCTGCTGCCCCTCAGGGTCACCAGCCGGAGCCAGAGCCGAGCTGGGAGCTGCCCGGAGCTCATGTGGCCGCAGCGCACGGGATCAGCTCTGCAAGTGCCCCGGGCGTCACCACGGCTACGATGACAACAGCTCTCACTCGTCCAGGGTCCCTCCAGGCTTCACCCGGGGCTGAGCGCTCTCTGCCTCCTCTGTGCGCCTATGCCCTTGGCCTGTCACTAGGGAGTAGCCCGTCCCCAGGTCAGAAATGGCCCGACGGGGCTCACAGGGGTCCTGCCACTGTGATGGGAGGGCTCCCGCCCCACACGGTCCCCCACCGGCCTCACCTGCTTGGTCACGTCCTGGATCATCCGAGGGAGGAAATACTCCTCCGTCTGCCTGCAAGGGAAACAGCGTGGGCCTGAGCCGCGTGGTCACTGCGTCTCTCTCCCTCTCCCTTCCTCTCTGAAATCAACGAAAACATGTTAAAAAAAAAAAATGCAGAGGCGAGTCCCGAGGTGCCTGGAGACAGGAGCAAGTGAACCAGACGGGGAGCAGGGCTCGGCACCGGGCAGTGTAGGGGGCCTGGCTTGTTATCAGGCTCGCGGAGCTATCGGTGATGTTTAAACTGAATCTATCGATCTATAAAAGGCCAATATGCAGTGTTTCTTGGGAGTTCAATCGCTCGCTATGACCTGCTCTGTCCACCAGGGGGCAGCGTGGAACGAAGGAAGGCCCTGGACAGCAGCCAGCAGCCAGCAACTGGGGAAGGGAGGCCCCTGTCGGCCCTGATTGTCAGCCAGGCCTAAGGACCCTCCCTGTGCACGAATTTTGTGCACCGGACATCTAGTTCTTCCATAAAAAAGCAAAGTAGCTGAACTGTATAAAGGAATGAACCACTGGACGGCTCTCACAAGCACCTGCACAGGAGCCAGCTGGGGAAGCACGCACGCATGACTCCGCGTGAAACCCAGCGATGGAGCCCGTGCTGGAAGGGTCCGCCCCCTGCTGGGGGCAGGAGGTGGGGCGGGAGTGTCCCCTCTGCCCGCCGGTGCTGCCTGCACCAATGCCCTCCACCGCCCAAAGCAAAGCACCTAAAAGCGAACACTGTGTTGTGCGTTATTCACACTGCAACGAGAAGGTTAAACGTTATTTGATATAATAATCCTAAGTCCTAATTGTTTTGGTTAATCCTCACCCGAGGATATTTTTCCATTGATTTCTAGAGAGCGTGGATGGGAGAGAGACAGAGAGAGAAACATCGATGTGAGAGAGACACATCGATCGGTTGCATCCCGCACGCACCCCTGGCCGGGCCAGGGACTAAGCCTGCAACCCAGTTTGCCCCGGGGGACATGTGACCTCATGTCTGCGACCTTCCGGCTGTCACAAGTGGACGGAAGTCAGGGGCGGCCAGGGAGGCAGCTGCACACTTCCCGTGGGAGCACAGCCCACAGGAGCACGGTCCAGCCCCAAGCAGCAGGGCTGGCATGGGGAGACCCTGACACACAGGCACGCAAGATGGGCCAGGAGTGGGGGCCGGAACGGGTGATGCCCTGTGACAAGCTGGCTGCCCCTTAACCAGCAGCAGCTAAATGCCCGGGGCTGGGGCTGGAGCTGTGGCCGAACTCCGTGGTCTCCCCCGCGATCCGGACGGTGGCTCCTCCGGGTGAAGGCGCCTCACAGACCCCGGAGGACGCACCTGTGCGTCGGACAGGGACTCACCGGCTCCTGGACCAGGGGGTGAACCAGCGCAGCTCGCGGTAGTTCCCTTCGTTGGCCAAGGCCATCTTGGGTCTGATGAGCAGGATCCTCCTGCAGGAGGGGACAGGGTGCCCCGAGACCACAGGCCCGGTCACGAGGGCGGGCCCGTCACGGAGCCTGACACCCAGCAGGTATCGCTCCGCGGGGCCGCGAGGGGCAGTGGGGAAGCCCACCCGCGGGCGACGGACATCCCTCTCCAGGGCCCAGTGTCCCCAGACGTCACCCGCGGTCTCTAACACCCCAGGAGCCGTGTCGGGGGCAGGGGCTGGGAGAGGCAGCGTCACTGGCATTGCCTGCCTGGTGCCCAGGACCCCCCCGGGGACGGATCCCAGCCCCGCCCGGAGCCCGGACACCCACCTGTTGAGAAATATCACCCTGCAGTTGTAGCGGACGTTACGGTGCATCACGGGCCTGCGGGGAGAGGGCGCCTCACTAAACACAGAGCCCCCCCATGTGCTTCAGAGAGACCCCGTGGCCAGTCACAGCAAGGACGAGGATGAGGGGGAGGAGCAGGCACGCAGGTGCCGGGGGAGGGAAGCAAAGACGGCCATGTTCACGGGAGACAAGCGGAGCTGACATAAACAGACGCAACCCGGGCCCACCAACCTGCTGTTAGCAACGTGTGGCCCAGATCCACACTAGGACAGCACCAGGCCAGGCCCCTCATGTGACCTCCACCTGCGGGCCTGCACCTGTGGGCTCCACCTGTGGGCCTCCACCTGTGGCCTCCACCTGCGGGCCTCCACCTGTGGGCCTCCACCTGCGGGCCTGCACTGTGGGCCTCCACTCATGTGGCCTCCACCTGTGGGCCTCCACCTGTGGCCTCCACCCATGTGGCCTCCATCTGCGGGCCTGCACCTGTGGGCCTCCACTCATGTGACCTCCACCTGCAGGTCTGCACCTATGGCCTCCACCCATGTGACCTCCACCTGTGAGCCTCCACCTGTGGGCCTCCACCTGTGGCCTCCACTCATGTGACCTCCACCTGTGAGCCTCCACCTGTGGGCCTCCACCTGTGGCCTCCACTCATGTGACCTCCACCTGTGGGCCTGCACTGTGGGCCTCCACTCATGTGGCCTCCACCTGTGGGCCTCCACCTGTGGCCTCCATCTGCGGGCCTGCACTGTGGGCCTCCACTCATGTGACCTCCACCTGCAGGTCTGCACCTATGTCCTCCACCCATGTGACCTCCACCTGTGAGCCTCCACCTGTGGGCCTCCACTCATGTGACCTCCACCTGTGAGCCTCCACCTGTGGCCTCCACTCATGTGACCTCCACCTGTGGGCCTGCACTGTGGGCCTCCACTCATGTGGCCTCCACCTGTGGCCTCCACCCATGTAACCTCCACCTGTGGCCTCCCCCTGTGGCCTCTCTCTGAGGGCCCGCCATCGGCACTTACATCCCCACGTCGCAGAGGATGTCCTGAGTGACCGGAGACTCCAGGAGGGCGGCCAGGACTTGCAGAGAATGCAAGAGGGTGTCCGACTCGTAATAGTGATCCCAGCAGCCGTAGCCGCTGCCAAGGGAGGGGACAGAAGGTGAGGCGGGGACAGAGGGACGCAGCCCACGGGCAGGTCAAGTCAGAGCGCCCAGGTGTGGCCCAGGGGCGAGGCTGCGGACACCTCCCTGCACCTCCCCACCCCCACCCGTGTTCCCGAGTTCTGCTCTCACCATATTTCCAGCTCTGGGCCCAGCCGGTACCTTGCTCCCTTCTGCTTGGCGATTTCGATGCCTACATGGACAGAGAGGGGGCAACGTCGGCACCTCCACACGCGGAGGCACGCCGACACCTGCTGCAGGGGGTGTGAGAAGCCCAAACCAGCAACGCACGAAGCACTCGGCGCCCTGCTGGCCCGGATGCAGGTGGAGGGCATCTCCGACCACCTACACCTGCAGGACCTGAGACACGGGCAGCGCCGCAGGGCTGACCGGCACCTGGAGGAGGAAGTGACTCCCTGGTCGCTGATTAAGAGCCATGAGGAAGGCCCCGCCCACGCGGGGAGAAGGCAGCACCTGGAGGCACAGTGAGGGGCAGGCACCTCAAACCCCTGGGCTAGCCAGCAGCGCCCAACACAGTCCGGGAGGGGCCCGCTGTGTCCAGGCGGCTCTGCCCCCTCTCCCCCCCATCACCCCGACAGATTTGCTCAGAGCTCTGCGGAGATGACAGCAGGTTGGTACTGAAAAATACAGGAACGATGAAGGCCTGAGGCACCTAGCGGATAGGCGTCCTCCTGGAACCCTCGGTTTTCACTGCTCCTGGCAGCCCTCCTGCCAGCAGCTTGTACCAGACAACCCGCAGGGCCACACCGGCCGGGCTGCCCAGGGAGGTGGGCAACTGACCCTCACAGGGGACCCAGCACCTGCGGCAGCCGTGGCCGTAGCAACGCCCCGCCACCACACCCTGGTCTGTCAGCCTGAGCCTCAGCTTTATTCTCCTTCCCTCTGGCCGCTTCTCCCAACGCCCACCCCCAGGCGGGTCCTGGGCACCAGGGGCCACCCACGTCGGACACGGCACAGTACCCTCTCCCCTTAACCCCCCCCCAGGGCAGCTTCACGCTGGATAGGACACGTGGGGCCCCAGACATTTGAGGGCAGGTGCGCCCCAGCCCCCCCTGCACTTGCAAGCGGACTTTCTGACCAGGTGTGCACACCGCGCGTCCCAGGCACCGTCCCAGGAGGACGCACACGGGCCGGGTCGCTGCCCTCTCTTCCCTGTCCCCGCGCCCACGGCCGCGCGGCTCCGGGACAGGGCTGTGCGTCCAGGGCCGGCCAGGCCGGCCGGAGGGGACCGTAGCCCCTCGGCCCCTCGCTGCCCCAGACTCACTGTTTAAAAAATGGACATTTTTATTGCTACGACTCACTCTTTAAAATCCTTTGTAAGTTGCCCTCGAAGTCCAGAGCCCACTGGTTGAGCGCGCAGGTGGCCACGGTCACCTTCCGGCCCATCCTGTCCTGCAGGTCCGTCTGCCTGGCCCGCCCCGTGGCCCCGCCCCGCCCGCCAGGCCCCGCCCCCAGCCGCCCGCGGAGCCCGCGCATGCGCAGGCCCCGCCCCCAGCCGCCCGCCGGCGGACCTCGGCCGCGCATGCGCAGGAGGAGGCCCCGCCCCGCCCGCTGCACCGCGGCTCCCGCGCCACCGGGCGGGTGGGCTGGTCGCCGGTCGGGAGCGCCGGTGTAGGGCAGCCGCCCGGGTGCGCGCCCCTCTGTGTTACCCCCGCGCCCCCCCAAACGGCGCCTCCCTGTGCCCCTGCGCCGGGATGCTGTCCCTGCAGCGCCGTTATCAGAGGGGCGGGCCGCGCTGCGGGAAGATTTCACAACAGTTCACCCGGGGCTTTAGGGTCTGTTTGTTAACGGGCGGCGGGGTGGGGGCTGTCCCTGTCCGTGGCTCCCCTGGCTGCCATCTGCGGGGACCCATGGAGTTCCGGGGAAAGACAGTCAAGAGTCCAGCCGAGCCCTAACCGGTTTGGCTCAGTGGATGGAGCGTCGGCCTGCGGACTGCAGGGTCCCGGGTTCGATTCCGGCCAAGGGCATGTACCTGGGTTGCAGGCACATCCCCAGTAGGGGGCGTGCAGGAGGCAGCTGATTGATGTTTCTCTCTCATCGATGTTTCTGGCTCTCTATCCCTCTCCCTTCCTCTCTGTGAAAAATCAATAAAATATATTTAAAAAAAAAAAAGAGTCCAGCCGAGGGGAGGCGTGCCCGGGGGAGAGCGGCTCCTCTGTCCTGGGGTTTCTCTCTCCCGGTGGGAGCCCCGGCGAGGCCTCGGGAGGGCTCAGCAGAGTCTTCACTGGGGTCCCGGTGTGCCCCGCCCCGCCAGATGAGGGTAGGGGGCGGGTCAGTCTCTGGTCGGTTTCACCTTTAAGGGTGAAGAGGGGCCAGGACTGTCTGCAGCGAGCATGTCAAACTCCTAGCCCGCGGGCCGCATGCAGCCCACAAGGAATGTTTTTGCGGCCCAGCCAATACAACGGTATGTAAGAAACGTTTTGATAAAAACTTTGTAACTTAGTTTTTACAATATCCTCTTACACATCATTATTAATAATGAACTACAACGTTCGCTAGCGACTGATGATTATGGTCGTGTTGCATCATTTCCCTACGCACCTTACGCGCAGGCGCACCATTTCTCTCCACTAACACCAGCAGCAAAAATTTTAGCAGCCGATGGCCATGTCATCAGTCTAGTGCTGACTTGTTGGGTGTGTGCAACAGGAAATATTTCGCTTTCGGAGAAACTGAAAAATAGGTTTATTTGTGTGACGCTTATTCCTTTGTGCAGTTATTCAGTGTCTGGTCAGTGAATGTTCAAGAAAAAATATTGACTTTTATTAAAATGTTCTATTATTTTATGTTAACGATGACTCATTTATTTGTATTCAGCATGTCTCTATCGAAATAAACCGACGTTTCTATGAAAATGGAAGCTTTTGGTTTTTTGCAGCCACATCCACGTAAACCTGGTGCATTTGGCCCGTGGGAGCCTGTGAGTTTGACGTGCTTGGTCTGGAGAGTGTAAATGACTTGCTCCCAAGTGTCCCTGGTGAGGGACAAAGAGACTTTGTGATTCAGTAGCTGGCAAGAGCCGTCATTCATTGCCAGGTGGCTGGGTGAAAGGGTGACCTAGTCTCAAAGTGTCACTCCACAGGTTACTTATTAATCACGGAGACACCTGGCACCAACCACCTGAACCACGCAACCCGACTGACCCTCGGCGGTGGGACAAAGGGGCATCACGCTGCCTCCGCCATGATGCATGGAGACACGACACCATCTGTGTAGCAGTTACCCTGCCCCGAAGTGCACAACCTCAATGCAAGGGCGAGGAAAACGGCCAAACCCCAAGCGAGAGACAGCAACAAACACTGGCCGTGGCTCTTTACACTGTCCCGTCACGGAGGACCGAGAAGATACAACAAAGCGAGTTAAGAAGACGGGGTCCCCGCTCTAGATGAAGGCAGGCTCAGGAGCCATGACCACGAAGCGCACCTGTGGTTTCCTGTAGGATCCCGGGGTTTTTTTTAGAAAAGCTAGTAAGCACCTCACTGGGACACTGGGGACACTGAATACGGACAAGATATCAGACGCTAGCGTTGCACCGATGGTAATTTCCAGAGCGTGCCACTTTATTTCAGTCGTGTAGAAGAAGGCCCTCGTTTTTGTTTTTTAATATATTTTATTGATTTTTCACAGAGAGGAAGGGAGAGGGATAGAGAGCCAGAAACATCGATGAGAGAGAAACATCGATCAGCCGCCTCCTGCACACCTCCCACTGGGGATGTGTCCACAACCAAGGTACGTGCCCTTGACCGGAATCGAACCCGGGACCCTTCAGTCCGCAGGCCGACGCTCTATCCACTGAGCCAAACCGGTTTGGGCTAGGCCCTCGTTTTTAGGAGATGGGAACTGATGTGTTTAGGAGGGCGGTATCACCTGCAGCTAATTCCTCCTTCAGGGGGTGTGGAGCACCGTTAAGGTGTTTTGACCAGGTTTAAGCCTCGGACTAATGAAAGGACAGGGTCCTCTCATTGCCACGTGCAAGTCCCAGCTGGAGGGCAGGGCCCCCCCAGCACAATCATAGCCAACGGCTGTGGTTGTAAGCTTGAACCTATGGTCCGAACACGTAGCCCCATGTGCCTTGTGCTAGAGTTCGGGTGCATGTAGTCGAGTGAGGTTGGAACTCACGAGAATGCTGTAAACAACGTGATCACGCCCCTACCTTGCCTCGTGGCATCTGCTATAAAATAAAGACAGGGCTGTGGGCGTCGTCGTTGTCTCCTCATCAGGGAGGTAGCGTCCCACCGAGACCCAGCTTTCATTCTCTTGTCTGTCTTTCCTTAATCCTTTTAACCTGCCCCCCACCCCCCACTCGGGATCACCCTTGGTCGTGCTGGCGTGGCACAAGGGGGAGTGGGGGGTACACACATACACAGAGGGGAGAGGAACGATCACATCTGCTGAATCTCCGTAGATGGGCGTCCCTTTCGTGTATATTCAACAGGTTGGTTGGTTTGACATTTTTTTCAAAATAAAAAAAACTGCAGAAAAAAACAAAGGTCTCTGTGAGGAATACAGAGAAGTGCCACCCAGATCCCCTGGCACCCCAGATGTAGGACGCGGGGTCCTACAGGCACCTGCAGCTGCTCACCTCTCTCCAGGGCCGCCTGGTTGGACAGCGGCCTAGCTCAAGGCCATGCCCTTGCAAGGATGACCCGTGTCCCATGGCTGATGGGTGTCCCATGGCTGATGGGGGCAGGAGTACAGGGTTGGGCCATTCCTGCCCAGGGGGACGACTCTGAGGGGCTTTCTTACCCATCAGAGCTTCCCACGAGTTTGGCTACAGCCCAGGGGCCTCACGCTGCGCCCAGCCCCGCGGCTTCCTCCCCCGCATGTCTGCACAGGGCGAGGAACACCCTACTCCAAAGTGCAGGTGCGGCCGCCTCCTGGGATCCGACCTGTGATGGCCTCCTAGCAGAGCCTCGCCTGCCAGCCCCAAAGGACACAGCTCCGCACACACCTGTGGCCCGCACACACCTGTGACCCGCCTTTAGTCCCGCCCACTCCTCCCACCACCTGCCGCCGGTACACCTACTCGATTGCCTACTGGCTACTGCCTCCCGCCCCCAAAGCAGGGATCTTGTCCGTTTTGCGTACCGGGCACCGGGACCCTGGATGCTCTGCCCTTGCTCGCGCCTCTGGAGCCCCGCTGGCAGAAGGGGAAACTGAGGCAGGGGACGCAGCTTGCCCGCGACCACGCGGCTGACGCGCCGCAGACCCTCGCGCGGGTTGGCGGGTTCCACGCCGCGGCACCCATACCCCGCCCTCGGGTGCCGGGCTTCCCGCCCTTCGCTGAGCAGGGCGTCCTCGGGGCGGAACCCCCAGCCGGCCATCTCGCGCCCCGATCTCCGCCGATTGGCGCGCGCGGTGGCCCGGAGTCAGCCCAGGAGGTGGGGCGAGGCTCCGCGGCCAATCGCGGGGCGCAGGGACGCTCGGGGCGCAGGAGCCGCCTCCGATTGGTCGTCCGCCGCACCACGTTAGTGGGGGCGGGGCTTCGGCCGGCTGGATTGGCGCGCGTCCGGGAGGTGGCGGATCAGAGGGCGCAGGTGAACCGGGCTGCGCAGGTGAGCGGGCTGCGCGGGCAGGAACGGGGGGGTGGGGGGCACTGCGCGCAGGAGGCGGTGCTGCTCGGGCGGGGGGTGTGGGGGGCCGGGTGCGCGCGCGCAGGGGAGATTGGGCCCGGGGTCTGGAGCCGCGCGCAGGTGTGGGGGGGTCGCGCGTGGCCCGGTGAGAAGAGGCCGGGGATTAGGGGCGCCGGCTGGCTCACCCCAGACGGCCTTCGGGGACGCGTGTCCCCCCGGGTGTTGGGGAGCTCGCTGGGGGTGGAGGGGGGCAGAGCCTGGTGAGCGCTCCTGGGCGGGTTGGCCCGCTCCTGCCCGGCCCACGGGGGCGGATGCAGTTTTCCGTTTGGGGGAACCCAGGAGCCGCTGGAACCGGGGAGGCGCTCGCCGCTTCGCTGGGAGAGGGTCACTCCCTTCCCAGCTCCTACAATAAGGACAGCGCCTCTTTCCTGGGCACTTGGTAACTTTATGAAAAGGGTTTTTACGGGTCTGGGAAGATTTCTGACCCAAGGCAGAGAGGAGGGGGGAAAGCGAGATGAGGAACCTCATCCAAAGGCGGGTGTGACCTGTCGCTTCCTGGGCGTTTCCCGCGTGCCAGGGCCTGCTGATGCTTTAAGGCTGATTCTCAGACATCCTCGCACGTGGCTGATGCTTTAAGGCTGATTCTCAGACGTGGGCTCCTGTGGCTGATGCTTTAAGGCTGATTCTCAGATGTGGTCGGCCGAGGGAGCTGAGAAGCTGGGCGGGAGGCCGGGCATCTGAAGGCGCAGGAGGGTGGCCCGGCCGGTCTAGGAGGATGGAGTCTCCACCTGCAGGCACTTTGCCACGGGAAAGCCAGCAGGGTGAGCCGGCGAAACTCAGCAACATCCGTCAGAACGCCCCCAACCCCCCCCCCCCCCCCAGTTGGACTGCTTCTGACACAATCCTCTCATGTGGTTTGTGGCACAAAAACAAACAAACAATGAGTGGCAGGTTTATGGATAAAAGTGTATGGCAGGCTGCTGCGTGCCCGGGCAGGACGGAGTGAAGGAGCAGAGGGTTTGAGTGGGAATGGGGTTTGGAAAAGGCGGAGAGCGTGTGGGTGTTTACTGGGCTAGAACTCACGGAGCCGCGTGGGAGGAGACAGGCCGGAGTTCAGGAGTCCGGGGGTGGGCTGGGGCTGGACGAGGGCCCGGCCTGAGCGTCTGACTTTTAAACTTGCGTTATCGTGAGCGTAGATGTTCCAGCTTCTCAGCAGCTGAGCCCTGAGCTGCCACCAGGCCTCGTCTCTGGGCATGTCCTTCCCCCGGGCACACGCCCACGTCTGGAGGCCGCCCAAGTGGCCCCGGGCCAGAGCTCCCAGCGCCCAGGTCAGCGGGGCCACGTGCCTGGGAGCATTTGGCGACTGAGGCTTGGGAAGGCATGTGGGAGCCCAGCCTGTGGAGGGCGGGGCGGGGGTGTAGGAGGCTCCAGGTGAACCCCAGCATCACCCTAACAGTCATTCTCACTGTTCCTTGGGGACAGATGACCCACAGTTAGAGCCACACATGTTCCCAGAATTGTGCATCTTATAATTCCGAGAGCTGTTTAAAAAACACCGTTTTTGTGGTTAGATTACTTTATTATATCAGTACATTTGCCAGAAAAATGAGGAAAAGAGGGGAAACCTGACCTGTGTGTCCAGTTTAAGGATTTGGTCCTGGGCCTTTTACTAAACAGCCTCTCATGGTGACTGCCTGGCAGTTCTCGGGATGGGTGTGCCCTCCACACCCGACCTGACCGATGTCTTCGGCCGCTGCCGGCATTTCCGAGTGTGAACAGCAGGCTCCAGCGGTGCTCTCACCTCCGCAGGTTCACGCTCCCTCCTGTGCGTGGCCAGAAACGCGGGGTGCGGGCGGGGGGGGCTGCCTGGCCTCCCGGAGCAGCTGCCACCCCCTCGCGGTCCTGGGTTTTGTCGTTGGTGTCGTCCGAAGTCCAGTGTTTCAGTCTGTGCCACGCCTTCCGCGGATCCTTCCCGGAGCAGCTGCCCGCTGTCTGGTGGTGCGCGGTTCTGTGCGTGTGTTGGGCCGGGCCGGGCGCTGCGCTTGGAGCCACGGTGGGTGTCGTCACCCTCCTTCTGGATGTCACTGCACAGCCTCTCGCGTGTGGCCTGGCGGGGGGGGGGGGGCTCCCGCGGTTCCAGCTGCGCCCCTTTAGCGGGAGCGACTTGTTCACCTGGGAAACGGGCTGATGGTGCCCGCTGCCCCAGCCCGAGCGAGAACGTGGTGAGGTCACAGGTGGCAGATCGGCAGGTGCTCAAAGCTGTGTTATCTGTGACAGGTTGTGTCACCGACCGATGGCCCCAAATAGCTATGTCCTGCTGTCCGGCCCCCCTGCAGAGGCAGTGTGTTTGGGGAGGGGTGGCTCAGGCCTGCCAGGCTGGGTCAGAAAAGGCAACTTCCGTTGAGTTTGCTGGAGCCTCGCTGGTCCCCAACATCCCCTTCCCACGGGCCTGTGGCCACTGTGCTGTGGGGACGCCCAGGCTGCCCCCGGGGGACCCTCTGAAGAGCAGCTGCCCGGACACCCCCAGGCATTGCTGCCTGGCCAGGTTCTCCCCAAATTCCTGACCCACAGAAACAATGAGAGATGGTAAGACTGTGCCCATGTTAGCGTGGTCCCCAGGGAGGGTGGTGTTGGCGCCCACGGTAGCCTTGGTGATAATGCTCTTAGGGGATCTGACGAGGGGGGTGCGCTCCAAGCCCATGGCACCCTGACCTCATTTCCGTGACGAGTGTACGGTGTCCCTTTCGGACGGGAACAGGCCTCACGGTGAGCAGGTGCCCCAGGTCACTCACTGGGGTCCCCGTGGGGCACGTCGGCAGCAGGAGCGGGTCCTGCGGGAACGCACAGCCTTGGCAGCGACCGAGGGCCTCCAGGCAGTCACCGCCCCGGCCTGGCCTGGCCCCGGGGTCCTGGGCCTCCGGTACGGCCGTTCCTCAGCCCCCAAGGCGCTCCGACAGCTGCCCGGGGCCTGAGTCATCGGTTTTGTTGGTCCCAGCAAATATTTAATAAAAGATGGACGTGTCAAATGAACGGCTCAGCAATCAAAAATATTTTCTTTTTAAGCATATTTTTATTGATCTCAGAGAGGGAGGGA
Source organism: Myotis myotis (assembly GCF_014108235.1). NCBI lineage: Eukaryota > Metazoa > Chordata > Mammalia > Chiroptera > Vespertilionidae > Myotis > Myotis myotis. The sequence continues at coordinate 3,046,546 of NW_023416332.1, read as the reverse complement.
GGGGGGAGAGAAATATCCATGATGAGAGACAATCATTGACCAGCTGCCTCCTGCAGCCCCACACTGGGGATCAAGCCCGCAATCCGGGCCTGTGCCCTGACAGGATCGAACCAAGACCTCCTGGTTCCTAGATCGACGCTCAGCCACTGAGCCACACGGGCCGGGCAGCAGTCAGACACTGAACCGCAGCCGTGTCACCGCATCGTCCCAGACGCTCAGGACCACGGCTCCTTTAGCTTTTGTTTCTGGAGCTCAGATTCCCACTGAGGGAGCCTGTTGGGGCGCCAGGCAGCCCCATCGCTTTCCGTGGTGCGACTGCTTTGCCAGGCGGGTACACACACCCTCCCTTAGCTTCAGCTGTGACCGCAGAGCCTGGGTGCGTGGGCATCGTGCCCGGACACCCCAGGAGGAGCGAGGGGTCAGCGGGTGTGCAGAGCCAGTTACCCTGCGGCTCCGTGGCGTGCGGCTCCCCGGCTCCTCGGACGGACATGCCGCTGGGAACGGCACGGGGGTGGCTGACGGCCTGAGCGCGCAGGCTGCTGGGTGTGAGTCTACAGAGAAAGCGCCTTTGGGTCTGTGGCTGCTCCCAGGTCTGCATCTGCCGGTTTATTTTATTTATTTTTGTTAATTCTCACCCAAGCGTCTTTTTCCATTGATTTTTCAGAGAGAGTGGAAGGGAGGGGGAGAGACAGAGGAACATCCATGTGTGAGAGAGACACCGATTGGTTGCCCCCGCACGGCCTGGACCAGGACCAGGGATCGAGCCTGCAACCGAGGTACAGGCCCTTGACAGGGAATCGAACCCGGGACCCTTCCGTCCGCAAACCGGCGTTCTCTCCACTGAGCCACACTGGCCAGGGCTGTGTCTGCCACGTGAAGGCTCGTGTCCGGACCCTTCCAGGAGGCCTCCATCCATCCACCCGTTGTTGGTACTTGCTGTTGCCGGACCCTGCCTGTGCCGGGCAGAGCACCTGCGGGTGAGGGTGGGCCGTCACGTGGACCCAGCAGTGGCCTTGAACCTGTCGCTTGGGTCCGGGAAGTTCGGCTCCCTGAGTGCCCTCCGCATCTGTCCCGGCAGGACTGGGCGCGGCAGGCCGAGCACAGGCGGGGCCTCTGCGGGGAGGGACGCTGTGCTGCCCGGGCCCCGTGGCGAGCGGCTGGCGTGAGCGCCGCGTGCGTGGCACAGGCAGCGACCTCGCCGCGGTGAGAAGTACGACAGCAGGTGCGTGCACCTCCGCGTCAGCCCCTGAGTCCCGCCCCCACGGCACCGTCCACGGTCACGGGTGTGACACGGGTGTCGCCCCGCTCGGTGCTGAGGACACAGGTGACCCCGGGCGTGAGCTCGGCCACGGCTCGGCCAAGGATATGGGGCTTCGCTCGGGAGGCGCCCCTCCGCCCCTTCTCCTTCGGCGGCGTCTTGGCGGCCTCCCCACGCCCGCCCTGGGGCCGCTGTTCCCTGTGCTGAGGTTCCTGTGCCCCATCGAGCAGCTGTTTCTCCCGAAAGCTCCAGTGGCGCCGCCCACGTGCCAGGCACCTTTCTGCTCACCTGACACCCACGTTCATGGCTTCCGTTCTCCCTCCCCGCGGCCATTCTCCTTCCGACGTGGGTGGGGACCCCGGGACCTGCGGCAGCGGGTACAGCGGGTGGCGGGCAGGAGCCGACGGCAGAGGGCGCCTGTGGAGAGCGGCCACAGCGTTTGGACAGGGCAGGCCTCGGCCTAATGAGAGGGCACGATCCCCTCTCCTGGCAAAGCCACGTGCAAGTCCCAGCACAATTACAGCCAAAGGCTGTGGCTGTGAGCTTGACCTCATGGCCCGAACCTGTGGCTGAGTGCTGTGGGCTGCAGGAGGCGCAGCGAGTAAACGAAGCTCGATCAGGTGCCTGTGATTGAGTGGATTCGAAACCCGCGAGGATGTGGCCACGCCCTTGCTTTGCCTCGTGGAATCTATAAAAGACTCGGCTTGCAGGCCCTGGCGCTGTCTCTCCATCAGAGAGGACAGCGTCCCACCCAGCCCCAGCGTTCTTCTCTTGTCTGTCTTTTCTCTAATCCTCCACCGCCCCCCACCCCTCACCCCCCAGCTTCACCCATGGCCGTGCCGCCTCAGCACAGGCTCCTTGCCACGCTGGCTCCATTCACGCAGCAAGACGGGGGCCCTGCTGTCAGTCAGAGGAGGCCAGCTGCAGGTCCCAAGAGCATCTGAACTGCGCTGGCCTCCTCCCTGGGGGGAATCTGCCACCAGGACATGGTCGAGAGGGGGCAGCCCCGCGGGGCCCACTATCCTGGCGACAGTGGCAGGGAGAGGTCTGTGCTTTGGGGACCATCTGAGCAGTGTCTCCCTCCTCAGGGCCATGGCTGCAAGATTCCGGCCCAGCGCTCCCCACACCAGCGCTGCCAGCAGCGTGGCTGCGTCCCAGGGGCAGTGGGGCCGCGCCTGGTAAGGATCCCGCCCGTCTTCCCGGCTGGGATCAGCCTGGGTGGTGGGGAGGGGGCCGGCCTCAGGGCTGTCCTTGACCATCACAGCGTCTCCTTGTCGAGGCCAAGGAGGGAAGCTGGAAACGCACTCACAGGCTGCCGGGCGCCTGGCTCTGACGCCGCTGTCCTGGGTGCTGGGACTGAGGGGTGACTTGCGTCCCCCACAGCCCGCAGCTACTTCGCTGCGTCCAGACGCTGGGCCTGGGCTTCCTGTGGGCACCCCGATGTGCCCCATGCACGGTCGGAGGGTGCAGGTGGAGTGGCCGCCTGTGGGAGGTGCTGGCTGGTTTGGCACACGGCCATGGTTGGGAGGGCAGAGGGACGGCCGGCGTGACCATGACCGCCCGCCGCCTCTGCAGGGAGGTGGACTGGTTCTCCCTGGCAAGCGTCCTGTTCCTGCTGCTGTTCGCGCCCTTCATCGTGTACTTCTTCATCATGGCGTGCGACCAGTACGCCTGCTCGCTGACGGCGCCCGTGCTGGACCTGGCCGCCGGCCGCGTGCGCCTCTCCGACATCTGGGCCAAGACGCCATCCCTGACGAAGGAAGCCGCCCAGATCTACGCCCTGTGGGTCTCGTTCCAGGTGAGGCCTCCCCGAGGCTGCCGGGGCGGCCGGGGCTTTGTCCGGGCAGCGCCTCACGGGCGCCCAGGTGTGCCCGGCGCCTCCCCACGCAGAGGGTGCCCCCAGGCCCGCCCGCGGTGGGAGCCGCCGGGGGGAGCTGCGGACCTGGGAGGAGTGACCGCCCCGCGTGGGGATCTCGGTCCGCGGGGCCTCCACAGCCGCCGCCGCCGCGGGCACCGCCAGGCCCGGGTGGTTCAGCGAGACTCTCCCGCAGGTGCTGCTGTACATGGCGCTCCCTGACGTCTGCCACCGGTTCCTGCCCGGCTACGTGGGCGGCGTCCAGGAGGGCGCGGTGACTCCCGCAGGTGACGCCCCGCGCAGCCGCACCAGATCCCCGTCCCCTCGCCTCGGGGCCCCTCCCCTGCTGCTCCTGCCCGAAGGCTTCTCGCTCACCGGCCTCGCGGCACCGAGAGCAGCCGGGGCGCCCCGGGCCTGAGGTCCGAGGTCACGTTCTTCAGTGGGGGGACCTGAGTGGCCGCCGGCCCCGCGGCTGGTGCCAAAACTGGGCTAGTGGAGCCTCTCCCAGCCCAGACACCGCGTGCCCAGTACCACGTGCCCACAGAGGCGTGGGGGCAGGGTGGGTGTGGCGGGGGCATGTTTTGGGGGGAGGCTGTCTGTCCATTCGTTCCCCAGGGTCTCCAGGAACCCAGGGGCCCAGAGGGAGGGGCGTTCCCCAAGTGCCACAGAGCGCCCCACAGCTTCTCCAGCTCAGCCCCAGACTACGGCAGCGCAGGCCGCTCACTCAGCCTCTGGTGACCGAACCGACGAGGGCCCGCCCGCCGTTGGGCCGCAGGGCCGAGCCCCGAGTTCTGGGGGGAGACGTCGGGCAGTTCATCGGCAGGGCGCCACGCCAGGAGCCCAGGAAGCTATGGCTTAGACCAGTGATGGCGAACCTATGACACACGTGTCCGAGGTGACACACGAACTCATTTTTTTGGTTGATTTTTCTTTGTTAAATGGCATTTAAATATATCAACTAAGTATCAAAAATATGAATCTTTTCATATTTACGATGGTTGCAAAGATCAAAAAATGTCTATATGTGACACGGCACCAGAGTTAGGTTAGGGTTTTTCAAAATGCTGGCACACCGAGCTCAAAAGGTTCGCCATCACTGGCTTAGACCCAAGCTCTCCATGGCTTTTAATGAAGGTTTTTAAAGGCAGGATCGAGGGGTGGGCGTCAGGGGGCGTGGGAAACCCGTTGGCTGGTTCTCCGCGAGCCGCCTGGCTTCCGGGTGTCCAGCTCCTGGCATCGCTGTGGCCGAGGAGCCATGGCTCCGCAAAACACCGGTGACTGCATCAGCGACGTCATCTTTTAAAATACACACATTCCTTTATTGACTTCAGAGCAGAAGGGAGAGGGAGAGAGAGAAACACCAGTGCTGAGAGAATCGTGGATCCGCTGCCGCCTGCACGCCCCCCGCTGGGGATCGAGCCCACAACCCGGACATGTGCTCTGACCGGGAATTGAACCGTGACCTGGTTCATAGGTCAACGCTCAAGCACTGAGCTGGTCGGGTGTGATGTCATCTTTAGAGCAAAAGGCAGAAACCAAACACCTTGCGGCCTTTGTTACGGCGAAGCTGTCAGTGCTTGGTGCTCAGCGAGCTCCGTTTCTCTGTCATCTCAGCAAAGTGCCCTTTTACTAGCAAACCTCTCCAGGACGTGCCTTGCCGCAGGCCCCCAGGACCTGCCCGCACCCCTTTGTCATCTTTGGGAGCCGCGTGCTGGCAGCCAAGGCAATAGGACAGTTAGTGGAGGCTGACACCCGCCTCTCGACTCAGGTCTGATCCTAAACCTGATTCCTGTTGGCACCGGTTCTGTGGCCGTCGGGAGAATCAGAACCAGAGGAACCATCTGGGCCCGCCTCTCCCCAGGTGGGAGGTGCACCCTGTGTCCTGCCTGGGCCTGGAGTCGCCGCAGAAGCCCGCCGCGCTCGGGGCTGGAGTCTGGGTGCCCGAGACCAGGCCCGGGGCGGCTGAGGCCCCAGCGCCCGTGGGGCGGAGCCGGCTGCCGTCAGGGTGGGAGCGCGCGTTGAGCTCCAGTCTTGCCTCCGCAGGGGTCATCAACAAGTACGAGATCAACGGCCTGCAGGCCTGGCTCATCACACACCTGCTCTGGCTCGCCAACGCCCGCTTCCTCTCCTGGTTCCCTCCCACCATCATCTTCGACAACTGGATCCCGCTGCTGTGGTGCGCCAACATCCTGGGCTACGCCGTGTCCACCTTCGCCATGATCAAGGGCTACCTGTTCCCCACCAACGCCCGCGACTGGTACGCCCACCCGAGCAGCTGGTCGCGCCCAGGGGAGCGCATGAGGCCACTGGCCTTGTCTGTTCCCTGGGACGGGGGCGGGTGGAGCCCGCGGGTTGCGCGTCCTTGAAGGGGGAGCGTCATGGAACTGGGCTGACCTGGGAGCATCCTTCTCAGTGTCCGGTGGCTCCTGCGCTCGGGAGGATGGGTGGAGGGGCCCGGCCTGCCTTTGGTGTCTGGTCGGGAGCAGGGAGGTGGGAAGGCGACTTCTGTCCGCAGGCGAGGACGGCACTCGGCCTCTTTCTCCGGAACGTCAGTGTGGCTGGAGCAGTCTTGTGAGGGGACTTGTCATTTCAGCGGCTTAAGAGAGCAGTTTCCCACGGGGAGTCCTTCCTTTCCCAGGGAAGCCTGGGGTTGGATTATTGCCATCCACCCATCCATCCATCCACCCACCCATCCATCCATCCATCACTCATCCATCCGCCCATCCATCCACCCACCCATCCATCAATCACTCATCCATCCGCCCATCTCTCCATCCACCCACCCATCCATCCATCCATTCGTCTCTCCATCTATCCATTCATCATCCATCTGTCCATCTCTCCATCCATGTATCCATCCATTTCTCCACCCATCCATCCATCTCTCCATCTATCCATCCATTTATCCATTCATCATCCATCTGTCCATCTCTCCATCCATCCATCTCTCCATCCATCCATCATCCATCTGCTCATTTCTCCATCCATCCATCCCTCTACCCATCCATCCATCATTCATCCATTTCTCCATCCATCCATCCATCCACCCATCTCCCCATCTGTGGGGAGCCAGCACGGCCATGGCATACTCAGCCCCAGGGCGCCTTATGTGCCATGCCAGCTCAGCCTGGTTCAGTGACCCTGAGTGCGGAGGTGAAAGGATTGAGAAAAGACAGACAAGAGAATGAAAGCTGGGTCTCGGTGGGACGCTGCTCCCTGATGAGACAGCGCCAGCGCCCACAAGCCATGTCTTTATTTTATAGCCGATGCCACGAGGCAGAGTAGGGGCGTGATCACTTACAGCATTCTCGTGGGTTCCAACCTCACTCAACAACATGCACCCGAACTCTAGCACAAGGCACGTGGAGCCACGTGTTCGGACCATAGGCTCAAGCTTACAACCACAGCCGTTGGCTATGATTGTGCTGGGGGGGGCCCTGCCCTCCAGCTGGGACTTGCACGTGGCCATGAGAGGACCCTGTCCTTTCATTAGTCTGAGGCTTGGACCTGGCCAAACACTGTAGCCGCGCCCCACACCCATCCATTCACCAGGCACCCCAGCCCGCCCCCCATGTTCACCCTCCCTCTCCCTCCATCCATCAGCCGATGTTGGGTTCTCCGTAGACAGGTGTCAATAGTGGGCTTCAGGCATGAACAAGATTCTTGTTCTGGGGAGGGGAGTGCTTACGCTTTAGTCTGGGGCCCAAACAAAACCAAAGTGTGTTCCCTTGACCTCTGCCGCCCAGGCGCGGGCGGTGGGCGGACGGGGGTGCCCAGTGCGGTGTCAGGTGGTGAGGCGGCTGCCGTGCGGCTTCATGGTCACGGCGCCTGCTGCGGACTCCCACGTTTCCTTCTGTCCCCTTATCCCGAGGGCAGCGGACAGGACGCTGCTGCCCTAATCGGCACAGAGACCTGTGTGCGCAGTGAGGTGCCTCCCGGGCCTCCACTGGGGTCTGGGCGGAGTCTGGTCACCCCTGGAGAGGCCTGTGGGCTCAGGTAACAGGGCGGCTAACATTTAAGAAGCTTGTCGGCGAGGGAAGATGTGGGCCGGGCGCTGCACTGGCTCAGGGCGCGGTGCCGTTTTACTACTGGTCTTGGCATCCGGGGCCACTTCCAGTCACACGCATGGCTGTGGACGCAGCACAATTTCAGTCCATTTGAGGTCTCGCCCTCCCCTGTGCTGGGCCTCGCGGGCCCTGGAGGAGGAGGAGGCGGGCACCTGGGCGCGGCCCCAGGAAGCCCTAAGCCGGTGCCTGTCTAAGGCTGCCTTGCTCGGCCGGGCGGCTGCAGAGAGGCCAGGGGCCGCGGGAAAGCGGGAGGGCGCGTGCTCTGTGCTCCGTGATGTTCTCCGTGGCTCGTGCCCGCCTCCGCCCAGATCGCCGCCCCTCAGCACCACGGTGGGCTGAGCGCACGTGCCCAGCGCCCGAAGGAGGCCCAGGTGTGCCCCGTGCCCTGGACCGATGGTGTCCTTTATATTTTCCAGCAAATTCACGGGCAACTTCTTCTACAACTACATGATGGGCATTGAGTTCAACCCCCGGATTGGGAAGTGGTTCGACTTCAAGCTGTTCTTCAACGGGCGCCCGGGCATCGTGGCCTGGACGCTCATCAACCTGTCCTTCGCGGCCAAGCAGCAGGAGCTGCACGGCCACGTGACCAACTCCATGGTGCTGGTCAACGTGCTGCAGGTACCGTGTGGCCACTGGGGGGGCAGGAACCCACCCTCCCTGGTGTGTGTGGGCGCGGGCTGGCCAGCGTGGAGTGGGCGCTCCAGTGCCGCCCTGGCCACGCCCCCATGGCACGCCCGCTCCTGGCTCATGTGTGTTCTGACAACTCCAGACCCGTGAGTGGTCCTGGCCACGTCACATCCGTGGCCTCCGCAGCGGTTCCCACGTGCCCCCCCCCCCCAGGTTGTCGCCGTGGGTCTCAGGTGACCTCCTCAGGGTGGGAGTGAGGAGCGTGTTGTACCTCTGTCCCATCCGTGTAAAATTTATACTGTAAATGGACGTCTGTCTCCTGCACCCCGTGGGCCACAGCATCTCCACCGTGCTGGCCACGTGACGTACGTCGTGGTGTGCAGGGACCACTGGCAGGGCTTGTGCTGGGCTTCCCCGTGGGCAGGTCGGCCATGCCACGTGCACTGGGTTATGTGCCCCTCCTCCCTGGAGGCCCCGAGCCGCCTCCCTCTGCTGCAGGCCCCACGGCCTGGCCGTACCTCCTGGATGCTGTGGGTCCCCTCCTTGTCCTCTCGGAGTTCGGACTCTCCCCTCCGAGGACAAGACTCCCCCTCCCCCCAGGTCCCAGGGCGGGGGGGGGGGGGGGCAGTGCCGGGACAGCCCAGCCCAGCGGCTCATGACACGGAGCCCAGCGCGCCCAGGGCCCCTCAGCTCTGCGGAGCCACCCCCCCACCCCCACCCCCCCGACACGGGTGCGTGGTGGCACACGGCTGCTCTGTCCACAGGCCATCTACGTGCTGGACTTCTTCTGGAACGAGGCCTGGTACCTGAAAACCATCGACATCTGCCATGACCACTTCGGGTGGTACCTGGGCTGGGGCGACTGCGTCTGGCTGCCCTACCTCTACACGCTGCAGGTGAGCGCCGGGCCCTCCAGGCGGACCCAGTGGACCCGCCGAGCTGCCGCTGCACGTGTGCCTCAGGGCAGAAGCTGGAGGGAGGGGGTTAGTGTGGGGTCAGCTCGGGCCAGAGCCCCCCAGGCACTCACTGCCCATCCTGGAGCCCGGAGCCTGAGACCCAGTGTCCCAGGGCTGGCTCCTCCCAGGGCCTCTCTCCGGGCGTGTGGGCGCCACCTCTGCCCCGTGTCCCCACAGGGTCCCTGTGCATGTCTGTGTCCTGATCCTCTCTTCTCATGAGGACCCCAGTCACCCTGGATTAGGGGGACCCCCGTGACCCCATTTTACCTCAGTCACCTGATGAAAAGGCCCAACCCCACATACAGCCACGTGCTGGGGTGCTGGGGGTCAGGGCTGTAACGTAGCGATTTGGGGGCCACACTCGGCCACAGCACTTAAAGAAGATGCCCAGAGGGCCCTGGGTGAGAGGAGTGATTTGAGGGAGCTGGGCGGTGGAGGGGGTTCCATCCTCATTTACCCGAATCTTCACGCTGAAGGGAGGGGCGTCTCCTTTCTGTCCCGTCATCACTGCACGGGAGTCCGGGAGGCACCGGCGTGCGGGGTGCAGGAGCGAAAGGGACGCCCCCTCAGGGTCAGCGCGGGGGTAGAGGCAGCCTGGCAGGAGGGGTGCTGACCCTGGGAGGGCGCCCCCCACCAGCACGGGGTCGGTACGGCGGGCTGAGAGCACGTGGGCTGGGCTGAGAACATTCCAGAAAGATGGAGGAGCACATGTCAGGGAGGGGCATGTGGGGAGCAGAGGAGGGCCTTGAGGCACCCCGGTTCTGTGTGGCCGCCACAGAGGACCTGGGGGTGTGGGGGTGGCAGGACGAGCTGCCAGGCGGGAGGCTGGGGAGTCGAACAAGCCTGGCACCGGCTGAGCAAGCGCTGATGTGGCCGCGCCCAGGAGACGGTCAGCCTCACAGTGCGACGCCCAGGGGCTCAGCTACAGCCTGGGCTGCGTCTCTACTGCAGGTGACGTGTGTGTGTGAGAGAGAGAGAGAGAGAGAGAGAGAGAGATACGTATGTGTATGTGATGTGTGTGTATGTGCGCGCGCAGATGGAAGACAGGTAGGTAGACACGCAATTTGTGCGTTTACACTTGATCCCATCAAGTCTCCAGGCAGGTGCCTTCATTTGCAGAAGAGGAAACCCAGGTAGGCAGGCAGGTGGGGGGGACAGAGCCAGGGCCTGAACCCTGCCCCCGCCTGCCCTGACCCCCCTACCCCTGCCCCCGCCTGTCGCCCGCAGGGCCTGTACCTGGTGTACCACCCGGTGCAGCTGGCGGCCCCGCACGCGGCGGGCGTGCTGCTGCTGGGCCTGCTCGGCTACTACGTCTTCCGCGTGGCCAACCACCAGAAGGACCTCTTCCGCCGCACGGACGGGCGCTGCCTGATCTGGGGCCGCAAGCCCAAGGCCATCGCCTGCGTGTACACGTCGGCCGACGGGCAGCGGCACCACAGCAAGCTGCTGGCCTCGGGCTTCTGGGGCCTGGCCCGCCACCTCAACTACACGGGCGACCTGCTGGGCAGCCTGGCCTACTGCCTGGCCTGCGGCGGCGGCCACCTGCTGCCCTACTTCTACGTGGCCTACATGGCCGTCCTGCTGACCCACCGCTGCCTGCGCGACGAGCACCGCTGCGCCAGCAAGTACGGCGGCGACTGGGCGCGCTACACGGCCGCCGTGCCCTACCGCCTGCTGCCCGGCATCTTCTAGACGGGGGGCCTCGGAGCCGGGCTGTGCGGCCGACCTCCCTCCCCACTCCGGAAGCCTCGTCTCGTCGGCAAACTGCAAAGCGCCTGGCGTGTTACCGGCCTCGTAAATGTCAGCGCGTCCCTTCCCGGGCCCCGGGGGACGCGGAGGCTGCAGCGCACGCGGCCAGCGTTCTCTGTCCGGAGCTCCAGGGCCGGGGGCTGTCTGTGGTTTCTCCGCTGCGTGGGCATGTGGCCTGGGACGCCGTCCAGCCCTGGTCAGGACGGAGGTGGCTCTTGCCGATTATGGGGGGAAGGCACGCCCGTGACCATTTCACTGCTTTAGCCCCAGCGCCGCCCGGGCACCTGCCCTGGGCAGTGGGCTGCTCCCTCTGCGTCTCGTGCAGCCAACACGGCGCTGAACGGCGGTGGAGAGGCTGAGGAGCAGCTCCTGGGCCAGGGGTGCCCTTGGGTTCCCGTGTGGCTCACGCCTGCCAGGGGTGCAGTGACACAAGCCAGGGCGCATGCCCAGACCCAAAATGAGGTCCAGTCACGGCCGAGGCTCCCAGTGCCCGACTCCCTCTGGCGCCCGCCCGCCCTCCGGGAGGGCGTTTCCTGCTCGCCCGGGACTGGCTCGGGCAACCCAGCTCAGGCACCCACCACGCAGGGGCCTCCCCGGGCCTCCAACAAGGTGTGACCCCAGGCTCGGGCAGGGCACCCCCTCTCCAGTGGGCACTCTCTCACCCCCGGGTGTTCTTGGAACTTGGCGTCCCTGCCTTAGTAGATAATGAATTCTTTATATTAAACTTTCCAGGTCAAACTTCTGTGTGGTTTCTGACTCCCCTCTGGCCGGGTCCCGGGCGGTGTGATGCTCCCGTCTGCCGGGGCCGCCTTGTGCTGGGCCTGGGGAGGTACCCCTGCTTGGCCGCCTGTCCCCCAGGCAAGTGAAGGGAGACGCCAGCCACTGGTGCCAGGCCCATAGCCCGCCTGGAGGAGTGAGGAGTGGGGCAAGCTGTGAGCTCTGTGCCCACGCCCTGGACACAGAGGGGACAGGCCTGGGGGGCTCCCCTTCAAGTCACAGCAGGCTGAACCAGGATGGGGTCCCCCCCGCCATGACTGCAGAACAGTTTCCCAACACCAGTGCCCCCTGCCCAGCCCAGCCCGGGGCCGACGTCACAGCCTGCAAGTGACTTGAATGCCAGCTGGGCAATTCCGCCCTGAGTGCCCGAGGCACGTGGACCCCACCTTCCTTCCTGCTCAGCCGGCAAGAGGTGGTCCAGGCAGGAAGGCCGGAGCGGGCGTCTCGCTCCCGGGAGGCCTGCCTCCTTTTTCTTTGAATGTATTTTCGTTGATTTTAGAGAGGAAGGGAAAGGGAGAGAGAGAAACGTCAACGATGAGAGAATCACTTATGGACGAAACTTAACCTGACAGCTCAGCTCAGGGGAGGCCTGCGTGGCCGTCTTGCAAACGCAGAGACCTGAAGTCACCACAGGGATGGTCTGAAATTAAACTTTAACTAAAGCCGTGATGATGGGCAGGCACCTCCTGGGCCGGTATCTTCCCTGACAAGGGCAGCCTTTACCGTAACTGAGCCTGTCTGTCTTTTGCATCTATGACAACACATCCTAGAAATGTCTGGGTAACCTGTAACTTCCCTTTTTCCGGACCCCTTAGGGCAGAGCCTAATGTGCTGGGTGAGGACAGAGACCACCAGTTCCTTCATCATCATGTTAACTGTTCCTGTACCCACCTAAGCATGTGTCCATCATTTTACCTTTTATCCAGTCCCAGGGTTCCCCCCTTTGCTTTCTCCCGCCTCCCTAGTCTATCACCAATGGATTTCATGGAACCCACCCAGTCCCTTTCCTTCGATTGGCTGTATAAATACGGGTGGAACCCGCCATTCTCCGGACATTATCTCAATTCGTTGAGGTTCTGCTTCCCGGCCTATGTCCACAGTTTGGCTCAAATAAACTCACAAAAATTCTTTACAGGTTTCAATGGTGTTTTTACGTTAACACACTGATCAGCTGCCTCCTGCACACCCCACACTGGGGATCGAGCCCACAACCCCAGCATACACCCTTGACCAGGGATCGAACCTGGGACCCTTCAGTCTGCAGGCCGATGCTCTATCCACTGGGCCACACCATCCAGGGCTGCTTTCAGTCCCTTTGAGTATGTGCCCAGAAGTGTGTTAACGTGAAAACATGCAAACCTGTAAAGAATTGTGAGTTTATTTGAGCCAAACTGTCGACAATCGCCGGGAAGCAGAATCTCAATGGATTGGGATAGCGCTCCGGAGAACGGCGGGTTTCCACCTTGTTTTATACCTTACATCAAAGGAGAAGAGGTAAGTGGGTCCCATGAAATCCACTGGTGATAGATTGGAGAGGCGGGAGAAAGCAAAAGGGGGGTTGGGGGAAAGCTCTGGGATTGGATAAAAAGTAAAATGATAGACACATGCTTCTTTTACTTAGGTGGGTGCAGGAGAGTTAACTGTCCACAGTTAACATCTATATATATAAAGGCTAATATGCAAAGTGTCCCCTCATGAGTTGGACTGACCAGGAGTTCGATCACTAACTATGATGTGCACTGACCACCAGGGTCCAGTGAGGAATGAAAGAAGGCCCCGGCCAGCAGCTGGCAGCGGGGAAGGGAGGCCCTGGCCAGCAGCCAGCAGCCGCTAGGGACCCTACCCATGCACGAATTTTGTGCACTGGGCCTCTAGTCCTATATAATAAAAGAGAAACATGTAAATTGACTGTCCCTTCACTACACCCACCAGCCAATCAGGCATTAATATGCAAATTAACCCAACAAAGATGGTGGCTTAATTTGCATACACAGGCCTTGGGCAGAGCAGGAGAGCCAGCAGCTTGGGGGGACAGGGCTCCCTCGGTTGCTCCCCCAAGCCACCGGGCGGAGAGCAGAGCAGGAGAGCCGGAGGCTTGGGGAGACTTGGCAGAGTGGGAGGCCGTGACAGAGCAGGAAGGGAAAACCTAGAGCGTGGGGACAGGGAGCACCAGGAATGCTGGGAATCGTAGTGCTGGTGGCAGACGGTCAACCTGTGGGTCGTGACCCCTCTGGGGGTGGAACGACCCTTTCACAGGGGTCGCCTAAGACCATTGGAAAACACATATAACTACATGTTGTTTTTGTGATTAATCACTATGCTTTAATTATGTTCAATGTGTAACAATGAAATTGGGGGTCCCCACAACATGAGGAGCTGTATTAAAGGGTCGCGGCGTGAGGAAGGTTGAGAACCGCTGCTCTAGAGCAAAGTGAGCCTGGAGCCCGTTACTGCTGCGATGGGGGACGGAGGGAAAGCAAAGGGGAGAGACAAGTAAACTCAGAGTGTCCAGGAAAGTTAAAGGGAAGATCTAAAACTTCCAGGAAATCTCCAGCAATGAAGCAAAGGAAAAAAAAAGTCAATATTATTCTGTGAGCAACAAACCAAACTGGGTTGGGGGGTCTTAGACAATTTGCTCATATGATTGCAAAGACAGACGCTCCCAGATTGGAGACGGTGCAGGTCCGGCTGAGGGACCCCCTCACAAATCTCCATGCACCGGCCCCTGGTGATAACAACCATGAAGGAACTTGCGGTCTCTGTCCTGGCGCCCGGGGCATTAGGTTGTGCCCTGAGGAGGTGGGGGGGGGGGGGGTTACAAGTTACCCTGAGGTTTCACAGGGACGTTGTCTTAGATGCAGAAAGACAGATGGGCTCAGTGACGGTGAAGGTGGACCTTGCCAGGGAAGATACCGGCCTAGGAGGCGACTCCTTAAAGTTTAATGTCGTTCCATCCTTTGCGGTGCATTTAGGTCTCCGAGTTCGCAAGGCCTCCCCTGAGCTGTCAGGTTAGCATGCGGCCCCTTTCGTCCACAGAGACAGGTGGCGGGAGAGAAACAGAAATGACAGGTGAGCCCTGGCTGGTTTGGCTCAGTGGATAGAGCGTCGGCCTGCGGACTCAAAGGTCCCAGGTTCGATTCCGGTCAAGGGCATGTACCTGGGTTGCGGGCACATCCCCAGTAGGGGGCGTGCAAGAGGCAGCTGATCGATGTTTCTCTCTCATCGATGTTTCTAACTCGCTATCCCTCTCCCTCTCCCTCTCTGTAAAACAATCAATAAAATATTTTTTTTAAAAAAAAATGAAATACAGGTGAAACGGAGGGATAGATGGAGAGAGAGAAGGAGAGAGAGAGAGGGAGAGAGGCGGTTGCTGAGCTGCCCCTGCTCACTCCGGCTGCCGGCACTGAGCCAGGGGGACTTTCTCCAAATCCCCTCAGGCAGCCCGGCTGGAAGGTGCTGGTCCCTGGCTCTTGCTCATCATGAGAGAAAGGCCTCCACAGGCCCCCCGGGGAGGGGGGGGGGGCGCAGGGTTCCCAGCTCAAAGGTGTCCTGTGATGACAAGTCCTTTGGCCCAAAGAAAACAGCCCGGAGAAGCCGACTCCTTCCCCATCAGCTCCGCCTGGTCCCCGTGAACCAGCGGTTCTCAACCTGTGGGTCGCGACCCCTTTGACGGTCGAACGACCCTTTCACAGGGGTCGCCTAAGACCATCCTGCAGATCAGATATTTACATGACGATTCATCACAGCAGCAACGTTACAGTTATGAAGTAGCAACGACAATAATTTTATGGTTGGGTCACCACATGAGGAACCGTATTTAAAGGGCCAGAAGGTTGAGAACCACTGCTCTAGGGGGCACCCCTGCTGGGGCACAGGACTCAGCAGTTCCCAGAACCCAGTCTAACCCCCAAAAGGAGGGGTCCATGTCCTGGGGCTGCTGCTCCGATGACTACTGACTGGCCTCAACCAACAGGACACGTGCTCTTCCCGTTCTGGGGCCAGAATCTGAAATCGGGGTGTCTGGGCTGTGCTCCCTAGAGGGCTCCAGGGGAGGGTCCTTCCTGCCTCTTCAGCTTCTGGGGGTTCCTGGCCGCATCCCTTCAATCTTCACGTGGCCCCACCCTCTCCATCACCTGTCCACTTCCGGCTGTTCGCTTGGCCCCGCCCCCTTGTTCAGGTGCCCTCTTGCCTGTGATCAGCTGGCTGTGCCTCCTTGAGACCTTGGAGGGTCTCTGTTTCCGGGAGCCACCTCCCTGCTGGCTGTCCACCTGCTCCCACACCTGTCAACACTCCCTCTGCCAAAGTCCTTCCAGAAAATCGTTTGCACTCGCCCTCTCTTTCCTGCTGGGACCGTGACAGCTGGGATTGAAAGGAGACAGGAGAGCAGTGGCCCGTCCGGAGTCCATGCCAGAGATCCAGAGGGGCCTGTGCGGTCCCTGGAGGCTGGGGGAGGGAGGGGTGAGGCCAGGTGCTGACTAGGAAGCGGAATGCCCTCAGGGCCCGTGGGGCGCACACACCATCACCCCACACTCCTGTGAGGAGCAGCTGTGGCCCATTGAACAGGTGAGGCTACTGCAGCACAGAGAGGGCGAGTGACTTCCTGGAGGGCACACAGCAGTAAAAGGGCGGAGCGAAAATGGAACCCTGGGCTGCCCAGAGCCTGGGTCTCGTTCACCTGCGACCCCTGGGTAAGCGGCCCCTCACCCTGTGGCCATTTGCTCCGATGGGCCTCCCCCTCCCCCACCCCCTCCTGCACCCCCAGCGACAGGGGTCCTGTGGCTGCACCAGGGCCTCTGGGCGGCGGCTCTTTGTCCCGTGGTCCCTCCCAGCGGCTAACGCACGAGGAAGCCCTCAGGAAAATAAAAAAATTACACAAGTGGTTTGTGAAGGACACGTCGGGTTCTTGCTCCGCGGTGACGTCCGGGCTGAAGGCGGGACGTTCTGTGGCCTCAGCACTCGCTCACCTTCTCCGATGACCTTGGGGAAATGGGCTTCTTCAAGGATAAGTTTTGGTCCTAAAGGAAGGTCGCGGTGCTTGGTGTGAGCGGCTCGCGCCTTTCTGAGGAAACACGCGTGGCTGGGAGGGATGCTCTGTCCCCTCGGCCGGCAGGGCCCTCCTGGCTGTGGGCTGCTATGACTGGTCTAAGAGTAAGGACTTCTTCTTAAACATATATTTGTATTGGTTTCAGAGAGGAAGGGAGAGGGAGACACCAATGATGAGAGAGAATCATGGATCGGCTCCCTCCTGCACGCCCCACACTGGGGATCGAGCCTGAAACCCAGCCACGTGCCTCTACGGGGAGTAGGACCCTCTCCTCCTGGTTCCTAGATCAACGCTGAACCACTGAGCCACACCTTCCAGGCCGCCAGGTGCTTTCTGGAACCCCATCCTCTCGGGCAGCTCTGGGAGGTCTCCCCACTTCACAGGTCAAAGTTCCGGCAGCCCGAGCCCACGAGGCTGCAGAACTCGCCCAGGCCTTCATCCCAGCCAGGCTCCCCTGGCCGCAGCCTCGTCCATCCTGCGGGCCCCACCGCCTCTGGGAGCCGGAGAGCAAACGCAGGGCCAACCTCCGCACACCCATCCCCCCGCCCCCAGGGCTGCCGACTCCCCGGATCCTGGGTCCCTTCTCCAGGGTCATGGGCTCCAGGACGAATGAGCTGCAGGCAGGACAGGAGCCACGCCGGGTCCTGGCCACATGCACCTTCCGGAAATGAGAGTCCGTCTTTGTTCTGGTTTCCTCTTTTCAGCCACAAGAGGCTGATTGTGAACTCGGACATGAGGGACAGGAAGAAGCTTATGACGTCAGTGGGGCTGGAAGGAAGTGGCTTTGAGACGCGAGACCACGGAAGCCCGGATCTGCCCCGCGCGTGGTGGTTTGATGCTGCTCGGCCAGAAGGACCCGCTGGGAGGGAGCAGCCGTTCGCGCTCCTGGCAACCTCCACACCATGGACTCTCCCAGACCTATTGGCCAGAGGAAACCTCTCAGGTCGGCCCTGGCCAGTGCCACTCAGTGGACAGAGCATCAGCCTGCGGACTGAGGGGTCCCAGTTTAGATTCCGGCCAAGGGCACATGCCCGGGTTGCAGGCTCCATCCCCAGTGGGGGCGGTGCAGGAGCCGCTAATCAATGATTCTCTCTGATCATTGATGTCTCTCTCTCCCTCTCCCTTCCTCTCTGAAATCAATAAAAAAATATATATTTTAAAAAACCTCTTACATCAAGCCCTCACTGGTTCAGCTCAGTGGATAGAGCATCGGCCTGCGGACTGCAAGGTCCCAGGTTCGATTCCGGTCAAGGGCATGTACCTTGGTTGCAGGCACATTCCCAGTAGGGGGTGTGCAGGAGGCAGCTGATCGATGTTTCTCTCTCATCGATGTTTCTAACTCTCTATCCCTCTCGCTTCCTCTCTGTGAAAAATCAATAAAATATATATTTTAAAAAGGGGGGGACATGGTGGCCAATGTGGGGTGTGCTGTCAGTGTCTGGATTAGTCTTTGCTACAGCACAGGCCAGGCAAGGAGGCTCAGACCGGGGTCTCCTCGTCACCATGGCACCTAAAACAGCAGCTGGGTAGAAGCTCAGTCTGTGTATGGTCCTTTAATCCCAGCAACTCCTGCAAAAATCCCTTTTCCCTCCATTGACATGAAGGTGGAATGTTCCTTTTGAAAGAAATACTGAATTCATACTTGGAAACACAGCCTATAAGTCCCCTGGGAACAGGCAGCTCACCTCTCCTGGTCGCCAGAAACTCCCGTGGCTGACTCCTGGGCCATGGAGACTGAGGTCTTCCCTGGGGTGGGTTGGTCACAGCTGCGGTGGCCGGCCGGCCGGCTTCGTCCAAAATCCCCCAGGAGACGGTGAACAGGAGCAGCTCCTGGTGTCAGGACACGCGCCACACCACGGACTACAGGACGCCCAACACCCTCCTGATCACAGATGCACGATCCCTGCCCTCTTAGAGCTCCTCTTACCAAGTGCGCTTTACGCAGGGGTTGCGTGTCTGCCCAAGACAAGCCATCTCTCTGGGCACTGCAGTTTCCGAAGAGGTCCGATAACTGGGGACAAGGACTCGGGGGACGGCTACGGGCATCCTCGCTGCCCCCGCCCCACCCCCAGCTCTTAGTTTCATTGGGTGTCGCACCAATCACTCTCGGCACCAGGATTGTGTGTGGATTAGTATTTACCCAGAGAAGAAAGGACCAAGAAGACAGGGTGTTTTGTGGCTCAGAATGGCTCCCAGGATGGGGTGGGGGTGGGGGAACTTGGAAGGGTCCAGGGAGGGTGGCTGAGAACCTGTGGGTTCCGGGCCCAGGCACGTTTCTGTGAACTGTTCCCAGGACTTGCTGTCCCCAGAACGCTGACAGGCTAGTGGTCAACAGAGCACGGGCCCCTGCAGAGCTCAAGGTCTGTGCTGGGCTGACCGGGGCCTCCCGCAGCCACCTGGCCCCTCACAGCCATCGCCCTCTGGCTCCTTCCCGCTGTGTCTGTTGGGGGTAAACCCCAGCCCCTTCAGGAAGTGTGTGCCTTCCTGTCCATGTCCTGTGCCCACAGGAAGGACCACTGCAGACAGAGTCCCCTCTGAAGCCTGCGGTGTCCTCTGACCTGGAGGAGGGCATTACACAGTCTGAAGATTACATGGGGAAGTAGGCAAAAGGTACGCCACATGGGCAGTTCACAGGTAATGCAGGCTGGGGGTTTGCAAAGGGCTGTCGGCTCTGGTTTCTGCAGCAAGGTTGTTAATCTCTCCATAACAGGCAGCTCCCAGATGAGGAGGATGGGCTGCGTTTCCAGGTGCGCTCCCAGGTACTGAGTCCCTGCCCACTGAGCTGGCCCCATCCCACAGGTCAGAGGGACCAGAGGATGGCACCCTGCTCTGCCTTTTCCTCCCGGGGGGTCCGGACGTACTCTACACGGCCAGGAGTGAAGTGTGCAAGGCGACACCCGTAACCCGAGATGACAAGGAGCAGAGGTGCCAGGACCGAGGGAGAGCTGTCCCTGTGTGTCCGCCCACATGCTGGCCACAGCCACAGAGCTGCCTGAGCTGGATTCAAAATAAATAAGGTTAAGCCCAGCTGGTGTGGCTCAGTGGCTAAGCATCAACCTATGAACCAGGAGGTCACAGCATGATTCCCAGTCAGGGCTCATGGCCAGGTTACAGGCTCCATCCCCCGTGTGCAGGAGGCAGCCGATCAATGATTCTCTCATCATTGATGTTTCTCTCTCTCTCCCTCTCCCTTCCTCTCTGAAATCAATAAAAATATATTAAAACACAATCAGGTTAAGGGTTAGGGTGAGTTTCTCCATCACATTGGCCACATGTCCAGGGCTCAGTGTCCGGACACAGAATGACTATCACCCTGGAGTGTCCTGGTGGCTGGCACTGGGTGGGTGGGTGGAGCCTGACCCCGCGGTCATCAGCACAGTAGGACCAGGAGCTGCCCTGAAGCTGGACAGTGTCACCTTGTTTCCGAGGCGACTTCCAGGACAAATATTCCTGGTGCAATTCGTTAAATGGCTTTGAGAATGGCTCCTTTTAGGAGATCCCCACCCAAGCTCCTCCTTAGGAAGGATCAGACTCACCAGGACTTGACGGGCGGGAGTCCCTGAGGCCTGGATTAAGGGGGTGAGGGGGGGAACCGTGCAGGGCAGAAGCCCCGCTGGCAGGAGCCTGGAGCCCCAGGAAGCAAAGCATGCGCCCGGCTACGCACTGTCCTTTGTCTCCACTAAGTTGATGAACAAAAGCCTATTTGGATTTTTTAACCACAAATTCTGTATTTCAGGTTTAATGCCCAGTGTTCAGTTCTGCTCCTCCTGACTCCATAGGACACAGTGCTTAAGGGGCACTGATCCAGAGGACAATTGCTACCTGAGAGCGATAAGAGCCCTCCCGGTACCCGGCCCTCCCCCGCACCCGGCCCTCCCCCACACCCGGCCCTCCCCCGCACCCAGCCCTCCCCCACACCCAGCCCTCCCTCCCCGGCACCCGGCCCTCCCCCGCACCCGGCCCTCCCCCACACCCAGCCCTCCCTCCCCGGCACCCGGCCCTCCCGGCACCCAGCCCTCCCCCGCACCCAGCCCTCCCTCCCCCGCACCCGGCCCTCCCCCGCCAGCACGCGGAGCAGCGCAGCGCCCAGGCCCAGTTTGGTCACCACTTGGCCTCAGGCAAAAACAAGAGGCAATGGCTAGATCCTGGTGAGAGTCCAGGTACCTTCCTCTGCGCAGCTCCCAGGCCCGGGCGGCAGGAAGCAGAGCAGCGCCAGGGCTGGGACCAGCAGCCTCCTCCCCAGCTCCATGGCTCCCGCCTCCCCGTCACAGCCCAGGCGAAGCCGTGAGGGCAGGGCTCTTAAAGGCTTGACCCTCCCCCTGGCCAGCACCTGTGGACAATCAGCCAACTGTGAGTCCCCTCAGAAACACTCCTCACCCCCACCCCCACCCCACCCGCAGGGCTGCTTCCCTCAGATCCAAGTGTCCTGAGGGCGGTATGAGTCCTCCCTCCATGGGGCTCACACAGCTGCACCAAAGTCAACCTGCTCTCCCCCTGGGGTGACTGTGACACAGCTGGTGACACGGCTGGTGCTGTGTCCATCACAGGACACCTAGAGCCAGTGTCCGAGGTAGAGGACGCACAAACCTGCTGCCCCGGGACTGTGAGTGGCCCTTTGTCTGGTGCACTCATAGCTGTGAATGAGCACATGGCACCAGGTCCTCCACACCCTCCCCCCTCCCCACTGGCTGCAGAAGAAAATGCAACGTCCATCGTCCATCGCTCTCTGTTCAATGCCCTGACGGTCATCCCAAGGGCGCCTGGTCCGTTGGTCCCTGGGAGTGAAGGGATGACTTCCGCCCCACCTGCTCCCTCCGGGCCCCTCCCCCTCTCTCTGCAAAGACACCTGTGGCGATGCCACCTGAGGGACAGGGACCATCCCAGCACCAACCACTCTCAGCACGGCAGGGTCTAGTGACCATCTTGATTTCCCTCAGACGCGTCAGGGACAGGAAGTCGCCGTGACCACCGCTGCCCTCACCTCGTCCCAGTGCATTAGTGCAGGGAGCGTGGCGCACACTCAGGAGAAGTTTCTAGTGTCGGCTCATCTGTGTCACTTCAGCCCGCGCTCACCCCCACCAGCCTGGCGCCCATCCTTCGTCCTCTTCTTGGGAGTACTTTCCCCTAAAGCCACAGGGAATAAAAACATTATTCAGCCCGGCTGGTGTGGTTCAGTGGCTGAGTGTTGACCTATGAACCAGAAGGTCACGGTTCAATTCCTGGTCGGGGCACATGCCCGGGGTTGCAGGCTCGACCCCCAGCAGGGGGCTTGCAGGAGGCAGCCGATCAATGATTCTCTCTCATCATTGATGTTTCTATCTCTTTCTCCTTCTTCCTTCCTCTCTGAAATCAATAAAATTATATTTTAAAAAACAATACACAAAACCAACATTATTCAGTAGCAATACCTGATGTCTTAAGGCAGGACAGAATCCTCTGGAAGTCTTTGCCATCTGGGTCACCTCACCACGTGATGCGAGTCCAGCACAGTGTCTGCTGTGCGGGGTTCAGGACCAGCCCATATCCACAGATGGCCCCTCGACGCCCCAGGGCCAAGCTGGAGCCACCCCTGGATCTCACACGTCCAAAGTGGAGGGTCCCATGTCCTCAAGACAGGAGAGTCAACAGACACTGACCTCACATTCCTGACTCACAGGACCGTGTGCTGTAGAGGTTGACGCAGTGGAGCCAGGGCTGGGGGGGCGAACCGGGGAGGGTGGGGCAGGCACAGCCATCACCTCCTGCTGCTCCTCGTGCCCACCTCCGGGGCCGCCATCCCTGAGATCCCCAGATGGGTATCACTTAGTCGACAGCATGCCGGGCGGAGGGGAATGACAGCTGGCTTAGGATGTTGTAAAAATTGCTTGGACACCAGCTTCACCACAGCAGATTTGAAACTAAGACGCTTTCCAGGTTCCTAAAATGATTGGTGGGTGTTAACTTTGACATGTATTACTCATTATCCCGGCCCCTTAGCCACAGTGCGGGAAAGGGCTATAAATGAGACAGAATTCTAGGTCCTGATCTCATCCCTGCCACTGGCCGGGAGGGCCCTTCACCGGACCTGCCAAGTAAAGGAGCCGCAGGGCAAACCCCGAGCGCGGCTGCGCTGCCTGCCTGTCCTCCCCGGACGGCACCGCGGACGGAGGCACCTGCTGGTTCTCGAGGGAAGAACAGAAGGGCCGCTCTGAGTGATGCAGGGGAAGAGGCTCCTCCACTGTTAACGCACCTTCAGCAGCAGCCTGGGGGCAGAAGGGCCGCCACGGGCTCCCAGGGACAGAGGCCGGCAGACAGGGGAGCCCAGGGCGCAGAAGTGCTCAGGTGGGTCCTGCAGGGCCTGTGGCCACACCTCGCTGAGCTGGAGACAGTGCCTGGGAAGAAGCGCCATGTCAGCAGTTGTTGGTACAGGAGGGCTCACAGCTCCAATAAAAGGCCTGTGTAAAGTCTGGATGGATAATTGCCTTTCAATTTCTTAACAGCAAAACAAAGCAGACATGAGAACAAAGAAGTAATGATAGGGGCAGAAATAGAGTATTTGGGGACCAGCTATAATTGTAAGAAATATTAATCCTGCTTTGTTACCCGTGATTGTTTTATTCTGATGAAAGGAGGCACATTCTAACCTGCTGGGAGTTGCACTCGGTACCTGGGAGCTCACCTGGAAACGCAGCCCATCCTCCTCATCTGGGAGCTGCCTGTCATCATGGGAAGATTAACAACCTTGTTGCAGAAACCAGAGCCAGACAGCCCTTTGCAAAACCCCAGCCTTTGCATACTCCCAGCCTTTGTATACCTGCAGGCTTTTGCACATCTCCAGCCTGCATTACCTGTGAACTGCCCATGTGGCATACCTTTTGCCTACTTCCCCGTGTAATCTTCATCCTTCTGCCCAGTATAAGCAGCTGGCCTATGGTGGGGGCAGAGCAGATGTTTGTGGGTGACCTGCTGCTCTCCCATGCTGCCGGCAGTATTGGGATAAACGCTCACACGACTCAACCCTGTCTCTGCTGAATTGGCTCAAGTCGTGACAGACAGCGTGGACCCACTTACTGATTGTCTGGTTACATATTCTGGCAACCAACGAAGGGACGTAAGCGAGGGACTCCTCTGGGGTGGGTACTGGGGATCCCACTGCCTGGACTGAGGGTTCCTGGGGCTGAGGCCTGGACTCTTATTTGCAGCACTGCCAGGTATTGTCCTGTTTTGAGTCCCAGCTGCAGCCTCGGCAATCCCGTCTCACCTAAGACCTAAGTTGGATCAAGCGTGTTTGTATGACAGGAGGAGGAATCCAGCGTGTTTGTACAGCAGGAGACGCAGTTGCTGCCTCTCTGCGCTTCTTTGTAAGGAAGTATGCATGTGCATGGCACCGAAGGTATTTTACTGCCTCTGGTCTGGGCGAGCCTGATCAGCTGGGTGGCAAGAGACCTCCGGTGGTCCTTGGCCTGGTCTCCGAGCCCTTAGTCTGACCCACTCTGGGACGAGACACTGCCTGCTTCAGTGGTTGTTTCTATGCAGGGCATCCTGAGGTTTCCGTGGCTGGACAGACAAGGGGCATGGTGAGCTCTTGTCTGTAGGTTGTGCGCGCCTGTAAATACTGTACAGTGTCTCTGCTGTTGTTTTGTGTCTTTTGTTGTTTGGTTTGTTAAAGATGGGGCACATCCCACTCTGGGGAGCCCCCTGCTGGCGGCCGGCGAAACCCGTGGCGAGGACTGCAGGAACATCCCAGCAGCTGCTCAGAGTTCTTACTCAGGGGACCCTCCTTGCTCTCCCACTAAGGCATCAGCCGCTGGAAACTCTTAGCTAGTGAGGGTTCTTGTCTGTCTGTAACCTAACTTTGGTTACTGATATACTTTGCTTGCTCTATAGAATAGGATTTACAGAAGTACTGGCAGGAAAAATCAGGAGAAACAAAAATTGATTATGGGACTGAATGAACTGAAAATAATTATATAGCTTTTGTAACTTTTGTTAAAAGTATTGCTGATTCTTAAACTTTGTTTTTCATATATAAGGAAGCATTTTGAAAGCAAATGGTAAATTATGTATTTTTCACCCTACCTGATCCCTTCAGAATTTGGCAATTCTTAATCAGTTAAGTCACAGCAATATGTTCCTTTGCATGAATTCAGTAAGACCAGTTTCCAATTGTGGTTTTATTAAGAAAGACTTAGGAATGTCATGTCTAACATGCCTGGACTCTGGATGTCTCCAGAAAGCTTTAAGGAATGAGGCCAATAAAAGCCCCTGGAGAAAACTTGGTCCCTTGCTGGTCACCTGGTTCAAGGCAGTCTTTCCAGGTAAAGCAGAAAGGCTGCTTTCCTGAGAAATGGCAAGGAAGGAACCTCAAGACATCATTGGGGACCTCAACTCGAGGAATTCACCCAAGTCTACAGGTATTGCAGGCAAGCCTGATGGCCGCTAGGTGGCTCAGCTTCTTTGCCTTGTAGGGCTAAGTAAAGCTAAATCATGAGATTCCAACAAAGCATTTTTTTAAAAGTCTATATGATCAATTCTTATTTTTATTGTGTTCATGCAAAGAATCAAGCGAAATTGTAACTAGACTTAATACAGTAAATAAATTGGTCTTAATGTGGCTCTTTAATAAAAATGAGGGTGACTTTAGGGGAAAAATGTGTTTCAATAGGGAATTATTAGAACTGAAATGTTTTTTCCTTTCACCAGACTATTTGTTGTAATTCTTGATATTCTAACTTTTGCCCAGTAATACTAAACTTTATAACACAGTTCGTCTCCACCAGATTACAAGCCCTACTTGTACTCAAGGAAACCACGTCTAGACACCATTGCCACCTCCTTCTCATTGTCCTGACAGAGAGCAAGGATCTCTTGACTCTGAAACAAAACTTTGTCTCTCCTCAACATGAAGGAGTTTCAGAAGAGAACCTAGGTCATGAAAGATTTCAGAGCCCAGATCCTTGTGGGGAAGATGTGGTGGGCAGTTAGAATGAGCAGAGCAAGGACAATGGGCCAACCGGAGAAATGGACGGACCCTGAAACATGCTTCTCACCACTCCCACCGCACTGACGCTGGCTGTGGAGGAACCTATGCAGACGGACCTTTACATTTTGCCTAGTGGGACAACTATTGCTAATATGTAAAAATTACTCTATTCATTTTGGGAAGAAAGTCACATATGGGGACTTTTATGTGTTGGGACCCACTGTCTGGGAAAAGGATGCAGGGATGTTTTCTTTAAAAGTTGCTGCAGTGGCTTCCTGTGTGGGATGTCTTTTACTGGGTGTCCTAGTTATTGTCTTTCAGTATTAATAACTACAGTATGAATTGTTCTGATCATTTCACCCTCCCTTATAGTAATGGACATACTAAGCTGCCGGCCGGCTGGTTTCTGATATGTGGGGTGACTGTTTACTCATATATCCCTGCCTGCCGGGAGCCGGTACATGCTTGCTGTTTCAAGGGACCTGGCATATATGGCATACTGTTCTTAATATGTTTGCTCACCTTCTTGGCACTATGTGTTTTAACCAAGGTCTCCTCTCTGAGAAAGGTTGTTTCCCCAGGTAGGGATTTTCCCCTGAAGTTAGGGAGGGAATAAAACCTCTTAACTAAGTGCCAGGCGGGTAATTAATCACTTTAACTACGAACAATCATGCTTAAGCTACATAATCTTTTACTCCCTGGAATGGAGATAAGAAACGCCCTAACCTTTGGAATAGAGATTGATAGGATTGGAATCAAGTGGTATAAATACAGATGTAACAAGTCAGAACTTAGAAGAAGACAGAACCAGGAGGCACAGAACCTACACAGAACGTTCTCTAGAGACAGAAGAACTTCGCTGGAGAGAACATGGCAAAAGATCCTGGACTGAACCTGACTACAGAAATTGGCAAGAGAACCTGACTAGAACCTGGTGACTGAACCTGGCTGGAGAACCTGGACAGAACCTGGCTGAAGAACCTAGCAAGGGAACATGGCTACAGAACCTGGCTGGAGATCCTAAGCAGAACCTCTCTGGAGATCCAGACCAGAACTTGGCTGGAGATCCTGGCTAGAGATCCTGGCTAGGCTGCTGATCAACTGAACACTGTCTCCGTGTCCTTCCTTCTTCACCGACTCCGTCTACGCCTTTGGGAACCCCTGGACCCGCTGGGGTTGGACCCCGGCACCTGCCAACAACACCGAAGGGCCTTGTTCCTTAGCACAATTACAGTCTTTATGCCCCAGAAACATAACAGGGTCCAAACCAGAAGAGACCTTCTCATAGCTGTGGCACCAGACTGCAATGATCACCTCCCCCTGTGGAGCCCTGCTGACTATATTGCTTTAACCATCTTTGTTGTGCCAGTAATGGTAGCCCCCCCTTTTTTTAAAATTGTTTTATTGCTTAAAGTATTACAAAGAGTATTACATATGTCTCCTTTTTTTTCCCCTGCCCTTGACAATCCCCTGGCCTCCCCTACCCCCCAGTGTCTTATGTCCATTGGTTATGCTTATATGCATGCATACAAGTCCTTCGGTTGATCTCTTACCCACCCCCCTCTCACCCCCCAACCCTCCCCGGTCTTCCTGCTGTAGTTTGACAGTCTGTTCGAGGCAGCTCTGCCTCTGTATCTATTTTTGTTCATAAGTTTATAATGGTCTTTATTATCCAGAAATGAGATCATGTGGTATTTTTCCTTCATTGACTGGCTTATTTCACTTAGCATAATGCTCTCCAGTTCCATCCATGCCGTTGCAAATGGTAAGAATTCCTTCTTTTTTACAGCAGCATAGTATTCCATCATGTAGATGTACCACAGTTTTCTAATCCATTCATCTACTGATGGGCACTTAGGCTGTTTCCAGATCTTAGCTATGGTGAATTGTGCTGCTATGAACATAGGGGTGCATATATCCTTTCTGATTGGTGTTTCTGTTTTCTTGGGATATATTCCTAGAAGTGGGATCACGGGGTCAAATGGGAGTTCCATTTGTAGTTTTTTGAGGAAACTCTATACTGTCTTCCACAGTGGCTGCACCAGTCAGCATTCCCACCAGCAGTACACGAGTGATCCTTTTTCTCCACATCCTCTCCAGCACTTGTTGTTGATTTGCTGATGATAGCCATTCTGACAGGTGTGAGATGGTACCTCATTGTTGTTTTGATTTGCATTTCTCGGATGATTAGTGACTTTGAGCATGTTTTCATATGTCTCTTGGCTTTCTGAATGTCCTCTTTTGAAAAGTGTCTAAGTCCTTTGCCCATTTTTTGATTGGATTGTTTATCTTCCTTTTGTTAAGTTGTATGAGTTCCCTATAAATGTTGGAGATTAAACCCTTATTGGTGATATCGTTGGCAAATATGTTCTCCCATGCAGTGGGCCTTCTTGTTGTTTTGTTGATGGCTTCCTTTGCTGTGCAGAAGCTTTGTATTTTGATGTAGTCCCATTTGTTTATTTTCTCTTTAGTTTCCAATGCCCTAGGAGCTGTATCGGTGAAGAAACTGCTTTAGCATATGTCTGAGATTTTGTTGCCTTTGGATTCTTCTAGTATTTTTATGGTTTCCCATCATACATTTAAGTCCTTTATCCATTTTGAGTTTATTTTTGTGTATGGTGTAAGTTGATGGTCTAGTTTCACTTTTTTGCATGTATCTATCCAATTTTCCCAACAATGGTAGGCCCCTTAATGTAGAAGTGACCCGGCTAGCCTGTAGCAGGGTAAAGGTGCTGAATGCCACTTCCAGGGCTATACAGGGGATAAATCAAGAGCTGGGCCTGGTGAGGGACACAGTTCTAGAGAATTGGGCAGCAATAGATTACTTACTGTTGCGGCATAACCATGATTGTGAGGAATTTAAAGGACTGTGCTGTCTTAATCTTTCTGACAATTCTAGATAGAAAACAACATTCAACAAATTAGGGAAACCATCTCCAAAGTAAAACACAAGGTTTGTTTTGTGTTTTTTATGGATGTGACTTAACCAACCTAACTTCCTGGCTACCTAACCTGTTTGGGATATGGGAATTCTCTTAAATTGTTCTGTTTACTTTTGTAGTCTGATAGCTTGCCGCTGTATTCAATCTCTTCCAATTTTGAGACCCTGTATTCCATCCCCAAGAACTGCTATCAAGGCAGAAGCAAATGCAGTCTGGCAGGATGAGATTTTTCATCTAAAACAAATCTCATAGATATGAGATGGTAAAAATAGCAGTGGGGAAATGATAGGGACAGAAATAGAATACTGGAGACCAGCTATAATTTTAAGAAATATTAATCATGCTCTGTTAACCGTGATTGTTTCATTCTGATTAAAGAGGGCACATTCTAACCTGGCTGGGAGTTGCACTCATTACCTGGGAGCTCACCTGGAAATGCGGCCCCTCCTCCCCATCCCAGAGCTGCCTATTATCACGGAAAGATTAACAACCTTGTTGCAGAAACCAGAGCTGACAGCCCTTTGCATACTCCCGGCCTTTGCATACCCGCAGGCCTTTGCAAATCTCCAGCCTGCATTACTTGTGAACTGCCCATTTGGCATACCTTTTGCCTACTTCCCCATGTAATCTTCATCCTTCTACCCAACATAAGCAGCTGGCTTATGGTGGGGGCAGATTTTTGTGGATGACCTGCTGCTCTCCCATACTGTCAGCAGGACTGGAATAAATGCTCATATATGATTCAACCCTATCTCTGCTTAATTGGCTCAAGTAGTGACAGGCAGTGCAGACCCATTGATTGCCCAGTTACAATAATATGAAGTAACATGTTTATGCAATTATTTCATTAATTTAATTTCTAGTTAAATTATCATGGAGGGAAAAATAAGGGAAATGTACAGAATTTGTGCTGCTGTGAGGACATACTGACAAACGACTGAGCACATCACCCCGTGCCTCTCCGGGTCATGGCAATGGTCTCTGGGCTCCGTGCAGTTGGCAGTGCTAGGACAAGGCCGAGATGAAGTACTGGAGGGACACGTCCTCGTGGAGCAGGTCAAAGTGCACCATCTTGTGACTCACGAAAGCTGGGGACAGAAAACACCCATCACTATGGAGCCTCTGCGCACAGGGCTGCTCCCTGAATCCTGGACCCACTGAAGGTGACGTCTGCTCCAGGAACGCCCAGCCCCACAGGGATGGTCTGCGAAGGCAAGGTCAGGCACCGCCAGGCAAAGAGCAAACCTCAGGCGGAGGCACAGGGCAGATGGAGCGCCCCGGACGAGGAGTGATGGCAGAGCGAGAGGACCCAGCAGCCAGGACCCATGACCACAGGACGTGGAAGCCAGAAGCACTTCCAAGCAAAGTAAGTCTCCTCTCAGGGGCTGTGATGTCAGCGGCAAGGAGACAAGTCAGCCCTTCCTCAGGTACAGGGAAGGAGCGTGCTGCTGAGGCAGGTGTGCTGCGAGGACGGGACGACCAGAGCCAAGGGAGGGGTCAAGGGGACACAGACGTCAGCTTGAGACACAGGAAGAAGCCTAGGCATCGTGAGGGGAACCTAAATCCAAGCCAGGTGGTGTCAGGGCTGCGCACATGTCAGCTCAGCTGTCAGGTCAGATTACCAGGATGGTCAGCGCATTCTTCCGTAGCCCCTCTCTGGGTGTCAGCTCAGCTGTCAGGTCAGATTAACAGGACGGTCACCGCATTCTTCCGTAGCCCCTCTCTGGGTGCAGACACCATGCCTGACGCCCGGTGAGACAGCACAGCCCCACCTCTGTTACCTCTGAACCCGGGGAAATCCCAATCATCTGCCGGCCCTGGAAAATCAGAGGCCACGTGACCCGCCATGCATTTACGAGACCACAAACCAGCTGAGAGACAACAGGTGACTCAAGCGTGTGAAATGTGAAAACAATCACAGGCACACTCACTGCAGACGCCCCTGTGGGATTCACTTGTTGTCCAGCAAGAAACTGCAGGAACTTCCGGATGTCCACCTGCACCTCCGCCATCTGCTCTGGGCTGCGGTCCTCAGACTCGTTTTCAGAGGCTGAAATAACAGGAACATCTAGATGTAAAAGCAGACTGTTCGCTTAAATAAATGAGCTGCGTTACCCTGATATTAGCGTACTGGACAAATAGTGTGAGATGGAGATAGGACCCTTTGTTAAGCAAGAACTTATTAAATCCTGACTCTGAAATACTATGTAAATTTCCAGGAAATCTTCATTTCCAGGGCCTTGAAACATGACCCAATCTCCCCCTTTAGGTCAAAGGAGACGGCATCCCTTAGTACACGTGTATAGTTAATGCTTCGTACGCTTATGGACGGCTAATCAAGGCCTCTCATTCCAGAGCGGAAAGAGTCCTTTCAACTACGGAAAGCATCAAGGTAAGAAAACCCTCTTTCTTGTTTATTAAAACGAACACAATGAGGCAGACCAGAAGAAGTCCTCTCCCTCAGCATTACCAAAGCTTTGACCACATGGGCCTCATCTCCCCACAGCACCCCTCCACTGTGAAGGCCCAGCCCCAGAGCGATGCTAAAATGTGCACAGCAACCCTGGGGTGAGACATACCAATTCTGAAAGTGGAAGGGCCCAGCATAACTGTTTGGGACACAGGCGTGACTGAAAGGGTTTCAGGTCACTAGCAAACGCATTCCCCAGGTCCTTGGCCTCTGTCCCTCCACCCGCCCCACCCACACTGTGACTGCAGCACAGGCCTCCAATCCATCCATCAGCTGTGCTCACCACTCACTGAACTGATTCCGTGGCCTATCACCTCGCAGGAGACAGGCAATCTGCTCACCTGAGTAAAGTCTGCATTTGCTCATCTAGTCCTCTAAGTGTTAGAGACCCAAGGAGGAGGAAAGGAGAAACGTCATCTACCTTCCAACTGTGCTCCAGGTGGGAACTTGCCACCTTTAGTCGCAGAAACAGGGATTTAAGAGCTGGGATGGCGCCACGTTTCCAGACCCTGAGCCCACCCTCCAGCCAGGCACACTCATGCCCAGGAGGCCCGTCTCTCCACACCACTGTCCATCCCAGCAGCACGTAAGCCAGCCTGTCGCCTGTCTCCCCAAGCATAAAACAGTCTCCCGAATTTCACCCTCTTCCCGTTCATTCAGAGGCCTCAGTAAGGTGTGAAACAACTTTTCAGAAGCAAAACACAATCTACCAGAAAACCTACTGGATGGCGGATTCCCAAGATCTTTAAAATGAGTTGTAACGCACACTAGTTCCGACTCTATTTTCAGGTTCAAGTCTCCATTGAGGTTTGCTTCAATAATCTGCAAGTGGAGTATTTCACAAAGTCTTAAAAAAGAAAAGGAAAGCAAATAATAATAATAATAATAATAATAAAGTAAAAATCCACCACAATCATCAGCTTCCATACCAGGTAACGAGGGAGCCTACAAACCCCCAGCTCCCTCCTGACAGCACCAGGACCCGCATGGCATGGCAACAGAGAGTAGACAGGCCAGAGGACAGCGACTCGGAACACCCCGCAGGGAGGAGCCCTCAGAGCAGAGACCTCGGCGGGGACAGGTGAACAGGTGGAGGCTGGTGGGCAAGGCCTGGGTGGCTGGCTCCCTCACAGGAGAAACGCCGGGAGAAGTCACAGGGAAGAGGACAGCACCCTGGCTTATGAGGGGAGGGAACGAGGGAGCGAGCTCAGAGGTCCCGCAGGGGAGGCTCCGAGTGCTCTGGGCCTCGATCGTGGCTCCTGCTGGCTCAGCCCTGCACAGAGAATCACGGGTCCTTAGACGGCTGCCCTGCCTCCCTCAGGCTTAGAAGCTCTCCCGAGGCCCCCAGGGCATCCCCAGAGGAAGCTCCCAAGCTGACGACAGCCCTATGGTAGGCAGGCACGGGAGCACATGTCAGCATGGCTCTCACTGCTTCGCCCGAAGCCAACTGTCAATTAAATGAGCTCTGAGACTAAGCCATGAAAGAAAACTACTCTTAACTGGCTGTCACCGGCCGGACATCGCTCCTCACCGACATGGCAGCGTCCCTCTGGGACCCACACCGGTGCCTGCGGCCACCACCCGACAGGAACGCCAAGGGCTTCCAGGGCAGTCAGTTGCACGGCCGTCCCTGGGCGGACATTCGCTCTCCGCCGCATTCCTGCCACGCCGGGCTGACTGAGGGTCTTACGGGAACAGCCCGGCACAGGCCCGTTCCTCCGGGAGCAGCCTTCAGAAAGGAGCATCCTTTCCAACCAGCAGAGCAAAGCCGCGCTGACATCGGGGACTAATGACGCCGCCGGGCACGTGGGAGCCACCGGCTGCCATCACTCACATCAGCGTCCGGGGCGGTGGCTCCTCAGGTTCCTCCACGGCCTCCTGCGAGTGACCTTCACGGACGTCGGGTCACGTGCGGCTGCTGCTCGACACAGACACCTGCGAGGAACCCGCAGGCCTGAGGCGGAGAAGCCGGCCGGCCACGCCGCGTGGGTGCTCTCCGTTCCCACGGAGCCATCGCACGCACGGTGTGCAGGTCACGCGGGCACCTGCCCTGCGGCCCCGCTGCCATGACCCCCCTCCCCCTGCTGCAGCCACTGCCCGGCCGGGTCCCCTCCTCACCAGCTCCATGGACACCGTCCGGAGGGGAAGTGCTGGTGGGTCCCCCTGACCTTCAAGGTCCGGCCGTTCTGCGCGGTGTTCAGGGCGCGGGAGCGGTTCTCGGCCGCGAGCTCCACGTAGATCGCATCGTTGTCCTCGGAGACGCCTCCACCTGGAACTCGCTGAAGAAGTTCTCCACATGCTGACTCCGCACCCACCGGGTCGGCCAGGATGGAGTTGAGCGCGTGCGGGTGGATGCGCGGGGTGCAGGGCAGGCGAGCTTGGCCACCAGGCAGCTGCCGCCTGCGGGGGGCGCGGGTCATGTGCGGGTCACGTGCGGGGCCTGGAGGCCGGCGCAGGCCAGGCGCACGAGGGTGAGGTGAGGACAC
This sequence comes from Myotis myotis, assembly GCF_014108235.1. Taxonomy (NCBI): domain Eukaryota; kingdom Metazoa; phylum Chordata; class Mammalia; order Chiroptera; family Vespertilionidae; genus Myotis; species Myotis myotis. The sequence goes on along the minus strand of NW_023416332.1, from coordinate 3,013,350 downwards.
TGAGGCTCCCAGGGCAGCAGCTCGGCCCCCAAGAACCGCCTGTGCCGGGTGAGGGCCGCCCCGGGACCAGTCCGATCCCAAACCAGCTGGGGCCCCACTGCCCACAGCCCGCCGCCAGCCCCCAGCCCCTCAGCCCCCAGCCCTCAGCCCCCAGCCCTCAGCCCCCAGCCCCTCAGCCCCCAGCCCTCAGCCCCCAAGCCCCTCAGCCCCCAGCCCTCAGCCCCCAGCCCCTCAGCCCCCAGCCCCTCAGCCACCAGCCCCTCAGCCCCCAGCCCCTCAGCCCCTCAGCCCCCAGCTCCTCAGCCCCCAGCCCTCAGCCCCCAGCCCTCAGCCCCCAGCCCCTCAGCCCCTCAGCCCCCAGCCCTCAGCCCCCAGCTCCTCAGCCCCCAGCCCTCAGCCCCCAGCCCCTCAGTCCCAGCCCCTCAGCCCCCAGCCCCCAGCCCTCAGCCCCCAGCCCCTCAGCCCCCAGCCCCTCAGCCCCCAGCCCTCAGCCCCTCAGCCCCCAGCCCTCAGCCCCCAGCCCCTCAGCCTCTCAGCCCCCAGCCTCTCAGCCCCTCAGCCACCAGCTCCTCAGCCCCCAGCCCCTCAGCCCCTCAGCCCCCTGCCCTCAGCCCCCAGCCCTCAGCCCCTCAGCCCCCAGCCCTCAGCCCCCAGCCCCTCAGCCTCTCAGCCCCCAGCCCTCAGCCCCCAGCCCTCAGCCCCCAGCCCCTCAGCCTCTCAGCCCCTCAGCCCCCAGCCCCTCAGCCCCTCAGCCCCCAGCCCTCAGCCCCCAGCCTTCAGCCCCCAGCCCTCAGCCCCCAGCCCTCAGCCCCTCAGCCCCCAGCTCCTCAGCCCCCAGCCCTCAGCCCCTCAGCCCCCAGCCCCTCAGTCCCAGCCCCTCAGCCCCAGCCCCTCAGCCCCCAGCCCCTCAGTCACCAGCCCCTCAGCCCCCAGCCCTCAGCCCCTCAGCCCCTCAGCCCCCAGCCCTCAGCCCCTCAGCCCCCAGCCCTCAGCCCCTCAGCCCCCAGCCCTCAGCCTCTCAGCCCCCAGCCTCTCAGCCCCTCAGCCCCCAGCTCCTCAGCCCCCAGCCCTCAGCCCCCAGCCCCTCAGCCCCCAGCCCCTCAGCCCCTCAGCCCCCAGCCCTCAGCCCCTCAGCCCCCAGCCCTCACCCCCCAGCCCCTCAGCCCCTCAGCCCCCAGCCCCTCAGCCCCCAGCCCTCAGCCCCTCAGCCCCCAGCCTCTCAGCCCCCAGCCTCTCAGCCCCTCAGCTCCCAGCCCCTCAGCCCCTCAGCCCCCAGCCCCTCAGCTCCCAGCCCCTCAGCCCCCAGCCCCTCAGCTCCCAGCCCCTCAGCCCCGCCCCCTCAGCTCCAGGGAAGCCCTCCGCGCGCCCCTCCGTCGTCGGCCCGCCCTCCCCTCGCTCCCTCCACACCCCGGGCGGCCGCGACCCGCTCACGCGTGAAGCGGTTGAGACAGGCTGCGTCCGCAATCTTGGCGCGAAACTTTACGGAGCCCGGGAGACCTGTGGCGGCGGACTGGAGTCCCGCCCTCAGCGTCCCTTCCTCAGAGTCCTGCCCTCAGCTTCCGGCCCTCAGCGTCCCACCCTCGGCGTCCGGCCGGAAACGCCGGCCCGCGCTCCTTAGTTCCGCCCTGGGTAGGGAGGGGGCGGCTCCGCTTTAGAATGCAGGATCCGCAGCCCCAGGTGTGAGTAGGGGTTCCAGCGTTAAAGAACCTTGACACCGACGGCCACTTGTTTTTTTAACTATATTTTCACTGATTTCAGAGAGAAGGGAGGCGAAGAGAGAAACATCAATGATGAGAATCATGGACCGGCCTCACACTGGGGATGGAGCCCGCAACCCGGGCCGGTGCCCTGACCCGGAATCCAACCCTGACCTCCTGGTTCCTAGGTCAACGCTCAACCCCTGAGCCACACCAGCCGGGCCTATTGCCACTTTTATTAAAATATCAAAAAACAGCCAAAGCCGGTTTGGCTCAGGGGATAGACCGTCGGCCTGCGGACTGAAAGGTCCCAGGTTCGATTCCGGTCAAGGGCATGTACCTGGGTTGCGGGCACATCCCCAGTGGGAGATGTGCAGGAGGCAGCTGATCGATGTTCCTCTCTCATCGATGTTTCTAACTCTCTATCTCTCTCCCTTCCTCTCTGTAAAAAATCAATAAAATATTTTTTAAAAATATATCAAAAAACAATGGTTCATTTGTAAAGGATTAAATAAAACGCTCAGATGCACGCATCTGCTGCAGATAGCTTTAGACCCCACTCAGCCCTGTAGCCACCCTGGATTATGGTTTTAAATTTAAAATTTTAAGGGTAGTAAACACAGGATTTTAAAGAACAGTGACGTTAAGTGATGATTCTGCAATTTGTCTCATGATGAATTTCACTGGGTCCTGTTAAAGTTCTTACAGCATAAATAACAGAAACGATGTAGACTTTAAAAAGTCAAACAAGCCCCAGCTGGTTGGCTTACTCGCAGTGGTTCTCAACCTGTGGGTCGCCACCCTCTCACAGGGGTCGCCTAAGACCATCGGAAAACACATATATAATCACATATTGTTTTGTGATTAATCACTATGCTTTCATGATGTTCAATTTGTAACAATGAAATTGGGGGTCACCACAACATGAGGAACTGTATTAAAGGGTCGCGGCATTAGGAAGGTTGAGAACCACTGGCTTAAAGGACAGAACATTGACCTGTGGACTGAAGGGTTCGATTCCGGTCAAGGGCATGGATCTTGGTTGTAGGCTCATCCCCAGCCGTGGTTGGGGCGCATGTGAGAGGCAACCAATCGATGTGTCTCTCTCACATTGTAATGTTTCTCTCTGTCTCTCCCCCTTCCTTCCACTCTCTAAAATTCTATGGAAAAAAATCAAAATAAAATTCAATGGAAAATATCCTCGGATTAACAAAAAAAAAGAAAGACCATGAAATAATACATCTTTTTCTAGACAAATTCATTTGTTAATGTTCCAACAACACGGTTCATCCTCATAGGCTAAACCATCACCAGGAGATTGAAACCACTTTCACAGTTTTTATTAGTAAAATTCATTCACTTTTTACGGGCAAGTGTGAGCCCTCTATTCGATTTCTACACGTGCAGAAGGTCTAAGGGAGAAGAACACGAGTATTCCGGACCTGTGGTCGTGGCCGTGGGCACCAGACCCTCTAGCCGTGGCCCCCGGGGCTGCCGTGGACCCTGAATCTGTACAAACACGTGTACTTCAGATGTCCCCAGTTGCTGAGGATTGTAAGTTTCACACACAATAAGGGCTCAGACACTTCATGCTGGAAAAAAAGAAAAGAAAATTAATGGCTTATCAAGAAACCCATCTCAAAGGGTCCTAAGGAATTCGGTTGTAATGGGCAAGGAACTCTTTCCTGCATTAAGTGCAATCACACAGGCTCTAACGAAGTGGTTCTCAACCTTCCTGATGCTGTGACCCTTTAACACAGGCCTCTGTCCTCCTTTCCTGGGCCTCCGGCAAAGGTGGGCGCCCCCCCATCCATGTGATGAGGCAACAAAGTGGGTCCGTCCCCTGAAGCTGGGAGTGGCCACCTTTCCAAGGAGAACCCCACCCGTGACGCTCCCACAGTGCCCAGCAGGGACCTGGGGCCCGGTCAGGCGGGAGGCCCTCCTCCCCACGGGGGCCGTGGGCAGCTTTGCTCAATGGGCTGGCAGGCGAGGAGCCCCGGCTGCCAGCAAGGCTGCGGGCACGCAGCTTGAGGGGTGTCTGGGGTCAGAGCAGCCCAGGCTCCAAGAGGAGGTGGCACGTGTGGGCTCTCCAAGGCGCTAAGGGCTGATGGGATCGGCTGATAAGGCTATGGCCTTGCCCTGGGTGCGACACTGCATTGCTGTTCTCAAGGTCCCGGGGACGGGCTGTTCCCCACCTGCGGGGCCCAGCGCCCCGAGCTAATCGTTAACCGGCGGCGGGACGTTGACTCTCTCTGTCTCACTCACATGTGTACATGGAGCTAAACATGCATCCACTCAAAATTCACCGCCTTCGCCAGCTGCAAGCGCACGGCTCGGGCGTGAAGCACAGTCACACTGAGGTTGCGGCCGTCACCGCCACCCTCTCCAGAACTTTCCATCCTCCCAAACTGAAGCTCTGTCCCCATTCAGCACTCCCTCCTCCCCACGCCTGGCACCACCATCCGCCTCCTTGGGGGCCTCGGACGAGTGGGTCACACAGGCTCTGTCCCTCTGGGTCTGGCTAACGGTGCTTAGCTTCAAGCCTGGACGTCCCCGTGGTGTAGCATCCAGGTCCTTGCTTCCTAAGGTGAATGATCTCTGTCTTCTTTAAAGCCCAGTATGAACCCTTCTCTCTTTTCCATCGACTTCCCCAACCCTCCCCCAGCGGCCCTCACCCAGCAGCCCTCCCCGTCCCTCATTGCCAAGGCCCAAGCTGACAGCAGGTGCTGCTGGGAGAGGGGCAGGGGGTGTGGGCAGCGACCAGGAGCCCCGGAGGCTCGGGGCCAATCGTGTGAAGCGAGAGCCCAGAGGGGCTGTTGCCGGGGCCTCGGTGCTGCTCCCCGAGAGCCATAGACGTGGGGACATGGGGACACGGGCCAGCTAGCAGGACGGTGGTGTGGGGGGTGGGAATGTTGGGGACCAGAGGCGGGGAGGGAGTGGATGGGAGCAAGTGCGGTGCTGGGGTCTGCAGACAGGGCTGGGAGGGGAGGAGGGGAGGAGAGGAGGAGAGTTTTCAGCCTCAGGAGAAACCCAAGTTCCTCCCGGGAAAGTGTGGCTCTGCCAGGGAGACACGGAGGCACCAAGGGGCATGGTTCTGAGACGATTTCTGACGTGGCTGTGGGACCTCGGAAGCAGGACATTATCTGTGAGGGATTTCCAAGCGAAACCTTTGGAAGTGGCCCAGAACTCCAGAGAGGACTGGCCTGCGTGCCACACCGGCCCACCCATCCCTCCTCTCCTCTTGCTCTCACCTGCTCACCTCTCTCCTCCCACAGGCCCAGCCCGGCGCCCAGCCTCCTCCCCCAGCCTCCTCCCCAGGCCCAGGCCCAGGCCCAGTTTCTGGCAGCGCTGGCCCCTTTTATCAAAGCCATTCCCAGCGCTGTTATCAGCAGCTGCTGAGCGTTCACAGGGCACAGAGTCCACCCGGAGGGTCCACCCCAGGAGATGGGGACGACCTTGGCACCCCCGTCCCCTGCCTCAGGACCCTTCCCCAGGCTGCTGAGGGCAGAACTGAGGCGACACCTCTCCTCCCACGCCACCCGCCCGCTGTCTCTGACCCCCGCCCCTCGGTCCCTTTGACAAAAGGAAAAGGTCATGGTCAGCGGTGCTGAGTGACGTGCAGGCAGACAGAAGGGGGCTTAGAAAGGGGGTGCTCTTGGGGACCCCAGAAGACACAGTGAGGGGCTGCCCACAGAGCAGGGGCGGCGACGATGACTGCTGCCCGGAAGGCCAGGCATGTGCATTCCAGCTTCACTCTCCCCTCTGTGCAGAGCGGACATGGAGGCAGAGAGGTTAAGGCAGCCGTGGGCAAACTACGGCCCGCGGGCCGGATCCAGCCCGTTTGAAATGAATAAAACTATTGAAAAAAAGACCGTACCCTTTTATGTAATGATGTTTACTTTGAATTTATATTAGTTCACACAAACACTCCATCCGTGCTTTTGTTCCGGCCCTCCGGTCCAGTTTAAGAACCCATTGTGGTCCTCGAGTCAAAAAGTTTGCCCACCCCTGGGTTAAGGGACTTGTCCCAAGCGGCCCAGCGACCGGGTGGTGGAGCCAGGCTGTGATCCGGGCAGTTGGGCGTCGGAGATCGTGCTCTTGACCGTGGGCAGCACTTCGTCTCCCTCCACCTAGAAAGCCTTCCCTCCCCGCTGCCTTCAGAATTCAACCGAGTTCCGAGTTCCAAGCCGGCCACCTCCTCCAAGCAGTCCCCCTGCTCTGCAGTTACCTGCTCACAGCCGTGCCCCGCTGCCACACCCCACGGGCCCTCAGGCAACCTTAACCAAATAAAGGAAAGAGAAAACCAAAGGTCGCAGGCAGAGCCCATAAAGGGGCCACTCACTGGGTTTGGGAGCTACAGCACCTGGGTCTGGGCATGGACGGGGCTGGACAGCCTCCCTAGGACTTGGCTCCAGTCCCCCTGCAGAGGGGTCACCTCTCCGAGTTCTAGACCCAGGGGCCCGTTGCCATGGAGCAGCCGGAGACCTCCTGCTCCAGGTGAGTGCTGGGCTTGCCCTGCCACCTGGGGACCCGCTGCTAACCCCCACCCCACCCCGGCTCGGGGTTCCAGGAGCAAATGGGGGTCTGCTCCCCAACAGGCCTCAGACTGAGACGCTGTGCAAGGCCCCCGGGGGCGGGGGTGCATGGTGCTGTGGGGATCCGGGAACGCAGTCTGGGCCAGGCGGTGACTCCAGCCGCACCCAGCTCTGCTCCAGGACCCCAGGGGGAGGCAAGGAAAGGGGGGGGGAGGCACAGGCGTCCTAGACACCTCATCTGGGGAGTGTGGCCTGGCCGCGCCAGGTGTGGGAAAGGCACCAGGCAGGCGGGCAGGCACCCCAAGGCCCTGGAGGGCCCCACCTCACCAGCAGGCAAAGCCTTGGGCCGCCTGGGAGCAAAGCCTGCCACGAGGCCTCCCCTGCGGGCAGAGCGCGGGCCTGGAGCCACCGAAGGGGATCGGGCGCGTCTGAGCCTCTGCTCATCGCGGGCACCCCGACGCCCGGGGGTGGGGCCGGGGTTTCGGGACGCGATCCACATGCTGATCCCCCCGCCTGCCCGCCTCCCGCAGCGAGCAGGCCCGCGCAGCCGCTGCCCGCGAGCTGCTCCTGGCGGCGCTGGAGGACCTGAGCCAGGAGCAGCTGAAGCGCTTCCGCCACAAGCTGCGTGACGCGCCGCTGGACGGGCGCAGCATCCCGTGGGGGCGGCTGGAGCGCGCGGACGTCGTGGACCTGGCCGAGCAGCTGACCCACTTCTATGGCGCGGAGCCCGCGCTCGAGGTGGCGCGCAAGACGCTGAAGAGGGCGGATGTCCGCGACGTCGCGGCGCAGCTCAAGGAGCAGCGGCTGCAGCGTGAGCGCGCGGGGCGGGTCGCCAGGTCCCTGCCCGCCACCCCTCCGTCCTGGTCCGGGACCGGCCGCCCTCCTTCCCGCCTCCCCGGGGAAGCCAGGCGCGCCCCCTGCCGGCCAGCTTCACTCCGGGCCGGGGCCTGGGATACGGGCCCTGGAGAGTGGCCGCGACCCCAATTGCGTCCACCCCCCTCCGCCCCCGCCCCCACCCCGCTCGCGCGCGCGGCCTCACGCAAGCCTCCCTTTCAGGGCTCGGCCCCAGCTTCTCGGTGCTGCTCTCCGTGTCCGGTAGGTCTCCGGCTGGGGGCGCAGGCCCTGCAGGGCCCAGGCTTGGAGCGGCTGCCCTCTCCCGGGGAGGCGCGGGTCTGGGAGGGCCAGGGCGAGGAGGGGGTGGCACAGCAGGGGAAACTGAGTCCTGAGCCGAGCGGGGAGGGCCGTGGGCACGGAGGGCGAGCTGACCCAGCCGCCCCCCCTCCTTCCCCATCTCCCCGCCCCCCCCCCCCCCCAGAGTACAAGAAGAAATATCGGGAGCACGTGCTGCGGCAGCACGCCAAGGTCAAGGAGCGCAACGCCCGCTCCGTGAAGATCAACAAGCGCTTCACCAAGCTGCTCATCGCGCCCGAGAGCGCCGCCCTGGCGCCCGAGGCCCTGGGGCCCGCGGAGGCGCCCGCGCCCGAGCGCGCTCGGCGCTCGGACACGCACACTTTCAACCGCCTGTTCGGCCACGACGAGGAGGGCCAGCGGCCGCTGACCGTGGTGCTGCAGGGCCCGGCGGGCATCGGCAAGACCATGGCGGCCAAGAAAATCTTGTACGACTGGGCGGCGGGGAAGCTGTACCACGGCCAGGTGGACTTCGCCTTCTTCCTGCCGTGCGGGGAGCTGCTGGAGCGGCCGGGCGCCTGCAGCCTGGCCGACCTGGTCCTGGACCAGTGCCCGGACCGCAGCGCCCCGGTGCGGCAGATGCTCGCCAACTCCGAGCGGCTGCTCTTCATCCTGGACGGCGCGGACGAGCTGGACGAGCTGGACGAGCTGCCGGCGCCGGGGCCCGCCGAGGCGGCGGCCTGCACGGACCCCTTCGAGGCCGCCGGCGCCGCGCGGGTGCTGGGCAGCCTCCTGAGCAAGGCGCTGCTGCCCCAGGCCCGCCTGCTGGTGACCACGCGCCCCGCCGCGCCGGGCCGGCTGCAGGGCCGCCTGCGCTCCCCGCAGTGCGCCGAAGTGTGCGGCTTCTCGGACAAGGACAAGAAGAAGTACTTCTACAAGTTCTTCCAGGACGAGTGGCGGGCGGAGCGCGCCTACCGCTTCGTCAAGGAGAACGAGACGCTGTTCGCGCTGTGCTTCGTGCCCTTCGTGTGCTGGATCGTGTGCACCGTCCTGCGCCAGCAGCTGGAGCTGGGCCAGGACCTGTCGCGCACCTCCAAGACCACCACGTCCGTGTACCTGCTGTTCGTCGCCAGCTTCCTGAGCTCGGGGCCCGCCGCCGACCGGCCTCGGGTGCAGGGCGAGCTGCGCCAGCTGTGCCGCCTGGCCCGCGAGGGCGTCCTGGGGCGCAGGGCGCAGTTCACCGAAAAGGATCTGGAGAGGCTGCAGCTGAGCGGCTCCAAAGTCCAGACGCTGTTCCTCATCAAGAAAGAGCTTCCGGGCGTGCTCCAGACCGAGGTCGCCTTTCAGTTCATCGACCAGAGCTTCCAGGAGTTCTTCACGGCGCTGTCCTACCTGCTGGAGGAGGCGGGGCCCGGGGCGCCGGCGGGCGGCGTCGGGGAGCTCCTGCGCCGGGACCTGGCGCTCGCCACCCGCTTCCTCTTCGGGCTGCTGAGCGCCGAGCGCGTGCGTGACATCCAGCGCCACTTCGGCTGCGCGGTGTCCGAGCGCGTGAAGCAGGATGTGCTGCGGTGGGTGCAGGACCAGGGCCAGGGCCAGGGCCAGGGCCAGGGCCAGGGCCAGGGCCAGGGGCGCCCTCCCGCGGCGCCGGCGGGGGCGGAGGAGCCCAAGGAGCTGAAGGACGCGGAGTCCGAGGAGGAGGCGGAGGAGGCAGAGGAGGAGGCAGAGGAGGAGGAGGAAGAGGAGGAGTTCAGCTTCCCGCTGGAGCTGCTGTACTGCCTGTACGAGTCGCAGGAGGCGGCCTTCGTGCGCCAGGCCCTGCGGGGCCTCCCGGAGCTGGCGCTGGAGCGCTGGAGCTTCAGCCACATGGACCTGGCCGTGCTGAGCTACTGCGTGCGGTGCTGCCCCGCCGGACAGGCGCTGCGGCTGGTTGGCTGTGCGCTGCCCGCCCCGCAGAAGAAGAAGAAGAAAAGCCTGATGAAGCGGCTGCAGAACAGCCTGAGCGGCAGCCCGTGAGTCGTGCACGGCCTCCCCCGGCCCGCGCTGTGGGCACCGTTCAGGCCTGTGCCCCTGAGCGCCCACCTGGGCGTCCCCCCGACCAGAGGCAGGGCTTCAGGGCTGGTTCTGCCCACCCCCTTGTGGGGCAGCCTCCAGTGCCCACCTTCTCCATGCCACCCCCACCCCCCTTCCTCTCCATGCCACCCCCACCCCCCGCCCCCGTCCTCTCCATGCCACCCCCATCCCCCGCCCCCGTCCTCTCCATACCACCCCCATCCCCCGCCCCGTCCTCTCCATACCATCCCCATCCCCCATCCCCGTCCTCTCCATGCCACCCCCACCCCCCGCCCCGTCCTCTCCATGCCACCCCCACCCCCCGCCCCCGTCCTCTCCATGCCACCCCCACCCCCCGCCCCCGTCCTCTCCATGCCACCCCTACCCCCCACCCCCATCCTCTCCATGCCACCCCCATCTTCCACCCCCACCACCCCCACCCCCCTACCCCCGCCATCCACATCCAAGGCAAACCTCAGAGCATGGCCATGTAGCTCTAGACCAGCCCCCGCCCATGCTTTTTGGATTTTTAAAAATATATTTTTATTGATTTCAGAGAGGAAGGAAGTGGGAGAGAGAGAGACATCAAGGATGAGAGAATCATGGATCGGCTGCCTCCTGCACGCCCCACACTGGGGATCAAGCGTGCAACCTGGGCCTGTGCCCTGACCAGGAGTCGAACCGTGACCTTCTGGTTCATAGGTGGACGCTGAACCCCTGAGCCACAGGCCGGACCCCCCCACCCCCCCCCCACCCCACCCCCGCAACGCTTTCTCATAATGAGTTCTAGAACACGCCACGCCCCCTTTGCCCTGGGCCTCTTCCCTCAGCCCAGAACACTGCTTGCTGCCTCCCCACAAGGCCGGCCCAGACTCCCCAGCTGCCCTGCGACCCCTGGGGCCCCAGATGTGCCCCAATGACCACCACATGCCGTGACCTCTGTCCGTGGCCGCCTCCTTCGCCAGACCCTCCGCTGCTCCAGGGCAAGGCTGTGTCGTTGTCCCTGGCCCAGGTGCTCAGCGTCCATTCGAGGACGAATGTGCGGACGTTGACAGGGGCTGGGGACACCCTCGCAGGCGCAAGGCCAGGCACACACTGGGGATGCGGGGGACATGGCCCCCGGGTGCGCCTGGCTGGCTTCGGTGGGGAGGCGCCTGGGGCCATGAGAGGCCACACTTGGGTTTGGGGTGAGGACAGAGGTGGCTGTGACACCTGAGGGGCACAGGGAAGAGGGAGGAGGGACTGCAGCCAGGTGGCTCCCCTCTCCCCACAGCTCTCAGGCCGCTGCGAAGAAACCCCAGGCGTCCTCGCTGCGCCCTCTCTGCGAGGCCATGACCGACCAGCAGTGCGGCCTGACCAGCCTGACGTGAGTGGCCCAGCCCAGCCCTGCCTGGGCGGGCGCAGAGCAGGATGCCCGGGCGAGGGAGAGGAGTGGCCCTGTCTGGGCTGGCTGAGGGGACGGGCGGAGAGCCTGTGGCCTCGGGCGTCCATGCCGGGGCCCATCCCCAGCCTAGGGGCTCCTTGGGAAGGGGGCTGACCAGGTCCGAGTGGGAGCTGAGCATTGGGGGGGGAGGGACATGGAGGACACCAGCCCACTGGCCGTCAGTCCTGCCACTCAGCTCAGTGCAGCGTGTGCACCACAGCGTTTATGTGGCAAAGAAGCAGAAGCCACACCCTGCCGGCCGTAGGGACTGGCTAACTACACTGCGGCCCACCCTAGCTCGGGGACAACTCAGGAGGTTGGCATGTGCAGGGGGAGGTCAGCGTGTGCAAGGGGAGGTCAGTGTGTGCAGGGGGAGGTCGGTGTGTGCAGGGGGAGGTCGGCGTGTGCAAGGGGAGGTCGGCGTGTGCAAGCGGAGGTCGGTGTGTGCAAGGGGGAGGTCAGTGTGTGCAGGGGGAGGTCAGTGTGTGCAAGGGGAGGTCAGTGTGTGCAGGGGGAGGTCAGTGTGTGCAGGGGGAGGTCAGTGTGTGCAGGGGGAGGTCGGTGTGTGCAGGGGGAGGTCGGTGTGTGCAGGGGGAGGTCAAGTGTGTGCAGGGGGAGGTCTGCATGTGCAGGGGGAGGTCGGTGTGTGCAGGGGGAGGTCAAGTGTGTGCAGGGGGAGGTCTGCGTGTGCAGGGGGAGGTCTGTGTGTGCAGGGGGAGGTCTGTGTGTGCAGGGGGAGGTCGCCGTGGGTTCCTCATAAATGCGTGGTCAACAGTGTCCTAGGGAAGACTGGCATGTGCCCAGGCATGCGCCCGGGGTGATGCCACCAGGGACATGCCTGGTGACAAAGGCTGGGGCACTGTGCAGCCGACACTCCTCCGCTGACCACAGCCCCGAGGAGTGGGCAGTCTGCACAGCCGGGGCAGCGAGGGCGGAGGGGCCCGGGACTGACATGTGCTTGCGGACCACAGGCTGTCCCGCTGCAGACTCCCAGACTCCGCGTGCCATGACCTGGCGCAGGCCCTGAGGGCGGCCCCCGCCCTGACCGAGCTGTGCCTCCTGCACAACGGGCTCAGCCAGGCGGGGCTGCGGGCGCTGAGCGAGGGCCTGGTCTGGCCCGGGTGCCGGGTGCAGACACTCAGGTGAGGCTGGGTCTGGGCAGACGAAGGGACGGGAGGGGCCCCCAGCGGCTCCTGAGGCCCCCTCTCCGCAGGCTGCAGCAGCCCGGCCTCCAGGAGGCGCTCCAGTACCTGGTGGGCCTGCTCCAGCACAGCCCCGCCCTGACCACCCTGGATCTCAGTGGCTGCCAGCTGTCGGGACCCGTGGTGACAGGCCTGTGCGTGGCCCTGCAGCAGCCGGGATGCCGCCTGCAGACCCTCAGGTAGGGGAGGGGCAGGAAGGGTGCTGGGGACACACCTCTGAAGCTGGGCAGGGGTGGGGGGTTACCTGAGGCTCCCCCTAGACCAGCGGTTCTCAACCTGTGGGTCGCGACCCCTTTGGGGGTTGAACGACCCTTTCACAGGGGTCGCCTAAGACCATTGGAAAACACATCTATAATGACATATTGTTTTTGTGATTAATCACTATGCTTTAATTATGTTCAATTTGTAACAATGAAAATACATCCTGCATATCCGATATCTACATGACGATTCATAACAGTAGCGATATCTACATGACGATTCATAACAGTAGCAACATTACAGTTATGAAGTAGCAACGGAAATAATTTTATGGTCGGGGGTCACCACATGAGGAACCGTATTAAAGGGTCACAGCGTTAGGAAGGTTGAGAACCACTGTCCTAGGCCCTGAGTGAGCACAGCCCCTGGAGACACTCCTCCAAGCCCTGGCCCCAGCTCTTGGCCTCGACCTCTCTGCCAGACCAAACGTCCATCTGGTGCGGTGCCCATGGCATAGTCTGGGTCAATGCTCCCAACACCCTCCCACTCTCCCGGGCTTGGCTCCCAGCTCCCGCCCCCTCCCCCAGCCTCCGGCAACCCTGATGGGTGTCTTCTGTCACTGTGTACCTCTGGCACAAGCAGCCCAGGCCAGTCGCCCATCACTGCCCCCCTCCCCCCGCCCCCCTCCCCTCCCCCGTCACTGCTGCTCCCTGCCCTTGTCCCTGCTCCCCTCCCACCCACCTCCCCCTTGTCCTGTGCACGCAGCCTGAGCTCCGTGGAGCTGAGCGAGCAGTCCCTGGAGGAGCTGCAGGCTGTGAGGACAGCAAAGCCAGGCCTGGTCATCACACACGCGGCGCTGGACAGCCCCCCTGCTTCTCCCCAGGGGCTCAGCACGGCCTTCTAGGCCCCGCGGGCAGTGCAGCCAGGAGGACGCCCCTCAGCCCAGGAGAAGCTCTCCCGTCCGAGGGCCTAAGGGAGTTGCTGAGAGGCCGGGCAGACCGGGAGAAGCCCCGACCGACAGGCATGGCCCCCTCCATGGTCCTCCACGGGGCCCGGGACATGCCCCTTCCCCACACCCTGGGCCCTGACCCCCGCTGGGCCCCACCACCTTCCTCTCTCGGGCCCCAACAACGCTGCTGGGAGCCCCCATAACTGAGTGCCTGCCACGCACGGACCTTGACTGGTGTGCTGGGTGCAGAGTGACACCTTCGCGGATCGTCTCCATCTGCGGTGGGGGCCCCAGGGCCCCACGGTCCTGCCCCTGGCCAACGAGGTTCAAGCAGGGCTGACCCTTGACCAGAAGTGGGCAGGTCGCCATCCCTCCCCCGGAACATGGGTCCTGGCATCAGGGGAGGCCATCCCTGAGGCCGTGTGCCAAGCCCAGGGTGTCCACTCGCCGTCTAAGGTCTGGGGACGGAGCCCAGGGCGGAGGGAGAAGGCAGTGGCCTGACCCAGCGGCGGCGGCTGTGACGGCTGGCAGTGGGCAGCCCGAGCCGGTAATAAAGTCTCCTTTGCATTCCTGTGTTGGCTTCTGTTCACTTGGCCGGCATCCTGGCCAGCTTCCCTTTGGTACCTAACTCCCCTGTCTGGGCGGGGTCCCCATTTCAAGGATGAGAAAACCGAGGCTCAGGGAGCAGCCTGACTGCAAGCAGCCCTGACCCTTGATGGACAGGCCAGCAATGGGCGGCCCTCGAGGCTTCCCGCCCAACACTGTGGGCGGGGCCAGCTCCTGAGACCCCATCCAGGTAGAGGGGCAGCCAGGTTCGGGAGCCTGAGGGGCGGTGAAGGATGGAGAAGACAGGCAAGAGAAGAACGCTGGGGCGGGTGGGACGCTGCCCTCTCTGATGGAGAGACAGCGCCCCGGCCTGCAAGCCGAGTCTTCATTTTATAGCAGATTCCACAAGGCACAGTGAGGGCGTGGCCGAGATGCTTACAAAGTTCTCCCGGGTTTCGAATCCACTCAATCACATGCACCTGGTGAAGCTTTGTTTACTCGCTGCCCCTCCCGCAGCCCACATCACTCAGCCCCCGGGGGCCGCTCTCACAGAGGTGCCCTTCCGAAATCAGCTTTCTATTTTCTTTTTAATATATTTTCATTGACTTCAGAGGAGAAGGGAGAGGGAAAGAGAGAGAGAAACATCAATGATGAGAGAGAATCGTTGATCAGCTGCCTCCTGCACACACACCCCCCCACTGGGGGTTGAGCCCACAACCCGGGCCTGTGCCCTGACTGGGAATCGAACTGTGACCTCCTGGTTCCTAGGTTGACACTCAGACACTCAGACACTCAACCCCTGAGCCCCGCCGGCCGGGCTGGCCCATTCACAGCAGCTCTTGACCTAATGACCTGGTGCCCCACCTCCAGGCACCATCACACTTGGGATTAGATGTCAACAGACAGACAGACGTGAGGTCCCCAGCAGGGAGCGCGCTCAGAAGTGAACGGCGCAGAGGCAGAAGCCAGGCTGAATGCCAGGAGTGGGGGCGGGCACCTTGGGGACTTGTCCTCCCAGAGAGGTGGGCACCACTGCGGGCTCTGAGCACAGGGCACGGGCTGACCTCGCCACTCGCAGGACGGACGGACGGAAGGGCAGAGCAGAGGCAGAAAGCAGGGAGTGTGCTGGCCCAGGAATCACGGGGGACGGAGAGCGGGCAGGGCTGGAGTGGGCGTGGGTGTGCGACCCAGGCGGGGCCTGGATGAGGGAGCGACAGGGAGAGCAGCTGGCGGGGGGGGGGGGGGGGGGGGTGGTCTGAGTGTCTCTGACTGGGGGTCAGACATCTGGGTCAGCCCAGAGCGTGAGAGACAAGAATGGAAGAGGCCCAAGACCAGCCCGGAGCATCCAGGGGGCAGGGGGCCAGGGACAGGGGGAGGGGGGGAGATGGAGGATGAGAGGAGAGGCTGGGGAGCCAGAGGGGAGGGCAGAGGACAGTCTGCAGGACCTCTCCTACAGGCCCTGCCCTCAGGTCCACCCTAGGGCACGTCCTGAGGCCACACCAGGCCCTCAGGCTGACCCACGCGGCCTCAGGGGGCGGGATGGGGGCGGCGGTTCAACCACCCGCCCTCCGCCTCGCCCTGAGCCGCGTCTGCCCTGCCTCCTACCCGCCCTCCCAGCACTGCCCTGGGGGCGGGGACCAGCCTCCCGTCCCGCCCGTCCGCCCTGCGCCGCCCCGAGGGCGGGGACGGAGGGCCTTCCGCCTACAAGGCGAGGCGTCCACCGGCTGCTCCTCCCTGGGCCCTGAAGCCGCAGCTGAAGGACTCGGGGCTGCGGTGAGCCCAGACGGCTGCCCCCTCCCTCCCAGGCTCGCCCGGCCTCTCGCCCCCACAGCCCCGGGCACTGCCCCCTACGCCCCACCCGCCCAGGCGGCTTCCTCGGGGAGAAATGTCCTGGGCAGAGTCCTCACTTCCACCCACAGGGCCCGTGTGGGGTGGGGCGGGGAGAGAGCCGGAAGGTCCGGACGGAGGTCGGAAGGTGGGGGTTTGGGGACTCCCTTGGGTCCCTGGAGATCAATATGAGGGGTCGAGGGCTTTCCTGGGGGGCTGCCCAGGTGGGCCCACATTGGGGGCCACCAGCCAAGTTCCAAGGGCAGGGGCTTTGGGGCTAACAGCATCAAGAGAGGGAGACCCAACCAACTGGGGGTCCCCTGGCCTCCACCCTTTTCCAGACCCCTCCCCTGAGCAAGCCTTCCCATGGCGGACGCCAGCGAAGACCCCACTGTATTCACTGCCCACTCTCTGCCCAGTGACCCCCGGCTCTGGGCCACCGTGACCAACGCATACTTGGGCACACGTGTCTATCATGATACGCTGCATGTGAATGGCGTGTACAACGGGGCCTTGGGGGACACGCACCGAGCCATCCTGCCCAGTCCCCTCGGCGTCCGGCTGGAGGCCCCCGCGGGCACCAGAGAGCAGCTGACCACGACCTTCGTCTTGGACACCAACACAGGTAGCCACTGCCTGCTCCCCCACCCCCAACCCGGCTGTGTTCCAGGTTAGTGGGGAGGGTGGGCCCACGCAGTGAGGGGGGGAGCGGGGATGGGGAGGGGGCAGAGGGGGACTCACTCTCAGTGCAGAAAGGCCAGCAGCTTCGTAACCGTCCTGGCTGCCCCGCATGGGGCCCGTGTGATGGGCCTTTGTTCCCCCGCCCGCCCGGCAGGCTCCTTTCTGCACACCCTGGAGGGCGCCCGCTTCCAGGCCTCGCAGCGCATCTACGCCCACCGAAGGCTGCCCCACGTCCTGGCCTTCAGCGTGTCCATCGCCCGCTTGGCCCCAGGCAGCTGGCCCGTCACGGTGCCGCTGCGGTCCGCCTTCTCCCCAGAAAGCCCCGACTTGGACCTGCACCTGGGGCCTGACTTCCAGGGAGCCCGGTGAGGAGGGGGCGGGGGGCGGGGGGCAAGCCAGCGGCCCCGAGGGAGCCTGGCCCTGAGACAGCCGTGCTCTCGCAGGTACCTGTACGGCCACACGCTCGCCCCCGAGCAGCCTGGGGGAGCGCGGCAGGAGGTGCACATGCTGTGGACGCCGGTGCCCCCCGCCCTGACCCTGGGGGAGGGCGAGGAGGACAGGACCTGGGAGTTCCTGACCGTGGTGGGCGGCAGCCAGGCCGAGGCCCGGGCCTGCCTTTCCGAGGCCCTGGAGCTGCAGGCCAGGGGGGCGCTGTACCCCACCCACGCCCAGGCCTGGGCGCAGGTCTGGGCAGGCTGTGGCCTGGATGTGGTGGGGCCCCTGGCCCTGCGCCAGGCCCTGCGTGGTGCCCTCTACTACCTGCTCAGCGCCCTGCCCGAGCCCGGGGTCCCAGGATATGTCTGCCATGGACTCAGCCCCGGGGGCCTCTCCAACGGGAGCCGCGAGGAATGCTACTGGGGCCACGTGTTCTGGGACCAGGTGTGCACCCGCCGCCCCAGCACGCACCTGCACGGTGTGGGTGGCACACAGGCAGAGGGTCCCTGGGCCCAGGGCACGGCCTTGCCGGGGATGGGGGGCTGTGGCTGGAGAAGCACAGGGACCATGGCAACAGGGAAGGCTTCCCGGAGGCGGTGGCATCTCAGCTGGAGGATGTGTGGGGGTCTGCTGGGAAAGCAATTCAGGCGAGGGCACCGGAAGGCACAACGCCCCAGAGCTGGAGAGGGCCTGGCATCTGGCCAGGGCGGGGGGCGGGGCTCATGAGGCTGGAAGGGCAGTTGTAGGGGGCCTGCAGGCGCCTTGAAGGCCCGTTAATTGGGGTGTGACACAGACAGATGTGGGCTCTGGAAAGACCGGGCAGCTGCTAAGGAAATGTGGGGGACGGTGAGGCCGGCAGGAGCGGGGCCAGGAGAGCTGGGACTTGGAGACCAGCGGGCACGGAGCCCGAGGAGCGGGTTGTGGCCCACTTGACCCTCCGGGTCAGGCAGCCAGTGAGCCACGAAGCCGGATCCTGGCCTGAGCCCCAGGCCAGACCCAGGTGCCCCCTGGGGAGGGGAAGCGCTGGGCCAGGGACCTGAGGGTGTCAGCTGGAGATGGGGACGTGTGGCGGGCAGGCGAGGAGGGCCCGGGACAGACCCGGGTGGGCAGCAAGGAGCTATGCTGCCCCTGAGGCTCCCCAGGGCAGAAAGGGGGTGACGGGGGGAGGGTGCGAGAGCTCGAAGCGGCCCCTCTGGCTGTGCTCCCAGGACCTCTGGATGTTCCCGAATGTCCTCCTGCTCCAGCCCCAGGCCGCCAGGGCCCTGCTGCAGTACCGCATCCAGACGCTGGGCGGGGCCCTGGACAACGCCCAGAGCCTGGGCTACCAGGTGAGCGAGGCCAGTGCCCGCCCCGCAGGGTCCCTCAAGGGCTGATGTCGCCAGAGCCCTCTGGGGGGGGGGGGGGGCGTCTGGGGTCTGACAGGCTCAGCAGCATTGCCGGCCTGCATTGTACAGATGGGAACAGCCTGGCTGATACCCAGCGGGTCCCCTCACTGCCCGGTGCCCGGGGCAGCCACAGTGGAAACTGGGCAGAGGCCACCTGGCCCACAGGGGGTGGGGGATGCAATCCAGTGGCACCCGGGAAGTTGGTGCCCCACCTCTGCCCTCTGGCTGTAGGCTGAGTGTATTGGGAAATATGTGAGCTGCTCCCAAGCCCCCCATAAAGGATTGGTCTGCACCTCCCCCATCCCCCAGGGAGCCAAGTTTGCCTGGGAGAGCGCGGCTTCCGGCCTGGAGGTCTGCCCTGAGGACATCTACGGGACCCAGGAGATCCACGTCAACGGGGCCGTGGCGCTGGCCTTCCAGCTGTACTACCACAGCACCCAGGTGAGGCGGCTGCCCACGGGCCGTGGCCGCTCCTCCTGTGGCCCCGCCCCCAGCTAGGACTTCCTGCCTCGAGCCAGTCCAGGCACCTGGGGGGCCACGCATTCACTCCTGGATGCTGGGAAGGGTGGGCCTTGGCGGGAATGCAGGTCCACTGAGAGCTAGAATCGTGGGTGCCGGGCTCTGTCCCCACCGCTCCTCCCCCAGGACCTGCAGCTCTTCCAGGAGGCTGGCGGCTGGGACGTGGTCAGCGCCGTGGCTGAGTTTTGGTGCAGCCGCGTGGAGTGGAGCCCTGCAGAGGAGGAGTTCCACCTGAAGGGTGAGGGCATGGCGGGGGGAGGGTGGTCATGGGGGAGGGTGGTCATGGGGGAATGTGGTCATGGGGAGGGTGGTCATGGGAGTGGGTGGATGGTCATGGGGGAGGGTGGTCATGGGGGAGGGTGGGTGGTCATGGGGAGGGTGGTCCTGGGGGAGGGTGGTCATGGGGGAGGGTGGTCATGGGGGAGGGTGGGTGGTCATGGGGAGGGTGGGTGGTCATGGGGGAGGGTGGATGGTCATGGGGGAGGGTGGGTGGTCATGGGGGAGGGTGGATGATCATGAGCTGGTGGATGCTCTTCAGTTCAAGGTCAGGGTCAGGTCAGGGTTAACCTGATGTTGCCACCCCACCCTGGCCAGTGCACCGGGGCAGGTCTAAGCCCCTGCACTAAGCACCTTCGTGCCTCTGTGCCCAGGAGTCATGCCCCCCGACGAATACCATTCCGGGGTCAACAACTCCGTGTACACCAACGTGCTGGCCCAGAACAGGTCAGACCCAAGACCCCACCCCACCCAGCCCAGCCGTGCGGGGGCCGGCCCAGAGCGCCCAAGCTCAGCCCCGCCTCTGCCCTAGCCTGCGCTTCGCCGCTGCCCTGGCCCGGGACCTGGGCCGGCCCGTCCCCAGCCGGTGGCTGGCCGTGGCCGATAAGATCAAGGTGCCCTTTGACCCGAAGCACAACTTCCACCCCGAGTTTGATGGATACGAGCCTGGTGAGTGGACTCGGGGCCCCTTCGAGGCCCCTTCTCCCTCCCGCTGCCCTTCCCGACAGAGGGTCCGGTCCGCCTCCCCCCCGCAGCAGCCCCTGTCCCCCCCCAGGAGAGGAGGTGAAGCAGGCAGACGTTGTGCTCCTGGGGTACCCCGTCCCCTTCTCCCTGAGCCCTCAAGTTCGCAGGAAAAACCTGGAAATGTACGAGGCTGTGACGTCGCCCCAGGGCCCGGCCATGACGTGGGTAAGAGGGGGTGGCTCCCACGGCAGCCCCAGCCCTGCCCCCCGGTCTGCCCCCCTCCCATGCCGTGGACCTCACCCCAGCGTGCCCTCTGCCCTCTGCCCCCAGAGCATGTTTGCCGTGGGCTGGATGGAGCTGAAGGACGCCAGGCGGGCACGGGACCTGCTGGACAGGAGCTTCGCCAACATCACCGAGCCCTTCAAGGCCAGCCTGGGCCCCGCCCCCCATCCCCGGCCACACCCCCCTGCGCGGCCCGGGTGGTGGGAGTGGGAGCCCAGCTTCTGGGGTCACCGTGCTGGCGATGCCCACCCCACCCGACCTCCCGGGAGCAGGGACAGCGGCCTGGGGGGGCCTGTGTCCTGCTTCCCGGCTCTGACTGCCCGGCCCTGCAGGTGTGGACGGAGAACGCCGACGGGTCCGGCGCCGTGAACTTCCTGACGGGCATGGGGGGCTTCCTGCAGGCGGCGCTCTTCGGGTTCACAGGGTTCCGGTGAGTGGGGTGACCGGCAGGAGGAGGTCGCCGCCCTGCCTGCCCTCTTCACAGAGCCTCCCCTCCCGCAGGATCACCCCGGCCGGCCTGACCTTTGACCCCATGTGTCCGGCGGGGGTCTCTGGCGTGTGTGTCTCTGGCGTCTCCTACCAGGGGAGCAAGCTTGACTTCTCCTTCTCCGAGGGCTCGCTGACGGTGGAGGTCAGGCCCCCGGCAGGGCCCGGGGCGCCCCCGCTGGAGGTCGAGCTGTGGCCGTCGCAAACCCGGCTCCCCCTGCGCCCAGGTAGGCTGCTGCCCCGAGACCCACCCAGGGGCCCCCCGGCTGGCCCGGCGTGTGCCCTCACCCTCAGGGTGGCCCCCTGTCCCTGCAGGACACAAGGTCTCCTTTCCCCGCTCTGCTGGCCGGATACAAAGGTCACCCTTGTAGGAGCCGAGGCAAGTTCTGCTCCCAGAATGCCCTGGGAGAAACTGTTGGAGACACGGAGCCCACGGCACCCCCTGGACACCTGTGGGCCCCCAGCCCCGGAGCCCCTCACCTGGTGCCGTCCTGGTCTCGGGTCCTGCCTCGGGCACTCCGCCGGCGGCTGGCTGCACCGCTCCTCCTGGAGCCCTCCTGGCCTGCCATCTGCCTCCACCCCCCTCCACCTGGCAGCCAGGCTCACGGGCTCCAGGAAAGGTCTGGCTTCTTTGGCCTGAAGTTCAAGGCTGCCTCTCGCCTGACCCCTTCCCTGCCTAACCCGTACCCATTGCCTCCCTCACCGGCATGCCTGCTCCTGCCCCCGGGCTGCCCCTGCACCTGCCGTGCCCGAGTCACTTGCCCAGGGAGCTGTGGGTCAGGCAGGCGGCTCTGCTAGGAGGCCGGGGCGGGCGGGCCTGGCATGGAGGGCAGCGGGGAGGGGCGGGCTCGCCTGCGGAATTGGAATTACTCCGGCTCAGCCGAAGCTTCGCCAGCCAGAGCCCTCCATGTCACCGAGGCCCCGTCATGGCCGGACCTGGTGCTCCGGGCTGTCCCGGAACTCAGCGTGCTCCGTCCCTGGCGCCCGGGCTCGGGGCCGCTTCAGTCCGGCTGGACAGCCCCCGCCCCCATGCCTTTCCTCAGCCAAGCGGGGTGCAGGGCAAGACCCCGTATCGTCTCTCTGACCGGCAGGAAGGACCGAGCCCAGGGCACAGGGTTCTGCGGGGGCCACAGCCTCGCAGCTGGCACATCACACCGGGTCCCCTGGGGTTTGCCAATGAGGTGAGGCGGCGTCCGCGGGAAACTCGGCGAGGGCCCTGCCTGTGCGCTGCCGGGAGTTAACGGGAGTTAAAGTCGGGCTGGGGGAGCCGCCGGCAGGCCCGGCCGTGGAGCTGAGGCTCCTCTGGAGCCAGGGCGCCCGGTGGATCGAGTTCCCGCCGGTAACTGGCTCCGTTAGAGCGAGTGAGTGGGTCCCGTTGGCGGCGCCCCTCCCCCCTCTGGCCAAGTGTGTTCTGGACGGAGGTAGTCCAAGTTCTCCGAGAAGCAGACACCCGGCAGACAAACTGTGACGGACGGACGGACGGACAGAAGGGGATGCAAGGCGGGTGGGGGCCCGGGGGGCCCAGGCCTGACCCTGTGGCTGTGGGGGCAGCACTGGGTCGTACTGGCCTCAGAGGGAGGTGGCCAAGTTATAACCAGCACCCGTGTCAGGACCAGCTCCCCGGGTCCTTGGTGGCTCTCCAGCACCCACAGGCTCTCCCTCCCCGCAGACGCCCAGCAGGTCGCAAAGCCTTGGGGACTGTCCCGGGGCAGCAGCCCTGGAGCCAGGGGTGGGCACAGGCACCGGGGGCACCAGGCTGCTGGAGCCCGATGCGGCTGCACCTGCAGGCCACCTGCGCACGGCCACCTGTGCCTACAGCAGGCGGCCCTCTGAGGGGCGGTGGGCGGCAGGGCATGCATGCTGGGCTCGGGCCCCTGGTAGCCAGCGGCCTGACTTAGGCAGGGGCCTTCAGCCTGCCCAGGACACAGCCCGGGTGCCGGCGACCTCCTCCCCACCGGGCTTGACTGCACCTCTGTCCTCAGCACCTGGGCACGGACGGGCAACCTTCACGCCCATCACAGCCCTCAGACCATCCCGTGCTGGGGCCACACAGGCTGACCCCTGCTCCCAGCCTCTACCCAGCAAGGGTTGGTCTCTTCTTGGGCCAAACCTGGAGCTCAGGGTGGTCTCCATCCTGGCCCAAGCGCCGGCACACTGCCCTCGGCCTTGGTCCCACGTGGGGCCAGCTGGCTTCTCCACCCCCAGGCCCTGGCCAGCGCACCTCAGCCTCAGGGGCTGGCTCAGGGCAGCACGCTTCTCAGCTTGGGGCTGGGGCGCTGCGGGCACATGGGGGATGGCTGGCCCAGCTGTTGGGTGTCGTGGGGAGGGAGGGTGTGGGCAGGCAGTACGTTGGGAACTCCAAGTACAGCGGCTAAACAGGCCTCCCCCCCTCCCCCAGCCCAGGCAGAGTGGACAGGCCAAGGGGGCTCCCTGGGGACGGAAGGGACCCTGGGTGGGGTGATCCAAACCCCAGCCACCCTGTGCTTAAGGCCCTGCAATTAGCCTGCCCTGTCATTGGCCCAGCCACAGCAAGGTCCCGGGACCTCACCCAGCCACACAGGGTGTGTGCATGTGTCTAGCAACCCCCCTCTGCCAGCCGCGGCTCGGGGCGCACCAGGAGGGGAATTACAGGGCATGGGTCTGGCACCAAGGGTGCTGAGAAAGTGTCCTCACCCCCTGTGTCCCCCTCTGCACAATGTCGCCCGCTGTGTGGTGTGGGCGTCCCATCTGCATGAGCGAGACTGCGTGGAGGGCACGTGGCCATGCCTGTGTGCGCCTGCGTCCCGTGTCCAGCCGTACGGACGCGCTGCAGGGCTGAGATTTCTCAGAGTTAAAGGGACCGACCCAGTGACCCAAAGAAGGAGATTGGCACACACCCGACCCACAGACAGGAACGCGCAGGAGGGCTCTCCCTGGCCAGGGACTCCCACCCGCCTTGCACGCAGACGCACGCACGCACGCAGACGGGTGGGCACACGTGGAGTCCGGGAGACACACCACTCATGCCCCGGAAGACAGGCCACGAAACCACAGCGCCCCGTGGGCAGTCGAGATGAAAGCCCGGGTTCCCAAACGGGATTCTAAATGCGCCGGCACCTCCGCCCAGCAGCCACAGGCCGCCCGGGGCCCCCGGGGACGGTGGGAGACCACAGCCCAGGGCAGGACATTCCGAGCAGGGCGAGCCCCCGTCAGTGTTGGGGTCCACCCAGGGCGTCTGGCGGTGGGTGTCCGACACCCTCCCCGACCCCACCCAGCCAGGAACCAGCCGGGGGGCCCCTTGTGGATCCAGGCACGTTTAATGGTGAGCCCAGTGAGGGGGAGGGAGGTCTGGCGGGGGCAGGGAGTTAGGGGACCAGGGACCATCAAGGGTGGGGTGAGGCCTTGGGGTCCACAAGGGGGATCTTCAGGGTCGGCATTCGGAGCCCCGCCTGGAGCTGGGGGGGGCCTCAGCCCTATACACGGTCGGGTTCCGGGAGGCCAGCGTCCAGCCCCCGGGCAGGGCAGGGACAGGGCCAGCCTGTCAGTCGTAGTCCGAGTCGTCGAACTTGGTGCTGAAGAAGGCGGCCGAGTCCTTCGCCAGCCGGGACAGGTGCAGGGCCCCGGTCACCACCAGGGCCAGCAGCAGCAGGGGCGGCACCAGGGCCCACATGGTGGCCAGGATGTTGTAGCACTTGGCCTTGGAGGCCAGACGCCGGGCCTCCGCCAGGTCCCCCGCCACCTTCTGGTCCCGGGCCTGCGGAGGGCAGGGCCAGGTCGCAGTGTGTCCCCCACCCAGCAGCCTGGTCCCCGCCCCGAGGGCCCTGCCGACCCAGAACCTGGGTGGCGGCCTGTGGCTGAGGGACCCTGCCAGGGGCTGCCCCCACTCCCTTAGCCGCCCCAACCTGGACTCAGGGTTCTGTCCCTGGGGCGGGGGGGGGGGGGGTCCCCAGTCTAGGGAGGGGCTGGAAGGCACCGCTGCCTCCTCCCAGGCCAGCATGATCCCCCAAGGGCCCTCGGGTGGGGAGTCCGCGGGGGGTTTGCTCATGGGAACCCCAGCATCTGAAAAGCCCTCATTGCTTCTGCACGCTTGGCCGTGGGCAGACGCCCCTTAAGGACACCCCTTCATCTTCTAGAAGCAAACACACCCCCTTAGTGGAGCCGCCCCCCCAGTGGAGACACCCCGTTAGTGGAGCCGCCCCCGGGGAGCCGCGCACCTTGACGGAGTAGGCCAGCGCCAGGAAGCCCAGGCAGCACAGGTTCAGGTAGAGGGAGCTGAACAGCGACCAGATCAGGTGGTCTCGCGGCGGGGGTCCCGGCGCCCCCAGCGCCACCGCCGTGTGGGCGCCGTCGGCCTTGCGGGGCGTCGGGGCGCGGGGATCCTCGCGGGGGTACGCGGTGTCCATGGGTTCCAGCGCCGTCGCCTCGCTCCGCGCCGCTCCGAGGGGCGCGCGGGGCCGCTTATACCCGCGGGGCCAAGCCCGGCGCCGCCGCTAAATATACCGACAAATGACGGCCCGGCGCCCGCCCCCCGCCGCCGCCCCCGCCGCCGGCCCGCCTGGCCTGGAGAGCCCCTCCCCGCGACGGCCCGGGCGTGAGGGCGGGGGTCGCAGTGGGCACCGCGCTCCAAGGACCCCCCTGCGGGCCTGTGCGCTGATAACCCGCGGAGCCTGCTGTGGGGGTGGGGGTGCTGCTGGGGAGGGGGTGCTGCGGGAGAGGGGGTGCTGCGGGTTGGAGGGTGTGCGGGGGTGAAGGTGCTGCGGGGGAGGGGGTGCTGCGGGGAGGGGGTGCTGCGGGGGTGGGGTTGCTGCGGGGAGGGGGTGCTGCGGGGTGGGGGTGCTGCGGGGAGAGGGGGTGCTGCGGGGGGTGGGGGTGCTGCGGGGGGGGAGGTGCTGCGGGAGTGGGGGTGCTGCGGGGGATGGGGTGCTGCGGGGGTGGGGGTGCTGCGGGGGTGGGGGTGCTGCGGGGGTGGGGGTGCTGCGGGGTGGGGATGCTGCGGGGGAGGGGGTGCTGCGGGAGTGGGGGTGCTGCGGGGAATGGGGTGCTGCGGGGGTGGGGGTGCTGCGGGGGTGGGGTGCTGCGGGGTGGGGGTGCTGCGGGGGTGAGGGTGCTGCGGGGGTGAGGGTGCTGCGGGGGTGGGGGGTGCTGCGGGGGTGGGGGTGGGGTGGGGGTGGGGCGCTGTGGGTGCAGCCAGCCATCAAAGCCTCCTCCGGCCCTGGTGGGGCAGGAGCCAGCACCAGGCAGGCCCTCAGGACTGGGGGGAGGGGGGTGCAGGAGCCACAAACCTCCTCCCCGAACTGAGTGCAGGCTCTGCCCGTCACCTTCCTTCAGTGCCCAGCCTTGGGGCACAGTTCCCACAGCCTCCCCCTGCAGGACCTCCTTCCCTGGGCCTCAGCCCCTCGGGCTCTGACGCGGGACCCCCACCCTCCCCGGCCGGGGGCACCCTCCCGCGAGGCATCCCCAGCCCCACAGACAAAGCACCGCACGGGGCCCAGGATCAGGTGCTGCGGGGCTGTCACGGGGGCTGTGGGTGGGGGTTGTCCCTCCCTCTGGCGGCGGGACAGCTGCTGCCCACAGAGCAGCGCCAGCAGGACCCACCTCGCCGCCAGGGCAAGGCTCCTGGAGGCGGCTGACCTCCTGGACACCAGCCCCCGGGCCTTCTCCAGCCTCTCCAGGCGCCTGTGCAGGGCATGGGGGTCCCGGTGGGGACGGCTCCACCCCACGTGCATCCCGGGCCCAGGCAAAGGCTCAGGCCCAGAGCCCCAGGGCGCCCATCGGCTGGGGGCCCTTCCTGGCACCGGCAGCTCCAGCCAGCAGGCCCAGACGGTTTGGTGGGTGAAGAAGGCATTTGGGGGGAACATAGGCAGGATTAGGAATTTCTTAGAATTGGGGTCCACGGAAAAGCGCGGGGCTGCAGACTGGGAGAAGGCACACTCCCATAACCCCAGGAAGCGGGTGCAGTGACATCTCCACAGGACAAGGGAGCAGCAACAGGGGCATTTGCATGGGCCAAGGACACTGGAAGGACCAGGAAAGGTCCGTATTTACAAAATAAAGAGAAGGAAGAAAGCCCTTCATTCAGGTGGAAAAGACAGCCCAGAGGAAAGGAGGGACTCTGAGGGAGGAGGGCCTCAGGAGTCACTACCATAACCAGTTCCAGGGGCATGTGGACGGTCAGAGGGGAGATGGGGGCAGAGGAACTGCAGCCTTCATAAACCACAGGGAAAAGGGACTCCGTGGGACCCGTTCCCCCTGCCTACTTGGGAGTTCACTCTGTGGGGCCCTTACCCCTCCTTACGTGGGCGTCTGTCAATAAATCTTCACCTTTGCTCGACCACTTTCTGTCCGCGGATTCATTCTTCGGTTCCAGCGGACAATGGATCCGGGTTCCAGTCCAAACATTCGGTATCAGTGGGAGGATCGGTCCTTCCTCTCAGGGTTTCTGTCCATTGGGGCTGAGCCCTCTGTCCCTCCCAGGCCACTGGCTGCCCCTAACCCTGCCCCCTGCAGAGGAGCCAGGACGGAGCTGGGGGGCTGGAGGGCCGCCCAGGAGGGGCTGGGGCCTGGGCTGCACCCTGCACCCCACGTGCAGACACCGAGGCCTCCAGAGGATCCGCCGGCCGCCCTCACCCAGCACCGCTGCTCCCAGCTGCTCAGAGTCAGCCAGGCTTTCCTCAGGGCCAAGGGTGAGCTGGCCCAGTGCCCCTTGGGTCAGGGTCAGACACTGGGAAGGAGGGACCCCCCTGCTAGGCCCCTGGTGCAGCCGCTGCTCCCAGCTGGAGGCCAGCAACCAGGACCATCTGAGAAAGTGCCAGGACCCCTCAGAGCAGCAAGGGGGGCTCTACAGGGGCAGGCGGGGCGGGCAGTGCCCCTGCCCAGGAAAGGCCAGCATTGTCACACACAGGTGCACTTTATTGAGCTCAGCTGCAGACAGGTGTGTGCACAACAGGTGCAGAGGGAAGGGGTGGGCGCCCGGGAGGGCCAGCAGGGGGTGGGAGGACTCGGCCACCTGCCATGGCGACGACTAGAAGCCTCTGCCGTTCTGCTAGACCCCTATCCTTACATAGATGAGTCCTGGGTACAAAACCACAAGAACAATGAGTCCGATGGTCATAACGATGCCCAAGACCAGGGCGGCGATGTTCAGGCTCTTGGCGGTGGACCCATGGTCCTGGGCCCCAATCACGTCTCCCACCATCTTCCGGTCCCTAGACTGGGGGAGAAGGGATGGTGAGGGGTCTGGACGGGCCCCGAGGACACCCGGGTGCTGTGACTCAGGCCGGGCTCTGGCTGCTCCCTGCCCAGACCAGCCTCCACCTGCCCTCAGCCAGGTCAGGGACCCCCTCCCGGTTCCCTGGAGCCTGAGCAGGACAGGCCAGGGGGGCCACCCTCCCAGCCCCTCAGCCTCTCCAGGGGCTCAGGGCTCCTCTCCCCCTGCCCTGGCCATTTGCTGGCCTCCCTGCCCCCCTTCCAGGGCTCAGCATCTCTGAGGACTTTGCCTTTTTCTGGACCAGACTTGAGGCCTGAGGGGCAGGTGTGGAGGACGGAGCCCTGTGGTTGGGACAGAAAGGAGAGCTCCAGGGGGTGGAGACAGGTGGCGCCCGTCCGCAGGCCCCTCCACGCAGCCCCACGCGGACACTCACTGGGTGAGCCGCCGCCTGACCCCCAGCACATCCGCACAGAAAGCGCTCACGAGGGCTCCCCGATCCCAAGGCCGTCTGGGCAGCACCCCTGTGGGGGCGCACACGCTTTCTGGGGAAGCCCCCCGCGCACCCACCTTCACGGAGAAGGCGAAGGCCACGAAGCCCAGGCAGCAGTAGTTGAAGAAGAGGGTGTTGAACAGGGACCAGACGATGTGGTCGGGCACCACGGTGTCAGCCTGGACGTGGACCACGGTGGACATCACGGGCCTTGGGCTCTGGGGAGCCCCCAGCACAGACACCTCGTGTTGCTCCTTGATCATCTCTGGTTTGGGGAGCAGGTGGGTCCCAGGTGAAGGAGGTGGATGCTTCCCGAGGCAGAGACCTGAGCACTGTGGCTGCAGCTGCTGGGACAGTGCAGGCCCCGCCCTCCCTCCCTGGGGTAACTGATTTCTCAGACGTGTCCGTTTCCGGGTGTTTTGTAAATTGGTGATTTGACTTGTTCCTAGGAGATTACGTTATGCTAGAGCCCTGGGAGGTAGGCTGTGGTCCGCGGGGGAGGGCTGCCCACCCTGGCACTCAAGTCAGGACTTGTCTTGGCCTCTCAGGGAGGCTGTGCTGGGCCCTGGGGACGTTTCCCCACCCCACTCCCCCCCAGGCAGGGCCCCACCTGTCATCACCCAGACCCCACACTCCAGCCAGGGAGGAAGCTCTGTGCTGATCCACTTCTTTTTCCTTGGTTGAGCCTTCCTCTCACTACCCCCGAGTCTGAAGGTGCCCATCTGATCATGGGGGCCAGTGTATTTGGGATCCCCTGCCCGGCATTTTCTCCAGACCCCAAGGCCATGTCCCCACTGGCCCTCGCTCTCCTGCTCATTGAGAGACGCCCCCCCACCACCACCACAGGGTGCAAGCTGAAGCCTCATGGGGGACAAGGGCGGGCCCACGTGGAGCCTCCAGTTTTCAAAAACCAACAGCTAAGCGCTGGCCGGTGTGACTCTGTGGTTAGTGTTGGTCCATGCACTGAAGGGTTGTGGGTTTGATTCCCACTGTCAAGGGCATGTACCTGGGTCCCAGGTTCGATCCCTGGTCCTACAAGCTCCGGGGAGGCCTGGGGGGCGGGGAAAGGGATGGGGGGGCGCGGAGGCCTGCAAACTCAGAGGCCTAAAGTAACCACAAAGGTTAGTCTGAAATTAAGACTTTCTAACTAAAAGCACCTTAAGGCAGGTAGTCAAATCCTAGGCTAGAATCCTCCCAGACAAAAGAGAGTCTTTACCTTCACCAGCGGTTGTCAACCTGTGGGTCGCGACCCCTTTGGCGGTCGAACGACCCTTTCACAGGGGTCGCCTGAGACCATCCTGCATGTCAGGTATTTACATGACGATTCATCACAGCAGCACCATGACAGTGATGAAGTAGCAACGAACATAATTTTATGGTTGGGGGTCCCCACATGAGGAGCTGTATTGAAAGGGCCAGAAGATTGAGAACACTGACTTCACGGGGCCTGTCTGTCTTTTGCATCCAGGGTGATATTCCTTCGGGGTGTCAGGGTAACGCCCCCTTTCCCAGGCCGCACAGGGCACAGCCACGCCCAGGGCAGACCTTAAATCCGGTTGTTACCGCGTTCCCTGTGGGCGTGTGCTGCCCGTACCCGCCTTTGTGCACAATGTGTCTCCCGCTGTGCTTTCTCCCGCCTGCCTGACCCATCTCAGTGGGGTTCCGGAGCCCACCTACCTCTCCTCTCAACGGAGTTTGTAAACAGGCGCAGACCCTTCTTTCTCCAGAGCATCACCCCAGTCCTCACCCCAGTCCTGGCATTCTGCTTCCCGCCAATTGTCAGCAGTTCGGCTCAAATAAACTCACAGACGTCCTCTACAGGTTTGAATGTTTCCTACGTGGACACGGACATCGGCCGAGAGCTTCGCCCCACGCAGGTCCTGCTGCGGCCACAGGGTCCGCGATCCGCGCCCCAGGCGTCGTGTGGGCTGGGCCCGGCTTCCTATCGCGGCCGGAGGGAAGGGGAGGACCCACACTTAGCGATCCGCGGCCCCGTCCACACCCTGAGAAACGTCGACTAAGTGCTCTCCTGGGCAGGAAGGCCGGGAAGCAACGGGAGCCGACGGTCCTGTCGGCCTGTCGCTGGCCCGTCTCTGGGGGCCACCTTCTCCAAACGAGGTCCAGGTGCCTCCGGGCCTCGAGGTGGAGGAAGTCACATGCTGCCCTGGTTTCTGCCCTCAGGGACCGAGATCCTGCCCCGGGCACAGCACGAGCCCCTCGGGGCTGGCTTCAGCCCGTGCTGCTGCTGGTGCCGGCCCTGTGCCCACGTGTGCAGACTGGTGCTGCCGGGAGAGGTGGTAGGATAAGTGGGTGAAGGGGAACCAAAGGTACAAACTTTCAGCCGTAAAACAACTGTCACAGGGTCATCAGGCGCAGCTTGTGACTATGGTCAATGGTACGGCGTTGCGTTTTATTATTATTACTAGAGGCCCGGTGCACAAAAATTTGTGCACTCAGCGGGGAGGGGGGGGTCCCTCAGCCCGGCCTGTGCCCTCTCGCAGTCTGGGACCCCTCGGGAGATAACGACCTGCTGGCTTAGGCCTGCTCCCGGGTGGCAGAGGGCAGGCCCAATCCCTAGGTGCAGCCCCTGGTCGGGCTCAGAGCAGGGCTGATTGGGGAGTTGGGGCACCGCCCCCTGTCATGCACAGAGCAGGGCAGATCAGGAGGATGCAATGCCACCCTCAGTCACGCTCAGGGTAGGGCCGATTGGGGGGTTGGGGCACCGCCCCCTGTCACACTCAGGGCAGGGCCGATGGGGAGATTATGGCTCTACCCCGTCACACACAGAGCAGGGCCCGTGGGGGGCAGGGGCATTGGGGCGCCGCACCCTGTCACACACAGAGCCGCAGGGCGATCAGGGGGTTGGGGAGCTCCCCCCTATCAGGCACAGAGCAGGGCTGATCAGGGGGTTGGGGCGCCTTCCCTTGTCACCAACAGAGCAGGGCGGATAAGGAGGTTGTGGCCCCGCCCCCTGTCACACACAGAGCCACAGGGCGATCAGGGGGTTTGGGCACTGCCCCCTGTCACGCTGATCCCAGTGCCGGGAGGCCTCTCGGCTCCGCTGATCCCGGTGCTCAGAGGCCTTGTGGCTCCGCTGATCCCGGTGCTGGGAGGCATATTACCCTTTTACTATATAGGATAGAGGCCTGGTGCATGGGTGGGACTGGCTGGTTTGCCCTGAAGGGTGTCCTGGATCAGGGTGGGGGTCCCCGCTGGGGTGCCTGGCCAGCCTGGGTGAGGGGATGATGGCTGTTTGCAGCTGGTCACACACCCTTCAGGGTGGGGGTCCCCACTGGGGTGCCTGGCCAGCCTGGATGAGGGGATGATGGCTGTTTGCAGCTAGTCACACACCCTTCAGGGTGGGGGTCCCCACTGGGGTGCCTGGCCAGTCTGGGTGAGGGGCTAAGGGCTGTTTTCAGGCTGGGACTGAAGCTCCCAACTGCTCCTTTTTTTCTTTTTTTTTTTATTCTGGGCCAGCTTTAGCTCTGGCTCCAGCTCTGAGGCCTCCGCTGCTGAAAGCAGGTATCTGGTTTGTTTAGGTTCTATAATCAAAACAATGTATAACTCCAGCTCTGAGATCCCGGGCTCGCTGAAAGCAGGTTTCTGGGGTTTTGTTTAGCTTCTATATTTGTAACATAGTTGCTTAGAGTTGCAGCTCAGAGGCCAGCAGCGGCAGGCGGGAATGTTGGAATCCTTCGTCACTGAAGCAAGCAAGCCTCATGTTCGCTTCCACTGCCTGGCTGCCGGCCGCCATCTTGGCTGGCAGTTAATTTGCATATTGCCCTGATTAGCCAATGAGAAGGGTAGCGGTCGTACGCTAATTACCATGTTTCTCTTTTATTAGATAGGATTTTAGTATATCTTTATTGATTTCAGAGAGGAAGGGAGAGGGAAAGAGAGAGAGAAACATCAATGATGAGAGAGAATCATTGATCGGCTGCCTCCTGCACGCCACCTTACTGGGGATCGAGCCTGCAACCCAGGCATGTGCCCTTGACTGGAATCGAACACGGGACCCTTCAGTCCGCAGGCTGATGCTCTATCCACTGAGCCAAACCGGTCAGGGCAAAGGTGGAAATTTATTGAAGAACAAGTACAGACTTCCACGTGGGGAGAGGAAAGAGTCCCACAGAATGGACTCCCACATGGGGAGGGGGAAAGGGTTCCACTGAGTTCCTTTTCCCTGTGGCTTATAAAGGCTGCAGATCCTGGTGCCCTGATATCTCCTCTGATTGGTCACTATTCCCTTGGACTGGTTACTATAGTAACTCCCCGGTGTCTGTGTCTGGCACACTGGTCTGTTAGAAATGCCGGGGGAGTCCATTATCTCGTCACACGTCTGCATGTGTCCGATCCTGGGCTCCCTCCGACCTAACAGATACAAACTTTGAGCAAGGGCTGGAAACGTTTGAATTTCATAAAATGAAAAATATACTCCATGAAACATTAAGCAAACGTTTGCTTTTGCACTTATATTAATGCTGGGCAGTGCAGACGTTAAGGGGGAAAGCCTTAGTGATGGGCTATTCCAGGATGGGCGGGGGGTGGGGCGGGGGGAGAAGAAAGAAAAAACACCAACGCATATCCTATTCAAAATGCAAAAACATTGAAAAACCACAGCCAAAAGCCCACAGACCCCACCTCTAGAAAATGAAAGGTAAGGGTCGCATCGAAGGCCACCTCTGAGACAACGGAGCGAGAGGCAAGGAGAACCCCTGACAGTGCTGAGCAGACAGGACAGCCCGCCTGCCTGGAACTCTCCACCCACTGCACGTGTCCCGCGAAAGTCCAGGAGAAGGGATTTTCTCAGACGAGACCAGGGGGTTTGTCCGCAGCCTTGCCCGGTCAGAGTCTTAGAGCCCTGGCCGGTTTGGCTCAGTGGACAGAGCATCCGTCTGCGGACTGAAGGGCCCCCGGTTTGATTCCGGTCCAGCGCACATGCCCGGGGTTGTGGGCTCGATTCCCAGTAGCGGGCGTGCAGGAGGCAGCCACTCAATGATTCTCTTCATTGATGTTGCTCTCTCTCTCCCTCTCCCCTCCACTCTGAAATCAATAAAAATGTATATTTTTTTAAAAGAAGAAGTCTATCAGACAGAGAGAAAACTCATAGGCTAGACACTCTGACCCCCATCAACAAAGCAGTGCATCCGAGAAGGAATACATGGAGGTAAAACTACTCTACTTCTTTCTTTGAACTGAATGGGGAGCAGGACTGACTGTGAGGTTACAGGAAAGCAGCGGGACTGCGTGGTTACCGTGGCCCAAGGCCGAGGGACGGGAGGGAGGGGCCGGGGGCATCTGCTGTTTCCTGCAGGACCTGTGAAGCTGGTGCTACTTGAAGGGGGGCGCGCAGTTATGAATATACACTGCACCCCGGCCGCCGCGGGGCTCAGCTGCTGGGTGTCACCCCATGCACAGGCGGGGGGGTGGGTGCTGCCTGCAGGAGGCAGAGGTCCATGTTGCCCTCTCACATCGATGCCTCTCTCTCTCCCTCCCTCCTTTCCACTCTCTAAAAACCAATGAGGGGAAATATCCTCGGGGAAGGATTAACAAAAAGAAAAAAACAAAAACTATGACAATTTTTAAGGACAAAGGACTTGAGTCACATTTCTCCAAGAAGATTGCCGGCTCCATCCCCAGTGGGGGCTGCGGGAGGCAGCCGATCGACGCTTCTGTCTCATCAATGTTTCCCTCTCTCTCCCTTTCCTTTCCTCTCTCTGAAATCAATTTTTAAAAATACTTTTTCTTTTTAAGAAAGGAAGACATACAAATGGCCAACCAGCATCTGATAAGAGAGTCACCATTATGATTACAAATGCAAATCAAACCACCATGAGCCACCGTCACACCCATGAGGATGGGTGTTGCCAAAATACCAGGAAAGAGCCGTGTGGTGCGGACACAGGGGGGCCGACCCCTCCCGCAGGGCTGGCAGGACGTGAAATGGGGCAGCTGCCCCGGCTTCAAACAGAGCGACCACGCGACCCAGCAGGTCTAACCCCAGGCGAGGACGGAGCCGTGAAGGCATGGCCGCGAAGGCACGTCCGGGCCGACGCACGCACTGTCGTCATGGCAGCGTTCTGGCCTCAGAGTGGCAACAGCCCAGGTGCCTAGCAATGGGGGAGAGACCAGACAAAGGCAGCCGGACAAGGAGCCATGTCCTGACACGTGCTCCTACTCGGATGGCCCGCAAAAGCACTTGGCAAAGAAAATGAAGACAGACTCGAGGTCACACAGGATACGACTCCTTCACAGGCTCCACCGGCACAGGCAATGCCATCGAGACAGAGCTGGGTGGCGCCCCGAGACGGGGGACTGGGAAGTGGGGGGTGGTTACCTAATGGGCTCTGGATGCTTTTCTGGGGTGAAGAAAAGTTGACGCTGGAGAACATGTGAGTCCAGTAAGCGCCGCTGAAATGTGCACTTCCGAGCAGCTGATTGTATGTCGTGTGAATTCCCCCTGAAGCCGGACACACGTGTGGGGATGTGCTCGGGCTCAGGAAAGTCGGGGCCGGGCCCGTGCTCCCCGCTCCGGGAGCGGGAGGCTCAGGTTTCTCAGCGGCCGCCTTCGTGTTGCGGGTGCGCCCCGACATGTTCCCTGACACCCCCCACACCCCCCACACCCCCCCAAAGAGTGGGGCTTACCGGTTTCAGTCATGTAAGTAATCTGTGTCCAAACATTTGTTCACCACAGATTTCGACACAGTCACACAGGACAAAGCCATTACCTAAGAGGTGGCACTGCGAGCGGCAGCAGCGGTGCCCGGGGGGCGGGGGGGGCGGGGGGGGGCCTCCGTTCCAACAGCCGCGTTTTATGGTTTTCAAAGCCCAGTCCTCCCCCAGGGGCTCTGACAGTGGACGGGAAGCCACGGGCCACCCGCGGGGGGCGGAGTCAGCAGGAGTCGTGTCTGAGGAAGCCCACACAGGCATCCACTAGAAAACGGTGAAATCTCCTCCCGGATGCGGTCAGAGAAGCGGAGAAAACCGCATCAAACAAACCAGAGAAAAGCGGGGGAGAGCAGCGCCCCAAAGGAAAGTGTCAACACAGAGAGAGCCATCCGCACAGCGCGGACAGGTTGTGGGGGAAATACCACAACCATGAGCACGTCCACCGGGCCCGGCAGCGAGAGAGAGAGAGAGAGAGAGAGAGAGAGAGAGAGAGAGAGAGAGAGCGAGCCCGTGGCCCTGAGCCCGGCCAGTGAGGCCCGGCACGAGGCACAGAAGGAAAAACGCGGCGAGGCGAAGCGAGCTCAGCGTGGGGCCGGGGCCGCACCCAGCGTGTTGACGGTGAACGACGGTGCCCGGGCGTCGAGGGGCAGAAACAGTATTTGAAGAAATCAGGCTGACGCTCACAGACGTGGTGGGAGGCGGCCTGCCGTCATTTGACGAATGGAAAGTAAGGTTATCCCGGGAGCAGGTCCCGGCCACTGGTCACCGCCCGTCACTGTCACCTCTGCACCCCCACACCCCTCATCAGCCCGGGGCGGCTCCCCAGGGAAACAGCCCAGGTGGGCGGGCTGCCCCACCCCCACCCCCCGCACTGGCCTGTGCAGCCCATCAGGACCTTGAGCAGGTGCGTCCCAAGCCCCTGCCCTCTCTCCAGACCAGGCGCCAGGCGGGGCTCCCCCTCCACGCCCCGGATTGCCCAGTGCACGCGGCTCCGCCAGGCGGGCCACCGCTGGGTCAGTGGGTCCAGGGAGCACAGGCCACACCAGCTCTTTCACCGGGACCATTTCCCGTGGACACGGCCGCCGCAGGCACCTGCGGGGCCCAGGGGAGGCACTCACAGGACCAGAGCGTGGAAGCTGAGAGGCCCAGCATGAGGCCAGACCTCTGGGCCTCGGGGAACCATGGGGCACCGGGAAGCTGGTCTGCAGCCTTGACCCGCTGGGCTGCCAGGGGGAGGCCATGGGTCCCGAGGGCCAGGCCAGGTTCGGGCCGTGGGCACCCACACCCGCCCCCACGCAGGTGAGGCCTACGGATGGCGACCCTTTAGTCTACACAGAGCTGCATCCCGGCTCCTCCGTGCCCCGACCTCTCCCCGAGAAGGGGCCGGGCCTGAAGACCGGAGTCAACCTCCCAGCTAACCAAGCGACAACACTCTGCAGAATGATGGGGGACCGGAGGGAGGGAGGAGGGCGGGGCTCGCACAGTCTGCGACCTGCGCCTGGAGGCTGCTGCCAAATGCCCAGCATCCTCCCTCTCCCACCCCAGCCGCCTCCTCCGGCATCCAGCGCCCATGTCCTTGTTCACGCCCCCCCCCCCCGGCCCCCCGAGAGGGCCTGCAGGGCCCCCTGAGACAGGCAACAGGGGCTGCTGGGTCCAGGCCCAACCAGGAGGCACCCCCCCTGCAGCAGCGTGGCCTTCCGAGAAGAGGCCTGAGCCAGCCGAGGGTGGGCTGTGGGGCGGCCTCACTCTGGGGCAGGAGTGTGGGGTCCACGGGGCCACAGGCAGGGCCCTGCATGGGGGTGAGCCCGCACGGGCTTGGGCCTGGGCTGGGGGGATGGGTGGCTGCCGGCGGGGAAAAGCCGCCAGAGCCCACCGAGGCCTAGAGGAGACCAGACCTGGCCTGAGTGACGCAGACAGGAAACCAGGAAACTCGCACGTAGATGACAGTAAACCTCAGGATTTCCTCCCGATCTGCCCTATGTCACCTGACAGCATGGGTTTCTTCCACCCTCCTAGGAACCAGCCAAGTCACCCATGTTGAAAACCCCAGGAAACCCCAGGGCACTTCTGAGAAATCAGACTCCCGCTGGGAAGGCGGGGCCTGCGCAGCCCCAGCAGCTGCAGCCACAGGGCTCAGGCCTCTGCTTCAGGACGCGTCCACCTTCTTCACCTCGGACCCACCTGCTCCCCAAACCGGAGATGATCAAGGAGGAATACGAGGTGTCTGTGCTGGGGGCTCCCCAGAACTCAGGGCCCATGATGTCCACCGTGGTCCACGTCCAGGATGAGCCCGTGGTGCCCGACCACATCGTCTGGTCCCTGTTCAACACCCTCTACTTCAACGTATGCTGCCTGGGCTTCGTGGCCTTGGCCTACTCCGTGAAGGTGGGTGCGCGGAGGGGGGGCGGCGGGGGGCGGCTACATGGAAGGCGTGTGGGCGCCCACACAAGTGTGCTGCCCAGATGACCCTTGGGATTGAGGAGCCGGTGTGTGTGTGTGTGTGTGTGTGTGTGTGTGTGTGTGTGTGTGTGTGTGTGTGTGTGTGTGTACAGGTCACGCTGAGGCTGCGGGACGCAGTGTCAGCCTTTGTTCTCTACTGACAACACCAGGAACTACATCTCTCAGACTCACCACACGGCCTGGCCTCAAGGCTCTGAAGGGAGAACAAGGGAACTCGGAAACCCTGGCCCCTGGAGGGGGAGAGGCCAGCAAATGGCCAGGGCAGGGGGAGAGGAGCCCTGAGGCCCTGGAGAGGCTGAGAGGCTGGGAGGGAGGCCCCCCTGGCCTGTCCTGCTCAGGCTCCAGGGCACAGGGACGGGGTCGCTGACCTGGCTGAGGGCAGGTGGAGGCTGGTCTGGGCAGGAAGCAGCCAGAGCCCGGCCTGAGTCACAGCACCCAGCTGTCCCCAGGGCCCGTCCACACCCCTCACCATCTCTTCTCCCCCAGTCTAGGGACCGGAAGATGATGGGAGACATGACTGGGGCCCAGAGCCATGCGTCCACCGCCAAGTGCCTGAACATCTGGGCGCTGACCGTTAGCCTTGTTGTGTTGGTCATTTTCTTCATTCGTTTCATCATTATACCTGCTTCTCACAAGTCCCTGTAAATGTGACGTCAGAAAGCGTTAGCGAGGCCACTGGTACTTGCCCCCAGCGGAGACTGTCGCGTGTTCCCAGCTGTGTCTACACCCGTGTCTACGATGGCGCTCAATAAAGCAGGTGTTGGTGACGATGCTGTGTTTCCACCTGGGGAGGGTCCTGTGAGAGCCCCTGAGACGGAGCCCACCACCTGCCCCTGCCTGCTGCCCTGGGTGGTGGTGGGGGAGAGTGGTGGTGTCCTTGGACCTGACCGGCACCTGGCCCCAAGCTGGGGGCAACGCATGGAAACGGCTGTGGGGGGGTCCCTCCTTCCCAGAGGGCTGAGCCCTGACGCAGGAGGAGTTCATTTGGGGAACAGTGGCCCCCAAGGTCCCCATCGGCTCCAGAGGCCGCAGGGGACAGGCCACCGGTGGAGAGAGCCCAGGTGACCCCTGACCGGAAGTGAGCCGCACCTGGTTGGTCAAGAATTCCAGACCTGTGGGCGCTCAGGGTGCCTGAGGCGGACCCTGCTGCAACCAGCGGGGCGGCGGGGGAGGGGGGCCGGCCAAGCCTGCCCCTTGCTCCCCAGGCACCGGACACCAGCCGCACACCAGCCATGGGCCCTCCCACCCCTCACCTGCGCCCCCTTCTCTGCCCAATAGCAGCGCCCTAATGCCAGGGGCGGCCTGCGGGTCGGAGAGTCACAGGGTCTCCCCGGGACGCCCCGGTCCCCAGGGGTCCCACTCGAAGCAGGAAGGGGTCAGGCCCCGGGAGGACGGCCCCGCCTCGGGGCCCGGGAAACACTCGCTGCTCCGCCCGCGGAGGGTCCGGGCAGCCTAGACCTGACGCCCCGCAGAGAGGGCGCAACTGGTCCCTCCACCGCGTCCGGCTGCGCCCCTCCCGCTAGGCCCCGCCCCATCCGCTAGGCCCCGCCCCCATCCGCTAAGCCCTGCCCAGGTCCCCTCCGCACCCACCCTCCAAGCCACGCCCACTGTGGGGGGAGGGGCGCCTGGTTCTCCATGTCCGGTCCGAGCGGCCGTTCTGCGGTCAAACCCCGGACAACACATCTTCCCTGGGCCTCAGCCCCTCCGGCTCCGACGCGGGACCGCCCACCCTTCCCGGGCCGAGGGCACCCTCCCGCGAGGCATCCCCACCCCCACAGACAAAGCACCGCGCGGGGCCCAGGATCAGGTGCTGCGGGGCTGTCACCGGGGCTGTGGGTGGGGGTTGTCCCTCCCTCTGGCGGCGGGACAGCTGCTGCCCACAGAGCAGCGCCAGCAGGACCCACCTCGCCCCCAGGGCAAGGCTCCTGGAGGCCGCTCACCTCCCGGACACCAGCCCCCGGGCCTTCTCCAGCCTCTCCAGGCGCCTGTGCAGGGCATGGGGGTCCCGGTGAGGACGGCTCCACCCCGTGTGCATCCCGGGCCCTGGCAAAGGCTCAGGCCCAGAGCCCCAGGGCGCCCATCGGCTAGTGGGCCCTTCCTGGCACCGGCAGCTCCAGCCAGCAGGCCCAGACGGTTTGGTGGGTGAAGAAGGCATTTGGGGGGAACATAGGCAGGATTAGGAATTTCTTAGAATTGGGGTCCACGGAAAAGCGCGGGGCTGCAGACTGGGACAAGGCACACTCCCATAACCCCAGGAAGCGGGTGCAGTGACATCTCCACAGGACAAGGGAGCAGCAACAGGGGCATTTGCATGGGACAAGGACACTGGAAGGACCAGGAAAGGTCCGTATTTACAAAATAAAGAGAAGGAAGAAAGCCCTTCATTCAGGTGGAAACGAAGACAGCCCAGAGGAAAGGAGGGACTCTGAGGGAGGAGGGCCTCAGGAGTCACTACCATAACCAGTTCCAGGGGCATGTGGACGGTCAGAGGGGAGATGGGGGCAGAGGAACTGCAGCCTTCATAAACCACAGGGAAAAGGGACTCCGTGGGACCCGTTCCCCCTGCCTACTTGGGAGTTCACTCTGTGGGGCCCTTACCCCTCCTTACGTGGGCGTCTGTCAATAAATCTTCACCTTTGCTCGACCACTCGATCGAATGAATGTCCGCGGATTCATTCTTCGGTTCCAGCGGACAATGGATCCGGGTTCCAGTCCAAACATTCGGTATCAGTGGGAGGATCGGTCCTTCCTCTCAGGGTTTCTGTCCATTGGGGCTGAGCCCTCTGTCCCTCCTGGGCCACTGGCTGCCCCTAACCCTGCCCCCTGCAGAGGAGCCAGGACGGAGCTGGGGGGCTGGAGGGCCGCCCAGGAGGGGCTGGGGCCTGGGCTGCACCCTGCACCCCACGTGCAGACTCCGTGGCCTCCAGAGGATCCGCCGGCGACCCTCACCCAGCACCGCTGCTCCCAGCTGCTCAGAGTCAGCCAGGCTTTCCTCAGGGCCAAGGGTGAGCTGGCCCAGTGCCCCTTGGGTCAGGGTCAGACACTGGGAAGGAGGGACCCCCCTCCTAGGCCCCTGGTGCAGCCGCTGCTCCCAGCTGAAGGCCAGCAACCAGGACCATCTGAGAAAGTGCCAGGACCCCTCAGAGCAGCAAGGGGGGCTGTACAGGGGCAGGTGGGGCGGGCAGTGCCCCTGCCCAGGAAAGGCCAGCATTGTCACACACAGGTGCACTTTATTGAGCTCAGCTGCAGACAGGTGTGTGCACAACAGGTGCAGGGGGAAGGGGTGGGCGCCCAGGAGGGCCAGCAGGGGGTGGGGAGGATCGGCCACCTGCCATGGCGGCGACTAGAAGCCTCTACCATTCCGCATGCCCTGCTGCACTGCATGAAAGTATGGCGGGAACATAAAGGCCAGGAGAACAATGAGTCCGATGGTCAGAAGGACGCCCAAGACCAGGGCTACGATATTCAGGCACTTGGCGGTGGACGCATGGCTCTGGGCCCCAATCACGTCTCCCACCATCTTCCGGTCCCTAGACTGGGGGAGAAGGGATGGTGAGGGGTCTGGACGGGCCCCGGGGACAGCCGGGTGCTGTGAGTCAGGCCCGGCCCTAGCTGTTCCCTGCCCACACCAGCCTCCACCTGCCCTCAGCCAGGTCAGCGACCCCCTCCCTGTTCCCTGGAGCCTGAGCAGGACAGGCCAGGGGGGCCTCCCTCACAGCCTCTCCGCCTCTCCAGGGCCTCAGGAGAGAACAGCAATGGACCAGACTTGAGGCCTGAGGGGCAGGTGTGGAGGACGGAGCCCTGTGGTTGGGACAGAAAGGAGAGCTCCAGGGGGTGGAGACAGGTGGCGCCCGTCCGCAGGCCCCTCCACGCAGCCCCACGCGGACGCTCACTGGGTGAGCCGCCGCCTGACCCCCAGCACATCCGCACAGAAAGCGCTCACGAGGGCTCCCCGATCCCAAGGCCGTCTGGGCAGCACCCCTGTGGGGGCGCACACGCTTTCCGGGGAAGCCCCCCGCGCACCCACCTTCACGGAGTAGGCGAAGGCCACGAAGCCCAGGCAGCAGTAGTTGAAGAAGAGGGTGTTGAACAGGGACCAGACGATGTGGTCGGGCACCACGGTGTCAGCCTGGACCTGGACCACGGTGGACCTCACGGGCCCTGGGTTCTGGGGATACCCCAGGTTGGTCACCTCATGTTGCTCCCTGAACATCTCCGGCTTTGGGGAGTTTGTGGGGTCCCAGGTGAAGGAGGTGGACGTGTCCTGAGGCAGAGACCTGAGCATTGTGGCTGCAGCTGCTGGGACTGCTCAGGCCCTCAATGTCTCCTGCTTCCTCTGAAGTGACTGCTTCCTGGTGTTTCAGGGGTAATTGGCTGGTTGGAGGGTGTGAGAGGACGAGTGTCTCATAAAACTTTATGGTCCTGTTCTCCGGGTGGAGTGACGGCATTGCTGTTCTCAAGGTCCTTCTAGCGGCCCTTCCTGATGAACCCAGGACCCTTGGGTTGTGGCCTTGCTGGGGAACACGCCTGAGCCAGTAATTAGTCTGATTCTGGATGCACTGACTCTCTGTGTCTTACTTTGCACCTAAGTTTTCACAGGACAAAGGTTGTCCCCAGCGCACCTCTGAGCAGCAATGTCGCCCCACCCGGAAGCCACAGAATCTGAACCCTGGGCTGCCCCCACTATCTGCTCTAAGGAAGCGTCCAGGTGATTCTGACGCTCAAGGTGGAGAACTCCAGATACAAGCAGAGGCCACATGCTTGTGAACAGTCTTCGCAGCCCGGGCGGACATCAAGAGTGATGCACGGGTGACAGCTGTCCATCTCCAGGGTCCTAGGACCACAGTCTGACATGCGTGGTTCTGTCCCCGTGTGTACAAAACCTTGGGCAAGGGTCGCAGAAGACTGACCATGTCGCTCTGGGGCGCAACCCCGTCTGCGGTGTCTTCTGACCTGGAGTCTCCTCCAGCCTGGCCACGTGGCTCAGGGAGCCGGGAGCGCTGTCTCTAGGTGTCCCCTGACAGCCATTTTCCACTTGTCCTGAGACCTCCAAAGATTTCATGTTATTTTTAAAATATGTTTTAGTGGCCCTGGCTGGTTTGACTCAGTGGATGGAGCATCGGCCTGCGGACTTGAAGGGTCCCGGGTTCGATTCCAGTCAAGGGCACATGCCTGGGTTGCAGGCTCGATCCCCTGTTTCTCTCTCTCTCTCTCTCCCTCTCTCTTCCTCTCTGAAATCAATAAAAAATGTTTTTTTAAAAATAGATGTTTTTGTTGATTTTGAGAGAAAGAAGGGAGAGGGAGAAAGAGATAGAAACCTCCAGCTTCCTCCTGCACGCAACCTGGACTTGTGCCCTGACTGGGAATCAAACCAGCAGCCTCTTGGGTCAGCGCTCAACCACGAGCCACACCAGCCGGGCGAAAAGGTTTCTTTCTTCCTGTCTGTCTTCTCCTTCTCTTCCTCCTCCTCCTCCCCCAAGGGTATTTCCCCATCGATTTTCAGAGAGAGAGGAAGAGAGAGGGAAGGACAGAGAGAAACATCGATGTGAGTGAGACGCATCGATTGGTTGGCTCCTGCACTTGCCCCAACCGGGGCTGGGGCTGGGGAGGAGCCTGCAGCCGAGGTACGTGCCCCTGACTGGAATCAAACCCAGGACCCTTTGGTCCACAGGCCGACGCTCTAACCATTGAGCCACCGGCCAGGGCAGGATTTCATTTTTTTAAAAAAGGAAACAGAGAGGGTCTGATGGGGATGTGGGGAGCAGGCTGTGGGGATTAGGGCTGCACTTCTTCATCAAACGGCCCCCACTCAGGTTTCCAGATCCATGCGGGGCCACCACAGCCAAGGGTCCCCTCTCCTCCCCACCCCCCAGACCTCCATCTGGACTCAACATGGGGTTCTTCCCTCCCCTAAATAGGGGGCTGCTGGGGAAAATGCCTGAGCCCAAATGCCCGCACTCAACCAGACGCTTGCCCCATCAGAACCCCCGTGGGAGAGGTGGGTGCGCTCCTGGGTGCCTTTACCCTCCACAGGGCCCCGCCATCGTCCGGACGTCCTCCTCCCGTGGCCACGGCCTGTGCTCCGTGGACAGTTTGGCTCAGTGGATAGAGCGTCGGCCTGTGGACTGAAGGGTCCAAGGTTCGATTCTGGTCAAGAGCACATGCCCGGGCTGTGGGATCGATCCCCAGCAGGGGCTGTGCAGGAGGCAGCCAGCCGATCAATGATTCTCTCTCTATCCCTCTCCCTTCCTCTCTGCCATCAATAAAAATATATTAAAAAGCTCCGAAACCGGTTTGGCTCAGTGGATAGAGCGTCGGCCTGTGGACT
Organism: Myotis myotis; assembly: GCF_014108235.1. NCBI lineage: Eukaryota > Metazoa > Chordata > Mammalia > Chiroptera > Vespertilionidae > Myotis > Myotis myotis. The sequence continues at coordinate 2,969,912 of NW_023416332.1, read as the reverse complement.
CAAGGGTCCCGGGTTCGATTCCGGTCAAGGGCATGTACCTGGGTTGTGGGCACATCCCCAGTGGGAGATGTGCAGGAGGCAACTGATCGATGTTTCTAACTCTCTAGCCCTCTCCCTTCCTCTCTGTAAAAAATCAATAAAATATATTAAAAAAAAAAAAAAATATATATATATATATATATATATATATATATATATAAAAGAAAACAAAGACAGTGTCATGTATTTGACGTGGTATTTCCCTTGAAGCGTTAGTGCTTTTTGTGTCTTTCTTAAGAAATCCTTTCCTATTTCAAGATCATGAATTTATTATATTTTAACAATAAGTTGAAAATTTATTATTACATTTTTTTGCCGGCACCTCTGAGCGCCTGGTGCAGCTGGGGAGCCGCTGGGAGGGTGGGATCAGGTGGAGCACCATTTCCCGCTTCTCCTGTGAATGCTGTAAACGCTGTAAATGCCCCGGAACCATAGATGGGAAAGTCCCCGCTCTCCCAGGGCGGGGCGCACCTGGGTCCCAGATCAGTGTCCTGGCGTCGGTCTGGTCCGGCTCTGTCTGCTCCCTTGTTAAGGAATGTTCCCCGCAGGTCCTCCGCCTGTGATCACTGGCCTTGCAGCTGTCCCGGGTCTCGCAAACGGGCACCTCTGCTGCCCCTCCTGGCCGCGAGCCTGTGCACACGGCCCTCCGGCTGCCCAGCACCAGGGCCGCACCTGCCCCGCCCTCCCGCTGGGAAACTGGGTCTCAGTGCGCCCCTCACCCCCCCACCCCCCACCCCCGCCGCCCTGAGCACTCTCAAGGCAGTCCTGCTGGGTTTTATTTATTTTTATTTATTTATTTGCAGTCTCACCGGAGAATATGTTTATTGATTCTTTTTAAAGTTTTTTAAAATATATTTTTATTGATTTCAGAGAGAGCGAACGAGAGCTAGAAACATCAATGACGAGAGAGAATCATTGATCAGCGGCCTCGGGGACCAAGCCTGCAACCCCCGCATGTGCCCTTGACCGGAATCAAACCAGCAAGGGCATGTACCTGGGTTGCGGGCACATCCCCAGTGGGGATGTGCAGGAGGCAGCTGATCGATGTTTCTCTCTCATCGATGTTTCTAACTTTCTACTTCTCTCCCTTCCTCTCTGTGAAAAATCAATAAAATATATTTTTTAAAAAAAGAAAAGGAAAGAAAACTGCCTGGCTCGGTCCCCACCAGCTCCGTGTGGGCCACAGAGGGAGATCCAGAGCAAGCTGCGCCTTTCTTCTATAGCCAGAGGTAAACAAGGTGGTGGTCACCATCGTTACAATGTTCTTGTGAGTTTCACTTGTTTGGGCAGCACTTGCTGCACCTCCCACAGCTAATTAGCTTCCTAGGAAGGATCTAGGGAGCGTCATAAGGTCAAGCCTAATTATGCCAAGAGGACTGTGCCCTCTAAGCTGGGACTTGTTTGTGGCTTTGGCAACAGGTCAGTCTGAGGCCTAACCCTATAGCCGCGCCCTACAGAGGGGCAGGGAGGCTCTATTTCCTGAGGCTGCTGCTCCTATGAGGAAGACTGGCCTCAGCCAACAGGACACGTGCTCTCCCCGTTCTGGGGCCAGAATCTGAAATCGGGGGTCTGGGCTGTGCTCCCTGGAGGGCTCCAGGGCAGGGTCCTTCCTGCCTCTTCAGCTTCTGGGGGTTCCTGGCCGCATCCCTTCAATCTTCACGTGGCCCCACCCTCTCCATCACCTGTCCACTTCCGGCTGTTCGCTTGGCCCCGCCCCCTTGTTCAGGTGCCCTCTTGCCTGTGATCAGCTGGCTGTGCCTCCTTGAGACCTTGGAGGGTCTCTGTTTCCGGGAGCCACCTCCCTGCTGGCTGTCCGCCTGCTCCCACACCTGTCAACACTCCCTCTGCCAAAGTCCTTCCAGAAAATCGTTTGCTCGCGCCCTCTCTTTCCTGCTGGGACCGTGACAGCTGGGATTGAAAGGAGACAGGAGAGCAGTGGCCCGTCCGGAGTCCATGCCAGAGGTCCAGAGGGGCCTGTGCGGTCCCTGGAGGCTGGGGGAGGGAGGGGTGAGGCCAGGGTGCTGACTAGGAAGCGGAATGCCCTCAGGGCCCGTGGGGCGCACACACCATCACCCCACACTCCTGTGAGGAGCAGCTGTGGCCCATTGAACAGGTGAGGCTACTGCAGCACAGAGAGGGCGAGTGACTTCCTGGAGGGCACACAGCAGTGAAAGGGCGGAACGAAAATGGAACCCTGGGCTGCCCAGAGCCTGGGTCTCGTTCACCTGCGACCCCTGGGTAAGCGGCCCCTCACCCTGTGGCCATTTGCTCCGATGGGCCTCCCCCTCCCCCACCCCCTCCTGCACCCCCAGCGACAGGGGTCCTGTGGCTGCACCAGGGCCTCTGGGCGGCGGCTCTTTGTCCCGTGGTCCCTCCCAGCGGCTAAGCAGGGCGGAGTCCTGCCTCAGTGTAGAGAGGGCCACGTGTGGAGAAACCCCCCAGCCCCCCACCCCCGTCCCCGCCTTCGCCTTCTGGGGCTTAGATGACCAAGTACCGTTATTTTTCCATTGGCTTCCGCCGCCTGCCTCCCCTGGCAGATTTTATTTTACCTGGAAAAGAAATTCATTTGTGGGCTTCAAATGGGCTTCCCCTTGATCTCCTGGCCCCGCCCCCCTGTTCACCAGCCCACCTGCAGCTGATCATTAGGCCACGCCCCCTGTCACGTGCACACTTCCGGCGGATCGTGTGGCCCCGCCCCCTTGTTAGATGCCTCTGGGCAGCTGCTCTGTTTGTCCCATCAGCCAGAATAACCAATTACATTCGGGGAACATCATTTTGGACAACTTAACCTGCAAACAGACCAAGAGAAGCCTGGGCAATGAACCGATGGGGAGAGATACTTTTATAAAATCATAACAATCATATTTCGGATACAATTTTAAATTTAATTCTACTTGAATTTCACAAAAAAGAAGTTGATGGAATTGCTGAATTCATAAAAGTATTTCCTCTAGGCCAGAGACACTTCCCCTAAAATATCCCTTCAAGATTAAAAAAAGAAACTGTGAGAACATTAAGGGTTGAAACCATGATTTTCTCCGAGGACGCATTTTCGTTTCTGTGCGTATATAGACTGACTTCTTGCTGTGGAAGATGAGCTCGTTGGCCCAGCCACATGGACAGGAACACGCAGTTCTGAAGATACTGAGCCCTTCTGTACAGTCAGTAACTGTCAGCCACTGGACTCTGCCCAGTGCTCCCCCTCCCTCCTGGCTGCCCCCTCCCACCGCCAGGACCAACCCAACCCCCATCTCCCTGGACCCAGAGCCACAGGGGGAAGGGGACACTGGCCCCATCTCCCAGGCACCCACCCCTTCACCCCAAGCAGCTTAGCTTCCACCTGTTTTATATAATGGCCTCAGGTAAGGCTTGGTTTGCAGGAAGTATTCAGTGGGAAAACCCTTGCTCAAGGTCAGCCCTCAGGCCCTTGCGAGCTCCCACAGTCCGGGATTTCCTAGGATGGAGGCCTTTCCCCCAATCACACCAGCTCCTGATGAAGCCAAGTGCCCGTCTTCCTCCTGGTGTCATGACCTCGCATCCTAATGGGCAGCAGACACAGGTCTGCGGTGTGGAGACGACCCCTGAGCCGGCTCCAAATCGGAGGAGGCGGAAGGTGCTGGGGCCCAGGCTCAGGTGGAGGCGGCGGAAGGGAGTGGGCTTTGCTCCGTGCCCAGCCCCGTGCCAGGTGCTCACCGTCCAGATCCTCTCCCATCCTGAGAGGTTCCCTTGCTCCCTCCCTCCTTCCCTCCCTCCCTCCTTCGGGATTTACTGAGCACCTGTCTGTGCCAGGGGCTGGGGCACAAAGGCATAGCTAGCACCCCAAGACCTCACCGCCCCAGGAGAGGGTCATCTGGAAAACGGCTGTGACCGCGGGGGGTGCAGGGGGAGGTTCTCCAGTGCAGTTACAGCCCGGCTGGGCCCTGGCTGGTTTGCTCAGTGGATAGAGCGTCGGCCTGCAGACTGAAGGGTCTCGAGTTCAGCTCCGGTCAGGGCACATGTCCGGGTTGCGGGCTGGATCCCCAGTAAGGGGCGTGCAGGAGGCAGCCGATCCATGATTCTCTCTCATCATGGATGTTTCTATCTCTCTCTCCCTCTCCCTTCTTCTCTGGAATCAATAAAAATATATTTTTAAAATAAATAAATAAAGCTGACCTGGGCCCTGAAGGGTGAGGAAGGGCTTCCGGGGCCGCAGGGGCCAAGGCAGGGAGGCGGGAAAGAGCCGCCTGGTCGGGGAGCTGGGGGAGGCGTGGAGCCCAGGCCCAGGAAAGTGCTGGGTGAGGTGGGGCCCAGAACCCACTTCCTGTCCCTCTGCCTCCTTGGCCTCCTGTGCTCCCGCTGCCCGGCCAGGAAGAGGCCCCGCCCACCTGCCCCAAAGGAGGCTGCGAAGCTGGAGAGGCAGAGGAAGGAGGGCCAGCTGTGCGTGTTTTGGGACTGAGTCTCAGAAATCCCCTCCTCTGCCTCCTCTTCTTCCTCCTCTCCCTGTTCCTCCTCCTCCTCCTCCTCCCTCTGCCCCTCCTCCTCCTCCTCCAATACCATGGCAACCAGGGCCGCTGGGGGAGCCACCTGTGAGCTGGGCTGAGTGGAGGGGGAGGGGGGCTGGGGGTAGGGCCCTCTGCTCCCCGCTCTGAGCCTCAGTTTTGGCATCTGTAATATGGGGATGACAACCCAGTGCCGCTCCTGTCAACCCAGGTGCTCCAGGGAGTGGAGGCCCAGGCTGGACTCATGAGGGGGAGGCCCAGGAGGGGAGGGCGGGCTGGGGGGAACCCTGCACCCTCCTGCAGGGGAGGGGCGGCTCAGCAAGGCAGCGGGGAGTCCCTGAGCCCCGTGGCTGCGCTTCCCACCCAGCAGCCTGCCTGGTGCTCCCACTGCACCATCGCTGCCGAGGAGCCCGGGGGAGCGGGAGGCAGGGCCGAGGCACAGACACAGGGATGGTCTCCCTGTGAGCCCTGCAGTGAGAGATCTAGGGGGTCCCCTCTGCAGGGCACAGGGCTCAGCTGTTCCCAGATCCCGGTCAAAGCCCCAAAAGGAGGGGCAAGGAGGGGCCGTTTCCTGGGGTTGCTGCTCTCATGACAACAAAGTGGCCTAAACCAACAGGAACATGTGGTCTCCCCGTTCTGGGGCCAGAATCTGAAATCGGGTGTCTGGGGCTGTGCTCCCGTGGGGGGCTCCAGGGGAGGGTCATTCCTGCCTCTTCAGCTTCTGGGGGTTCCTGGCCACATCCCTTCAATCTTCAGGTGTCCCCGCCCCCTTGTCCACGTGCCCACTCTTATGTGATCATGTGGCCCCGCCCCTGTCCACGTGACTGCTCCCTCCTGCAGTGGCGGTGCACTGGGTGTTCACCTGACCATGCTAACGTGAAAAACATTAAACCTGTAAAGAATTTTGATTTGGCCCTTGCCGGGGTCCAACCCCAGCGGGTCCAGGGGTCCCCAAAGGTGTAGACAGAGTCGGCGAAGAAGGAAGGAAAAGGAGACAGTGTTCAGTTGATCAGCAGCCTAGCCAGGATCTCCAGCCAGGATCTCCAGCCAAGTTCTGTTCAGGATCTCCAGCGAAGTTCTGGTTAGGATCTCCAGCCAGGTTCCGTGTCCATGTTCTCTTGCTAGGTTCTCCAGCCAGGTTCCCCAGGCTCCCCAGCCAGGTTCGGTCACCAGATTCTGTAGCCAAGTTCTTCAGCCAGGTTCTGGCTAGGTTCTCCAGACAGGTTCAGTCACCAGGTTCTAGTCAGGTTCTCTTGCCCATTTCTGTAGTCAGGTTCAGTCCAGGATCTTTTGCCATGTTCTCTCCAGCGAAGTTCTTCTGTCTCTAGTTCTGTGTAGGTTCTGTGCCTCCTGGTTCTGTCTTCTTCTGGTTCCGTATTCTAAGTTCTGTGTGTAGGTTCTGTCTTCTGAGTTCTGTGTTCTAAGCTCTGTATTCTAAGTTCTGTGTTCTAAGTTCTGTCTCTTGCTGTCTAGTTACATCTGTATTTATACCAGTTGATTCAATCCTATCAATCTCTATCACAAAGGTTAGGGCGTTTCTTATCTCCATTCCAGGGAGTAAAGATTATGTAGCTTAAGCATGATTGTTCGTAGTTAAAGTGATTAATTACCCGCCTGGCACTTAGTTAAGAGGTTTTATTCCCTCCCTAACTTCAGGGGAAAATCCCTACCTGGGGAAACAACCTTTCTCAGAGAGGAGACCTTGGTTAAAACACATAGTGCCAAGAAGGTGAGCAAACATTTTAAGAACAGTATGCCATATATGCCAGGTCCCTTGAAACAGCAAGGATGGACCAGCTCCCGGCAAATTCCCCCTTTTTTATTTTTTAAAAGCAGGCATTAAAAAGAAAAACCTGCCGAAACCGGTTTGGCTCAGTGGATGGAGCGTTGGCCTGCGGACTGAGAGGTCCCAGGTTCGATTCCGGTCAAGGGCATGTGCCTGGGTTGCGGGCATATCCCCAGTGGGAGATGTGCAGGAGGCAGCTGATTGATGATTCTCTCTCATCGATGTTTCTAGCTCTCTGTCTCTCTCCCTTCCTCTCTGTAAAGAATCAATAAAATATATTTAAAAAAAAAAAAAAAAAAGAAAAAAAAAAGAAAAACCTGAAATGCTCTCTTGTATCCATTTTAAGAGTAGGATTGGCGCTTTCCCCTATTACCTGAATCCTGATCTATCACCCCAGGGAGAGCTTGCCAATCCTGCACTTTCCCGGGGTGGAAAGGCTGCAGTGGGGTTAAGGATAAGGCTCCTTGGGCCTACCTTCTCCCATGCCATTACATTTACCTTTCCTTCCTCAGAAAAGCATGGACATACTTCTTGTATAAAACGTTCTGACTAGGAGTAACCTTAATTCCTCTGCTAGCAAGCATATGTGTTAAAAGATCAATACAGAGTCTTATTTCTTTAGACTCAGTATGGCACATCTTCTTAATCTAAAGATCAATACAGAGTCTTTCTTTGGACTCAGTATGGCACATCTTCTCAATCTAAGTTCTGTACTATCCACCTTCTTACCCTACTTATCCTCTATAGGGGGGTCTGCAGTACCCTGGTGGAGTCCTATCCGTCCCGAGTGTGGGGTTCTCAATGGGGGGGAGGGGGTTTACCTATGGGAATCCTGTTCCAGGAGTTCCCAAAGGTGTGGACGGAGTCGGCGAAGACTATCCACCCTCTTCCTACGGTGGAGTCCGATCTGTCCCGATTGTGGGGCAAAGAGTATCCACCCTCTTCCTATGGTGGAGTCCTATCCATCCCGAGTGCGGGGCGCTTACCTAGGGGTCCCTGTTCGGGCGCCATATGTTGGGGTCCAACCCCAGCAGGTCCAGGGGTCCCCAAAGGTGTGGACGGAGTTGGCGAAGAAGGAATGACACGGAGACAGTGTTCAGTTGATCAGCAGCCTAGCCAGGATCTCTAGCCAGGATCCCCAGCCAAGTTCTGTTCAGGATCTCCAGCAAAGTTCTGGTTAGGATCTCCAGCCAGGTTCTGTGTCCATGTTCTCTTGCTAGGTTCTCCAGCCAGGTTCCCCAGGTTCCCCAGCCAGGTTCGGTCACCAGATTCTGTAGCCAAGTTCTTCAGCCAGGTTCTGGCTAGGTTCTCCAGACAGGTTCAGTCACCAGGTTCTAGTCAGGTTCTCTTGCCCATTTCTGTAGTCAGGTTCAGTCCAGGATCTTTTGCCATGTTCTCTCCAGCGAAGTTCTTCTGTCTCTAGTTCTGTGTAGGTTCTGTGCCTCCTGGTTCTGTCTTCTTCTGGTTCCGTATTCTAAGTTCTGTGTGTAGGTTCTGTCTTCTGAGTTCTGTGTTCTAAGCTCTGTATTCTAAGTTCTGTGTTCTAAGTTCTGTCTCTTGCTGTCTAGTTACATCTGTATTTATACCAGTTGATTCAATCCTATCAATCTCTATCACAAAGGTTAGGGCGTTTCTTATCTCCATTCCAGGGAGTAAAGATTATGTAGCTTAAGCATGATTGTTCGTAGTTAAAGTGATTAATTACCCACCTGGCACTTAGTTAAGAGGTTTTATTCCCTCCCTAACTTCAGGGGAAAATCCCTACCTGGGGAAACAACCTTTCTCAGGAAGGAGACCTTGGTTAAAACACATAGCGCCAAGAAGGTGAGCAAACATTTTAAGAACAGTATGCCATATATGCCAGGTCCCTTGAAACAGCAAGGATGGACCAGCTCCCGGCAGGCCCTAACCGGTTTGGCTCAGTGGATGGAGCGTTGGCCTGTGGACTGAGAGGTCCCAGGTTCGATTCCGGTCAAGGGCATGTGCCTTGGTTTTGGGCACATTCCCAGTGGGGGGTGTGCAGGAGGCGGCTGATCAATGTTTCTCTCTCATCGATGTTTCTAACTCTCTGTCCCTCTACCTTCCGCTCTGTAAAAAATCAATAAAAATATATATATATTTTTAAAAGAATTTTGTGAGTTTATTTGAGCCGGACTGTCAACAATCACTGGGAAGCAGGGTCTCAACGGATTGGGCTAGCGCTCCGGGAATGGCGGGTTTGCATCTTATTGTTCACATTACAACCAGAGAGGAGACGGGAGGGGTGACATGAATTCCACCGGTGATACTTAGGGGGGCGGGAGAAAGCAAGGGGTAGCTCTGGGATTGGATAAAAAGTGAAACGATGGACACCTGCTTCTTCTGCTCAGGTGCGGGCAGGAGAGTTCACCGTCCACAATTCACAGGGTGACAGTGACACCCGGGGATCTGTGGTTTCTGCCCCGGGGTCCGGAAAAGGGAAGTTACAAGTTACCCTGACAGTCCACAGGGATGTTACCTTAGATGCAAAAAGACAACAGTCTCAGTTAAGATGAAGTTGACCTTCGTCAGGGGAGATCCTGGCAAGGACGGGACTGCTCACTATAAACTGCTTTTAGTTAAAGTTTCATTTCAGACCATCCCTTGTGGTGACTTTAGGTCTCTGAGTTTGCAAAACCGCCGTGCAGGTCTCCCCTGAGCTAGTCAGGTTGGCCTGTGGCCACAACCACACCCATGGCCACATGAGCACATCCCGTGTTCACTCCCCCATTTTCATGTGGCTCCTCCTCCTTCCTCACCTGGCCCCTCCTCTGTGGTGGGGAGACCAGGTGTCAAGCAAGGTCGCCAAGCAAGGTCGTGGGGTGGGGAACTTGGGTGTCATCAGGGGTCCCAGAGGGAGGGCTGGGGTGTGTGGCTGGGGGGGCAGGGGTTTTATGTCCGGGAAGGTGGGGGGAGAGACCGGCAGAGGCAGGTGGGACTGAGCCAGGAGACAGGGTCCTGCTCCCACCTCTCCTGAGTTGCACACACACACACACACACACACACACGCACAGACACACTCGTTCTGTTCTGCCTGCTGTGGCCCAGGCCCTGGAAGGCTCCTCCCGGGGCCAGTGCCCACGTGAAGTCCTGCCCTCAGAATGCAGGCTTCCCTCAGAGCCCTCACTGGCCGCCTGGCTACCCTCTCGGGGCCTCCATGTTCTCATCATGGACATGGGTACCATGGCCACAAGGCCGGGAAGCGGGTGGAGGCTCTGGGGCAAGTGTGGCTCCAGGCTGGGCCCCGGTGCTGTCCCCCACCTTCAGCCCAGGAGCGGCTAAGACAGGACAAGCTCTCCATGCCCCATGAGGACCATGGGCCTGGAGAGGCAGGGCTGGGGAGGGGCAGGGCTGGGGAGAGGCAGGGGTGGGGAGGGGCAGGGCTGGGGAGAGGCAGGGGTGGGGAGGGGCAGGGCTGGGGAGGGGCAGGGCTGGGGAGGGGCAAGGGTGGGGAGGAGCAGTGGTGGGGTCGCCCGGCTCCCAGGAGGAGCGGCAGACCTCCAGCAAAGTGGGCCCTCGGGAAGCAGGGCTGCACTGAAGTCAGCCTCTATGGGCTCCATACCCCCAGCCCCGCCCCCGCCTATGCACATGTGTGCACACGCCCACTCGCTCACAATCAGCCACATGTGTGCCCTCTCACACTCACACTCACACTGGCCACTCCTTTCAGTGCATGGACGACGCTCAACCCAGCGAGTCAGGGCTCTAAACTCCCTGGAAAGTGGCAAACACGACAAATGGAGCCTCCCCCCCCCCCCCCCCCCCCCCCCCCGGCCCACAGCCGGCCGGTGAGCGCTCAGCAGACGCGCTGAGTCCTGGGGACGCGGCTCCCACCTGTGCCCGCCTTCCCAGCCCTCGCCCTGGCCCTGTGGCCTCCAGGCCTCGGGGACAGCTCGCTAAGCCAGGAGAGAGGGCATCGGGCGGGCGCATCTCACATCACAAGGTGGAGGAGCCTTGGTGCAGGCCCTCCCTCCACACCTCTCCCACCCCCTCGCCTGGGTTCGCGGAGGACACAGCTCTGGGTCAGGGTGTGCTGAGCGGCAGCCATAGAGCCCAGCTTGGGAACCATGTTACCCTGGAATGGTCCCACAGCTGCCCCTTCCCTGCACCCACATCTCCTCACCAACATGGTGAGCGAGGTGCCCCCTCTGCCTGTGGGAGGGGCACAGGACACCCACTGCCCCGACTCCAGCCTGGCCTCCAACCACTTCCCTCTGGTGCCCTCCTCTGTGGCAGCAAACAGACCTGCTCACCACAGGGCCTTTGCACAGTCCTCTCCTCGGCTGGGTCCCTGGGGCTGGGCTCGCACCCACTTCCCTTCCTGGGAGGCTCCTTGGGGCCCCTCCCTCAGCACAGCTTACATAGCACATGCCCTGGGCCCCTCCCCTCATTACAGCTCACATAGCACACCCCCTGGGCCCCCTCCCTCATTACAGCTCACACAGCACACACCCGGGCCCCCTCCCTCATTACAGCTCACACAGCACACGCCCTGGGCCCCCTCCCTCATTACAGCTCACATAGCACACGCCCTGGGCCCCTCCCCTCATTACAGCTCACATAGCACACCCCCTGGGCCCCTCCCCTCATTACAGCTCACATAGCACACACCCCAGGCCCTCTCCCTCATTACAGCTTACATAGCACATGCCCTGGGCCCCTCCCCTCATTACAGCTCACACAGCACACCCCCTGGGCCCCCTCCCTCATTACAGCTCACACAGCACACCCCCTGGGCCCCCTCCCTCATTACAGCTCACACAGCACACCCCCTGGGCCCCTCCCCTCATTACAGCTCACACAGCACACCCCCTGGGCCCCTCCCCTCATTACAGCTCACATAGCACACACCCCAGGCCCTCTCCCTCATTACAGCTTACATAGCACATGCCCTGGGCCCCTCCCCTCATTACAGCTCACACAGCACACCCCCTGGGCCCCCTCCCTCATTACAGCTCACACAGCACACCCCCTGGGCCCCTCCCCTCATTACAGCTCACACAGCACACGCCCTGGGCCCCTCCCCTCATTACAGCTCACACAGCACACCCCCTGGGCCCCTCCCCTCATTACAGCTCACACAGCACACCCCCTGGGCCCCTCCCTCATTACAGCTCACATAGCACACGCCCTGGGCCCCCTCCCTCATTACAGCTCACATAGCACATGCCCTGGGCCCCCTCCTCACAGATCCTGAAGTTCTCAGTCTCTGGGTCTGTTTGCCTTTTCCCTGCTGCTCTCTGAGCTCCATGAGGGCGGCCTGGGCCTTCTTGCCGCTGTTCCCAACCTCCTGCGCCCAAACTGCCCTGCGCCCCAGCTCCTCTGCACCCCGCTCGGCTCTCGCTTAGCTGTTTAACAAGTGGGGTGTCCTGCAGCGCTGGGGTGGGGTACTCTGGGGGTGTCCGGCAGCGCTGGGGTGGGGTACTCTGGGGGTGTCCGGCAGCGCTAAAGGAACCTGGGGAAACGCAGCCATCTCTTCCTGGGCGCTGGCCCGGCCCCTGGCCCCGCCCACCGTCCCAGTGGGTCTGCTGTGGGCAGTCAGACAGATGTGAGCAGAGCAAGGACCAGGGGCACAGGTACAGAAGGTCGAGGGCGGGAGCCCCAGGGGCCTGGTAGGGGCAATCAGCTGTGGGGTGGGAGCCCGCCCCAGGGTGCCTGACTGCTCCCCTGGCTTATGGCCGGTCAAGAGGTCGGGACCCGCTGGCCTCCCCTCCCGGACGGAGATCGCATCCAGGCCTCGGTTGTAGTCCAGGCCCAGGTCAGGAGCAAACCAGCCGCGCGGAGGTCAGGCCGGCTGCCTGGAGTAAGGCCCTGCCCTGGGGCCGCCAGCCACTCAGGACCCCGCCTGAGAGGACACACCGGGAGCCGCTGTTCTCCTGAGCTCCGCCCCTGGGGCCGCCAGCCAATCAGGACCCCGCCTGAGAGGACACACCGGGAGCCGCGGTTCTCCTGAGCTCCGCCCCTGGGGCCGCCAGCCAATCAGAACCCCGCCTGAGAGGGCACACCGGGAGCCGCTGTTCTCCTGAGCTCCGCCCCTGGAGCCGCCAGCCAATCAGGAGACCCCGCCTGAGAGGACACACCGGGAGCTGCTGTTCTCCTGAGCTCCGCCCCTGGGGCCGCCAGCCAATCAGAACCCCGCCTGAGAGGGCACACCAGGAGCCGCTGTTCTCCTGAGCTCCGCCCCTGGAGCCGCCAGCCAATCAGGAGACCCCGCCTGAGAGGACACACCGGGAGCTGCTGTTCTCCTGAGCTCCGCCCCTGGGGCCGCCAGCCAATCAGGAGACCCCGCCTGAGAGGACACACCGGGAGCCGCTGTTCTCCTGAGCTCCGCCCCTGGGGCCGCCCCTGCCGCCCCCGAACCGGAACCGCTGCTGCCTGGTTGCAAGCCTCCTGGGCCCCTTAGAGTTTAGAGCAGCGGTTCTCAACCTGTGGGTCGCGACCCTTTCACAGGGGTCGCCTAAGCCCATCAGAAAACACATATATAATGACATATTGTTTTTGTGATTCATCACGATGTGTCACAATGAAAATACATCCTGCACATCAGATATTTACATGATGATTCATAACAGTAGCAACATGACAGTGATGAAGTAGCAACGAAGATAATCTTATGGTTGGGGGTCACCACAACATGAGGAACGGTATGAAAGGGTCGCGGCATGAGGAAGGTTGAGAACCACTGGGTTAGGGGGTGCTGGCCTGTGCGGGAAGGGGGGGGGGCGTGCTCCTGGGCGGGACAGTGGACATGGGGACCTTCGTTTTGAAGGGCTTTAAAGGCTGGGAGTTTGGGGATGATGAACAGAATATTCATCAGTTTTATGCCGATGCACCCGCCTGTCCTTGGGGAGGTTGGCACATGGCGCTCTCGGGGCTCCTGCTGCCTCCCGGGGCCTTGGTGAGGGGCCAGCGGTCCCGGGGCTGCGGCCGCTGTTTAACTGTCTCCCTGCCCCTCGCAAGGAATTTCCCGGCTTCTTCCTGTCCGGCTCCCCTAGGGCCCTGGCCCCGCCCTGACTTAGGATCGGGGGGCTGCCGGGGGCGACTGGTAACAGCTCCTCTGGGGGACCCCACTCCTCGCCCTCTGTTTGCTCGCAGTTTGCCAGGCGGCCACCAGGGGGCGGCGCAGGACCACGCGAGGCCGGAGGACCCGCGCGAGGCCGACGAGTCCTCCCCTGAGTGGGCGGCGCCGGCCCGGGGTGGGGGTCTGCGCCCGCGGGGCCGGGGCGGTCGGGCGGTCGGGCGGTCGGGCGGCCCGTGTGCTGCGTCCGGAGAAGGCGACCCCTTTCCGGGCGCCTCCAGGAGGCCGAGCGGCCGGTGCTCGCGACCAGACCCTGCGCGCGGGCCGCGGGCGGGGGAGGCGTCAGGAGGTCCCGGGAGCCTGGCGTGCCTGCAGCCCGGGACCCCCACCCCCCACCCCAGGCCGCAGGAAGGGGCGGAGCATCGAAGGGGGGCGCTGGGGGCCGGGGGTTGGGGTCCGCGCCGGGCTCGCAGGTGAGGGCGGGCAGGACCGCCCGCGGGAAGTGGGGGCCTGGCGTGGGGCAGGGACAGGACGGGCGCGGGAACTGGGAGCTGGACCGGGAAACTGGGGGTTCCGGGCGGGGCGCAGGGGGCGGGGCGCGGTGGTCACCTCCCAGGCTCCGCCTTCGGGGGAGAAGTTTTCGGTTTCCCCGAAGTCACGTGCACGGGGCGAGGCGGCCTGTTGTTGCTAGAAGCTGGGGGGGTTAGAGGGGGGTCCCCCGGGATGGGGCTCAGGGCCCGGAGGTGGCCCTGCGGCTGGGAGAGCGAGACCCGGACGCGGGGGGATGCGCTCGCTCTGCACCTGGACCCGCGGAGAGAGGGGGCGGCGGCAGGAGCACGGGCCGTGGGACCCCAGCAGCGTCGGGGTGCAGCTCAGAAGCGCCGCCACAGGGCGCCCCAGACGGTCCTCAGGTCCGAGCCCGGGGGGGGCTGCGCCCCAACCTCCACAGGGAGGCGCCTTCCGGGAACTGGGCTGCACCTTGGCTCCTGGCCCTGCGGGGCACCCAGCCCTGCGGGGTGTTGGGGGGCTGGGTCCCTCGGGGGCCGCTGGGGAGGGGCGGCCGGCGGAGAAGGCGGCGGGAGAGGCGGGCCTGGGAGACAGGCAGGTGCGCAGCGGGCGGGCCGCGGAGCCCCGCGCGCGGCAGGAGAAGACGTTTGCGGACTCGAAGCTGGAGGCGTGGGAGCGGGGCGCGGGGGGGGCGGGGGGGGGGGCTGCAGCCCAGCGGCCGAACCCACAGAACCCAAACGGGAAGTGGCGCGCAGGGACCGAGAAAGCGCAGAAAGGGAGAGTCCCGGCCGCAGCGGGTCCCGCGACCAGGCGGATGGATACGGAGCCGCCGGTAGCACCTCCGTCCCGGTCCGCGCGGGTCCGCAGCGGGCCCGAATCTGCTGCAATCCGTTGTCCCGCTTCTGCTTAAATCATCGGTTCTCAACCTGTGGGCCGCGACCCCTTTGGGGGTGGAATGACTCTTTCACAGCGGTCGCCTAAGACCATCGGAAAACACATATAATTACATATTGTTTTTGTGATTAATCACTGTGCCCTAATTATGTTCAATTTGTAACAATGAAAATACACCCTGCATATCAGATATTTCCATGACGATTCATAACAGTAGCAACATGACAGTTATGAAGTAGCAGCGAAAATAACTTTATGGTCGGGGTCACCCCAACATGAGGAGCTGTGTTAAGGGTGGCGGCGTGAGGAAGGTTGAGAGCCGCTGGCTTAAATCCTCTGGTCCCCGAAGCTCAGTGCGGGTTTCACCAGCGCACTCGGTGACCACACCTCCCACCCCTTCCAGACTGTCCTTGTTTTAAATATATTTTATTGATTTTTTACAGAGAGGAAGGGAGAGAGATAGAGAGTTAGAAACATCGATGAGAGAGAAACATCGATCAGCTGCCTCCTGCACATCTCCCACTAGGGATATGCCCGCAACCCAGGTACACGCCGTTGACCGGAATCGAACCTGGGACCCTTCAGTCCGCAGGCCGACGCTCTATCCACTGAGCCAAACCGGTTTCGGCCAGACTGTCCTTGTTTTAAATATATTTTTTTATTGATTTCAGAGAGGGCGAGAGATATAAAAACATCGATGATGGGGGAGAGAATCATTGATCCGCTGCCTCCTGCACGCCCCACCCTGGGGGTCCAGCCGCAACCTGGGCCTGTACCCTGATGGGGAATTGAACCCTGACCTCCTGGTTCATAGGTTCACCCTCAACCACTGAGCAGCACCAGCCGGGCCAGACTGTCCTTCTGAGGACTTCTTTCTGGTGGTGACGTGCCCAGGAGATGGGGATGGTGTAATTGCCACCATGTCTGCCCTGGGAAGGCCACTGTCCCCTGACCCAGGGCTGAGTCCTGAGCGGCAGGCGCCCCTGGGGCTGCAGGGGGTGAGCTCAGACCTCCCGCTCCTCAAAGAGCCTCCCCTGTAGGATCAGCACGGGCCTTGCACCCCCAAAAGCCCCCATCCCCACCGGTGTTCTCTTCCCCAAGGAGACCCCATGCTGACTGGCCACCAGGCTGCTCCCCACCCCAACCTCCCCACCCTCAGGAGCCTCACCCACCAGAGGGTCGGCCTCCCCACAGCAGCCTGTGGGTGTCCTCCGGGCTCGCGGGTGGGGGGGCAGCTTTTCACCCCCTGACGTGGACAAGAGCAGCGCTCAGCAAACACTCCCTGCTGGTTCCTGCCCTACAGAGCCCAGCAGCCGCACAGTCACACTCCAGGTGGACGCACACGGAGCAGCTGGGAGCTGGGAGAGCGGCGCTCACACGCCCCCTGAGCATCAGGCCTTCCCCACGCCCGTGTCCGGGGCGTCACCACCCACAGCTCGAGCTCTGGTGGCTGACGGTCAGGAGCCAAGGCCCTTCCCCGCTCTGCGGGGCTCCTTGAGGGAGGCGCGGAGGGGAGGGTGGAAGGGAGACACGTGGATTTGGGAGTGAGAGCGAGAGCTGCGTGCGGTGCTCACAGCAGACACGGCGCGCCTTCCATCAAAGGCTCCCCAAGAGGCGGAGAGGGCCCAGCCGCTCCACTGCCGGCTGCTCCCCGAAACCCAAACGCTGATTGGAAAAGGGCGTCACCCCACATGCATCGCAGCGTCACAACAGCCAAGACCAGAGGCACCGGGCGCCAGCAGCAGAGGGAGGACGCAGTGGCACGGCCAAGACGGGCTGAGGACTCGCCTCACGGCGTGGGGTCTGCCATTGGGAGGCGTGGGAGCACCCAGAGGGGACTGTGCCGTGTGAAACGCTCAGACAGAGAAAGACAAACGCCAGAGGGTCCCACTCACCTGTGGGATCCAAAGGACAAACTGAACACAACAAGCAGACCTGGGTGACAGAGAACGTTCTGACAGTTGGGGGGGAAGGGGAGGGCGAAGCGGGGGAGGGGGCTCAAAGGCAGGAACTGGCATGACAAGTGGTCCCGGGATGCCAGGCCCGCTCAGGGGGTGCAGCTGAGGACACGGTCCCCCTCCAGACACCGTCAGATGGACACCAGGGTCATCAGCGTGAGCACCTGGTGAGCTCGTCTAGCCACTGGCTTGTGCACCTGGCACTCATGTACCATGTCCGTCAGCCGCCAATGACGAATTAGAAACTGTCCACATCAAAGAGTCCTCCCTGACCGGGAGCCGAGTCTCAAGGAAATGGGACTAAAATTCTTAAGTTCAAGTCCAGGACGAGACAGGAAACAACCCCGAAGGCAGGAAACAACCCCGAAGGCGGGGACAGACGTTGCTGGGGCAGCAAAGGCCGGCCTCCATCGGACCCAGCCGGCCTTTGCTGCCCAGCAACGTCTGTCCCCGACTTCCAGGTTGTTTCCTGTCCAAGTGACCCAGCCCTGGGGGCTCCGCTGCTGGGGTGGGGCATGATTCACCCGGGGACCTGCCCAGACGGGCCGGCCTGGGCGGTTTGCTGGTTCCCAGCAATCAGGAGGGACCCAGGGCTCCTGGGGGGCGGGCCATGTTCCCGGCACCAGGTCTGAGCAAATAGTGGGTCCACATCCCTGCCCTGGGGGCTGGACTTTCCATCGTTTCACAACCACATTCCCTGTGGCTCAGACCACGTTCCACTTGCTGAGTCCAGAAAACTCGGCCTCGATCCGGCCCCGCCAGACAGCTCCCCCTGACAGAGAGGCCTGGCTGGCACCATGTGGGGGCTCAGCCCAGCTGGTGCCCAGGTGACCAAGTAGATTCTGATTCTTTACCACGTTGGCCTCGAGCTGCCTCCTTCGGCGCCCTAACCATCACCAGGTCCCCAGCGCTGCCATAAGTGGGGTCTCTGTACTTCTCAGACCCTCAGGCAAAGGCCCGGGCTCCCCAGGACCGAGGCAGGGCTTCTGGGGGGCACAGGGGAAGGGGAGGCCAAAGGAGCCAGGCTGGTCCCTTCAGAGGACACAGCTCAGGCTGGTGCCCCCTAACTCCCGGGGGGCCAGGGGGCCCGACTGCCCTGGGCCCGGGCCCAGGCTGATGGCTGCGGCGAGGAAGACGCCTTCCCAGTGGATGGGCAGAGTTTGGCTGCAGGGGGGTATGTGTCCCCCCTTCCCCAGCTCTCCAGGGCCTTGATGGTCACTGTCATCCTCTCCCTCCCCGACCAGAGAGACCAGAGGGGATGGAGACGAAAGGAACAGGCAGTGGACACCCTGGCAGGGGCGCGGTGCCCACACCAGGGGGACCCTGGCACTGAGCCTGGCCGACCTCCTCAGAGACACGCACCCAGCGGAGCAGGACGCCTCGAGGGCGGCCAGGCCCTGATGGAATCATTGGTGCTGGGCAGGCGGACAAGGCCCGCGGGCAGGAAGTCAGGCTGCCCCAGCTCAGGAGGATGGGCTGGAGGTAAGCAGCCTGGGGTCGGACAGGAAATGGGAACAAAGAAAGGCCTTTGACAAGAGTTCACCTCCAGGCTCGGAAGAGGAGAAGGGGACCCCTTGGCTCCAGGACAGTGTTTAAGTGGCTTTCACACCATAAACAAAGCAAAGGCCACGGACAAATAAGGAGAAAATACTCAGACCTAAACCGCAGGCCAGTGGCTGAGGCCCCTCGGTGTCGGGAAACCTTCAAGCTGAGCCAGGAAATGGAGGGAACCATGGACACCATGGACATAAAGGGAAGAAGGGAAGCCGAGGCCGGTGTGGCTCCGTGGATAGAGCGTCGGCCTGCGGACTGAGGGGTCCCGGGTTCCATTCCGGTCAGGGGCGTGTGCCTGGGTTGCGGGCACGTCCCCGGTGGGGAGTGTGCAGGAGGCAGCTGGTCGATGTTCCTCTCTCGTCGATGTTTCTGACTCTCTGTCTCTCTCCTTTCCTCTCTGTGGAAACTCAATAAAATATATTTTAAAAAACAAAAAAACAAAAAAGGAAGAAGGGAAAAAAGAAAAGGGAGGAAGGGAAGGAAAGAAAGAAACCTTCAGCCCTGGCCGGTTCGGCTCCGTGGATAGAACGTCAGCCTGGGGACTGAGGGGTCCCGGGTTCGATTCCGGCCAAGGGCATGTACCTGGGTTGCGGGCACATCCCCAGTGGGGAGTGTGCAGGAGGCAGCTGATCGATGTTTCTCTCTCATCGATGTTTCTGACTCTCTATCCCTCTCCCTTCCTCTCTGTGAAAAATCAATAAAATATATATTTTTAAAAAGAAACCTTCAAACCTACTGAAACAGGACCTGGAATGTGGGCAGGTTAGGGGTGTTTAGAATTGGGGTCCATGGGAAACATGGGGCTACAGACGGGAGGAGGCGCATCCCCACAACACAAGGAAGCCGGTGCAGGGCGCCCCCACAGGACAAGGGGCTGGGAGACGCCAACAAGGCCTCTACTTACAAATACAGGAGGAGGAGAGAGCCCAGAGGCAATGGAAGGCCGGGGAGGGGGAGGGGTATGGAAGGCCGGGGAGGGGGAGGGGAGGGGTATGGAAGGCCGGGGAGGGGGAGGGGAGGGGTATGGAAGGCCGGGGAGGGGGAGGGGGAGGGGTATGGAAGGCCGGGGAGGGGGAGGGGGAGGGGTATGGAAGGCCGGGGAGGGGGAGGGGGGAGGGGTATGGAAGGCCGGGGAGGGGGAGGGGAGGGGTATGGAAGGCCGGGGAGGGGGAGGGGAGGGGTATGGAAGGCCGGGGAGGGGGAGGGGAGGGGTATGGAAGGCCGGGGAGGGGGAGGGGGAGGGGTCACTATAGCAACCAATTCCAAAGGGCATGATAGTGGCCAATCAGAGGGGCTGGCAGGACACGGAGCCGCAGCCTTTATGAACCAGGGAAACAGGAAGTGGGCGCGCCCTTTTCCCTCCCCGCGGCGCCTGTTCTTGCTCTCCAATAATCGCCGCCGGGCTCCACCGCCTTCGTCCTGGATTCACCCTTCGACTCCGGGGCCAGGACTCGGTTCCGTCCAGGGGACCCCACGAGCGCCATCCGAAAGTCCCGCCTCCACGTGGAAACGCCTGCACTCCCGCGTTGGAGACATGCCAGTCCCAGCGAGACTGAGGTCCCAGCCCTCCCCTCAACCTGGCAGCCATGAGGTGCCCCAGAGCTGGGGCTGCAGGAAGCCGCACGCCCCCCCCCCCCCCCCCCCCCCCCCCCGCACCCCGGAGGCCGAGGGAGCAGTGGGGAGGGGATCGGGTCACACTCAGCCCAAACGGCACAGGGGACCCTCCCTCCCACCGGCTTCCCGTCGCCTGTTCCCCGACCTCAGCTCAGATCACGCAGAAGCGATCCCAGAAAGTTCCAGAAGGCGAAACCGGCATTTGCCCCCTGCCTAGCACTGTGCCCTGGGCATGAAGCGCTTGGGGCACACCCTCTGTGGCCTGTGCCCCAAGGCACTTTCCATGGAAACACCCCATTTTACGTGAGGGGCCTGAGCATCCGGGGGCCCCTGGGTCCTGGAACCAGTCCCCCTGGGGCCCCGAGGAACCCGTGTGGGGACCTCCCTTGGACCACGCACCCCACGGGAGAGTCCACCCGGAAGGAGCGCTTCCATCAGGGAGAAAGGCGTGTGCTGACTGCCCAGCCCTGCGCCCCCTCGCCCCACGCAGGGGACGGTGGGATCAGCCCCGGACCCACAGCGGGGCCCAGGCAGCTGGGAAGAGGACCAGGCCGGCCCTGGACCAGGATGCGGTGTGACCGCCAGGCCCCTGCTGAGCCAGACAGCAAAGCACAGAGGGCACCTGGGGGGGGCACCTCTGGACGGGGAGGGTGGGTGTGAGGGCGCACAGGGACCTCTGCCCATCTGTGAGCCTGACGCAGGGAGGGTGCCAGCGCCTGGCGCCTGTTGACCTGCTGGCTGGCCGGCGAGGGGCAGCGTGAAGGGCGGGGGCCGGGCAGGAGGTGGAGGTCCCTGGGTGTCTGTTTATAGGGACTGAGCCGTTGGGCCAGTGGGAGGGGAGAGTTCCCTTACACCCTGTGCCATTGTGTGGCTGGGCGAGCGGGAGGAAAGCACATTTTAAAAGATTGGGCAGCCGGCCCCAGTGCAGGGATGAGGCCATGCAGGGAGGGAGGTGATGCTACGGGCTATCTGAGCTCAGGGGGGGCAGGGCCTGGCCCGGGAGGAGGGCGGGTCGCGGGGCAGGACCAGGGAGGTCAGCGTGCAGGCAGGTCTTTCCCTGACAAGGGGTCTCGGCCCAGGTCTCCTTCTGGCTCAGGCCCCAGTCAAGTCCTTGCAGGCCGTTGAGGGAGAGGCCGTGGTTCCTCCTTTCCGCTCAGGCGTGACAGCCTCAGCCCAAACCATCCCCGCGCGGGTCTCGGGGTAGCGGGTTCTGCACCTCCCTCACACCAGGGCCCTGTGCGCACCCCCAAATCAACAGGAAGCATCGGGCCAGGGAGCGTCCCCCGAATCTATGACAGCAGACACCCTCCCGGGGCCGGAAGGGCGGCTCCTGAAACAGCAGGGACGGGAGGAGGAGGGCAGAGCACCGGCTCCCGGGAAGCGGCTCCGTGGAGGGCCGCTCAGGAGGGGGCCGGGGAGCCCACGCGACATGCCTGCAGGGAGAGCCCAGCGCCTGCACAGCGGGGGACACAAGCCCTGGACGGCTCACTGTCCACATCGGAGGTTGGACCCAGGGACAGGGGCAGCCTGCACGCAGCCCTGTAGGGTGGGGTGGCCCCAGGGGCCGTTTGAAGTCGTGGTTTCCCATTCGATACAGAACATGGACAGAAACACACACGTGTTCGCTCACGTACATGTATTTCCTGTCTCCCCCTGAGGAGGGGCCTGGATGCCTCGGCCCTGAGACCTCCCTCCAGGGAAGGCCCAGGGCCCTGGACAGGACTGGGCCCCGCTGGGCAGAAACGCCCGACCGGCCTGGAGTGTCCTGTGGCCCCGAAGGGGGGCGTGGCCATCAGACAGAGGAGCCCAGAGGAGCTGCAGAGGGACCCAGCGCCACCGCGGGAGCCGGGCACCAGCGTCTGCAGCCACGTGAGCAGCGCAGCGTGAGTCCTGGGCTGTTGGTCAACAAGTAGAATGAAGGGCCTCCCGGGTCTCAAAGTCCCCGATTAGACCCGGACGTGGAGCGAAGGGACAGCTGTCCTCGCCATGGGACTGCGGCCGGGAAATGAAGACAGAGGGACATGGAAAGGCACCGTCAGGCGAACGTCCCAAAAACAATCGTCATAGAAGAGCCACTCATGGGCTGAACCACAGGTCAAAGTTCAGGAGACGCCTGTTTTGCATAGTCTTACGGTATCGGCACAATATATTAATGAGGTGCCAGGAAAACGGGGATTTTATTTTATTCGTTTACTAGATGCCTGATCCATGAAGATTCGTGGAAGAATGGGCCTTCCTTCCCTTGGCTGCAGGCACCGCCTTCACTCAGGCCAGAGCCGCCTTTCCGCCTTCCAGCGCTGCCCAGAGGCCCTAAGCGGCTGGGGCTGTACGGGAACACCTGCATCCTGCCCTGCCCCCAGCCGCCTGGCGCCTGCATATGCAAACTAACCCTCCATCTTTGCTGGGTTAATTTGCATACTCACTCCTGATTGGCTGGTGGGTGTAGCAAAGGTATGGTCAATTTGCATCTTCCTCTTTTATTAGTGTAGATGAAAACATATTTTCATTGATTTCAGAGAGGAAGGGAGAGGGAGAGAGAAATAGAAACATCAATGATGAGAGAGAATTACTGATCGGCTGCCTCCTGCACACCCCCCGCCAAACCCAGGCTTGTGCCCCGACTGGGAACTGAGCTGTGATCTCCTGGTTCACAGGCCGACGCTCAGCCACGGAGCCACGCCGGCCGGCGCCCATTTCCTGTTCTGAAATGCAGAGAGTGCCCGCACTGCCCAGGTTGCAGGGAGGGTTAAGGACTGGTCCATGTCCAGCACGGAGCACAGTGCCTGGCACGGACTTGGTGACGGGAGGGGCCGCCTCCATCCCTCTAATGAAGACCTGACTTAGAAGCAGCAGGGGGACCCCACGAGGGCAGAGGCCTGTGTCACAAGATCAGCCCCCAGCCGGCCAGGGGTCACCTGGGGGGTCACGGGGAGGTCACGGGGACTGCAAAACGGAGCGGAGAAGTGTGTCCTGGAACAGAAGGGAAGGACGCCGAGAGGAAGAAACACTCGGAGAACCAAAGCAGCTGGGCTTGCGGGAATGGAAGCCGAAGAGCGGTGCCCGCGGGGCAGAGGGGCGCGGGGCTGCGGGGGAGGCAGGAGCATCCAGGAAGACTTTCCAAACCCACCCCAGCCAGGCCATGCCCACTCCTGCCCGTCCCTCAGCAGCTCCCATCAGAGGACCAGGTGACGACCAAAGCACTGGAAACCAATTCCGGAAGGTATCACGCAGCCCAGTGGCGGCTGGGGTGTAAGATGGAGGCGCAGAGGGGCGCGGGTGGCCAGCGTCTCTCTGGAGGCCTCAGCCCCTGCCTGCCCACACACCTGCAGGAGGAGGAACCGAAAAAGAAGAAAACAGGCGCAGGAAACGGTGGAGCCACCGCAGAGAAGAGAGAAGAGGGGCCGATGCCTGGGTCCTGGGAGCCACCCGCCACCAGCCAAAGGGGGGCAGAGCTGGGGGGAAGGCGGTGCAGCCACCCGGGCCCCCGCAGGTTCTGTGTGAGCCGGCCTGGGGGTGAGGGGGGGGCACAAGAGGGCACGAGAAGGAAGCCAAATAGCCGTGGAGCCCTGGCCGGTTTGGCTCAGTGGATGGAGCGTCGGCCTGCGGACTGAAGGGTCCCAGGTTCAATTCCGGTCAAGGGCACGTGCCCAGGTTGCAGGCTCGATCCCCAGTAGGGGGCGTGCAGGAGGCAGCGGATCAGTGATTCTCTCCCATCATGGATGTCTCTCCCTCTCCCCTCTTCTCTGAAAGCAGTAATTTATATGAAAGGAGGACGCGCCCACACTCAGCACGCTGTGTCAGCCCGCAGAGCCCCGGGACACGGAAGCACCCACGGCCTGAGGACGCACAGGCGTGTTTCCTAGGCGGGTGATGCCACAGCCGCAGCGGAGCCAGACGGTGGGACTGCGTCACCACGGCCCCCCGACAGCTCCACAGCCGGAGGAAATGCTCTTCGGGAAAGAAGAGGGGCTCAGGGCACCGGCCAGCCTCCTGCAGGGTGTGCGGAGGGCACCCTCACAGAGGAGGGGGCACGGAGGGCACCCTCACAGAGGAGGGGGCGCGGGGGGCACCCTCACAGGAGGGGGCGCGGGGGGCACCCTCACAGAGGAGAGGGCGCGGGGGGCACCCTCGCAGAGGAGGGGGCGCGGGGGGCACCCTCGCAGAGGAGGGGGCGCGGGGGCACCCTCGCAGAGGAGGGGGTGACGGGTGGGGAGCTGGGGTGCACGTGCCCAAGGACAGAACTATCCAGCTACACCCCGATGACGACGGCGATGACGTCTCCGTGTGTGAGACAATGAAAAGGCCCGGCTCGGCCACCAGGCGCAGCTGGGAGGCGGTCGGTGGGACCGAGGACCCAGGCCTGCGTCCTCGCTGGGCGGGGAAAGCGCCGTGGTCTCCGCTGAGGTCACGGGAAAGTGGGGACGGGCACTGAGAAATGGGCAAAGGACCAAACTGACGCTTCTCCAAAGAGGACGTACAGAGGGCCAGAGGCGTGTGAAAGACGCTCAAAGTCCCTGATGCTCAGAGAGATGCAAGTGGAAACGACAGTGAGGTGTCCCCTCACCTGTCAGAAAGGCCGCCATCAACACATCAACACACGACAGGTGCTGGCGAGGGTGCGGAGGAAAGGGACCCGCACTGCTGGTGGGCGTGCAGGCTGGGGCAGCCGCCGTGGAGAACAGGATGCCGTTTCCTCAAAAAGTTAAATATGGAGCTGCCATTGGCCCAGCAACCCCACTTCTAGGAATAGAAACCAGAAACACCAACCAGAAAGAACGTGTGCGCCCCTGTGTTCACTGCTGCACAATTTACAACAGCGAAGATCTGGAAATGGCCAAGTGCCCATCAGCAGACGAGCAGAGGTCTGGTGAGGTCGCCGACCACAGTCCATGCTCCCGGCTCCAGGAGCGGCCACGGGGCAGGAGCGGGGCCTCCCGGTGTGGCAGCCCGTCCCCAGCGCGGGCCGGAGGCGGAGCTGGGGTCACTGGGACGGGGCGCCGGCTCCCACACTTGCTCCCTCTAATCGGCGCGGGCAGCTCTGGTCTCTGTGGGCCCCGCCGCTGCCCCAGGAGCGCAGGCACTGCAGTCCCGAGCCGATGCCCAGGCCGAGGAGCTGGCCCAGGGCCGCCGGCGTCCCGCCTCACAGACTCCGGAGCCCACAGCAGCACTGGATGGTGTACACCCTGAGGTTGAGGGCCGCACTGAGGCACCCACGTGGGGAGACGCCTGCACACCTGCCAGCCTGGCTGTGCCCGGGGACAGCGAGCCTGCAGGGGGCAGGGGGAGGAGGGGTGGCCCAGGGCCGGGCGGGGCACCTGTGGCAATGGCCACTGTGGACAGCAACTGGCCTGGGCCTCGAGGGTGGGAGACACGCTGGGACCCAGTACTCATCCCCCAGAAACACAGGCGCCCCCCTGGTCCCCACTGGACACCCCCTTCTGGGAGGGCTCCCCCTTTCTGTCCAGGGTGAGTGCTGGCGGCGCAGGGGCCACGGGAAACAGGAGCAAGACAGAAGCCGGCAGGACTCATGTCCATGACCCATTTCATCAGAAGCAATAGATCTGAAATAATATCTCATGGAATCAAGAATGCTGCGGGTGGGACGTTTTAAATTGTGAAAAGTTATTTCCCTTACCGAGCCTTCGAAACTCTAGGACACTTCTCCACGGGAACGCGCCACAGCCCAGGGCGCAGAGGCCAGCGCGTCCCCACGGAGCACGGCCAGCCTGGAGGCCGAGCGGAGTGGGAGGCGGTAGGGAGGACCCGGGGCTGGCAGCTGAAGTATGGGACCTATTTGCTTTGTTTAACAGTGGACAGGTTATTTTGATTTTCTGAATTACATAAATCACCCCGTTCAATTAAATGCCTTATTGATTGTCCTGTGGATCTCCCATGGGCTGTGGTCACACTGGTCTTAGGAAGCACATTCTCCTTCACCTGGGAAGGACAGCACGGTTATCCCAAGGTCAGAGGGCTCCAGTTAACGTGGCCCCGTGACTCAGTGACCCCGAGACCCAAAACTATAATTAACATGCTGCTTCTGTAAACTGCTTTTTTGCAAACCAGTTTCCTCATTCCAAACCTAGAGATGTAATCAATACCTGTGTGATCTTTGCCTGTATCAGTCTGGTTTTGCCACCATCTTATCACTATGAGATTTGGGAATGGCCCCTCACAGTCCCGGATTGCAATAAATGCAACTCTTTAATTCGACTCCTTGAGGCGTCCTTCTGTGATTTGCGGGGTACGTTACAACACAGCCAGGGGCAGGGCCGCTGCCTGTGCCCCCAAAAGACAGGGGAGGCGCCCTGCCTGGGCTCCTGCAGGTGGAGGGGGGGGCGGGCAGGGGCAGGGTCCCCTCAACGGCGACCACAGGGCCATCACAGCAGCCGGGTCTCAGGACCCGCTTCAGCCCAGGTGTCACCTCCCTCTGGCCGATGCCCACGCATGCCACGGGGTGTGCGGAGGCCCGGCCAGCAGGGCATGGCCCAGCGTCGCCTAGCTGCCCACACACCGCATCCTTCCCCTCCGGCGTTTGGCCCTGGTGTGAAATTGATACCGAGTGTTTGGACTGGAACCCGGAGCCTTCGTCCACTGGAATCGAAGAATGAATCCACGGACAGAAAGTGGTCGAGCAAAGGTGGAGATTTATTGAAGAACAAGTACAGGCTCCCACGTAAGGAGGGGGAAGCGACCCACAGAGTGAACTTCCAAGTAGTGTGGACGAAAGGGGCCACGTGCTGACCTGACAGCTCAGGGGAGGCCTGCGTGGCCGTCTTGCAAACTCAGACCTAAAGCCACCACAAAGGATGGTCTGAAATTAAACTTTAACTAAAGCAGTGATGGTGGGCAGGCACCTCCTAGGCCGGTATCTTCCCTGACAAGGTCAGCCTTTACCGTAACTGAGCCTGTCTGTTTTTTTGCATCTATGACAACACAGCCTTGAAATGTCTGGGTCACTTGTGACTGCCCTTTTTCCGCACCCCTTGGGGCACAGCCTAATGTGCTGGGTGAGGACAGAGAACAACAGTTCCTTCATTGTCATGTTAACTGTTCCTGCACCCACCTAAGCATGTGTCCATCATCTTACTTTTTATCCAATCCGAGGGGTTTTCCTGTTTTGCTTTATCCCTCCTCCTTAATCTATCACCAATGAATTTCATGGAACCCACCTACATCCCTCCTTTGATCTCAATGTATAAATACAGATGTAACCCTGCCATTCTCCGGAGCACTGTCTCAATTCCTTGAGGTTCTGATTCCCGGCCTATGTCAACAGTTTGGCTCCAATAAACTCACAAAAGTTCTTTACAGGTTTCAATGGTTTTTTACATTAACAGTAGGGAGGGGGGAACGGGTCCCACGGAGTCCCTTTTCTCTATGGTTTGTAAAGGCTGCAGTTCCTGTGTCCTCATATCCCCCCTGATCGGTCCACATTCCCCTTCGACACCTGAGGTTCTCCCTCTTCCTTCCCTCTAGGCTCCCTTCCTTCTTCATTTTGTAAAGATGGACCTCTCCCGGCCACTTCCAGTTCCCTTGGCCCATGCAAATGCCCCTGTTGCTGCTCCCTTGTCCTGTGGAGATGTCACTGCACCTGCTTCCTGGTGTTATGGGAGTGTGCCTTCTCCCAGTCTGCAGCCCCGCGCTTTTCCGTGGACCCCAATTCTAAGAAACCCTAAGCCTGCCTATGTTCCTGTTGTAACGTACCCCGCGAATCACAGAAGGACGCCTCAAGAAGTCGAATTAAAGAGTCACATTTATTGCAATCCGGGACTGTGAGGGGGCAATCCCAAATCTCATGGTACCTATTTGGTCACAGTTCCAGGGTTATAGAGCCAAAAAAATCGCAAAGGTATTGATTACATCTCAGGGTTTGGAATGAGAAACCTGGTTGGCAAGAAAAGCAGTTTACAGAAGCAGAAATTAAGCATGTTAATTAGAGTTTTGGGTCTTCGGATCACTGAGTTGACAGAAACACATCATCTGGGACTGCCGGGTTGACAGGAACACCGTCTCTAGAGCCCTGGGCTTGAGACCACTGAGTTGTCAGGATTTCATTATTTAGAGCCCTCGGGTCTCCAACCACTGAGTTGGCTGAAACACATTATCGGGAACCCTCGGGTCTTGGGATAATGGTGCTGTCCTGGTTCCCAGGTACAGAGTGTTAGGTTAGGCGGCTCAGGAGACGGCGCAAGAAATAGAGTCCAGTGAATCAGAAAAGAAAGGAAAGGAAAAGGTTTATTTCTGCGTCCCCGGGAGACCCACGTACCCCCAGGACAGGGCACGTGGATTCACACCAACAAGGAGGGGGGCGCTCTTTTTATTCTGCGGTTGGGTGCGGGGCGGGGACATGAGCTGAGGGATTCAGTTGAGGAAGTTTCAGCTGCAGGGGGTCAGCCAGGTATTCAGGAAGGAGTCAGTGTCTGTGTGGGGGTCCTTGTGGATTCAGGGAGAAGTCAGTGTCTGTGTGGGGGTCGTTGTGGATTCAGGGAGAAGCCTGTATCTGTGTCTGGCACGCTGATCTGTGAGAAATTCCAGGGGAAGTCCATTGTCTCATCACATATCTGCATGTATCCGAACCTGGGCTCTCTCTGACCTAACACAGAGGAATGTGCTTTCTAAAACCAGTAAGCTCACAATCAATGGAATAGTCATTCAATCGAATGGGATGATGTATTCAATTCAGAAAATCAAAGTAACTCTTCTAGTGTTAAGCCAAACAACAGGGTTAGAGTTAGACTGCAGTTTCCATCTGAAATGATTGCCACCATACTTCATCCCCCCCCCAAGTTCCTGCTTCAAAATGCTGCCCTGCACCCCAATCCTCCCTCTCCCACCCCAGCCGCCTCCTCTGGCATCCAGTGCTCATGTCCTTGTTCACGCCCCCCCCCGGCCCCCCAAGAGGGCCTGCAGGGCCCCCTGAGACAGGCAACAGGGGCTGCTGGGTCCAGGCCCAACCGGGAGGCACCCCCCCTGCAGCAGCGTGGCCTTCCGAGAAGAGGCCTGAGCCAGCCGAGGGTGGGCTGTGGGGCGGCCTCACTCTGGGGCACACGGGGCCACAGGCAGGGCCCTGCATGGGGGTGAGCCCGCACGGGCTTGGGCCTGGGCTGGGGGGATGGGTGGCTGCCGGCGGGGAAAAGCCGCCAGAGCCCACCGAGTCCTCCAGGAGACCAGACCTGGCCTGAGTGACCCAGACAGGAAACCAGGAAACGCGCGCGTAGATGACGGTAAACCTCAGGATTTCCTCCCGCCCCTCCAGCAAACTATGAAGGGTGTCCCACCCCCTGCTCCCCAGCCAGATCATTCGTTTTAAAAAGAGGAGGAAATGGAAACTTAAAGAATTCACAACTCCCCCAGGGAGGGAGGGCGGGGCCTGCGCAGTCCCAGCAGCGGCAGCCACACGGCTCAGGTCTCTGCCTCGGGAAGCATCCACCTTCTTCACCTGGGACCCACCTGCTCCCCAAACCAGAGATGATCAGGGAGCAACACGAGGTGTCTGTGCTGGGGGGTCCCCAGAACCCAGGGCCCGTGATGTCCACCGTGGTCAACATCCAGACTGACACCGTGGTGCCCGACCACATTATCTGGTCCCTGTTCAACACCCTCTTCTTCAACACATGCTGCCTGGGGTTCGTGGCCTTCGCCTACTCCGTGAAGGTGGGTGCGCGGGGAGGAGGGGGGTTCGGGGCGGGGGGTGGCTACATGGAAGGCGTGTGCGCCCCACAGGTGTGCTGCCCAGATGACCCTTGGGATTGAGGAGCCCGTGTGTGTGTGTGTGTGTGTGTGTGAGTGTGTGTGTGTGTGCAGGTCATGCCAAGGCTGCCTGGGAATAGCAGGGTCAGCCTTTGTACCCTGGACTCCAAGGAATATCTTGTTGATCAGCCAGAAATTACACTCCTCTGGCTGGCCATGTGGCTTCAGGGCTCTGGCTAGAGAACAAAAGTTCTGAGGAAACCCTGGCCCCTGGAGGGGGAGAGGCCAGCAAATGGCCAGGGCAGGGGGAGAGGAGCCCTGAGGCCCTGGAGAGGCTGAGAGGCTGAGAGGGAGGCCCCCCTGGCCTGTCCTGCTCAGGCTCCAGGGAACAGGGACGGGGTCGCTGACCTGGCTGAGGGCAGGTGGAGGCTGGTCTGGGCAGGGAGCAGCCAGAGCCCGGCCTGAGTCACAGCACCTGGCTGTCCCCAGGGCCCGTCCAGACCCCTCACCATCCCTTCTCCCCCAGTCTAGGGACCGGAAGATGGTGGGAGACGTGATTGGGGCCCAGAGCTATGCGTCCACCGCCAAGTGCCTGAACATCTGGGCCGTGATCCTGGGCATCATTACGACCATCGGACTCATTGTTCTCCTGGCTCTAGTGCTCCCGGGAGTCATTCAGGCCGCAATGCACCACACAGGCTTCTAGTCGCCGCCATGGCAGGTGGCCGAGTCCTCCCCACGCCCTGCTGGCCCTCCCGGGCGCCCACCCCTTCCCCCTGCACCTGTTGTGCACACACCTGTCTGCAGCTGAGCTCAATAAAGTGCACCTGTGTGTGACAATGCTGGCCTTTCCTGGGCAGGGGCACTGCCCGTCCCGCCTGCCCCTGTACAGCCCCCCTTGCTGCTCTGAGGGGTCTTGGCACTTTCTCAGATGGTCCTGGTTGCTGGCCTCCAGCTGGGAGCAGCGGCTGCACCAGGGGCCTAGCAGGGGGGTCCCTCCTTCCCAGTGTCTGACCCTGACCCAAGGGGCACTGGGCCAGCTCACCCTTGGCCCTGAGGAAAGCCTGGCTGACTCTGAGAGCTGGGAGCAGCGGTGCTGGGTGAGGGCGGCCGGCGGGTCCTCTGGAGGCCTCGGTGTCTGCACGTGGGGTGCAGGGTGCAGCCCAGGCCCCAGCCCCTCCTGGGCGGCCCTCCAGCCCCCCAGCTCCGTCCTGGCTCCTCTGCAGGGGGCAGGGTTAGGGGCAGCCAGTGGCCCGGGAGGGACAGAGGGCTCAGCCCCGATGGACAGAAACCCTGAGAGGAAGGACCGATCCTCCCACTGATACCGAATGTTTGAACTGGAACCCGGATCCATTGTCCGCTGGAACCGAAGAATAAATCCTCGGACAGAAAGTGGTCGAGCAAAGGTGAAGATTTATTGACAGACGCCCACGTAAGGAGGGGTAAGGGCCCCACAGAGTGAACTCCCAAGTAGGCAGGGGGAACGGGTCCCACGGAGTCCCTTTTCCCTGTGGTTTATGAAGGCTGCAGTTCCTCTGCCCCCATCTCCCCTCTGACCGTCCACATGCCCCTGGAACTGGTTATGGTAGTGACTCCTGAGGCCCTCCTCCCTCAGAGTCCCTCCTTTCCTCTGGGCTGTCTTCTTTTCCACCTGAATGAAGGGCTTTCTTCCTTCTCTTTATTTTGTAAATACGGACCTTTCCTGGTCCTTCCAGTGTCCTTGGCCCATGCAAATGCCCCTGTTGCTGCTCCCTTGTCCTGTGGAGATGTCACTGCACCCGCTTCCTGGGGTTATGGGAGTGTGCCTTCTCCCAGTCTGCAGCCCCGCGCTTTTCCGTGGACCCCAATTCTAAGAAATTCCTAATCCTGCCTATGTTCCCCCCAAATGCCTTCTTCACCACCAAACCGTCTGGGCCTGCTGGCTGGAGCTGCCGGTGCCAGGAAGGGCCCCCAGCCGATGGGCGCCCTGGGGCTCTGGGCCTGAGCCTTTGCCAGGGCCCGGGATGCACATGGGGTGGAGCCATCCTTACCGGGACCCCCATGCCCTGCACAGGCGCCTGGAGAGGCTGGAGAAGGCCCGGGGGCTGGTGTCGGGGAGGTGAGCGGCCTCCAGGAGCCTTGCCCTGGGGGCGAGGTGGGTCCTGCTGGCGCTGCTCTGTGGGCAGCAGCTGTCCCGCCGCCAGAGGGAGGGACAACCCCCACCCACAGCCCCGGTGACAGCCCCGCAGCACCTGATCCTGGGCCCCGCGCGGTGCTTTGTCTGTGGGGGTGGGGATGCCTCGCCGGAGGGTGCCCCGGACGGGGGTCAGGCGTCAGAGCCGGAGGGGCTGAGGCCCAGGGAAGATGTGCTGTCAGTGGCCTCGAGCTCTGCAGAAATTACACCGCAGAGCGGGCAGGTCCCGGTGCTGCCGGCTGGGCTCGCGGGGACCCGGCCGTGAGCAGCACGAGGTCTGATCGCGGAACCGCGGCTCCGGCCCGCACGTGGGGGACCAGGCGCCCCCTCCCCCCACGGCGTGGTGGCTTGGAAGGGACCTGGGCGGGGCTGGGAGTTTGACCCCAATAGTGGGGTAGGAGGCGGGGCCGGAAGCGGGCGGGGCCGGATGTAGGCGGGGGAGGAGCAGGCAGGGTGAGCGGAGTGGGAAACGGTGAGCAGCCGGTTCCCCAAGGTTCCGACCCGATGGATGCGGCCGAAAGGCGGCGGAGGACGGGAAGGGAGGAGCTGCAGTGGGTGGAGCGTCCAGTCTGCGGGACCCAATGAGCAGGCGAGTTCCAGACTGAGGGGCGGGTCCGGACCGATGGGCGGGGCGGTGGAGGCGTAGCTGGCGTGGCCCCACATCAGCGGTTCTCAACCTGTGGGTCGCGACGCCTTTGGGGTTCAAACGACCCTTTCACAGCGATCGCCTAAGACCATCGGAAAACACAGATATAATTACGTATTGTTTTTGTGATTAATCACTTTGCTTTCATGATGTTCAATGTGTCACAATGAAAATACATCCTGCATATCAGATATTTATTTACATGACGATTCATAACAGTAGCAACATCACAGTGAAGTAGCAGGGAAGGTAATTTTATGGCTGGGGGTCCCCACAACATGAGGAGCTGTATGAAAGGGTCGCGGTATTAGGAAGGTTGAGAACCACTGCCCCAGAGGCTCTGGGAGGAGCCTGGAGACAGACTGGGAGGCGGGCGGGTGGAGGGGACCCTCCCGACCATGCCAGTCCCGGGCAGGTCCGGGGCGGGGCGAGGGCCCAGAGCAGGACAGACGTGCTCCCGCAGGGAGGATGGCCTGGCCGCTCCTGGCTTCGGATCCAGGCCCCTCCTGGCCTCTGGGCAGCGGGCAGGGGGCAGGTGGTGGTGGGCTCAGTCCCAGGGGGAGGCCCGGCTCTACAGGACCCTCCCCAGGAGAAAACACAGCGTTGTCACATACATGTGCTTTATTGAACGCCATTGTGCACATGTGCGTGGAGCAGCTGGGAAAGGGGGAGGGCCTCAGTCTTGGGGCAGGTGATAGGAACCCACGTAGCCGCGATTCAGTGCAGAGGTGTAAAATACGACGACCGCGATGATGACCGCAACTATGACAAGGAGGCCCAAGACCAGGGCCACGGAGTTCAGGCACTTGGCGGTGGACGCATAGCTCTGGGCCCCAATCACGTCTCCCACCATCTTCCGGTCCCTAGACTGGGGGAGAAGGGATGGTGAGGGGTCTGGACGGCCCGGGGGACTGCCGGGAGCTGTGACTCAGGCCTGCCCCTGGCTCCTCCCTGCCCACACCAGCCTCCACCTGCCCTCAGCCAGGTCAGTGACCCCCTCCCTGTTCCCTGGAGCCTGAACAGGACAGGCCAGGGGGGCCACCCTCCCAGCCTCTCAGCATCTCCAGGGCCTCAGGGCTCCTCTCCCCCTGCCCTGGCCCCTTTGCTGGCCTCTCCCCCACCAGGGCTCAGGGTTTCCTGAGAACTTTTGTTTTCTAGCCAGAGCCCTGAAGCCACATGGTGAGTCAGAGGAGAGTAATTTCTGGTTAATCAACAGGATATTCCTTGGAGTCCAGGGGACAAAGGCTGACCCTGCTATTCCCAGGCAGCCTCAGCATGACCTGCACACACACACACACACACACACACACACACACACACACACACACGTGGGCTCCACAATCTCATGGATCATCTGCGCAGCACACCTGAGGGGGCGCCCACACGCCTTCCAGGAAGCCCCCCTGCCTCCCCCCCTCCCGCGCACCCACCTTCACGGAGTAGGCGAAGGCCAGGAAGCCCAGGCAGCAGGGGTTGAAGAAGAGGGTGTTGAACAGGGACCAGACGATGTGGTCGGGCACCACGGTGCCAGTCTGGATGTTGACCACCGTCGTCCCCGCTGCCATCGAGCTCTGGGGACCCCCCAGCACAGGAACAATGTGTTCCTCCCTGAGCACCTCATAGGATGGGGACACTCCGGCGCGGGGGATTGGGAAGACGAAGCTTCGCTGGGAGTTGGGGTTCATGGTGCCGGGGCGGAGCAGATGGCGTGCGGATGCTGATCCCTGGATAACGGAGCCTCAGTGGTGCTTCATTTTTCTGGTAGTTTCGTTTTCCCCGAAGTTGAGTTGAGTTTGGCTGTGTTCCTGGAGGGCGTCCCTGCTCAGGGAGTGTCAGGTTGCACTGGAGCCCAGCAGAGAGAGGCCCAGGCCTGGGGGGGGCGGGGCGGGGAGGTGGGGGGGCTTCCTGTCCCGGTCACTCCAGCCAGGCCTGTCAGCTGCCCCAGTTCCTCATTTAGGGTGTGATGGGCCCGGGGTGTGTCTCTCGTGTCTGGAGTCAACCCCTGAGGGGGGACAGCATGTGTCCCTGCACAGTATGCTTCTGTGACGTCAGGGGTGTTTTAAGCAAATTGGTTTTATAAATCGGAGAAGCTCTGAAAATGAAGTTGGATCCCCTTTGCAGGACTCATGCTCACGTTCAGGGAGTCTGTGCTGTCGGAAGAGTGGCTGGCCTCGTCCCTGGCAGCTCCCGTTATAACCTGGTGATTGTTGAACAGGAAAGGAGGCAAGGGATGGCCAGGTGTGTGGCTGCCCAGTAGAGGTCAGAGTGACCTGGGCGGGTGCCCGCCTACCTGCCAGTCAGACCTGGGAACAAATTAGAGGCCAGGACCAGTGGGCCCACTGCAAGCTCAGGAAACATGACTATTTAAAACTTCTGAACAAAGGAAGTTCCCTCCCCTCTCTGCTGTGGGTGCAGGGAGCCAGGCCCTGCGACTCCCCTGGCAGGATGTGCTCCGGCGCTCCTGGGGCCTGGCCACAGGGACTGATGCTTTAAGCATCTCAGATCCCGACATTCACCCGCTGCACAGGGAAGGGAAGCTCCAGACACCGGCCTCCCTCGGGCCTCCCTGATGGCACCGCTGCACCTCTTCCAGGACTGGCCTCAGGGCCAGGAGACGTTGGAACCCGAAAAATGTAACCACACACCACAACTAAAGCTCCTTCCAGTGCCCGTTCTCCGCGCGGGTCTTAGAACAGTCATGTTCTGAAGACATCGCCAGCACCTCCCTCCCAGGGGGACACGGAGTTTGATTCTCCGGTGACACGATCAACGCAGACGAGATGGACAGAAGCCTGCATGACACACCCCGCTGACCAGGCTTTCCCTACGCACCCCCGTAACGGCCCTCACACGCACGCGCACACGCGCACACCTGTTCCCTGCAGCTGGGGATGAGGTTTAAGACGGCGGCTTGGACCTTTCCTGGGCTACTCTGTTTTCTGGGGTCTCATGTATGCAGGGGGTTCACAAGTCACTAAACTACTGCTTTTCTAGGGTTCATCGGGGTGTATGTGTGGTGTGTTTCCTTTCATCCTCACCTGAGGACGTGTGTTTTTTATTGATTTTAGAAAGACAGGAAGGGAGGGAAAGAGAAACTTGGATCCGTGGCCTCCCAGACATGACCAGACCTGGGATGGAACTGTCAACCTAGGTACGTGCCCTGAGTGGTGACAGATCCTCCCTTCCCCCAACCGGTGGGCGGAGTATGCCTCAACCTGCAGCCCGGAAATACCTGAGTGACTAACCAGGTACCTTATATGGACTAGACATTGGACCACCGATCCACACCTGCCACATCCCCTAGGCCAGTGATGGCGAACCTTTTGAACGCGGAGTGTCAGCATTTTGAAAAACCCTAACTTAACTCTGGTGCCGTGTCACATATAGAAATATTTTGATATTTGCAACCATAGTAAAACAAAGACTTACATATTTTTTTAAATTTTTTAATTGTTTTCTTTCAGAGAGGAAGGGAGAGGGATAGAGAGTCAGAAACTGCTGGAGTCCATTCATTGTCTTCACTAGCTGAGTTTAGACAGAGACCCCCCAAAAGCTAGTAGCCCTTGAAAGTCCTAGTAAAGGTCAGGGCTGTGCACCACCCAGTTAATCTAGGAACCACCCAGTTAATTCAGGTAATAATAGTTGAAGCATCCCCCCCTTAGTTCACTTAATTCCTTAGATACTTATGTAGGTCCTTGTTGATTATTGTTAATCAGATACTCCCTGAAATCTATTGATGAGCTAATCAGATACTTTGTCTATTCCTGGAAATTGTCTGCTGATCTGTGTGTCATTGAAACCTCCTTACCCTAAGGGCTACTCCAGATCGATAAAAGCTTGGAGCGGCCTGAGCGTCTGGGGAAGTCCTTTGGGACTTGCCGCCTGGTCCCCCAATATTGCAAAATTATCTCGTGTCTTTTTCTCTCATTTGTTGTGCGGCTCCTCTTTCAGATACCGAACCCTACTCCATGCAGAACGTGGAGGGAGTCTTACTTGACAAGAAGCATCAATGACAGAGAAACACTGATCAGCTGCCTCCTGCACACTCCCCACTGGGGACGTGCCCGCAACCAAGGCACATGCCCTTGACTGGAATCGAACCTGGGACCCTTGAGTCTGCAGCCTGACGCTCTATCCACTGAGCCAAACCAATCAGGGCGAGACTTATATTTTTGATATTTATTTTATAGATTTAAATGCCATTTAACAAAGAACGATCAATCAAAAAATGAGTTTGCGTGTCACCTCTGACACGGGTGTCATAGGTTCGCCATCACTGCCCTAAGCCCTTGTTCCTATGTGGACCATACAGTAAGCCACCAATCAGCACGCGCCCAGTACACTGAGCCCTCATCCCTTCCCGTTCTGCCCCTCAGAAGGCGTGCCCGCCCTGCAGGTGCTGCCGCCCTCCCCTGGCGAGACAGCCCGGCCGGACTCTTTCCCCTAATAAAGCCTTAACCCTGGTTTTCGGCTCCCGCCTGGTCTCACACGTGGGAATCGGACCAGGGACATTCCAGTGCAGGGGTCGAACCTCAACCAACCGGGTCACACTGGCCAGGCCGGACTAGAGCTCTTGATGGCAGATGCAGCGCCCAGAGCACAGGTGGGAAATGTGGGGAAGGACGCTTTTCTCCCAGGAGAACGGAAAACAAAGTGAGAGCCGCCGTGAAGAGGGGAAAAACCAAAATTACATACAGGTCGGCTGTGGCCACAGGAAAGCCAAGTCCTTCAGAGGCCACTCACCAAACCTGTGCACAGTGCAGCTTGCGTCGCGGCCCATGCAGCTCCGTGGGGGTCGCTGCCTCTGAGAGCCGCCCTGGGGTGCAGCAGCACAGGCGCACCCACAACCCTGGCGGGGCCTGCGGGTCGGGCTGGAGGTGTCTGCAGTCAACAGGGCCCGGGGGGGGGGGGGGTGCGGAGTGTGGCTTGGGGTCCCACCCCTCCCAGCGAAGCGCAGAGGTCTGTCTGCAGAGCATGGGCTGGGCCCTGAGAACCAGAAGGGAGTGTCCGCCTTCACCTGGGGGGAGAGAAGCAGGAGCCCCGGGGGGGGGGGGGGGGGGGACGGCCCGGGAGCAGCTCAGAGGGAGGGGTGCGGGCCCAGCCCCTGAGCCTCAGCGGCTGAGGTTGAACTGGACCCTGGAGCAGGTCCATTCCAGGTGGAGGTTCAGGCCCGGTTCCGGGTTCCATCTCCGGGAGGCCGGGCGCGGGAGGCACCGAACCAGTGATGCTCTCTCGTCACTGGTGTTTCTCTCCCTCCCTCTCCTTCCTCTCTGACATCAATAAAAACACATTTTTAAAAAACAGCTGCGGTGCTTTGGACCAGGTGTTTGCAGGGTCAGTAAAATCTTGCCAACTGAATCTTTTTTTTTTGGTTTCCTTTTTTTTTAATGTTTAAAGTATTACAAATAGTGGTACATATGTCTCCTTTTTTTCCAGTGGACCTTCCCCCAGGCACCCTACACCCGTCCATGCCCTCACCCGCATCCCAGAGTCTCGGGTCCATTGGTTATGCTTACATGCATGCATACAAGTCCATGCTTGATGTCTTACCTACCCGCTGCACCCAACCCTCCCCAGACTTAGGACCCTTAGACACTAGGGCTTAGTGCATGCGACACCCCCTGCGGGCCTAGGTGGGGAGGGCAGTGGGAGGTGCCATGGGCGCCTGAGCGGTGATGGGCTCTGGGTCCCGGGGCAGGACCGAGGGGCCCAGCCGGTACCGCTCCTCCAACAGAAGTGCAGCCGGAACAGAGCGGCGCCTGCGCACCAGGAGGTCAGAGATTCAGAAACGCAGGTGCTGCCCAAGGACTCGCCCCCAGCACGGTCCTCACACTCCCTTCCGCGGCGGGACCCTCCGGAGCCAGGAGCTCCTGCGGGTGCGGGTGAGAGCCCTAGACTCCTGGGGGAGGCAGAGGAGTCGCTGGAGGCGGGGGAGCCCCTGGGGAGGTGTCCTGGGCGGAGGGTGAGCGGAAGGACGACCTCGGAAGCCCGGTGCCATCTGCAGGAGGGCTTCCGGTGCGGGGCCGGGCAGGTCCGAGGGGCCCTGGGACAATGTCCTCTGTGCTCGGTGCCCTAGGGGGGGTGGGTGGGCATAAAGGCTCTAAAGAGGGGGCGCTGGGTGGGGGGGGTGTGGCCGGCAGAGCTGTGCGGGCAGCGTGGTGGGTGCGGTGGGCGCAGCGCACCAGGTGGACAGGCGGGGTGCGGGCGGAAGGGCTGACCCGCAGGCAGGTGGGAGAACGCGGGGACTGAGTGGCGGTGGGCGGAGCAGGAGGGCGGTGGGCGTGGCCTCGTGAGGGCTCAGTGGGAGGGGCCGGGATTGGTGAAGAACCGCCTCCAGGGCGTCATGCGTGTGGGCGGGGCTAGGAGGTGGGCGGGGCGGAGGCGGGCTGAGCCGTTGAGGCGTGACTGGCGTTGCCCCAGAGGCTCTGGGAGGAGCCTGGAGACAGACTGGGAGGCGGGCGGGTGGAGGGGACCCTCCCGACCATGCCAGTCCCGGGCAGGTCCGGGGCGGGGCGAGGGCCCAGAGCAGGACAGACGTGCTCCCGCAGGGAGGATGGCCTGGCCGCTCCTGGCTTCGGATCCAGGCCCCTCCTGGCCTCTGGGCAGCGGGCAGGGGGCAGGTGGTGGTGGGCTCAGTCCCAGGGGGAGGCCCGGCTCTACAGGACCCTCCCCAGGAGAAAACACAGCGTTGTCACATACATGTGCTTTATTGAACGCCATTGTGCACATGTGCGTGGAGCAGCTGGGAAAGGGGGAGGGCCTCAGTCTTGGGGCAGGTGATAGGAACCCACGTAGCCGCGATTCAGTGCAGAGGTGTAAAATACGACGACCGCGATGATGACCGCAACTATGACAAGGAGGCCCAAGACCACGGCCCAGATGTTCAGGCACTTGGCGGTGGACGCATAGCTCTGGGCCCCAATCACGTCTCCCACCATCTTCCGGTCCCTAGACTGGGGGAGAAGGGATGGTGAGGGGTCTGGACGGCCCGGGGGACTGCCGGGAGCTGTGACTCAGGCCTGCCCCTGGCTCCTCCCTGCCCACACCAGCCTCCACCTGCCCTAAGCCAGGTCAGTGACCCCCTCCCTGTTCCCTGGAGCCTGAGCAGGACAGGCCAGGGGGCCACCCTCCCAGCCTCTCAGCATCTCCAGGGCCTCAGGGCTCCTCTCCCCCTGCCCTGGCCCCTTTGCTGGCCTCTCCCCCACCAGGGCTCAGGGTTTCCTGAGAACTTTTGTTTTCTAGCCAGAGCCCTGAAGCCACATGGTGAGTCAGAGGAGAGTAATTTCTGGTTAATCAACAGGATATTCCTTGGAGTCCAGGGGACAAAGGCTGACCCTGCTATTCCCAGGCAGCCTCACCGTGACCTGCACACACACACACACACACACACACACACACACACACACACACACACGTGGGCGCCTCAATCCCAAGGATCATCTGCGCAGCACACCTGCATGGGCGCCCACAGGCCTTCCAGGAAGCCCCCTTGCCTCCCCCCCC
Organism: Myotis myotis; assembly: GCF_014108235.1. Lineage (NCBI taxonomy): Eukaryota > Metazoa > Chordata > Mammalia > Chiroptera > Vespertilionidae > Myotis > Myotis myotis. Next base: position 2,930,031 of record NW_023416332.1, on the reverse strand, counting down.
TCCCGCGCACCCACCTTCACGGAGTAGGCGAACGCCACGAAGCCCAGGCAGCAGGGGTTGAAGAAGAGGGTGTTGAACAGGGACCAGACGATGTGGTCGGGCACCACGGTGTCAGTCTGGATGTTGACCACCGTCGTCCTCGCTGCCATCGAGCTCTGGGGACCCCCCAGCACAGACACCTCGTGTTCCTCCTTGAGCACCTCATAGGATGGGGACACTCCGGCGCGGGCGCCAGAGAAGAAGGGCTGGGAGTTGGGGTTCATGGTGTCGGAGCAGAGCAGATGGCGCGCGGATGCCGGTCCCAGGATAACGGAGCCTCAGTGATACTTCCTTTCCCTGGTAGTTTCGTTTTCCAAAGTTGAGTTTGGCTGTGTTCCTGGAGGGCGTCCCTGGGAAGGGAGTGTCAGGTTGCACAATAGTCCAGCAGAGATAGGCGGAGGCCTGGGGAGGGCGGGGCGGGGAGGGGGGGGGGCTTCCTGTCCCAGTCACTCCAGCCAGGCCTGTCAGCTACCCCAGGTCCCCATTAGGGTGTGATGGGCCCGGGGTGTGTCTCACCCCCTGAAGGCGATGTTAAGGTAGAAACATTCAAACCTGTAAAGAATTTAATGAGCGTATTTGAGCCAAACTGGGGACCTATGATGCCGGCAAGCAGAACCGGAGAATGGGGAGTTCATACCTTGTTTTTATAAATTACCATCAAAAGGAAAATACTTAAGTGGGTAACAGGAAATCCATTGGTGATAGATTAGGGAGGTGGCAGAAAGCAAAGGCGGGGGTGGAGAACCGCTGGGAGAGGGTAAAAGTAAAATGATGGACATGTGCTTCTTTTACACAGAGGGCTGCAGGGTAGTTAACAGTTAGCAGTTGACTATTAACTTGATAACTAACCATGAGGGAATGTCCTGGTGCCATTTTTTGTGCCCTGAGGGGTCCGGGCGGGTGGGGGTGGGAGGGAAGTTACAAGTTACCCAGACATTACACAGGAGTGTTAATTTAGATGCAAAAAGACAATGAGCTCAGTAAAGATCTAAGTTGATCTTTGTCAGGGAAAATGCTGGCCGAGGACATGACTACCCACCATAACCTGTTTGTAGTTAAATATTCAATTTTCAGACCATCCTTTGTGGTTATTTTAGGTCTTTGAGTTTGCACAACCGCCATGCAGGCCTTCCCTGAGCTGGTCAGGTGAGTGTGTGGCCCCTTTCCTCCAGAGGGAGCAGCATTTGTCCCTGCACAGCATGCTTCTGTGACGTCAGGGGTGTTTTAGGCAAATTGGGTTTTTTTGTTTTGTTTTTTAAATATATTTTATTGATTTTTTACAGAGAGGAAGGGAGAGGGATAGAGAGTTAGGAACATCAATGAGAGAGAAACATCGATCAGCTGCCTCCTGCACACCACCTACTGGGGATGTGCCTGCTACCAAGGTACATGCCCTTGACCGGAATCAACCTGGGGACCCTTCAGTCTGCAGGCTGGTGCTCTATCCACTGAGCCAAACCGGTTAGGGCGAATTGGTTTTATTAATCAGAGAAGCTCTGAAAATGAAGTTGGATCCCCTTTGCAGGACTCACGCACAGGTTCTGGGAGTCTGTGCTGTCGGAAGAGGGGCTGGCCTCATCCCTGGCAGCTCCTATTGGTGAGGAAAAGAAGATATTTCTTGGGGGGTGGGGGGCCAGCAGCCTGACCCTGTACCTAGTTAATAAGTATCCCTAATGCACATTCCTGTTAGCCTAGAGCCATGGTCGGCAAACCGTGGCTCGCGAGCCACACGCGGCTCTTTGCCCCTTGAGTGTGGCTCTTCCACAAAATACCACGTGTGGACACGCACGTACAGGGCAATTGGCCCATGCGCAGAAGTCTGTATTTTGTGGAAGAGCCACACTCAAGGGGCAAAGAGCCCCATGTGGCTCTCGAGCCGCGGTTTGCCGACCACGGGCCTAGAGTCTACTCATTGCCCCTTCCTTAATTATCTGGTCTTCCAAGACCTATTTACCTAAATACTCCCATTTTACAGAGGCCATGAGCCATGAGCGATACACATCCCCAGGAGGGGGTTCTCAGCCCTGGCCCCAGGCCCGGCCTTTAGGTGTGGATCAAGGCCCCCATCCCAACACACGAGCTGTCTGCAAAGCCCGGGAAAGGTCCGGGAGTCTGACCCTTATTTGGGGGACAAAGAAACCAACGGGCATGAAGAGAAAGTTTCGTCCATAGCGGCTTGCTGAGGGTTGGAAACGCTCCCCCGAGTCACGGTGCTAGTGGTAGACCCTAGTACGTCGGGAAATAAACGGCATTTTCCTGTATCGCCAGGGACTCCTGTGTGTTTTTCGGGCGCCTGGTAAATCCTGTAACGCTATCCACGCAGAACAGGCAGAGGCAGGTCTGCATAAGTGCCTACCCCGTGTGCTCCCCTGGCCCCCCCTTTACTGGCCTCTGACACCCCCCCTGGTTTGAGTCCCGCTGGATGTTTGTGGTGGCATCGCGGGCCTTCCTTGGGCGGCTCAGTTTTCTGGGGGTCTCCCTCTGGTACACAGGGGGCACTGAAGTGATGAATCTCTTGGTTTCCTACTATTAATCTGGTTTGGGGTTTGTTTGTGTTACTACTTACCCAAGGACATTTTAGAATTGATTGTAGAGAGAGGTGAAGGGAGGGAGGGAGAGAGAACCATTGATGCGAGACAGGAGCGTCCATCGGTGGCCTCCTGTGCAAGCCCTGACCAGGGTGGAGCCTGAAACCTAGGCATGTGCCCTGACTGGGTCCCCAACCTGCAACCTTTTGGTGCATGGCCGGATGCCCCAACCCACTGAGTGACACAGTGCAGTGCTGCTGTGGTTCTGTGGTTCTTTCGGGGTGTCTCAGCCAGGGACCTCGCAGCGCTGCCATGCCCAACTGTGTGTGCCCGGCGCTTCCAAAGGTCAAAACTCAACGGGTCAGCGTTTGGAGAAAGGAAAAGCTGACTGAGCGAGAAGGCGCCAACCAAGATGCTGGACATCCCATCGGTTCCTCTACTCGGTGGTGTTCACTGGACTAGGTTCCGGGTGTTCGAGGGCTTGGGGGACGGTCATGGGAAGCCTGGAGGTCACCTCCTCATCCGGGGACCTTGGAGCTCGGGCCTTTCTGATAAGGGGCGTCAGTGTTGGGGGCCCCCAGACAGCAGGCCCTCTGGTTCTGAAAGGTCCGGTCCAAGGCCATGCTGCCCGGGTTCTCTGCTTCCGAGTGTGCACACGCACCGATTGGGGTTCTGCGTGCAGCTGGAGGCCAACATTCTCACCTCTGCGCTCGCTTGGGCGTGCGGCCTTGGTCTGAGGGCTCTGGAAAGCTGTTCAGCGTCTCGTTAAGTTGGGCAGCACCATTTTTGTTGGGGTCCAGCCCCAGCAGGTCCAGTGGTTCCCAAAGGTGTGGACGGAGTCGGCGAAGAAGGAAAGACAGGGAGGCAGAAGAAGGAAGGACAGGGAGGCAGCGTTCAGTTGATCAGCATAGCGAGGTTCTTTTTATTGTCCTGTTACATCTGTATTTATACCATTTGATCCTATAAGCATGCCTCTATAATCACATCATGGTATGTTTTGGGTAAGGTTCTACAGTTCCTTGTTTCTTATCTGACCTTTGCCAAATATCCTGTCTCTATCTAGTTCTGTTGATTTTAATCTTGTCTAGGTTAATCTCTGTGTTTCCGTTACAAGGTCACTGCTCTACTGATAAGCTACAAGGAAGTGACTGAAGGAGATTCTCCTGCCCAGTAAAGGTTATGTCCTCCCAGCCCCGCTGCTTGCCTTCCCTGGCACTGCCCTGTGTCGGTGGGTTTCCAGGGGGATAGGCTTTGGTGCTTTCCCTGGTGGGCAGACCCCTGGGGATGTGGGCCCAACCAGTCCCAAATTTATTGCCAACAGTCTTTGTCCAAGTTCTTCGTAAGTAGTACATGGTCTTTCTGTAACACTAGGGGGATTTATTGATTTATTCTCTTCCTTAGTCCTGTTAATCCCTAACCTGGGGGAACAACCTTTATCGGAGAGATGATCCTGTTTAAAACACATAGTGCTAAGAGGGGGAGCACACATATGCCATATACGCCAGGTCCCTTGAAACATAAGCTGTGCAGATGTTCCTTCCCTGCAGCGACTGCGTCAAGCAGCAAGGGTGGACCAGCTTCCGGCAAATTCCGCCATTTTTATTTTTTAAATGACATCATGTGTAAATCAGCGGCCACCTATCGGATTGGGTTGTTTAAGACTGGGAAGACCTGTTTGTGACTTTGCCAACAGGTCAGTCCGAGGCTTAACCCTATATCGGCTTCCCACACATTTTGAGCTGGATCTGCGGTCACAGAAGCGTAGAGAGAAAATTATTTTCTTACCGCAACCACCCTTGCCCTAGCTCAGGCCGAGCCTGGCCACAAACAGAAGTCTGGGTGTTCCCACACCAACACCCACTTACTTGAGGAGAAGGAAGGGCTGCAATCTGGCACTCGGGGGTGGGAGGTGGGGGGGTGGGGGGCAGAGGGAAGGCCCTGCCCTAGGAGCACAGGGAGAAGCAGCACTTTCTCTCCCAGGGGAAGAGGAAGTTCTGAGGAGGGACTGTCAGTCACAGAGCCCTGCGGTGACCCGTCCTGACCCCTGTTCGCAGAGGGTGGGACCGCGCCTCCCCCAGCCCCTCCTGCCTGCTGTTGGCATGAAGGTCCGCTAGCAGTCTGGACATTTCACCCAGCTGGTGTCAACCTATCAACCAAGAAGGCCCGCTGTGATTCCTGGTCAGGGCACATGCCCAGGTTGCAAGCTCGATCCCCGGTAGGGGGCGTGCAGGAGGCTCCCCCATCACTGATGCTTCCATCCCTCTCTCCCTCTCTCTCTCTGAAAGCAATATAAAGAAATTAAAACTGGACATTTCATCTTTTGATCAACTACGTTCTCTGGAAGCATCTGCAATCAACAATCAGACCTTCTGATTTCTGTGGCCTTTGATCCTCGCTGCTGGTGAGGACCTCTCTGGAGCCGTGTCGCCCTGGAGGGAAGGCACAAGGACCGACGTGTCCCTGGCCGGGTCTCCGCAGCCACAGGTGGGGAGCTCAGCCACCGCAGGGGCACACGGCACCCTGGCGTGGGGCTCAGTTGCCCAAGTGATGTCCCACGCACCCTAGGGCAGCGGTATAATTCGTGGTCGGGGCCCAGGCCCAGGTTTGGGGCTCGCTTCCCAGTAGCGGGCATGATTCTCTCTGCCTCTCTTCCTCTCCCTTCCTCTCTCTCCAAAAATCTATTTTAAAATATTTTTAAAGAGGAATACACAGAAAAGTTAGTTCATTTGATGACTCTGAGCCAGGAGCCCAAACCTGTAGGCTGTGAAATAGGACTTTCTGCCTTGACAAGATCAAAGCGCCTTTATTTTTTTGCTTATTCCTCAGCCCAGGGTATTTTCTCCACGGATTTCAGAGAGCGGAAAGCAGGAAGGGAGGGGAGTGAGAAAGACACATTGACTGGTTGCCTCCCACAAGTGCCCCAACGCAGGCTGGCTATCAAACTTGCACCCCAGGTACGTGCCCTTGACCAGGCATCGACCCCAATTCCCTCCTTGGTCAGGCCAATGCTCTAACCACATGGCCACACCGGCCAAGGCCCAAAGTTCATTTAAAAAAAAAAAATGTTTTTCTTCCTTTCAGTGACAGAAAGGGAGAGGGAGTGAGTGAGAGAAACATCCATGTGAGAGAGAAACATCTATTGGTTTCCATGTGCCCTGATGGGAAGCGAACCTGCAACCTAGGAATGCGTGCAACAGTGCCCTCCAGCTGAGCACACTGGCCAGGGGAGCCAGAGTTCTTGTGTTTTTTTAAAAATATATTTTATTGATTTTTTACAGAGAGGAAGGGAGAGGGGTCAAGAGCTAGAAACATTGATGAGAGAGAAACATCGATCAGCTGCCCCTCGCATGCCCCCCACTGGGGATGTGCCCACAGCCAAGGCACATGCCCCTGACCAGAATCGAACCTGGGACCCTTGAGTCCGCAGGCCGACGCTCCATCCACTGAGCCACACCGGTCAGGGGGAGCTCTTGTTTTTGTAAAATATTTTATTGGTTTCAGAGGAAGAGAGAGAGAAACATCAAGGATCAGAGAGAATCAGAGAATCAGGGATCAGCTGCCTCCTGCATGACCCCTAACGAGGATTGAGTCCGCAGCCCGGGCGTGTGCTCTTGACCTTAATCCAACGTGGGACCCTTCAGTCCTCAGGTGCCCGCTCTATCCACTGAGCCAAACCGGCTGAGGCCAGACCAAAGCACTTGATGGCAGATCCAGCAACCAGAGAACAGATTGGAAAATGTGGGGAAGAGCGTTTTCCCGCAAGAAGGAGGAGGACTGAAGTGAGAGGCGCTGAGAGGAACGGCTGCGGAGGCTCCCTCTGCTACGTGGACAACAGTCCTCTGGGGAGACCCCGCCTCCTCTGCGCACAGTGCAGATTCCGGCGACACCCCTGCAGCTCCGTGGGGGTCGGTGCCACTGAGAGCCGCCCCTGGGGTGCAGCAGCACAGGCGCACCCACCGCCCTGGCAGGGCGTGCAGGTCGGGCTGGAGGTGTCTGCAGTCCACAAGACCCGGGGGTTGCGGAGTGTGGCTTGGGGTTCCCACCCCTCCCAGCACAGAGCATGGGCTGGGCCCTGAGAACCAGAAGGGAGTGTCCGCCTTCACCTGGGGGGAGAGAAGCAGGAGCCCCTGGGGGAGGGCGGGACAAGGGGGGGCGGCCCGTGAGCAGCTCAGAGGGAGGGTGCGGGCCCAGCCCGTGAGTCTCAGCGGCTGAGGTTGACGGGACCCTGGAGCAGGTCCATTCCAGGTGGAGGTTCAGGCCCGGTTCCTGGTTCGATCTCCGGGAGGCTGGGCGTGGAAGGCACCAAACCAGTGATGCTCTCTCGTCACTGGTGTTTCTCTCCCTCCCTCTCCTTCCTCTCTGACATCAGTAAAAACATATTTTTAAAATCAGCTGCGGTGCTTTGGACCAGGTGTTTGGAGGGTCAGTAAAATCTCGCCAATGGACCCTAAAGGAGACCCTTAGTGCATGCGACTCCCCCTGCGGGCCGAGGAGGGGAGGGCAGTGGGAGGTGCCATGGGCGCCTGAGCGGTGATGGGCTCCGGGTCCCGGGGCAGGTCCGAGGGGCCCAGCCGGTACCGCTCCTCCAACAGAAGTGCAGCCGGAGCAGAGCGGCGCCTGCGCACCAGGAGGTCAGAGATTCAGAAACGCAGCCCGGCGAGCGCGGGGCTCAGCCCGCGGGCACGGTCGCCGCAGGCAGGTGCTGCCGAGGACTCGCCCCCAGCACGGTCCTCACACTCCCTTCCGCGGCGTGTGGAACCCAGGAGCTCCTGCGGGTGCGGGTGCGGGTGCGGGTGCGGATTTGGATGAGAGCCCTGGGCTCCTGGGGGAGGCAGAGGAGTCGCTGGAGGCGGGGGAGCCCCTGGGGAGGTGTCCTGGGGGAAGGGTGAGCGGAAGGACGACCTCCGAAGCCAGGTGCCATCTGCAGGAGGAGGGCTTCCGGTGCGGGGCCGGGCAGGTCCGAGAGGCCCTGGGACAACGTCCTCTGTGCTCGGTCCCCTAGGGGTGTGGGCAAAGGGCTCTAAAGAGGGGGCGCTGGGTGGGGGCGGGGGGTGTGGCCGGCAGAGCTGTGCCGGCAACGTGGTGGGTGCGGTGGGCGGAGCAGGAGGGCGGTGGGCGTGGCCTCATAAGGACGGAGACCTCGTGGGAGGGGCAGGGAGGGGTGAAGCACCGCCTCTAGGGCGGTCTTGCCTGTGGGCGGGGCTCGGACGTGGGAGGGGCGGGGCCGGGAGGTGGGGGAGGGGCAGGAGGTGGAGGCGGGGCTAGGGAGTGGGAGGGGCGGAGGCGGGGGGCTTGTACGTGGGAGGAGCGCGGCTTGAGGGTGGGAGGGGCGGGGCCGGGAGGTGGGGCGGGGCCAGGAGGTGGGAGGGGGGGAGGCCGGCTGAGTAGTTGAGGCGTAACTGCGTTTGCCAGGGAGACTCTGGGAAGAGTCTGCAGAAAGACTGGGAGGCGGGGCGGCTGGAGGGGACACTCCTGACCATGCCCGTGCAGGGGCAGGTCCTGGGTTGGGGCGAGGGCAGATGTGCTCCCGCAGGGAGGATGGCCTGGCTGTTCCTGGCTTCGGATCCAGGCCCCTCCTGACCTCTGGGCAGCGGGCAGGGGGCAGGTGGTGGTGGGCTCAGTCCCAGGGGCAGGCAGGGCTCTCACAGGACCCTCCCCAGGTGACAACACGGCGTTGTCACATATGTGGGCGAAAGGGACCACATGCTGACCCGACAAGCTCATGGGAGGCCTGCATGGCAGTCTTGCAACCTCAGAGACCTAAAGTAGCTACAAAGGATGGTCTGAAATTAAACTTTAAAGCAGTGATGGTGGGCAGTTATGTCCTTGGCCAGGATCTTCACTGACAAGGCCAGCCTTTACCTTAACTGAGCCTGTCTGTCTTTTTGCATCTATGGTAACATACCCTAGAAATGTCTGGGTAACTTGTACCTTCCCTTCTTCCACAGCCCCTGGGGCACAGTCTAATGTGCTGGGCGCCAGGACAGAGACCACCAACTCCTTCATTATCTTGTTAATTGATCCTACACCCACCTAAGCATGTCCATCATCTTACTTTTTATCCAATCCCAGGGGTTTCCCTGCTTTGCTTTATCCTTCCTCCTTAGTCTATCGCCAATGAATTTCATGGAACCCACCTACATCCCTCCTTTGATCTCAATGTATAAATACAAGTGTAACCCCGCCATTCTCCGGAGCATTACCTCAATTTGTTGAGGTTCTCCTTCCCGGCCTATGTCGCCAGTTTGGCTCCAATAAACTCACAAAAATTCTTTACAGGTTTCAATGGATTTTTAAGGTAACACATACATGTGCTTTATTGAACTCCATTGTACACACATGTGCGTATAGCAGCTGGGAAAGGGGGGAGGGCCTCAGTCTTGGGGCAGGTGATAGGAATCCCTGTAGCCACGAAGCACTCCAGAGGTGATAATCACGACCGTGATGATGACCGCAATTATGACAAGGAGGCCCAAGACCACGGCCCAGATGTTCAGGCACTTGGCAGTGGATGCATAGCTCTGGGCCCCAATCACGTCTCCCACCATCTTCCGGTCCCTAGACTGGGGGAGAAGGGATGGTGAGGGGTGTGGACGGGCCCTGGGGACAGCGGGAGCTGTGAGTCAGGCCGGGCTCTGGCTGCTCCCTGCTCCCTGCCCACACCAGCCTCCACCTGCCCTCAGCCAGGTCAGCGACCCCGTCCCTGTGCCCTGGAGCCTGAGCAGGACAGGCCAGGGGGGCCTCCCTCACAGCCTCTCAGCCTCTCCAAGGCCTCAGGGCTCCTCTCCCCCTGCCCTGGCCATTTGCTGGCCTCTCCCCCTTCCAGGGCTCAGGGTTTCCTGAGAACTTTTGTTCTCTAGCCAGAGCCCTGAAGCCACATGGCCATTCAGAGGAGAGTAATTTCTGGTTAATCAACAGGATATTCCTTGGAATTCCGGGGACAAAGGCTGACCCTGCCGACCCCAGGCAGCCTCACCGTGACCTGCACACACACACACACACACACACTCACACTCACAGACACACACACACACACTCACACACACACACACACACAAACAGAGAAACACACACACTCACACACATACACACACACTCACACACACACAGAGACACACACATACATACACACACTCACACTCACACACAAACACAGAGACACACACACTCACACACATACATACACGCACTCACACACACACAGAGACACACACACTCACACACATACATACATACACACACACTCACACACACACACACACACACACACACGTGGGCTCCTCAATCCCCAGGGTCATCTGGGCAGCACACTGTGGGGGCCCACACGCCTTCCATGTAATCCCCCCACTCCCGTCCTCCGCACCCACCTTCACGGAGAAGGCGAAGGCCACGAAGCCCAGGCAGCAGGTGTTGAAGAAGAGGGTGTTGAACAGGGACCAGACGATGTGGTCGGGCACCACGGTGTCAGTCTGGATGTTGACCACCGTCGTCCTCGCTGCCATCGAGCTCTGGGGACCCCCCAGCACAGACACCTCGTATTCTTCCTTGAGCACATCATTGGATGGGGTCACTCCGGCGTTGGCGCCAGGCACGAAGGGCTGGAAGTTGGGGTTCATGGTGTCGGAGCGGAGTAGATGGCGTGAGGATGCCGATCCCAGGATAATGGAGCCTCAGTGGTGCTTCGTTTTTCTGGTAGTTTCATTTCCCCCAAAGTTGAGTTTGCCTGTGTTTCTGGAGAGCGTCCCTGGGAAGGGAGTGTCAGTTGCACAATAGTCCAGCAGAGTGAGGCCAAGGCTTGGGGGGCTAGGGGGTAGGCGGCTTCCTGTCCAGGTCACTCCAGTGAGGCCTGTCAGCTACCCCAGGTCCTTATTAGGGTGTGATGGGCCCGGGGTGTGTCTCACCCCCTGAAGGGGATGTTTAGGTAGAAACAATCAGACCTGAAAAGAAATTAGTGAGTTATTTGAGCCAAACTAGGGACTTATGATGCCTGGAAGTAGAACCTCAAGGAATTGAGATAATGCTCCATAGAATGAGGAGTTCATACCTTTTTATAAATTACCATCAGAAGGAAAATACTTAAGTGGGTAACAAGAAATCCATTGGTGCAGCTCCGTGGGGGTCGGGTGCCTTCTGGGCTGTGCCTCTGAGAGCAGTCCTGGGGTGCAGCAGCACAGGCGCACCCACCGCCCTGGCAGGGCCTTCGGGTCGGGCTGGAGGTTTCTGCAGTGGACAAGGCACAGGGGGTGCGGAGTGTGGCTTGGGGTTCCCACCCCTCCCAGCACAGCGCCGAGGTCGGTCTGCAGAGCATGGGCTGGGCCCTGAGAACCAGAAGGGAGTGTCCGCCTTCACCTGGGGGGAGAGAAGCAGGAGCCCCTGGGGGTGGGGGGGCGGCCCGTGAGCAGCTCAGAGGGAGGGGTGCGGGCCCAGCCCGTGAGTCTCAGCGGCTGAGGTTGACTGGACCCTGGAGCAGGTCCATTCCAGGTGGAGGTTCAGGCCCGGCTCCCGGTTCCATCTCCGGGAGGCTGGGCGTGGAAGGCACCAAACCAGTGATGCTCTCTCGTCACTGGTGTTTCTCTCCCTCCCTCTCCTTCCTCTCTGACATCAGTAAAAACATATTTTTAAAATCAGCTGCGGTGCTTTGGACCAGGTGTTTGGAGGGTCAGTAAAATCTCGCCAATGGACCCTAAAGGAGACCCTTAGTGCATGCGTCTCCCCCTGCGGGCCGAGGTGGAGAGGGCAGGGGGAGGTGCCATGGGCTCCTGAGCGGTGATGGGCTCTGGGTCCGGGGGCAGGTCCGAGGGGCCCAGCCGGTACCGCTCCTCCAACAGAAGCGCAGCCGGAGCAGAGCGGCGCCTGCGCACCAGGAGGTCAGAGATTCAGAAACGCAGCCCGGCGAGCGCGGGGCTCAGTCCGAGGGCACGGTCGCCGCAGGCAGGTGCTGCCGAGGACTCGCCCCCAGCACGGTCCTCACACTCCCTTCCGCGGCGGGACCTCCGGAGCCAGGAGCTCCTGTGGGTGCGGGTGCGGGTGCGGGTGCGGGTGCGGATTTGGATGAGAGCCCTGGGCTCCTGGGGAGGCAGAGGAGTCGCTGGAGACGGGGGAGCCCCTGGGGAGGTGTCCTGGGCGGAGGGTGAGCGGAAGGACGACCTCGGAAGCCCGGTGCCATCTGCAGGAGGAGGGCTTCCGGTGCGGGGCCGGGCAGGTCCGAGGGACCCTGGGACAACGTCCTCTGTGCTCGGTCCCCTAGGGGTGTGGGCAAAGGGCTCTAAAGAGGGGGCGCTGGTTGGGGGCGGGGGGTGTGGCCGGCAGAGCTGTGCGGGCAGCGTGGTGGGGGCGGTGGGCGCAGCGCACCAGGTGGACAGGCGGGGTGCGGGCGGAAGGGCTGACCCGCAGGCAGGTGGGAGAACGCGGGGACTGAGTGGCGGTGGGCGGAGCAGGAGGGCGGTGGGCGTGGCCTCGTGCGGACCTAGGGTTGAGTGGCAGGGGCAGGGAGCGGTGAAGCACCGCCTCCAGGGCGTCACGGTTGTGGGCGGGGCTTGGACCGGGGAAGGACGCGGCTTCTGGGTGGGAGGGGCGGGGCCGGGAGGTGGGGGCGGGGCCGGGAGGTGGGGGCGGGGCAGGAGGTGGGGCGGGGCCAGGAGGAGGGAGGGGCAGAGGCCGGCTGAGTAGTTGAGGCGTAACTGCGTTTGCCATGGAGACTCTGGGAAGAGTCTGCAGAAAGACTGGGGAGGCGGGGCGGCTGGAGGGGACACTCCTGACCATGCCCGTGCAGGGGCAGGTCCTGGGTTGGGTCGAGGGCAGATGTGCTCCCGCAGGGAGGATGGCCTGGCTGTTCCTGGCTTCGGATCCAGGCCCCTCCTGACCTCTGGGCAGCGGGCAGGGGGCAGGTGGTGGTGGGCTCAGTCCCAGGGGCAGGCAGGGCTCTCACAGGACCCTCCCCAGGTGACAACACGGCGTTGTCACATATGTGGGCGAAAGGGACCACATGCTGACCCGACAAGCTCATGGGAGGCCTGCATGGCAGTCTTGCAACCTCAGAGACCTAAAGTAGCTACAAAGGATGGTCTGAAATTAAACTTTAAAGCAGTGATGGTGGGCAGTTATGTCCTTGGCCAGGATCTTCACTGACAAGGCCAGCCTTTACCTTAACTGAGCCTGTCTGTCTTTTTGCATCTATGGTAACATACCCTAGAAATGTCTGGGTAACTTGTACCTTCCCTTCTTCCACAGCCCCTGGGGCACAGTCTAATGTGCTGGGCGCCAGGACAGAGACCACCAATTCCTTCATTATCTTGTTAATTGATCCTACACCCACCTAAGCATGTCCATCATCTTACTTTTTATCCAATCCCAGGGGTTTCCCTGCTTTGCTTTATCCTTCCTCCTTAGTCTATCGCCAATGAATTTCATGGAACCCACCTACATCCCTCCTTTAATCACAATGTATAAATACAAATGTAACCCCGCCATTCTCCGGAGCATTACCTCAATTTGTTGAGGTTCTGCTTCCCGGCCTATGTCGCCAGTTTGGCTCCAATAAACTCACAAAAATTCTTTACAGGTTTCAATGGATTTTTAAGGTAACACATACATGTGCTTTATTGAACTCCATTGTACACACATGTGCGTATAGCAGCCGGGAAAGGGGGGAGGGCCTCAGTCTTGGGGCAGGTGATAGGAATCCCTCTAGACACGTACCACTCCAGAGGTGATAATCACGACCATGGTAATGATGACCGCAACTATGACAAGGAGGCCCAAGACCACGGCCCAGATGTTCAGGCACTTGGCGGTGGACGCATAGCTCTGGGCCCCAATCACGTCTCCCACCATCTTCCGGTCCCTAGACTGGGGGAGAAGGGATGGTGAGGGGTGTGGACGGGCCCTGGGGACAGCCGGGAGCTGTGACTCAGGCCCGGCCCTGGCAGCTCCCTGCCCAGACCAGCCTCCACCTGCCCTCAGCCAGGTCAGCGACCCCCTCCCTGTTCCCTGGAGCCTGAGCAGGACAGGCCAGGGGGGCCTCCCTCACAGCCTCTCAGCCTCTCCAGGGCCTCAGGGCTCCTCTCCCCCTGCCCTGGCCATTTGCTGGCCTCTCCCCCTCCAGGGGCCAGGGTTTTCTGAGAACTTTTGTTCTCTACCAGAGCCCTGAAGCCACATGGCCAGTCAGAGGAGAGTAATTTCTGGCTGATCAACAGGATATTCCTTGGAGTCCCGGGGACAAAGGCTGACCCTGCTATTCCCAGGCAGCCTCACCGTGACCTGCACACACACACACACACACACACACACACACACACACACGTGGGCGCCTCAATCCCCAGGGTCATCTGGGCAGCACACTGTGGGGGCGCACACGCCTTCCATGTATCCCCCCACTCCCGTCCTCCGCACCCACCTTCACGGAGAAGGCAAAGGCCACAAAGCCCAGGCAGCAGGTGTTGAAGAAGAGGGTGTTGAACAGGGACCAGACGATGTGGTCGGGCACCACAGTATCAGTCTGGATGTTGACCACCGTCGTCCTTGTTGCCATCGAGCTCTGGGGACCTCCCAGCAAGGACACCTCGTGTTCCTCCTTCAGCACCTCATTGGATGGGGTCACTCCGGCGCGGGCACCAGGCACAAAGGGCTGGAAGTTGGGGTTCATGGTGTCGGAGCAGAGCAGATGGCGTGCTGATGCCGATCCCAGGATAACGGAGCCTCAGTGATGCTTCCTTTTTCTGGTAGTTTCGTTTTCCCCAAAGTTGATTTTGGCTGCATTGCTGTTGGGTGTCCCTGCTAAGGGAGTGTCAGGTTGCACAATAGTCCAGCTGAGATAGGCCCAGGCCTGGGGTGGTGTGGCCTGGGGGAGGGGGGGTGCCCTCCTGCCCCATTCACTCCAGCCAGGCCTGTCAGCTACCCCAGGTCCCCATTAGGGTGTGATGGGCCCGGGGTGTGTCTCACCCCCTGAAGGGGATGTTAAGGAAGAAACATTCAGACCTGTAAACAATTTAGTGAGTGTATTTGCGACAAACTGGGGACCTATGATGCCGGGAAGCAGAACCTCAAGTAATTGAGATAATGCTCCCGAGAATGGGGAGTTCATACCCTGTTTTTATAAATTACCATCAGAAGGAAAATACTTAACTGGGTAACAGGAAATCCATTGGTGCAGCTCTGTGGGGGCCGGTGCCTCTTAGAGCCGTCCCTGGGGTGCAGCAGCACAGGCGCACCCACCGCCTGGCAGGGCCTGCGGGTCTGGCTGGAGGTTTCTGCAGTGGACAAGGCCCAGGGGGTGTGGAGTGTGGCTTGGGGGTTCCCATCCCTCCCAGCGCACCGCCGAGGTCTGTCTGCAGAGCATGGGCTGGGCCCTGAGAACCAGAAGGGAGTGTCCGCCTTCACCTGGGGGGAGAGAAGCAGGAGCCCTGGGGGGAGGGTCGAGGAAGGGGGCGGCCCGTGAGCAGCTCAGAGGGAGGGGTATGGGTCCAGCCCCTGAGCCTCAGCGGCTGAGGTTGAACTGGACCCTGGAGCAGGTCCATCCCAGGCGGCGGCTCAGGCCCGTTTCCCGGTTCCATCTCCGGGAGGCCCGGAACCAGTGATGCTCTGGCACTGGCGTTTCTCTCCCTCCCTCTCTGTAGCTGGACGTGTGGAATGAGAAGTTAACTAGAAGAGGACCTTCTGCCAGGAAAAGACGGGAGCCTGCAAGCGGGCTGCGTCAGAACAAAGTCTTGCAAACAAGACTTATTGTTCAGAGGCAGAACTTTCCTTGATGTGATAAATAGTCCATAAGGGCATGGAAAGTTCAAGGGAGGGTGCACTGCTGCAGGTGGAAAGAGTCTTTGTATAATATAGGAAATTAACAGTTAAATGTATAACTTAGCTCTGATGATCTCATAAGCATGCTTGTTAATCGTTGTCACTTGCTGTACCCCATTGTTATTTGCTGTGCTCCCCGAATAAGAGCCATGAGGGCTTTGGGGGCCTTTGCTACCTGCCTGACTAGCAATAGCCCTCTGCTTCTCTAACTTCATCCTGCCCGCCAGGCTGGCCTCAGCGTCTCTGTTCACAAAGAACATCAATACTCTCCTTCTTCTTTGACATCAATAAAAACAGATATTTTTAAAAAATATTTTATTGATTTTTTTTACAGAGAGGAAGGGAGAGGGATAGAGAGTTAGGAACATGGATGAGAGAGAAACATAGATCAGCTGCCTCCTGCACACCTCCTACTGGGGATGTGCCCACAAGGAAGGTACATGCCTTTGACCGGAATCGAACCTGGGACCCTTCAGTCCGCAGGCCGACGCTCCATCCACTGAGCCACACCGGCCAGGGCTCCACGGCTATTTGGCTTCCTTCTCGTGCCCTCTTGTGCCCCCCCCTCACCCCCAGGCCGGCTCACACAGAACCTGCGGGGCCCGGTGGCTGCACCGCCTTCCCCCCAGCTCTGCCCCCTTTGGCTGGTGGCGGGTGGCTCCCAGGACCCAGGCATCGGCCCCTCTTCTCTCTTCTCTGCGGTGGCTCCACCGTTTCCTGTGCTTGTTTTCTTCTTTTTCGGTTCCTCCTCCTGCAGGTGTGTGGGCGGGCAGGGGCTGAGGCCTCCAGAGAGACCCTGCCCACCCGCGCCCCTCTGCGCCTCCATCTTACACCCCAGCCGCCACTGGGCTGCGTGATACCTTCCGGAATTGGTTTCCAGTGCTTTGGACGTCACCTGGTCCTCTGATGGGAGCTGCTGAGGGACGGGCAGGAGTGGGCATGGCCTGGCTGGGGTGGGTTTGGAAAGTCTTCCTGGATGCTCCTGCCTCCCCCGCAGCCGCAGCCGTCCGAGCGCGGTCACCGCGCCCCTCTGCCCCGCGGGCACCACTCTTCGGCTTCCATTCCCGCAAGTCCAGCTGCTTTGGTTCTCCGAGTGTTTCTTCCTCTCGGCGTCCTTCCCTTCTGTTCCAGGACACACTTCTCCGCTCCGTTTTGCAGTCCCCGTGACCTCCCCGTGACCCCCCAGGTGACCCCTGGCCGGCTGGGGGCTGCCCTCGTGGGGTCCCCCTGCTGCTTCTAAGTCGGGTCTTCATTAGAGGGATGGAGGCGGCCCCTCCCGTCACCAAGTCCGTGCCAGGCACTGTGCTCCGTGCTGGACATGGACCAGTCCTTAACCCTCCCCGCAACCTGGGCAGTGCGGGCACTCTCTGCATTTCAGAAGAGGAAATGGGCGCCGGCCGGCGTGGCTCCGTGGCTGAGCGTCGGCCTGTGAACCAGGAGATCACAGCTCAGTTCCCAGTCGGGGCACAAGCCTCGGTTTGGGGGGGGCGGGGAATGCAGGAGGCAGCCGATCAGTAATTCTCTCATCATTGATGTCTCTCTCTCCTCTTCTCTTGGCTTCCCTTCCCATCCCTTCCCTTCCCTTCCCTTCCCTTCCCTTCTCTCTCTCTCCCCCCTTCCTCCCTGAAATCATAAAAATATTAAAAAATAATAGAAGACACAGCTGAAAAGCAGCAGAGCAGGGGTGGCCGCGGAGCCCGTACTCTCAGCCACCGTCCACCCTGTGTCTGTCTTCCCAGGCGCCTGGCATTGTGTCTGAAGCGAACGGAGATGTGGGAAGAAATATGAGACGGCACAGAGAGCCTCGGGCTCCCCACCAGGCTTCCCGTGGATGTTGTCCCCACGGCACCGGGACCCAGACCAGGGCTTGACCTGGATGCAGGACCCTTATGTTAGGTCGGAGAGAGCCCAGGATCGGACACATGCAGACGTGTGACGAGATAATGGACCCTCCCTGGCATTTCTAACAGATCAGCGTGCCAGACACAGATACCGGCTTCTCCCTGAATCCACAGGACCCCCACACAGACACTGACTCCTTCCTGAATGCCCTGCTGCCCCCCTGCAGCGGGAACTCCCCAGCTGAATACCTCAGCTCATGTCCCCGCCCCGCACCAACCCCTCACCCAACCGCAGAATAAGAAAAGCGCCCCCTCCCTGTTGGTGTGAATCCACGGGCCCTGTCTTTGGGGTCCGTGGGTCTCCCGGGGACGCAATAAACCTTTTCCTTTTCTTTCTTTTTCTGATTCACTCGACTCTTTATTTCTTACGCCGCCTCCTGAGCCACCTAACCTAACATTTGGTGCCTTGAAACCCGGGTGGCACGAGCACTCCATTTGGCCGTCCCTCCGTGGCTCGGGGTGCCCGCCTCTCCCTCCTCGTGGCCCAGGACCTATCAGGACCTCATCTCTTCAGTTTGGCAACTTTTCCCAGTTTGGCAGCATCAGCGGTGAGTCCCGCCCTGCCCCCGTGCCGGTCCCAGGTGGCCGCCTGCCCGCCGGCATCTCTGTCTGTAAAACGCGGCTGCGTCAGAGATTGCCTATCCGGACCCTTCCAGGAAGGTTCCTCTGGACCTCGGAGAGGTAGCAGAGACGTCTGTACCCCGCCCTGGTCCCTCCGTCCGTCCGTAGAGGGGTTAGACCGCTGGGATGCCAGCCTTTCGCCCCGCTACAGGCCATGGACATTGAGCATGGGACATCCAAATTCCAAAGTTGATCTGAGCACACCTCTAGGGTGCCGGGTCACCCAATCTGGCTAAATGCTGGGCCTGCCCTGAACTTGTGTCCTAAATGCTTAACATAGCATGGCCTCAGTATGAAAACGGGACTTTGACTTTGCCGTCCGCACCGATCTCAGGAATTTCTGCCAGCGAACTGGGAAATGTGCCCAAGTCTCTCTCTTACTCTCTCTCTCCACCAGGTCTGCGTCCCTGTCCCTCCCCTGAAAGCTCCTTCTGCCTTCTCTCCTTGCCCTGTCCTCCCTCCTCCCCCCGGGCTGTCACCGCACCACCCTTGGTGTGTGTGGTGTGTGTGGGGGGGTTGGGTTCATGTGCTGTGTGTGTGTGTGGCCGCAACGGCACCACTGTCATCCCCACGCCTCCCACCCCCCTCCACCGGAGACCACCCCGAACTCCCCCCGACAAAGCCTCCCGTTCTCCCGCTGGCTTATGCCCCTGTCCGTCCACACTCTCCCCTCTCCTTCCTCCCTGCTTGACCCTCCGCCAGCCAAGCCTCTGTACCTACTGACCCTGCCTCCCACTGACCCCGCCTCTCCTCTTCCGCCCACCCTGCGGCAGCTGGAAACTCAAACCCCCGGACCACAACCCCGCGCCCCACGCCCTGAGGCGCGCACTGCACCCTCGTCCTTGTCCATCCGCCCACCCGACCGCCAGGCTGCTGCCGCTGGAAGCTCAAGCCACCAGGCGACTCCTCCTCCCCCACCCCCGCCTGCTTCCCCAGTCGGCACACGCGAGTCCGCAGGCTCCACCTTCCTTCTGTCCCTCCTCCCTCTGCCCCGCCCCTGGGAGGTTGCGGCTTTTAAACTCAATTGAACTGCAGCTGGTGTCTTTCTCCGCCAACCCCACTGCATTCATCAAAGAATTCTGGTACCTCTCCCACGCCCACCCAGGCCACCTCTCCCGCTCTCTCCCCTCCCCTTACAGGCCTGCCGTAGTAACCTGTACCCCACGCAGTGCCCTCTGTAAGGTCTAACCGCCCGCCTTCCTCTGTGCGCTCCCCCGAATCTCTGCCCCCATGACTGCCAGCACTTTAATTCACAGGTGGCCGGCCAGTTCCCTTTGCAAGAGGTTGCAGCTGGGCTCTCTTCAGACCCTCTTAACCAGAAGCTTCCTTCTCCCCTATCCCTGAGAGCCCAAATCGCGAGAACGTCAGCTCCAAAACAGCCTCTTCCATTTAGCCCTCAGACCCCAGTCCGAGATTTAGTGAACACAGCCTTTAAGGTTAATGCCCGGGAGGAGCAGGCACAGTCAGATTGGGAGGCCCACCTTCGACAGCAGGTAGACCTGCAGACACGCCTTGGTTGTGGCCCTGTGGTCAACGGCAGCCACCATGGCCCCAAGGGGGCTGTGAGCAGTGGGGGTGCAACGAAAGGAACGCACACCGCCTGGAGAATGCTTCAAATCGGAAATGAAGGCCACTGGGCAAAGCAGTGCCCCCGGCCCCCGGGCTCCAACCAAGCCCTGCCCGGCATGAGGTCAAAGCTGCCACAGGAAAAGTGACTGCCCCTGGAAAGGTGGCGGGCCCTCTGCGCCCCAGCGTGGAGGGGCCGCCCATCCGGGTCATGACCCGCCGCTGGCCATGCTGGGACTGGCTGACGGAAGAAGCCCAGCCTCGACGACTCCAATCACCCTCACCGAGCCTAGGGTCACAATGAAGGTAGTGGGTCACCTTCCTGGTCGACACGGGGGCTACCTTCTCTGTCCTGCCCTCCTCTTCGGGCCCCCTTTATCCTTCCAAGATCTCGGTCATGGGTATTGAGGGCAAACCCACCTGCCCACTGGCCACCGGACCCCTTCCCTGCTACCTTGATGATAGCCCTATAACCCACTCGTTCTTAGCTATGCCTTCATGCCCCGTGCCCCTGTTAGGACGAGACATCCTCACCATCCTAGCGGCCACTCTGTGGCTCACTCAGAGCCCTCCAGCCTCCTTGCTCCTCCCACTCCTGGCCCCCTCCCTTTACAGAGACGCCGATCCTCCACTGCCATGCGTCCTCTTATGGGGCCCAGTTGTTCCAGACCACAGTCGCCTAGCTCAGTCTTCGCTGTGAACGCCTTATCTCCTCCACGACTGTCTCCTCCTCTGAACTGAAAACTGCTCTGACCCCAGCACCTTCTCGCCCCATCCTCCTCCACCCTTCCCAAAGGATTAGGAAAAATTCGGCAACTTTAGAATCCAAGCCACTAGAGGCCTGGGAACAGGCTGTGCGACCTGCTCCCTCCCTCCCCCGCCTTTTCTCCAGCCTCATATCCAGGTCCCTGGCTTCCACTGTTCCATCCCTTTCTCTTTTCCCTTGGATAACAGCGCATTCTAACGTTTTCTCCCACTTTTGCTGCAATACCTACCTCTCTCAGGCTCACAGAGTGCCTCCCACCATCCCCGAAGAAGATTCGACGACACCATCCAGGACCGGATGACCCATCATTCCTCACAGGCTCTTACCTGGCAAGGGACCCTCCAATTTTGCTCAGGTTTTTCATATTTTCAGGTGAAACGGACATGGAATGAAGAGGGAGTCATCAATTCTACTATCTGGAATGGGAAATCCTCTAGTGTCACTCTCTATTTACGAACCCTGGACCTACTCTTATGCCCACCCTCATCAGCACAACTTTCCATCTACTCTCTAACATCAATCTCTTCTGTACATCCTGCTGGATTTGCCTGTCACTGGCTCGAACCCTCATCATAGCCACTGTTCCTTTCGTCTCTATCCCCTCTGGTCTCTCTGGTCTGGGAGGGAGAGGATGACAGTGACCATCAAGGCCCTGGAGAGTTGGGGAAGGGGGGGCACACACACCTCCCTGCTGCCAAACTCTGCCCATCCACTGGGCAGGCGTCTTCCTCGCCGCAGCCATCAGCCTGGGCCCGGGCCCAGGGCAGTCGGGCCCCCCGGCCCCCCGGGAGTTAGGGGGCACCAGCCTGAGCTGTGTCCTCTGAAGGGACCAGCGCAGCTTGTTCTGCCTCCCCTTCCCCTGTGCCCCCAAGCCCCGCCTTGGTCCTGGGGAGCCCGGGCCTTTGCCTGAGGGTCTGAGAAGAGACCCCAGTTATGGCAGCGCGTGGGGACCTGGTGATGGTTAGGGTGCTGAAGGAGGCAGCTCGAGGCCAACGTGGTAAAGAATCATGAATGTACTCAGTCACCTGGGCACCAGGTGGGCTGAGCCCCCACATGGCGCCAGCCCCCGGGGACAGGGAGCTGAGGGTAAAGGGCTCTAGGCCTCTCTGTCAGGGGGAGCTGTCTGGCGGGGCCGGATCGAGGCCGAGTTTTCTGGACTCAGCAAGTGGAACGTGGTCTGAGCCACAGGGAATGTGGTTGTGAAACGATGGAAAGTCCAGCCCCCAGGGCAGGGATGTGGACCCACTATTTGCTCAGACCTGGTGCTGGGAACATGGCCCGCCCCCCAGGAGCCCTGGGTCCCTCCTGATTGCTGGGAACCAGCAAACCGCCCAGGCCGGCCCGTCTGGGCAGGTCCCCGGGTGAATCATGCTACCCCCCCCCCCCCCCCCGTTTCCTGTCTCGCCCTGAACTTGAACTTAAGAATTTTAGTCCCATTTCCTTGAGACTCGGCTCCCGGTCAGGGAGGACTCTTTGATGTGGACAGTTTCTAATTCGTCATTGGCGGCTGACGGACATGGTACATGAGTGCCAGGTGCACAGCCAGTGGCTAGACGAGCTCACCAGGTGCTCACGCTGATGACCCTGGTGTCCATCTGACGGCGTCCGGAGGGGGACCGTGTCCTCAGCTGCACCCCCTGAGCGGGCCTGGCATCCCGGGACCACTTGTCATGCCAGTTCCTGCCTTTGAGCCCCCTCCCCCGCTTCAGCCCCGCCCCCCCGCCCCAGCCCCCTTTGCAGGAAGCCACTACAGACTGACTCCTTGGATACCTGGCAGCAATTTAAAAAGGACATGAGAGCCCTGGCGGTTTGGCTCACTGGTTAGAGCATCGGCCTGGGGACTGAAGAGTCCCAGATTCGATGCTGGTCAAGGCCATGTACCTGGGTTGCGGGCACATCCCCAGTAGGGGGTGTGCAGGAGGCAGCTGATCGATGTTTCTAACTCTCTATCCCTCTCCCTTCCTCTCTGTAAAAAATCAATAAAATATATTTTAAAAAATAAAAAATAAAATAAAAAGGACATGAGAGTGTGCGATTCCAGGGGCTCGGACGCCCGCAGTCCTGGGTGGGCTCTGCCGGAGGTCCGCTGTGGTGCCGCCCGGCCACAGGGCCTGCCGAGGCCTGCTCCGCGCCCCGTGGGCTCCCGGGCTGCCTCCTCGCTGTGCGCAGGGCGCCCGGCGCTTCCCAGGGTCGGGGAGGCCCGACCGGCGCGGCTCCCAGGATGTCCACAGCCACAACACAAGAAGTGCCTGGCCGGCACCGCCGAATCTTCAGGCTTGCGATACAGCGTCAGGGCGGGTGGAAGACACCGGGAGAGAAAAGCCGTACATCCGTCCGCCTTGAAGCCAGGACGCTGTTCCGGAAAAACAAAAATCTCACCGACACAGACCAGGTTAAGCAGTGCCTAGATGACTGCACAGCGAGGATCGAAATCGGACGGCACCACCAGATCCCGTATCCAAGGCCAGTTCATCTGCCTCCAATGGGCCTGACCTCACGACGAGGCCGGGGACTTGGAAGCCAGGAGAAACCGAGGAAACTTTCCAAACCAGTTTATCTCAAGTCTCACGATGAGGTTTCCTAATCCAGGGAAAGTTTGTTTCTCAGATGATGAGCCAACAAGGTCGTCAATGTAAACCAGACGGCAAAACCTTTCTCCTTGACGGGGGCAAAAATTCAAGTATCTTCTTTAAAGCCTCCCAAATATTGGTACTGCCCTCATGACGTGTGCTCACAGTGTGTCGGGGCCTTGCTGTCCGCGGGGATGACACTCATCCTGGCAGTCGCAGACCTCACGGCCCCCCCGAGGGAGGAAGATGGAGAACGGCAAAGCTGCTCGAGGCAAGTCCTCGCCTGGCCTGTCGGCCGACACTGAGACGCCACCCAGTGTCTGGGTTTCTCATGGCTGCTCGCAAACTATCTACCCCCCGCGGAATAGTGTAGGCTTTCTGTTTAAATTATAGATTTGCTTACAGGTGGGCTTTGCCCGCTGGCCGGTGTGGCTGGATTGGGTGTTGCCCTGTACACCCAAAGGTTGCCGATACCAGGCAGGGCCATGTCTGGGTTGCGGGCTCGATCCCGTTTTTGTTCTCGCATTGATGTTTCATTCTCTCCCACTCCCTTCCTCTCTCTAAAAATAAAAAACTGTTTAAAAAAATAATAAAAAATAAATAAAAAGGACATGCCATTTGCCTCTCAGCATAACCACTGTTGCTTGTCTCATTTTTGTTCTCATATGCTTATTTCTAGTCTGCAGATGCAGAATGAAGAGTCTTAAAAGGACTCGAGCCCTTCAGGCGGCAGTCACCTTTCAAGAATTACTAAGGAAAACAAACGGGGGGAGATGCAGGAGGCCACCCATTGTCTTCACTGGCAGAGAGGTGCAAACAAGGCTCCCGGGACGCTGGTGAACTGTGAACCCATGGCAAGGGCCAGAGTTATGCACCAATTGTCTAGTCCAGACAATGGGGGCTCAAGCTATTTCCTGACCAAATAGTCTCAGAGTAAATCCCTCTAATATTTACTGGCCTTTAAGATAGTCTGTCTGCTCCCGGAATTGCCTGCCTAACAGCTAGATGTGTATCCAACGTTGAATAAAAGGCTGGCGAGGCCTGGGCACCAGTGGACGTCCTTTCTCTTGCATTGGGCTTGCCGGCCTGGCCCCCAATATTTCCACATTATTATTTCTTGTCTCGTCTCTTTCATTTGTGTGCGGCCCCTCCTCCAGATCCCGAACCCTGAACCACACGGGATGTGGGGGGACATTCACACCCCCCCCCCCACTGTCAGAACGTTCTCTGTCACCCAGGTCTGCTTGTTGTGTTCAGTTCGTCCTTTGGATCCCACAGGTGAGTGGGACCCTCTGGCGTTTGTCTTTCTCTGTCTGAGCGTTTCACACGGCACAGTCCCCTCTGGGTGCTCCCACGTCCCAATGGCAGACCCCACGCCTCTTCGTGGTGAGTCCTCAGCCTGTCTTGGCCAGGCCACTGCGTCCTCCCTCCGCTGCTGGCGCCCGGTGCCTCTGGTCTTGGCTGTTGTGAGTGACGCTGCGATGCATGTGGGGTGACGCCCTTTTCCAAACAGCATTTGGGTTTCGGGGAGCAGCCGGCAGTGGAGGGGCTGGGCCCTCTGCGCCTCTTGGGGAGCCTTTTTTTTTTTTTTAATATATTTTATTGAGTTTTTACAGAGAGGAAGGGAGAGAGATAGAGAGTTAGAAACATCGATGAAAGAGAAACATCGATCAGCTGCCTCCTGCACACCTCCCACTGGGGATGTGCCCGCAACCCAGGTACATGCCCTTGACCGGAATCGAACCTGGGACCCGTCAGTCCGCAGGCCGATGCTCCATCCACTGAGCCAAACCGGTTTCGCCTCTTGGGGAGCCTTTGATGGAAGGCGCGCCGTGTCTGCTGTGAGCACCGCAGGCAGCTCTCGCTCTCACTCCCAAATCCACGCGTCTCCCTTCCACCCTCCCCTCCGCACCTCCCTCAAGGAGCCCCGCAGAGCGGGTAAGGGACCACCGTCAGCCACCGGAGCTCAAGCTGTGGGTGGTGACGCCCCGGACACGGGCGTGGGGAAGGCCTGATGCTCAGGGGGCGTGTGAGCGGCCGCTCTCCCAGCTCCCAGCTGCTTCCACCTGGAGCAGCGGTTCTCAACCTGTGGGTCGCGACCCCTTTGGTGGTCAAACGACCCTTTCACAGGGGTCGCCTGAGACCATCCTGCATATCAGATATTTACATGACGATTCATAACAGCAGCAACATTACAGTTATGAAGTAGCAACGAAAATAATTTTATGGTTGGTTCACAATATGAGGAACGGTATTTAAAGGGCCAGAAGGTTGAGAACCACTGACCTGGAGTGTGACTGTGCGGCTGCTGGGCTCTGTGGGGCAGGAACCAGCAGGGAGTGTGTGCTGAGCGCTGTTCTTGTCCACGTCAGGGGGTGAAAAGCTGCCCCCCCACCCGCGAGCCCGGAGGACACCCACAGGCTGCTGTGGGGAGGCCGACCCTCCTGGTGGGTGAGGCTCCTGAGGGTGGGGAGGTTGGGGGGGGACAGCCTGGTGGCCAGTCAGCATGGGGTCTCCTTGGGGAAGAGAACACCGGCTGGGGTGGGGGTGGGGGCTTTTGGGGGTGCAAGGCCCGTGCTGATCCTACAGGGGAGGCTCTTTGAGGAGCGGGAGGTCTGAGCTCACCCCCTGCAGCCCCAGGGTCGCCTGCCGCTCAGGACTCAGCGCTGGGTCAGGGGACAGTGGCCTTCCCAGGGCAGACAGGTGGCAATTACACCGTCCCCATCTCCTGGGCACGTCACCACCAGAAAGAAGTCCTCAGAAGGACAGTCTGGCCCGGCTGGTGCTGCTCAGTGGTTGAGGGTGGACCTATGAACCAGGAGGTCAGGGTTCAATTCCCCATCAGGGCACAGGCCAGGGTTGTGGGTTGGATCCACAGGAGGGGGGCGTGCAGGAGCAGCGGATCCATGATTCTCTCTCCTCATTGATGTTTCTCTCTCCCTCTCCCTCTCCCCTCCTCTCTGGAATCAATAAAAGTGTTTTGTGTGTTTTTTAAAGGACAGTCTGGAAGGGGGCTGGGAGGTTTGGCCTGGGAGTGTCCTGGCTCCTCCTCTCCAGCTGGCCCGGCCTAGGAACCCCCCCACCGCCACCCCAATTCCCACTTCCCGGCGGGTCTGGGTCAGAAACTTATTAGCAGACACTCGGTCCAGGTGGGTGGGCTGGGCTGCCTGTGGCCGTGTCCAAAGCCCAAGGCAGAGTTGAGTCACACTAGGGGTGACTGAGAAGGCCAGCCCACCCGCACCCAAAGCCCGTCTCAGCAGGTGGGGGGCCAGGACTAGCCCGGGGAGGGGCCGGGGGCTGGGAGCCCTGCAGGTCCCACGATGCAGCTCTTGTTCTTGGTCGTCGGGCACTGAGCCGAGGCCTGGGCTCTCGGCGGGCGGCCTGGCGGTGCCCGGTGCTGGCCTCCGGGTGCCTTGTCCTCACTTGGGAGGGGCACCCCCGGACTTGGAATCAATGTGTTTGTTTTGCAAATGAATTGGGCGGCTCTATCACTTCCCGGAGCAGAACCGGGCCAAGGAGCAGCCCAGTTCCCGGAAAGCGCCTCCCTGTGGACGTTGGGGCGCAGCCCCCCCCCGGGCTCGGACCTGAGAACCGTCTGGGGCGCCCTGTGGCGGCGCTTCTGAGCTGCACCCCGACGCTGCTGGGGTCCCACGGCCAGTGCTCCTGCCGCCGCCCCCTCTCTCCGCGGGTCCAGGTGCAGAGCGAGCGCATCCCCCCGCGTCCGGGTCTCGCTCTCCCAGCCGCAGGGCCACCTCCGGGCCCTGAGCCCCATCCCGGGGGACCCCCCTCTAACCCCCCCAGCTTCTAGCAACAACAGGCCGCCTCGCCCCGTGCACGTGACTTCGGGGAAACCGAAAACTTCTCCCCCGAAGGCGGAGCCTGGGAGGTGACCACCGCGCCCCGCCCCCTGCGCCCCGCCCGGTCCCCAGGGACGGTCCCTCCGCCCTCAACCCGCGCGCCCCGCCCCCAGACCCTCCGCCCCGCCCCAGTCCCAACGGCATCCCGGTCCCCAACTCCCCCAAGGAGCCCCAGCGGCCCCCTTCGATGCTCCGCCCCTTCCTGCGGCCTGGGGTGTGGGTGTGGGGGGTGGGGGTCCCGCGCTGCAGGCACGCGAGGCTCCCGGGACCTCCTGACGCCTCCCCCGCCCGCGGCCCGCGCGCAGGGTCTGGTCGCGAGCACCGGCCGCTCGGCCTCCTGGAGGCGCCCGGAAAGGGGTCGCCATCTCCGTACGCAGCACACGGGCCGCCCGGCCGCCCGGCCGCCCGGCCTCCCAACCGCCCCGGCCCCGCGGGCGGAGACCCCCACCCCGGGCCGGCGCCGCCCACTCAGGGGAGGGCCCGGCGGCCTCGCGCAGTCCTGCGGCGCCCCCTGGTGGCCGCCTGGCAAACTGCAGCGCAGGGGTTGTGTGGGGCAGAGAAGAGGGCGAGGAGTGGGGTCCCCCAGAGGAGCTGTTACCAGTCGCCCCCGGCAGCCCCCCATCCCAAGTCAGGGCGGGGCCAGGGCCCTACAAGACCTCAATTCTAACTCCATCCGAATTCTGGCCTGATCAGCCTCCATCGCATTTCTGAGACTGAAGCCCAAATTGGACACGTTTTAGCCTGGGGGGGACCCACATGAGGCTCTCGTGTTTTGTTTTTTGGGGGGTGTTGTATATGTTTTCATTGATTTCAGAGAGGAAAGGGGAGAGATAGAAAGAAACATCAATGATGAGAATCATGGATCGGCTGCCTCCTGCACGCCCCCTAGTGGGGATGGAGGCCTCCGGCCTGGCGAGGAGTCTTGTTTTAACCTGTTAGATTGGCCCACGCACCTGGAGAGGACCCACCGGGATGGTGGGAGGAGCCGGTGGCTGGCGGGCGCTGTCTGCGGGGTCAGGGGCTCAGGGCCAGTGTCCCCAGGAAGGGCTTGCTGCGTTTCCCTGGGTGTCTTGAGCGCTGCAGGTCAACCCCAAGGATGCCCCCACCCAACACTGCAGGACGCCCCCAAAAAGACCCCATCCTGGAGCTGCAGGACACCCCCAAGGGCACGCCCCACTTGTTAAACAGCCAAGGAAGAGCAGAACGGGCTGCAGAGGAGCTGGGGCGCAGGGCAGTTTGGGCCGCTCCCCAAGCCCACCCACCCAGGAAGACGAGGTTGGGGAAGCGGCAAGAAGGCCCAGACCGCCCTCGTGGAGCTTAGAGAGCAGCAGGGAAAAGGCAAACTGACGGAGAGACC
Organism: Myotis myotis; assembly: GCF_014108235.1. NCBI lineage: Eukaryota > Metazoa > Chordata > Mammalia > Chiroptera > Vespertilionidae > Myotis > Myotis myotis. The sequence goes on along the minus strand of NW_023416332.1, from coordinate 2,902,034 downwards.
GAGAATTTCAGAATCTGTGAGGAGGGGGACCAGGGCGTGTGCTATGTGAGCTGTGCTGAGGGGAGGGGCCCCCAAGGAGCCTCCCAGGAAGAGAGGTGGGTACAAGCTCAGCCCCTAGGGACCTGGCAGAGAGGGCTGTGCAAAGGCCCTGGGGTGAGCAGGCAGAGGAGAGGGCTGTGCAAAGGCCCTGGGGTGAGCAGGCAGAGGGGAGGGCTGTGCAAAGGCCCTGGGGTGAGCAGGCAGAGGGGAGGGCTGTGCAAAGGCCCTGGGGTGAGCAGGCAGAGGGGAGGGCTGTGCAAAGGCCCTGGGGTGAACAGGCAGAGGGGAGGGCTGTGCAAAGGCCCTGGGGTGAGCAGGGCTGTTCACTGCCGCAGGGGAGGCACCAGAGGTAAGTGGTCAGAGGCTAGTGCTGGAGGCAGGGCAGTGGCAGGGCCTGCATCCCGCTGAGTGAGTGGCTGGCCTCCCCGCAGGGGCTGAGCTGTCCAGCCTCGGACTGTTGTCCCTGAGGTCTGGCCGTTCAGCAAGGACACGCGGAACCCACAGCCGACAGCCTCCTCAATATCTGACCCTCAGCTGAACTCAGATTGTCACAGACTGGGCCACCCTGTCACAGGGCAGCATGCTGACAGGCAGGGACCACACCTGCTCACAGTGTCCCACACATGCGCCACCTGTCCACTTGCAGGGGGAGGGGACCTCGGCCATGCTCCAGGGATCCTGCCTCAGATCATGGGTCAGAGGGGGTGCAGGCCACACCTCGGATGACCCTTAGCTGCCTTTCTGAGGGCCTGAGAGTGACAATAACCCGAACACAGCCAGAGGTGCTCCCCATGCAGCCCGCGGACCCTCAGGCTCTCTGTCGTCCCTGTGACCCCCGGGAAGCTGGGCTGAACCTGCCGCCTTAGGCTGTGCCGTCTCACCAGCCTGGCGGGTAGGGTCCTGGCTGTTGTCCCTGGGCATGGACCCCGCTGCCCGGAAGCGGAGACCGCCTGCACCCGGCTGCCTAAAGCCAGGAGTCTGCCCCCCACCAGGACAGCCTGGGCTCCGAGGAGAGGACTAGGTCTGGGGGTTCAGTGGCAACCACTAGAGGCGCTGGGCCCGGCCTCTCCACAGCTCAGTCTGTGACCCCAGCTTGACCTCGGTCTGAACCATCAGTTTGTGGGTTTGCTGACACTGTGGGAGCGATGTCACCAGCATCTGCAGCCTCCATCACTGGGTGCCTTAACCCCAACCCCACCTGCGCACAAAGCAAAAAACAAGTCCCGCCCGGCCGGTGTGGCTCAGTGGTTGAGCATCGACCTATGAACCAGGAGGTTGCAGTTTCACTCCCAGTCGGGGCACATGCCTGGGTTGCGGGCTCCATACCCCATAGGAGGCGTGCAGGAGGCAGCTGGTCCATGGTGTTTCCGCCTCTCTCTCCCTCTCCCTTCCTCTCTGAAATCAATAAAAATATATTTTTAAGAAGAGAAAGAAAGCCGAAACCGGTTTGGCTCAGTTGATAGAGCGTCAGCCTGCGGACTGAGGGGTCCCGGGTTCGATTCCGGTAAAGGGCATGTACCTGGGTTGTGGGCACATCCCCAGTGGGAGGTGTGCGGGAGGCAGCTGATCGATGTTTCTCTCTCATCGATGTTTCTAACTCTCTATCTCTCTCCCTTCCTCTCTGTAAAAAATCAATAAAATATATTAAAAAAAAAAAAAAGAGAAAGAGACAGAGCAGCAAAGCAGACAAGGATGTTTTGTCCGCAGCGAAAACACACTCAGGACAGTGTAACAAGGAAGGGCTCAGCACAGAAGAAGCCACAGGACAGCCCAGGCTGGGCCCCGGCCTCACTGGGAAGTCAGAGGAGAGGGGCCTGGGAGACAGGGCTGGGGGTGAGCCTGGGATGAGCTGCCGCTGCCCGCTGCTCCCTGGGGGAGGGCGCTGGGTCCTTTGAATGGAGGACATTTTTCTTTCTCGCTCTTGCTCTCAGGTGGGAATCGTAAGGTAGGCCCATGGAATGCTCACCAGCCCCCGGCTGCTCGCTCAGGGCCGGGGTCTCCCCGACTAGCTGGTCAGGGCCAAGCCAGGGGGTCATTAGTCAGTGCGGCTGGCTGGTCCTGAGGCTGCCACAGGGTCATCTGTCTAAAAGGTTTTGCTTTCCTGGGCCTGGAGCTGAAACAGCACCGAGCCCTCCATGCTATCTTTAGGAGGAACCGGCAGGGCGTTAAACTGCGTGACAGGGGTGTGGAAGGTCAGGGGTCCGACCACCTGGCTAGAGACGTGCCAGGGGCGGGAGGGCCACCTGGGGGCGAGGTCCTTGCTTTCCCCGCGTCTGTTCCCTGGTGACCGTCTGTACCGGGCCCAGCGCCCTTACTCTGCTCCTCTGCCTGCCTGTGACCCCCCAGCCATGCATGTCTCCCCACCTGGGCTGTGACACTATGGCGCAGAGGGAAGTTGTCCTGTTGGGCCCTCGGTTCCTGACCCACAGGGCGTCACAGAATTGCTCTACACCTCGAATGTACGGAGCAAGGGAAGTCAGGACCAGGCGGCTGGAGGGGAGCAGAGGGGCTGGAGCGGGGCAGAGGGCTGGCGGAGCAGGCGGGCCACGTGCATGAGCCCCCACACTCCACCAGCTGGGCGGGGCCCCGCCCGGGACCTGCCACTCAGCCAGCGGGAGAGGCGCCAGCTGTGCCCCCTGCCGCTCCTTCCCGTGGGTCCTGCCCCTTCTGCCTGGGCCTCTCCTTCCACCTCCACGCACTGCCCTGCCCACCTGGCCCCCAAGTCGGATCCCTTGGTGGCTCCTCATCCTTCTCAGGGCGAAGCCTGTGCTGAGACCCCCCTCAGACACCCTCCACCAGCTGTTGGCCCTGCGCACCCAGCCCCCCACCATCCTCATCGCTGACCCAGCCCAGCCGCCTCGGTCCCCCTTCCTCTCTCCCTTCACCTTGAGAGCCACTCCTTCTGGTTGGCTGTTCGCAGAGGGGCTGCTCCAACTCCAAGACCAGGCTGTCCCACATCTCCCGCCTCCCCTGCATCCACCAAGCCCCGCGCCCTCCCCTCCCCTCCCCCTGTCCCCGGTGCGCTCCTGCCGCCCCCACCCACAGCCTGCACCTCCCACGGACTCCAGCCCTCCACACCCTGGTGCCCGCCCTGCGTTCCCGCCGGTCCCGTCCCCTCCACTTCTCCCACCCTCCGGCCCCGCTGTGTCCGCGCCTGTCCTCTCCCATCCTGAGCGTCCGGGCCTCGGTCCTCTGCGCCGGAGCCCCGCACCACCTGCCCCAGCTCTCCCCGGACCCGTTTCCCTGCCCCGCGCCGTCCCCCGCCCCTGCAGCTCTGACCCGTCCCTCCAACCCCAGGGCCTCCGCACCGCCCAGCGCCCCTCCCTCCGCGTCCCGGATCCCCGCGCCCCCGCGCCGCGCGGCCGGCGAGCCCAGGTGGATGCGCGCGCGTTGCGTGGCGCCCGGCGCCCGGCACAGCCCCGCACGGCGGCCCGCCTCCCGAGCCGGGATTGGCTTCCCGCGCGCCGCCGGGACCCGATTGGCTGGCGCCGCGCGCAGGCCGGGCCGCGTCTCGGGGGGCAGCCTGGCAGCGTGGATGCCGCTCGGTCCCGCCGCGGCCCCGGGAGCGTGGAGCCCGAGCGGCGCGCGGGGGCGCCGCCGGAGCCGCTCCGCCGCCCACCCCGGGCCCGCGGCCAAGGGCCGCCCCGGGTTCGCGGCCGCAGCCGGGGGCCGCGGCGGCGGACAAAGGGCCATGCGGGGCCGGAGGGCGCGGCGCGGGGAGCGCGGGGGACCGGCACCGCAGCGGCGCCGCTGAGCGCGGCCGGCCGGGCGGGCGGGCGGGCGGGGCCGCGATGCCGTGGTTCCCGGTGAAGAAGCTCCGCAAGCAGGTCAAGCTGCTGCTGCTGCTGCTGCTGCTCACCTGCGCCGCGTGGCTCACCTACGGCCGCCTGAGCCCCGGCCGCCCCGGCCGCGCGCCGCGCCAGCGGCTGGGCTCCGGGCGAGGTACGGGCGGCGCGGCCGGGGCGGGGGCGGGGCGGGGCGGGGGGCCCGAGCAGCGCGGTCCCGGTCCTCCCACCGCGCCCGGCGCCCGGCTCCCGGCGCGGGCCAGACCCGCCTGCAGCCCCGTCTGCCCTCCGCCGCTCCCAGCTCGCGACATCGGGGCGGGGGGCGCGGCGGGTCCCGGACGCCCGGTGACGTCATCAGCGAGGAGCCGACCCTCCCGGGAGCGCCCCTGAACTCGGCGGACTGGGGTCTGGCCTGGAGCCAGGGTGACAGGGCTACGGGGCTCCCAGGGGGGGGGGGGTCCCCGCAGGCCCTGCCCTGGGAATTCCAGGAGCCGAGCGGCTGCTGCTTCAGCCACTTGCCCATCCATAGCGGAGCTTCTTTCCCCACCTGCGGGGCTGGGGGCGGGGGGTCCGGGAGGTTGGTGCGAGCTGACCCGTCAGTTGGAAGGCTCCCTAGAGGGGTGCCCGGGTGACCTGGGACCTGGGCTGCGTTGGGGATCGGCCTTGGGCGAACTCGCCCTGGCTCCCGGCACTCACACTCCAGCGGGAAAGAGCCAGGGGAATCCTGGGGGGCCTCTTGGAGGAGGTGACCTTTGACACATTGGGGAACAGCATTCCAACAGCAGGAGAACCCGGAGGGCGATGAGGAGGGGGGACAGGATACCTGGAGCCCCCAGGAGGATGGAGGGGAGGGAACACCTCAGGGCAGGAAGCATGCAGCAGGCTGCCGGCCCTCCTCAAGGCAGTGAGGCGTCCTGAGGCCGGGCCGGGGTGAGCGTCTTCCCTCCCAAGGACTTAGAAGAGTGACTTTGACTCACCACATCGGGGGCCCCTCCAGCCAGGCCAAACCTCCCCGTTCAGCCTCATTCGCACCCCCACCTGCCTCAGCCTCATTTGCACCCCCACTTGCTGAGGCCCCCCCTGCCCCCTGTGGTGTCCTCAACACCTGGCCTCACAGACCCAGGCGCTCGAGGCCTCCAGCGCCGCTCAGCCCCTAAAAGAGCCACCACCGCCCCTCCAGCTGACAGCACCCTGAGGCAGGACCCCCGAGCGTGACCCGGGGACACCCCAACTAGCAGCACCTGAGGCAGGACCCCCGAGTGTGACACAGAGCAAAACCAGCCCCTGCCTGAGCCGCCTGCGTGGTTTTCTGAGCAACCACAGTCCTCCCCAACCAGCTTCCTGCTCAGCCAGGGAGTCTAGCTCAGCAGAAGGGAGGGGTGGAGGCATGGGAACCCCACTTCTGAGACCATGGAACCGGGTGGGCAGGAGCTGTTCAGGGTCCTGGACGATTAAGCGTCGTGCGGCACCTTCCAGGGCAGCAGCTGGACAGGCCCATCCTGACGGGTCTGTGGCCGTCACTCCCCGGGATCCGCAGCCCGTGCACTGGGGGCCTGTGTGGACCTGGGCTGGGCTGAGCCCTGCAGGGACCCCGCTGCACCCCAAGGCCCACAGACAGCTTGGCGGGAGTGAGCCTCGGGCCAGGCTGTGGGGTTGGCTGGGAGGCCCTGGGGGCTCACCTCGCGGCTGGATAGAGACGGGGGTGAGGACCAGGGGGGCAGGAGCCACAGGGTCTCACAGACGGGAGACCACAGGCGGCCACCTTCCCCAGAGACGGGGCCCAAGACGATTGTGTCCACACAGGAGTCCAGGGGGGTCTGGACTGAGGGACGGGCATGGATGTGAAAGCCCAGGCTTGGCCCTGGAGCAGTGGGGGCTCCTGGGTCGGGGTCCCCGGGAGGTGCTCCAGGAGGGGTGGGGGGTCGTGAAACTGGAGCCGTCCAGTCACACCTGGGCACGGTCCCCAGGGACAGTGTCCCTCCCGGGCCTCCCTGACCTCGCACCCGCCAGCAGCCAGCCCAGCCCAGCGTGCCTGTCCCTCTGTGCCCCGGCTGGTGCCAGGCCTCCTTTGGTCCCAGACCCCGCCTCAGGGGCAGCAGGTGGCATGGCCATGGCTGGGGTGGCTTAGCCTCCAGACAACCAGCTCCGGCACTAGCCAACCCCTAGCGCTCCGTTCTGGAAGGAGGCAGACCCAAGACATCCCCACGCAGGGGAAAAGTGCTGAGGGCACAGGGCAGCCCTGGGGGTCTTCCTGGAGGTGGAGCCACCGATGAGGATGGCCAGATGGTGTGTGCGCACATACACACTAGCATGTGCACACAAAGGGGTTGACTGCTCCCTCGCCTCAGCTGCCAAGGGGCTGGGAAGTCCAGGCAGAGGCTCTAGCACCGCCCCCCAGAAGGATGTGGGGAGAGGACCCAGTACTTGTCCCAGTGAAGGGGGGCGGGGGCGGCTGGTAGACAGGGGAGCATCAGGGAGAAGGGGCCCCAGCAGGAGACACTGGCCTTCCTGCCCTGGCCCAGCCATGTGGGATGGGGTGCCTGACCCAGCGGCGGGGCTGTAGCCTCGGAGAAGGCCTGGGCCCTGGCCACACCCCGAGTGTCCCCCACAGACAGTGAGAGGCTGAGCGGTGTGACGGCCGGCCGGGGGGCCCGGGCTGCACTGTCCACGCAGAGGGCAGAGGACTCCAGCGAGAGTCGCGAGGAGGAGCAGGCGGTGAGCGGGGCCGGGGGCGAGCACCTGTGTTCTGCACATGGGACCCTGCGGCCACCGTGTGGGCTGTGTGCGTGGAGGGTGCGGCCGGACGTGGGCACATGTGGGCGTGGGGCTGCACGCCGGGCTGGGCAGGGGTGTGGTTATGGGACGTTTCCCAGCTCTGACCCTCTGCCCTTTCCTGTAGCCCAACAGCCAGGACCTGAACACGCTGTTTTCTGGGGGAGCCGGAGGGCTGCCCCCCCTGAACCTCACGCATCAAGCACCCCCCTGGCGGGAGGAGGTGAGCTCTGCAGCCTGCCTGGCCCGGGGAAGGCTGGGGGGCGGTGTGGAAAGTAAGACCCCCTCCCCCCCAGTACAAAGGGCAGGTGAACCTGCACGTGTTCGAGGACTGGTGCGGGGGCGCCGTGGGCCATCTGAGGAGGAACCTGCACTTCCCGCTGTTCCCTCACGTGAGTTCGGGGGTAGGGGGGCGTGCAGGGAACAGCTGGCTCCCGGGTGGGTTGAGGGGGCACTGACGTTAGAGGTCGCTGCCCCCAGACGCGCACCACTGTGAAGAAGCTGGCTGTGTCCCCCAAGTGGAAGAACTACGGACTCCGGATCTTCGGCTTCCTCCACCCGGCGAGAGATGGTGCGGGGGGCGGGGCCAGGGGGCCGGGGCATGAGGGGGGGCGTCCCGAAGGCCCACAGCTCCTGAGCCCCGGCCTGTGCCCTAGGAGACGTCCAGTTCTCTGTGGCTTCCGACGACAACTCTGAGTTCTGGCTGAGCCCAAATGAGAGCCCGGCAGGTGCCCAGCTGGTGGCCTTTGTGGGCAAGGTACCCCCACTCCAGCCCTGGCCCCAGCCCTGCCCTCCATCCACACCTGCCTCTCTCCGCTGGGCTTCCTGTGGCCTCGTCCCGTCTCCTCAGCGTCTTAGGGACAGGGTGGGGCGGGACGGGGTGGGGATGGGGATGGGGTGGGGTGATGCTCCCATGGACCGGGTGACCCTCTCCACCCCCCAGACTGGCTCGGAGTGGACGGCGCCTGGAGAGTTCACCAAGTTCAGCTCCCAGATGTCCAAACCCAGGCGGTGAGTGGCTGGGCGTGCGCGTGCGCACGTGTGCATGCGTGTGCGTGAGGGCCTGGGTGACATCACGCTGCATCCGGCTGCCCTGCACACCGCCATCCCCAAGGAGCAGGCCCTGAGCCCCGCCCCCGGGCTCCATCTGCCTGGGGTTCTTGGGGCGCGGCAGGCCCGTCCCCTGACTCCGCGTGTCCCCAGGCTCATGGCCTCCCGGAGGTACTACTTTGAGCTGCTACACAAGCAGGACGACCGAGGCTCCGACCACGTGGAAGTGGGTGTGAGTGCGCCCCCCCCCACCCCCCCCACCTCCCCTCCACGCCCCCCCACCAAAGGGAAGATGCCTGCGGACCTCCCAGGAGCTTCCTGTCTAGTTGCCATGGCAGCCACTTAGGGGACAGGCAGGCAGCACTGCTGGGAGGCTGCCTGGAGGAAGTGGCCCGTGCGTAGTTGAGAGGCTCACAGGGAGACCCAGTGGGGGGAGGGTCCGGGGCGGGGTGCACCAGGAGCACCTGGAGCATCCCGGACAGCCGCCGGCCGCGGTGTGGAGAGAAGTGGGGGCTTGTGCGGGACCATGGGTCCCTGGTCCAGGCTGGGGATGAAAGAGTGGCAGGACGCTGGCTGAGCGTGACCTGAGTTGGGCCGAGTGTGACCTGAGTGTGGGCCGGTGACCTGGTGGACCAGGGCGCCCCCCTCCCCAGCTCCGGGATGTCGCAGGTGTCTGGTGTATGTGGTGGGTGTCACCCAAGCTCAGCTCGGCAGAGGGTCCAGGCTGAGACACAGGTTTGGGGTGACCTTGCAGAAGCTGGGGGTGGGTAGTTGACAGGGCCCAGAGTGAGCTGGGAAGGGGAGAGGGCCCAGGACAGCCCCCAGGAACCCCAACTTGAGAGGAGTGGGAGGGACAGGGTCTGCAAAGGAGACTGAGGAGCAGCTCCAGGAGGGGGGAGAGAAGGGGGCCAGCATGGCCCCCAGGAGAGCAGTGGCTGCAGGTGTGTGTGGGGGGACCATAGCCAGAGGTGAGGGAGCACTCTGGGGGTCAGGAAGGGCTTGAATGGGGCATGGGTGCCCTTAACTGTGCCAGGCCCCCAGCTTCCTGGATCACCCACCGCTTCCCTGCCCCTTCCCAGGACTCCTGGCCCATCCACCTCAGAGCTTCCTGCATCCTTGAAGGGGTGGCCCCCACTAGTTCCCCACTGCCCTATCAGGGAAGCCCCATGCCTCGCTCTCCAAGCCATGCTCTCCCCACCCCTCCCTCCGGCCCTGACCACCCTCTCCACCCCCAGTGGCGAGCCTTCCTGCCTGGCCTGAAGTTTGAGGTCATAGGCCCTGCTCACCTCTCCCTGTACACAGGTGCGAGTGGGCCTCTGGGGAGCCAGCGGGCTCCTGGAGGGTGGTCTCTCTGGGGAGGGGGTTGGGCTCCTGGTGGATGGTCTCTCTGGGGAGGGGGTGGGGCTCCTGGTGGGTGGTCTCTCTGGGGAGGGGGTGGGGCTCCTGGTGGGTGGTCTCTCTGGGGAGCGGGTGGGGCTCCTGGTGGGTGGTCTCTTTGGGGAAGGGGTCGGGCTCCTGGTGGGTGGTCTCTCTGGGGAGGGGGTGGGGCTCCTGGTGGGTGGTCTCTTTGGGGAGGCCTCTAGGCAGGGAGGGGTGATGGGGTTCTGGGGACCCCACACATCCCTCCGCCCCCAGATGAGTCCTCCCTGAAGATGGACCACGTGGCCCATGTTCCCCAGTCCCCAGCCAGCCACGTGGGGGGGCGCCTGCCGCCAGAGGAGCCCAGAGCCGACATGCTGAGGCCAGACCCCCGAGACACCTTCTTCCTCAGTGAGCGGGGGCCGTGGGGCGGGGGAAGCGGGGCGGGGGGTCGTCTGGGTGGCGCTCTGACCACCTGTCCCGCAGCGCCGCGCCTGGAGCCCTCGAGCCTGGAGGACGTGCTGGAGCCGTGCGCCTACGCGCCCACCTATGTGGTCAAGGACTTCCCCATCGCGAGATACCAGGGCCTGCAGTTTGTAAGTCCCCCCCAGGCTGCCCGAGGCCGGCCCTGCCTTGCCCACCCGGACGGGACGCCCGGCCCCTCCAGCCGCCTGCGCCCTCTGCGCCCCAGGTGTACCTGTCCTTCGTGTACCCCAACGACCGCACGCGCCTCACGCACATGGAGACGGACAACAAGTGCTTCTACCGGGAGTCGCCGCTGTACCTGGAGAGGTGGGTGGGGGCGGGGAAGGGGGCGAGGCCTCTGCGAGCCTCTGACACCTGCCCCTCGCCCGCCCACCTGCCCCTCGCCCGCCCCTCACTGCCCCTCACCTGCCCCTCGCCCGCGCCTCACTGCCCCTCACCTGCCCCTCGCCCGCCCCTCACTGCCCCTCAGGTTCGGGTTCTACAAGTACATGAAGATGGACCGGGAGGAGGCGGGGGAGGAGGACGAGCAGGTGCAGCGCCGGGCCTTCCTCTTCCTCAACCCCGACGGTGAGTCCCTGTGCGCGTCCCCCAGCGCCCCGCCCCGCCGGCGCCCCGTGGGGGTGTCAGGCTGAAGCCCACTCTCCGCAGACTTCCTGGAGGAGGAGGAGGAGGAGGGGGAGCTGCTCAACAGTCTGGAGCCCACGGAGGGGGCCCCGAGACAGAGCAGCCGCCGACTCCCCACCCCTGCGGCCCCCACAGAGGCCCGAGCGACCCCCGCCGCGTCCACGCCTCCCCGCCCGGAACCGGAGCGCACCTCCAGGCGCTCCCGGGCGCTCAGCTGGGCGCCCCGGGCCGCACCCCCGCGGCCCCTCCTCCTGGGCCGCCCCCCGCCCCCACGCTCCGCGGCCGCAGCGCAGCCGCCCCCAAAGGTCTACGTGACGCGGGTGCGGCCGGGCCCACGGGCGCCTGCTCGGGCCCTGGCGCCGCTCCGCGCAGGCGGGGGGCTCTGGCCGCCTTTCCCTGGCCTCTTCCTGCGCCCCCGACCCCTGCCCGGGGTGCGGCTGCGGGCGCCCCCCCGCCCACCCCGGCCTCGAGGCCACAGGACCGGCGGCTCCCGGGCCCCAGAGCCCCAGCCCCCCGCCTGGGCGCCGGCCACGCCTGGGAGCCGGGAGGGCCCCCGGGCCCCCACGGAGAACTCGGAGAACCTGAACGCGTCCTCCGAGGCGCGGCCCGCCACCTCCTTCCTGAGCGTGTCCCAGGCGTCCCGGCCGCAGCTGCCTGGGGGGGAGGAGGAGGAGGAGGAGGAAGGGGAGGAGGACGCGCCCCCGGAGGACGAGGCCGCCTCGGAGGACAGCGAGGAGGCGGCGGGCCCGGCGGCGGGCCGCTGGCGCGAGGAGGCCATTGACTGGCAGCGCACGTTCAGCGTGGGCGCCGTGGACTTCGAGCTGCTGCGCTCCGACTGGAACGACCTGCGCTGCAACGTGTCCGGGAACCTGCAGCTGCCCGAGGCCGAGGCGGTGGACGTGGTGGCTCAGTACATGGAGCGGCTCAACGCGCGCCACAGCGGGTAGGGGCGGCGGCGGAGCCCTGCCCCCTGGCGCCCCCGGACCTTCCCCAGAGCTGGTCTGGAGGTGGCCTCCCCTGGCCCTGGACCCAGAGCTCCCCCTGAGCCTCCCAGGCCCCTCCTCCAGGCAGACACCCCGAAGGCCAAGCTCAGTGCCCAGCCCCGCCTCTGGCGCAGTCCTGCTGGGCCTTCCAACAGGGCCCCCCCCCCCCCCCCCCACGCCAGGGAAGGCGCAGGGCTCCTGCCTCAGCCTCCTCTGGGGTCTCACCCAGGCGCCGGGCCGGTTTGGCCTCCTGGAGGCATGGGGGCTCTCAGGGTTGTGCCCAGGCTGAGGGCAGGGCCTGGTGCTGGGCCCTGAAAGCCCCTCGGGGACTCGTTCCTCTGGCCTGTGAGGCCAGGCTTTGCGCAGGATGGAGTTTGACTGTGCGGGTTGAAGACGGACGTGTTGCTGCCGTGGACGGGAGGGGACCCCCGGGGACATGACGGGCAGGCGTGCTGTGACCGTGACCATGGCGGTGATGGGTGGCCTGGACTCTGGAGGTGGGGAGATCCGATTCTAGGTGGCGGAGAGGACACCCTGCCCTCGGCTCTAAGCCTGAGAGCAGCTCGGGGTCCCCCGGGCATACGGGGGTCTGTTCAGTACACAGGGGTCATGGCTGTGACCCCAAGAACGAGAGTGCAGACAGACCCAGAGCATTTGGGGCAGAACGTCCCTGCTTTTAGGGAGATGGCGGTGGAGATAGGAGGGGTGGAAGGGGGAGTCACACAAGCTCCCAGGGTGGGGGCGCTGCTGGCAAAGGGCCCATGTAGCCGAAGGTTAGGGCCCTGCTTTCCCAGGACCAGAGGAGCCTCTGCCAGAGGCAGGGGGCAGGGAGTGTGAAGGCAGAGTGGGTGCCCGGCCCCCACCTAGGAACCAGGAGGTCCCGGGTCAATTCCAGGTCAGGGCACAGGCCTGGTTGTGGGCTCCCTCCCCAGTGGGAGGCGTGCAGGAGGCAGAGGCAGCTGATCAATGATTCTCATCATTGCTGTTTCTCCCTCTCCCTCTCCCTATCCCTCTCCCTCTCCCTTGATCTCTGAAATCAATAAGAATATATTTTTTTAAAGAGGGGCAGAGTGGAGGGAAGGGAAGGGGCTCAGCAGGGAGGATCGAAGGGGAAGGGCTGGGGGCAGGCCCACTGGCTTGGACCAGGACAGCCCTGCCCCGGGGCCAGGGAGGCCGAAGGCGGCTTCTCAGAGGAGCTGGGAGGATGAGGACACCCCAGGACCAGGACCCCATAGGAAGGGACCTCGGCTGGTGCAGTGTGGGGGGTACTGAGGCCTCGGGCTGGAGACACTTCCGGTCCTAGGACGCGGTTAGACACAGGGACCGGTCCTGTGTGTGGTGGGTGCCACTGGGTCCTGGGCGCGTCGGAAAGAAGAGAGGACAGATCGCCTGGGCTGCCCTGGGAGGGGGGCAGTGTGGGCCCCCTCCTGGGAACTGCCCGGGGTGCAAGGTGTGGTGGGGCGCAACGCGGAGGGCAGCCGGGGCTGACCCGGCCCCGCCTGCAGGCACTACGCGCTCCTGCGGATCGTGAACGTGGAGAAGCGCCGCGACTCGGCGCGCGGGAGCCGCTTCCTGCTGGAGCTGGAGCTGCAGGAGCGCGGGGGCGGCCGCCGGCGCCTGTCGGAGTACGTGTTCCTGCGGCTGCCGGGCGCCCGAGCCGGGGACGCGGACTGGGACGAGGCGAGTCCGGAGCCCGCGGCCGCCGCCCCCTCCGCCTCCGCCTCCGCCTCCGCCTCCGCCTCCGCGCGCCCCGACGGCCGCCCCGAGCTCTGCCGGCCGCTGCGCCTGGCCTGGCGCCAGGACGTGATGGTCCACTTCATCGTGCCAGGTGCGGCGGGCGCTCCCGGGGCCTCGCGGGAAGGGGCGGGAGCGCCACTGGTCTGGGCGGGCACCGCGCGGGGGCGGGGGGTGCAGCTGGCTCGGTGGCCCCTCGCCCCCCAGTGAAGAACCAGGCGCGCTGGGTGGCCCAGTTCCTGGCGGACATGGCGGCGCTGCACGCGCGCACCGGGGACTCGCGCTTCAGCGTCGTCCTGGTGGACTTCGAGAGCGAGGACATGGACGTGGAGCGGGCCCTGCGCGTGGCGCGGCTGCCCCGGTAACGCGCCCACCCCACGCACACTCCACACGGGTCTCCCCTCCTGGGGAGGTGGCGTTTTCTGCCGCAGGAATTAAACCTGCCCCTGCCCCCAGGTACCAGTACCTGAGGCGAGCCGGGAACTTCGAGCGCTCGGCGGGGCTGCAGGCCGGAGTGGACGCGGTGGAGGTGCGTGAAGTTGGAGGGGGGGCAGGGGAGGACTGGCCTTTCCCCCAGGGCAGCTCCCTGACCCCCGCGGCCTCCAGGACGCCAGCAGCATCGTGTTCCTCTGCGACCTGCACATCCACTTCCCCCCCAACATCCTGGACGCCATCCGCAAGCACTGCGTGGAGGGCAGGCTGGCCTTCGCCCCCGTGGTCATGCGCCTGGGCTGCGGGAGCTCGCCCGCCGACCCGCACGGTAATGGCCGAGTCCCACCATCCCCGGCTCAAACCTGGGGGCCTCTCCCAAGCCCCCAGCACTCCAGCGTGTGCAGGGTTCCCAGGTTATGACCAGCACGGAAGGGTGACCCGGGAGCCCCCTGAGGTCTGGGGAGGCCTCCCAGGCCTGATGTCTGAAGGGCACCCTCCCGCCCAGGGTACTGGGAGGTGAACGGCTTCGGCCTCTTCGGGATCTACAAGTCGGACTTCGACCGCGTCGGAGGCATGAACACGGAGGAGTTCCGGGACCAGTGGGGCGGCGAGGACTGGGAGCTCCTGGACAGGTGACCCCACCCTCGTGGAGGCAGGCCTCCCATCTTCCTCCCTCACCCAGGGCCTGCTCGCCTGCAGAGAGCCTGTGCCCACCCGGCCCCGAAACCACTCCCCACCCCAGGGTCCTGCCGCGCAGCACAGCCCTGACCGCCCCCAGCCCTGACCCCCGTCTCCACCCAGGGTCCTGCAGGCGGGGCTGGAGGTGGAGCGGCTGCGCCTGAGGAACTTCTACCACCACTACCACTCCCGGCGGGGCATGTGGGCCACGCGTGGCCGTGGCCGTGGCCACAAGAGCTCCCAGGCGGAGGGAGCCTGAGGGAGGACACCCGCCCAGCCACTGCTGCAGTCCTGAGCCTGGTTCCTGGGACCCAGGGCCTCACCACAGGGCACTGCCCCACTCCCCCGTGCCTGCCCCTCTCTGGCGCCCCCAGACCGCAGCCGCTCGCGCCCCTCCCCAGGGGGGCTGCCTGGACAGAGCAGGTCGGGCAGCTCGTCCCCACACTCTGTGCGATGATTTCTGTGAAATTTTGCTGTAGCGATGCCATTGTTTTCAGGATTTCCGTCTGTTCCATTTTTTATTCAGAATGAAATGAAATATTTTTTTTAGTTCTGACTGGTCCTCTGCCTGGCTCTCTTGGGAGGACAGGTGGCCTCGGCGATGCCGAGAGCCCTGCGCCTGTGGGTGGCCCGGGCCCTGCTCCTGATGGCCTTTCTGGCCCGCAGCTGCAGTGGTCACGCTGACCCCTCCCTCCACCTCCAAGACCACTGTCCCCTTGGCCTCCTTCCCCTCGCAGCCTCTGGGTGGGGCCGGAGGGGAAGGGCCTCGGACATCCTCTCTTCCACTCTCTAAAAATCAGTGCGCCCTCGCTGGTGTGGCTCCGTGGATAGAGCATCGGCCTGTGGACCGAAGGGTCGTGGGTTCGATTGGGTCAAGGGCACATGCCTCAGTTGCAGGCTGGCCCTGGTCAGGGCATGTGCAGGAGGCGACCCATCGCTGTGTCTCTCTCACATCAATGTTTCTGTCTTTCCCTCTCTTTTCCACTCTTTGTAAAAATCAATGGGAAGATATCCTCGGGTGAGGATTTAGAAAAAAAGGAAAGGGAGGCGGTTGCACTTGGCCTCCTGGGGTGCCCGTAGGATTAGACGGAGTGCGACGTTTTCCACACCCGCCTGGTGCTGGGCAGTCCTCATGAACCCAGCGAGCGCGTGCACCCTCATCACCCGTTTTCTCGGGACTCTGCCGGAGGTGGCATCGGCTTTCACTCCTCCGGTGCCAGGGGGAGAGAAGGAGAAACCCTGCCGGGAAGGGCACCAGCTGCCTATCTCCCAGCTCGCTGCCCCCCCCAGGGCCAGGCCACCCCTCCCCACTGGCCTCTGCTTCCCTTCGTTCACGCTCCTCACCGAGGCTGGTGCTCCTTTGAACACAAATCTAACAGCCGCTCCCCTGCTGGAAAGCACCCAGGACTCCACTGCTGCTCCTACTCGGTGCTGGCCCGGCCGCGGCTCCAGCCACCATTCCATTCTGGGTCCTCCCGGGCCAAGCGGGTTCCTGCTGGGGCCTCCGCCAGCCCCTCCCTCTGCCTGAGCCGATAAAGGGTCTCAGAGGCTCCCAGATGCCCCTCCGTCTTGCCAGGCATCACTGCTTGTGGGCCACTGTGCTTGGTCATTGTCTGTACCCCCCTCCGCGCCCCCCTCACCGCAGACCCTAACGGGGCTCCTGTGAGAAGCTGTGTCTATCACGGTCACGCACACCTTTCCCAGCGATGAGCCGGTGCTCAGGATGAGTGACAGGTGGGCGGGTGGGGGTGGGAGTGGATGAAGGTACCACCTGGGGCCTATTAGGGCCAGTACCTTTCAAGTACCTTCCACACCAAAGACACAAGGTGGAAGGAGGGGGCCCCCCCCCGAGGATGCCAGGTCAGGGGGCCCCACCCAGGGTCACCGCAGGTTAGGGGGGGCCGGGGCGAAATCCAGGTAGGCTCCGTGGAGAAGACGGGGACTGGGCTGGCCTTGGAGGGCGCCCAAACCGACAAGGAGGCGGGAAGTCCGGAAGGTTTGGGAGCGTGGGTGCGGCACAAAGCGCCCGAATTCCCAGAGTCGGGGCCCAGAGGCAGCAGATGCCGCACCTCTGGGGGCCTGGAGGGCAAGCTGCGCCCCAAACCCGGTCCGGCAGCTCGACCCCGCCCCACCTGCAGGCTGAGCCCACCCCCACCTGCACTGCTTCTCTGTGCGCCTGCGCGCACCTGAATTTTGTTCTGAATATTATTTTGCTGTTAATATCTTCAAGCTTTCCTCCCCACCTCTGCTCCTAACAACCCCCTTCGGGCTCCCCACCGTGGGAAGGGGCAGGCTGCCCTCTGTGCCCCTCCCCCAGCTTCAAGTCACCAAGCAGCTCTAGGGTCCTCCTCCACCACCCCATTCCAGCTCTAGGCCCTGAGGCTTCTCATACGCCCCCCCCCCGCCCCCCATTCCCCGTTCTCTTTCCCCAACTCCTCTTTCAGGGACGGTGTGACAGTCGCTGGGAGTCCCCACTTTAGTAGGCGCCCCAGCCCATCCTTTCTGCCGTCGGATAAAGGGGTGTCAGGGCTAACCTTCCCCCATCGGGCCTCCCCTGAGCTCCCCCTGCCCAGCGCCCCCAGCCTCCGCCTCCCCAGTAAGAGTCACTCACCCTTCCAGGCCCTCAGGTTCCAGGTTCGCGCCCTGATGCTGCATCAAAGGCCCAGGGAGGGGTTAAATGCAGACCACGGAGTCTGGCCCACAGTGGGCTGCACGGGCTGTCTCCAAGCTTCTGGGTGAATCCTCCTCCCTCTGCCACAGACCTGCCTCCTCCGGAGCCACCACGCCCCCTGTGCTCACCCCACACCCTGGGTCTGGGGAGCGGAGGACCGAACTGGGCTGGTCCAGGGTCGGAGGGGCTCCAGCCTGGGGTGAGAGCAGTGGGGGCAGGTCCAGGCCATGGCCAGTCCCACTGGCCCTGCAGCAATTAGAAAAAGTGACCCCAGGCTCTCCGGAGATCCCAGTCACAGAGGCTCGAGGTCCCATGGTTGGGGGGGTCACATGTCCTCAGGGGGGCTCCTTACAGCTTTGGGCACCGAAGCACCACAGATGGTAACCAGGGCTCCACAGGCCCCTCCCTGCCAAGAGAGCAGGAGCTTCACCGAACTGGCCCCGGGGCCCTGCCGAGTGTTGAAAATGGGGCCACCCCCACCGGCACCCCTCTCCCGCCCGTGGCAGGGACCCCACCAGAGCCCCGTCCACCCAAGCCTCTCCTCACAAGCCTGCCAGACCTCCGCCCGGAACCTGCCCCAGCCCTGGGCCAGGCCTGGCCGCCAGGGCCCAGGGAGACCGGCTGGACCCCCGCGGAGGGCGGGCCTGGCCGTGTCCGGGCGTGCGTGCGCCTCCAGGTGCGCTCGGCGCCGCACAAACTTGTCTCCCAGGATTTTTCCACACAAAACACGTCTCCCCGGGAAGCAACCGGTCTGATGAGCTGGGTGTGCGGGCGTTCCCACCCCGCCCTCCGTGCCCCCACACTCGGCCCTGCTGTGAGAGGCCTCCCCGGACGGACGAGCTCGCTGGGCCTGGGACGGAACCGGGGACCCCTCAGCCAGCAGCAGCTGCCAGGATGAGCCGAGGGCCCCGCAGCGTCCCGACCACCACCCGGGTAGGTCCCCACCCCAGCCTCCGCCCTGACCTTTCCAGGGACCCTCTGTACCGTCCCCCCCCCGCCCCCGCCTCTGACCAATCCCGGTCCCCCCCCCCACACTGACCTCCCGCTGGTCCCCCCAGGCTCCGCCCCGGGCACCATTACCATCTGGCACCCAGTCCCTGCCAGGACCCCTTGCAGATTAAGGCAATGGGGGGGGGGGGTCCCTACCATTGAAGAGAGGGCCCTAGGGCAGGAGCAGAGAGGCTCTTCGTTAGAGGGGTCCCCTAGGACTGTGCCAGGAGAACCAGGAGGTACGTGAGCTCCCCCCTCCCCCCAGCCTCACTCAGGGTACCAGGGGCCTCTGCTGGGTCCAAGCCAGGCCTCCCGGGCAGGCGGCCTTAGAGACGCTGGTCCAGCTGGGGAGGGACTCAGGGGGACCCTCAGGGCCTCCCCCCACCTCTCCGACACCTCTAAGTTGGGGCTTTATGGGACTCCTGGATTCTGCACAGGAGACTGGGAGGAGGGCCCCTCTGAGTCAGCCCCCTGGGGCAGCCCCGCCTGCTCTTCGCATCACTGCCCTGACTCACGGGTTGGAAATGGCTTCCCACCCCCTTAGCCCGGGTGGCAGGAGCCTGGGAGGGGGCCCGAGGGCCCAGCCGGCCCTGGGGCCTCTGCAGAGTGTGGGGGAGGGGAAGGTGACTTCCAGCATCTGGGGACCGAGATCTGGAGTTGCCATACCCTAGGCGAGCTTCCGGGGCCTCCCAGGCGCCAAGGATGGCAACCAGGCTCCCAGGCCCCTCCCACCCTAAAGCCCCTCTTAAGCCCTTTATCCTCAGCCCGACCCTCAGCACTGACCCTGGCCCTAATGGTGACTCTTAACGCCAACCCCTGCCTAGGCCCACCCCCACCCCCAGGGAGGGACAGTGCCCCACAGGCTCCTGGAGGCGGCGGGCCATGGCACAGTGGGGCCCAGTGAGCCCACGCCACCCCAGGCCTGGGGGGCCTTCACGGAGGGAACAAATCTGGGCCCGGCCCGGGATGGGCTGGAGGAGGGGCGGCCAGGCCGGGACCGGGGCCACCAGAGGCCGGTTCTTCCGCCCGAATTCCGCCCGAAGCAGGCGCGGCCCCTCCCTCCCACCTGGCCAGGTGTCCCCGCCCCCTGCGAGCTGGGCTGGGCGGGCACCTGTCTCCCGCGGCTCTGGGTGAGGCCAGCGGGGAGGGGACTTCAGGGACAGGGCGGCCCGGGACGAGACTGAAGACAGTTCAGGCTGGAGGCGGCCGAGGCGGCCCAGGCCTGGCAGACCCAGCGCCGCGCCCGCCGCCATGCAGGACGGTAACTTCCTGCTGTCGGCCCTGCAGCCCGAGGCCGGGGTGTGCTCCCTGGCGCTGCCCTCGGACCTGCAGCTGGACCGCCGGGGCGCCGAGGGTCCGGAGGCCGAGCGCCTGCGAGCCGCCCGCGTTCAGGAGCAGGTCCGCGCCCGCCTCCTGCAGCTGGGCCAGCAGCCCCGGCACAACGGGACCACCGAGCCCGACGGGGTCACCAGGGCGGCCCGAGGTAGGCGGGGGCCGGCAGGGTGGGCTCCGGGCGGTGGAGGCGCAGAGGCCGCTGCGGCAGGCGGGCGGCGGGCGGGGTGGTGCCAGGGCCAGAGGCCTGCATGGGGCTGGCTCAGGGTTCAGCTCCCTGACTCACTGAGGCCTGCCCTGAGTCACCCGCCCCGCCCTGGCGGGCGTGGGAGAAGCCATGGGTGGGGCCTCTCAGCACCTACTGGGACCCCGGATCCTCCCGCCGAGCCTGGGGGGGGCCCAACTGCCCTCAGCCCTGAGCCCCTGGGGGGCCGGCCCACAGGAAGAGCAGCACATGGCGAGCCAGCCAGGCCCATCTCGGGGCAAACCCAGAATGTACACACGTCCCTTCCCCATGACAGGCTCACACATGGTCCCAGACACAGGCAGACACAGGGCAGCCCCAGGAGAGAGACTCCAGCCCCCTCCCCACCCCCATGCCCCACGGGAAGGAGCAGACAAACAGAAGCAGAAACATTCCCAGCAGGTCTGGGAATCCTGGACGGGAGCCATCGCCTGCTGGTCTGAGCAGGGCCCCTGCGGGATTGCAGGGGAGGCCCCTGGAGTGACCCAGATACTCTCCATGAGAACAGAGGGTGGGGGGCCCCGGTGCCAGGCAGCCTGCCCTGTGCAGGAATCCTGGTTCCACCCATGTGTGTGTGTGTGTGTGTGTGTGTGTGTGTGTGTGTGTGTACCCTGTGAACGTGTGTCCATGGATGTGTGTCCTTCCCATATGATATGAGTGTGTCCATGGATATGTGTGCATCCGTGTGATGTGAGTGTGTCCATGGATGTGTGTGCATCCGTGTGATGTGAGTGTGTCCATGGATGTGTGTCCATCCCATGTGATGTGAGTATGTCCATGGATGTGTGTGTCCCGTGTGATGTGTGTGTGTCCCGTGTGATGTGTGATGTGTGCCCATGGATGTGTGTGCATCCGTGTGATGTGAGTGTGTGTGCCTGCATGAATGCTAATGCCATGTCCTCCTCACTGAGCCACAGCAACTGGGACCAGTTAGACAGTAAGATGAACCTCCCAGGATGTGCGGGCCGGAGACCCCGGTCCACAGCATAGGGGCCACCAGGCAGCCTGGACTCCCAGGTCCTTCCTCCCCTGTCCTCCCAGCCTCATCCTCAGTGGTGGCCTAGTTGGTGCCCAGGGGTCAGAGGGCGGAGGATGGCACAGGGAGCAGTTAATTAACACCCTGGCTGCCCTGCCAATTAGGCGCAGGAAGATTATAATTTGGGGTGGGGGCGTGCCCCCCCCCCAGGCTGAGCCTCACTAGCGTCAAAGAGTTAATAGCTAGAAGCCTCATTAACCAGGGCGGGTCTGGACAATCCGGAAGGCACAGGCCCTCCCTTCACCACCCTGAGTCCTCTGGGCAGATGAGACTCTTCACCCACAGGTGTGGCCCCAGCAGGGACCCTGGCAGAGGCTGACCCCCCAGGCAGCACCTTCCGGTCAAAAGTCCCTGCTCCTCGCATCACCCAGGCACCAACCCAGCCTGGTCTGTCTCTCTGCTCTGCCTATGTCCCCATCATCTACCCACCCACCCATCTGACCACCCACACCCCACCCATCTGTCTGCCCCCCCCCCCGCCCCCCGCCGTCTGCTACCCAGCTGCCTGCTCACCATCCTTCCCACCCTCCATCCTCCAGGCTTAGCTATGCCATCACCCTCAGTCTGTCTGTCCATCCTCACATGGGTCTGTCTCCTGTCTCTCCACCCTCCCTCCGCCACCCACCCACCCACCCACCGGTCTGTCCACTCGCTGTGGAGTCGGGCTGGCGCCAGTGCCCTCAGTCAGTGTGTCGGACGGGGCGGGTGTGGCTCTGCCAGGTGGGACAGGGGAATGCACCTCAGGCCAGACTGGTCCAGGGAGACTGTGTGAGCGAAGCCTCACCCCTATTGACCAGAGCCCAGGACCGGCTTGCAGGAGGTCAGTGTGGCTGCCTGGAGGAGGGGGCCAGGCCCTGAGCCCTGCAGATTGGAGAGCTGATGCAGGAGTCCCGGGCTCACTGCCCAGGGGACTGGGAGGTCATGGGGTGAGCATGTCTGTCCCCCAGCACAGCTGGAGGTGAGTGGGGCTGTGGGAGAGGGACCACCAGGGCTGGCGTCAGTGGAGACAGATGGCAGGAACCAGAGTCAAGACACCCCCATCAACACCCCCCAGTGGGTCCCAGGGTGCAGGAGGAGAGGCCGGAGGCCGTGAGCCGGGCCAAGCTACCACAGCCCTTGTCCACAGGCGCATCCCGGGGCCAGTACCACACCCTGCAGGCCGGCTTCAGCTCCCGCTCCCAGGGCCTGAGTGGGGACAGCACCTCGGTGAGTGACACCCGCGCCAGCCTGGAGAGTCTGGGCTCTGCGGTCACATGGGGGAGGCTCTGGGGGCGGCTGCGGTCCCCAGGGTCAGGGAGAGCCCGGCCCCCACTCACGGCCATCCCCATCCCGCCCACAGACCTTCCGGCCCATCGCCAAGCCCGCCTATAGCCCGGCCACCTGGTCCTCCCGCTCGGCCGTGGACCTGAGCTGCAGTCGGAGGCTGAGCTCTGCCCACAACGGGGGCAGCGCCTTTGGGGCCGTGGGGTACGGGGGAGCCCTGCCCGCCGCACCCATGCCCCCTCGGCCCATGTCCTACCACGAGCGTGGTGGGGGGGGCGGCCGGGTGGACTACGACACCTTGTCCCTCCGCTCGCTGCGGCTGGGGCCCGGGGGCCTGGACGACCACTGCAGCGTGCTGTCGGAGCAGCTGGAGCCCGCCGCCGCCGCCGCCTACAGGGCCTTCGCCTATGAGCGCCAGGCCAGCGCCAGCGCCAGCGCCAGCTCCGGGCGGGCAGGGGGCCTGGACTGGCCCGAGGCCGCCGACGGCCCGCCCAGCCGGACTATCCGCGCCCCGGCCATGCGGACGCTGCAGCGGTTCCAGAGCAGCCACCGCAGCCGCGTGGGGGCGGGCGCCGTGCCCGGCGTCCTGGAGCCCGTGGCCCGAGCGCCGTCCGTGCGCAGCCTCAGCCTCAGCCTGGGCGACGCGGGCCACCTGCCCGACGTGCGCGGGCTGGACAGCTACGGCGGCCAGCGCGCTCTCCAGCGGCTCAGCAGCGGGTGAGCGGGCCTGGCCGGGAGGGGGCGGCTGCCTCAACCCCGCCGTCCCCAGCTCAGCCTGACCCTGGACCCTTGTCTCTGCAGCTTCGACGACATTGACTTGCCATCGGCAGTGAAGTACCTCATGGCCTCAGACCCCAACCTGCAGGTGCTGGGCGCAGCCTACATCCAGCACAAGTGCTACAGCGATGCGGCGGCCAAGAAGCAGGTGACTGCCCTGCGACACCCCTGTGACCCCACCCTCCTTGTCCTCTGGCTCCTGACCACCCTCCCTGACCTCTGGCCCCTGACAACCCTCCCTGACCTGTGTCCCCTGACCACCCTCCCTGACCTCTGGCCCCTGATCACCCTCCCTGACCTCTGGCCCCTGACCACCCTCCCTGACCTCTGGCCCCTGACCACCCTCCCTGACCTCTGGCCCCTGATCACTCTCCCTGACCTCTGGCCCCTGACCACCCTCCCTGACCTGGGGCCCCTGACCACCCTCCCTGACCTCTGGCCCCTGACCACCCTCCCTGACCTGGGGCCCCTGACCACCCTCCCTGACCTCTGGCCCCTGACCACTCTCCCTGACCTCTGGCCCCTGATCACCCTCCCTGACCTCTGGTTCATGACCACCCTCCCTGACCTGTGTCCCCTGACCACCCTCCCTGACCTCTGGCCCCTGATCACCCTCCCTGACCTCTGGCCCCTGACTACCCTCCCTGACCTCTGGTTCATGACCACCCTCCCTGACCTCTGGCCCCTGATCACCCTTCCTGACCTCTGGTTCATGACCACCCTCCCTGACCCCAGGGGACTGTGCTGGCTTCATTTGCCAGAGTCTCCTCAGCAGAGGAGGAGCAGGAGGGAGTGGTTTGCATATGTCTGCATACACTGCACAACTCTGCACACACCTGTATACACCTGCATTCGTCAGCACACCTCTACACACCTGCACACACCTGCCTATACCTGCATTCTGTATCCCCCTGCACACCTGCACACCTCTGCACACCTCTGCACACACCTGCACACCTCTGTACACGCCTGCACACCTCTGTACACACCTGCACACCTCTTACATGCCTGCACACCTCTGTACACGCCTGCACACCTCTTACATGCCTGCACACCTCTGCACATGCCTGCACACCTCTGTACACACCTGCACACCTCTGCACATGCCTGCACACCTCTGCACACCTCTGCACATGCCTGCACACCTCTGTACACACCTGCACACCTCTTACATGCCTGCACACCTCTGCACACCTCTTAAACGCCTGCACACCTCTGTACACACCTGCACACCTCTTACATGCCTGCATACCTCTGCACACACCTGCACACACCTGCACACCTCTGCACACGGCTGCACACCTCTGTACACACCTGCACACCTCTTACATGCCTGCACACCTCTGTACACACCTGCACACCTCTTACATGCCTGCACACCTCTGCACACCTCTGCACATGCCTGCACACCTCTGTACACACCTGCACACCTCTTACATGCCTGCACACCTCTGCACACCTCTGCACACGCCTGCACACCTCTGCACACGCCTGCACACCTTTGTATGCCTCTGCACACCTGTGCACACGCCTTACAGTGTGCACACGTGGGCTAACAGCGCGTGCTGTGCCTGCAGGCCCGCAGTCTTCAGGCCGTGCCCCGGCTGGTGAAGCTCTTCAACCACGCCAACCAGGAGGTGCAGCGCCACGCCACGGGCGCCATGCGCAACCTCATCTACGACAACGCGGACAACAAGCTGGCCCTGGTGGAGGAGAACGGCATCTTCGAGCTGCTGCGGACGCTGCGCGAGCAGGACGACGAGCTGCGCAAGAACGTCACAGGTGCCGGGCCGCGGCCACCCCTCTGCTGTGTCCTTCTCCTGTCCCGTCTCCGCCTGCCCGCCCTGTCCCACCTCTGGTCCCGTGACTACCCTGGGGCGGGTCTCCAGTGCCCAGGGCCAGGTCCCCGGGCCGCACGCCAGCTGTCCCCAGGGGGCGCGCAGGGAGGCTCCCCACCCCGGGCCCAGGCGCAGCCCCGGGAGAGGTTACACGCTTCCTCCCACCCTCCCCGGGAGAGCCGGAGGGTGGCGGGCGCCCCTGACCAGGCCTCGGCCTCCCCGCCCAGGCATCCTGTGGAACCTGTCCTCCAGCGACCACCTAAAGGACCGCCTGGCCCGGGACACGCTGGAGCAGCTCACAGACCTGGTGCTGAGCCCCCTCTCGGGGGCCGGGGGGCCGCCCCTCATCCAGCAGAACGCCTCCGAGGCGGAGATCTTCTACAACGCCACGGGCTTCCTCAGGTGCGGGGGCGGGGCTTCCCAGGGAGGGGGCGGGGGCTTCCTCAGGTGCGGGGAGGGGCTTCCCAGGGAGGGGGCGGGGCTTCCTCAGGTGCGGGGCTTCCCAGGGGAGGGGGCGGGGCTTCCCAGGGGAGGGGGCGGGGCTTCCCAGGGGAGGGGGCGGGGCTTCCTCGGGTGCGGGGGCGGGGCTTCCCAGGGGAGGGGCGGGGCTTCCTCCGGTGCGGGGGCGGGACTTCCCCAGGGGCGCACGGGGCGGGGCTTCCCCAGGGGAGGGGGAGGGGCTTCCCAGGTGCGGGGGCGGGACTTCCTCAGGTGCAGGGGCGGGGCTTCCTCGGGTGCAGGAGCGGGGCTTCCCCAGGGGCGCAAGGCGGGGCTTTCCCAGGGGCGCGGGGGGCGGGGCTTCCTCAGGGGCACCCAGGAGCGGGGTGGGAGAGGATGCCAGGATGCCAGGGAGAGCGGGTGCTGGGGGGGCTGAAAGAGGAGGCAGAGAAGCAGTCAACCAAGCAAGACCCAGGTACTGAGGCAGCCAGTGTGGCTCAGTGGTTGAGCATCGACCTATGAACCAGGAGGTCAGGGCACAGGCCCAGGTTGCAGGCTCCATCCCCAGTGTGGGGCGTGCAGGAGGCAGGCGATCCATGATTCTCATCATTGATGTTTCTCTCTCCCTCTCCCTTCCTCTCTGAAATCAGTAAAATTATATTTAAAAACTAAAAGACAGAGGTGCTGGCGCAGTGGGTCCGGTGCCAGCTGTGGCTGCCAGGTGTGATGTCAGTGGACTCTGGGCCTGCAGGCTCAGGTTTCATTAAATCAGGCACCTGATCTGACATTCCTAGGAGGGGAGGGGGATGCAGTGGGACCAGGGACCAGGGGCAGGAGGTGCCGAGGGGCCCAGTGCAGGGGGAGAAGGGGGCGGGCACTAAGGATTTTAGCCCTCGGGCTCAGGTCTCCGTGGGGTGGGCTCCTCCCGGGGTCCCTGGGGGGGTCTCTGATCTGCCTCCACCCGCAGGAACCTCAGCTCGGCCTCCCAGGCCACTCGCCAGAAGATGCGTGAGTGCCATGGGCTGGTGGACGCCCTGGTCACCTACATCAACCAGGCCCTGGACGTGGGCAAGTGCGAGGACAAGGTGAGGGGTGGCCGGTGGGAGGGCGGCCGGTGGAGTGGGGAGGTGCCAGCCCGTTCTGACCACAGTCCGCCCCCTCAGAGCGTGGAGAACGCTGTGTGCGTGCTGAGGAACCTTTCCTACCGCCTGTACGACGAGATGCCGCCGTCAGCCCTGCAGCGCCTCGAGGGCCGGGGCCGCAGGGACATGGCCGGGGCGCCCCCCAGCGAGGTGGTGGGCTGCTTCACGCCACAGAGCCGGCGGCTGCGAGAGGTGGGCTCGGGCCTGGGCTGGCGGGAGCAGGGGCCTGGCCTGACCCTGGCTGACCTCTGTGCCCACCGCCCAGCTGCCCATCACTGCCGACGCACTCACCTTCGCCGAGGTGTCCAAGGACCCCAAGGGCCTCGAGTGGCTGTGGAGCCCCCAGATTGTGGGCCTGTACAACCGCCTCCTGCAGCGCTGCGAGCTCAACCGGCACACAACGGAGGCGGCCGCCGGGGCCCTGCAGAACATCACCGCCGGCGACCGCAGGGTGAGGCCACGAGCAGGGCCCCGGGCGGACGGGACCCATGCCTGGCCACGCGCAGGGGACACACGGTGGGCGGGGGGGTAGGGGCACGGGGCGTGAGAGCCTTCTCTCCGGGAGTTGACAGTCTGTTGGGAGAGGGACAGTGACAGGGGGATGGATGCAAACTTGTGGATGGGCCAGAACGACCCAGGGAGGGAGGGAAGGCAGCCTCGGAGCTGGGCAGGAGGGACCAGAAGGAGGGGGTGTCTGGGATGCTGTGCTGGGTCTGAGGGGAGCTGCCCAGCAGGTCTAAGTCCAGGGGGGCCCGCCTGGTGAGGTCCCGGCAGTCCCGCCTCAGTTTCCCCAGGGGTCGGCTGCGGGGATGCCAAGGGGGCGCTGGCGCCTTCACCTGCACCCACCAGCCCCTCTCCGGCCTGCAGTGGGCGGGCGTGCTCAGCCGCCTGGCCCTGGAGCAGGAGCGCATCCTGAACCCGCTGTTGGACCGCGTCCGCACGGCCGACCACCACCAGCTGCGCTCACTGACCGGCCTCATCCGAAACCTGTCCCGGAACGCCAGGAACAAGGACGAGATGTGTGAGTCTGCGCCCGCCCGGCTCTGCCCCCGCCCACCCCGTGGCCTCTGCCCCCGCCGGGCTGGCTGCTGGCGGGCTGGCGGGCAGAAGGGCTGGGAGTGGGGCTGACACTGACCCGCCTCCC
This sequence comes from Myotis myotis, assembly GCF_014108235.1. NCBI lineage: Eukaryota > Metazoa > Chordata > Mammalia > Chiroptera > Vespertilionidae > Myotis > Myotis myotis. The sequence goes on along the minus strand of NW_023416332.1, from coordinate 2,875,217 downwards.
GGTCTCCCGCAGCCACCAAGGTGGTGAGTCACCTGATCGAGAAGCTGCCGGGCAGCGTGGGCGAGAAGTGCCCGCCGGCGGACGTGCTGGTGAACATCATCGCGGTGCTCAACAACCTGGTGGTGGCCAGTCCCATCGCCGCCCGGGACCTGCTGTACTTTGACGGGCTCCGCAAGCTCGTCTTCATCAAGAAGAAGCGTGACAGGTGAGCGCCCCCCGGGCCCCCCACCCCCCGCCTTCTGGCTGAGCCTGTCCCTCGCTGACCCCTGCCCTCACCCCCCAGCCCCGACAGCGAGAAGTCCTCCCGGGCAGCCTCCAGCCTCTTGGCCAACCTGTGGCAGTACAACAAGCTCCACCGAGACTTCCGGGCGGTAGGTTCTGGCATCGGGGCGGGCAGGCCACGGGGCGGGGCTCGGAGACGGGGGTGGAATTGGAGGCCAAGGGCACGGGGTCCCCCCCAGCACCCGGGGAGGGCGGCGTGGGTGCAGGGCGGCCGGCACCCCCTCACTCGCACCCCCCCCTGATTGCAGAAGGGCTATCGGAAGGAGGACTTCCTGGGCCCCTAGGCGAGGCCTTCCCGGAGGAGGAGGACGCGACTCGGCCCAGGTTCCCGAGGCCGGGCCCAGCCCCTGCTGCTGGAGGGCCGCCTGGAGGAGAAGACAGGTGGCCCAGGGCCGCTCGCTGGAGCCCCGAGTGCAACTGGGGAAGGCCTGGGCCACCAGGGAGAGGACAGGGGACGGGGGCTTGCAGCTGGGGACGAGGCTTCCGCAGGGCAGGGAGTGGGCAGGGCTTGAGGCTGCTCTGGTGCATGGGGTGGGGACCAGGCCACACTGGCAGAGGCGGGGCTGCCCATGGCGGGCAGTGCCTCAGGGCAGCCAGCGCTGAAAATAAAGGTGGTCGTGAAGACAGCAGCCAGGCCCGCACGCGTCTTCTTGTTTAAAAAATGTGTTTTTATTGGTTTCAGAGGAAGGGAGAGGGAGAGGGAGATAGAAACATCAATGATGCCAGAGAACCATTGACAAGCTGCCTCCTGAACGCCCCCTACAGGGGATGGAGCCTGCAACCTGGGCATGCGCCCCGGTCGGAACCGAACCGTGACCTCCTGGTTCACGCTGAGCCACTGTAGCCGGACCCACATGCTTCTTTAGCTGGTCTCACCCCTGAGGGACTCCAGTGCCCCCAAACACAGCCAGGCGTGCCCTGGGCTCGCACACAGGCCTCTCCACGCCAGGGAGGAGAGCTGGCCAGCAGCGGAGGAGATGGGGTAGGCAGCTGAGGCCTCAGTGCCCTCTGAGGCGCAGGGACCGGCAGAGCTGGGGACCATTCGTGTGGCAAAGGCACCCAACACCTCTCTTTGCCCTGCCTCCCTTGGGGCTGGGAGTACCCTGACCAGGGACTCTTGAGCTGTCCATCTGAGGCTGGGACCCTCCCCCATCTCACTGAGCCGGGCCCCTTGGTTATGAAGCTCCCACTGATATTTTCACAACAAAGGGCTCCTTCCGCAAAGCTCAGCACCCCAGCCTCTGAGGGGCCTGACTTCTCGGGATCCGTCTGCATCCGAGGGGACTGGGGACTCCACACTGCCCCACGCAGGGGGACCCAAGGAGGCTCCGGCAAGACGTGCCTGAGCTGGCGCAGGAGGGAGAGAGGGGGGGTGGGAAGGATGGAGAGGGGGAGGGTTGGGAGGAGGGAGAGAGGGAGGGTGGGAAGGGTGGAGAGGGGGAGGGTTGGGAGGAGGGAGAGAGGGAGGGTTGGGAGGAGGGAGAGAGGGAGGGTGGGAGTGGACAGCCCGATTTGGTGACTGTGAGGCCACAGGGATGAAAAAAGGGAGGCGTCGGGGGCCCTGGGGAGCCCGAGATGGAAGTAAGAGGTGCCCCACCCAACACAGTGCACCACCCCCCCTTCCTGCCCAGGACAGGACAGGACAAGGCAGAGGTAGGGTCCAAAAGGACTTTATTTTCTGGCACAAGGAGGGGCACTGGGGCCACCCCCGCCCCCAGGGGCTCCAGGTCCGGCTCCCGGGGGATGGGCGAGGGGCGGCTACATGTCGTCCTTGGACACCAGGCAGTAGAAGTCCGTGCGGGCGCTGTAGTTCCGGGAGCCAAGATCCGAGACGTCCACCTCGCTGCCCCGGCCCTCTCCCAGCGAGGCCCTGCTTGCGTGCGGCACAGCTGACGGCTCCCCAAAGACAGGCCCGCGGACACCTGGGGGTACCACCAGGCCTGAAGCCCACGCTCCCTGCTCACCCTCCCGAGTAGTGACATTGGAGGTCCCGGAGGCGCTGGCCAGGCCTCAGGCCCAAGCGCCTCTGAGAAAGAAGCCGTGAGGGGAGGGGGTCCTGGGGGGTCCAGCCCATCCCCAGAGGGCAGGGACGAGTCCCCCCACCTGGGCCCCTCAGCCCTGTGCAGCCCCCTGCACGGGCCGAGTGTCCCAGGGTTGGGGTGGGGCTGGGTGCACATACCCAGGTCCCCCTCGGGGTCGGGGTCCAGCTCGGGGTCCAGGGTCTGGCCCTCGGGGACGTGGCCCCGCACGATCAGCATGGGGTCCTTGTCATCCTGCAGCCGCGTCTGGGGGTCTCCCTCCATCGCTCTGTACTGCACCTTCCGCGGCAGCGCCAGCTGTAGCTCTTTCCAAAAATCGGAGGAAGGCGTCTGGGGGCCAAGGTGGGGACGCGCTTAGCGGGTGGGAACGCACGGGCGATGCAGACACTGGAGGCGCCGGCCCAGGGCCCCCAACAACACACCCGCGGCGTGTTCACTGGCGCCTGGAACCTCACAGGAGGCCCCCGGGGCAGCGGCCACGGAACCCCCGCCCCTCAGAGCGCCCCCGCCCGCCCCCTCTCTCCGCACCACGGAGCCGGGCCGCCAGCGCAGCAGGGTCACCAGGTGGCGGTGCTGGTGCAGCAGGTGCAGCGCGGGGTGCGCGCGGTCGCGCCGCTGGCCGTCGAAGGTGATGAAGATGGGTCGGCGCGTGAGCTCCAGCAGCCGGCACAGGCCCTCCCTGCGGGCGCGGGGCCGTCAGCAGGTCGCACCGGGCCACCCCCCACCCCCGCCCCGCCCCCCCGCGCGGGACCCACCGGAAGCTGTGGCTGCACCAGGGCCGCCCCAGGAAGGCGTCTGACAACACCACGATGAGGCGACGGCAGCGGCTCAGGTTCACCAGGAGGTCGGCCGAGGGCTCTGCGGGGACCGGGACCGGGGAGGGGCTGGGACCACCGCGGGCAGGGCGCGTCCGAGGCGAGGCGGGCGGGGCCCCGGGAGGGGGCGGGGCCCGGAGCCCGGGAGGCGGGGCCTGGGTTAAGGAAGGGGTGGAGGGGCGGGGCCTGGGTTAAGGAAGGGGTGGAGGGGCGGGGCCTGGGTTAAGGAAGGGGTGGAGGGGCGGGGCCTGGGTTAAGGAAGGGGTGGAGGGGCGGGGCCTGGGTTAAGGAAGGGGTGGAGGGGCGGGGCCTGGGTTAAGGAAGGGGGGCGGGGGGCGGGGGACAGGCAGCGTAGGGCGGGGCCTGGGTCCGGGGCGGGAGCCGAGCGCGCCCCGCACCTGCCCGCGGCAGGAGGTCGCGGTCGTCCAGGAAGAGCTTGTAGCCCCGACACCGTTCCAGCTGCGGCTTCAGGATGAAGTTCACGAACTTGCGATCATCGGGGCTGTCGCTGTAGGAGACGTAGGCGTCGTAGAGCTTCCCGTCTGCGGACGGCAGCGGGTCAGCTCGGCCGCTGTCCAGGCCCAGACCTGCACCCCAGGCGCTGTCTCCTGGGGCCCCTAACCCTCTCCTCACGGCCCCTCCCCAGTACAGGATGCCGAGGGGAGCCCTCGAACCAGGACCCGGGCAGCAGACCCAGGCCCTGGGGCCTCCTGACCCGCGTGGAGTCCCTCCTTCCGCAGCGTGCTCACCGGAGCCCTGCATGGCCGGTGCGTCCCTGTTCCCCACCTCGGAAGCCACTCCCTGCGCTGACCCCGGGCAGGCCGTCCGCCCACGCACCGTGGCCCACGCACCGTTCATCTCCACCTCCCCGTAGGCATTTTGGTACCAGAGCTGCACGTTGAGTCGGCACTTCAGGTAGAGCAGGGCGGCCAGGAGCAGGGCCAGCAGGACCAGCAGTGAGGCCAGCACGGCGGCCAAGTGGCCTGCTGGGGCTGGGGACAGAGCTGCATCCTGAGCCCCTGTCCCCTCACCACCCCCTCCAGCCTCTAGGCTCCCAGCCCCCCGCCCCCCCATCCCCAACTCGGGTACCCCCTCACCAGCTCTCCAGAGAGTGAAGGAAGCGGAGCTGACGTTCTGGACGGAGCAGGTGAAGGCCCCGTAGTCCTCAGCACTGGTCAGGTTGACCCCCAGGACACTGGATACAAGCACCTCTGACAGGTTGGCCTTGACCCTGAGGAGACCAGGCCCCAACTTCTCAGCAGGGGCCCAAGAGCATCAGGGGACCCCCGGAGCCCCGCCTGTCCGGGATGCCGAGAGCCTGCAGGTGTGGCCTCCTGGGCAGCTCATGGGCCATGAGCTGAGAGAAGCGGCAGAACCTGGAGTGGGTATGGATCTGTCTAGCGAGCCACCCTAATCCTGGGCCTGGGTCCTGGGGTGCTCCGATCCCAAGCGTGGCCCAATGGCCGGTGCCTCCTTCAGGCCTCAGGACTCTGCTGGCACCCATGGTCCCAGGTGGTGTGCAGAGTGTCTACGGGGCCGCCTGTCCCTCCGGTCATTGACCCTCCGTCTGTGTCCATAGGGGCACTGTGCTGTGTCATGTCCGGGAGGTCACTCCCCAGCCATGTCCAGGTGGTCACAGACCAGGGTGTAGGTCAGAGAGGCCACTGGCCATGGGTGTCCAGGGTGGTCTCTTACCAGGCGTCCTCATGAAGGTCATAATGGCTGCCGTTGCCCAGCGGCTGCCCGTCCTTTAGCCACCGGACTGGGAGCAGGGGACATTGGGGCGCAGAGACCACCCAGGCCGTGCAGTTCAGCGTGACCACACTGCCCAGGGGAGGCCCCAGAGTCTGGTCTCCGGAAGGGGAGAGGAAGTTGGGGGGCCTGTCGCAGACGCCTGCAGAGAGAGGACCCAGAGGGTTAGCCGCGCTCAGGACACCAGGCCCCCCTTGTCCACAGACAGTCTGAGGGCCAGGAACCACAAGGCCGGCCAGTGGCCTGGACTGCTTGGTGGTCACACCATGTCCATCCGCGAGTCCCATGGAGAATGGGGCCCCAGCATCTGACGGCTCATCCATCCAGGACGAGAGCCCCAGGTGCAAGGCCTCAGCCCCACCCCCACTGGGGAGCTGTAGTGAGTGTGGGCACCGTGGTTTGGGGGACTGGGGTGCTGGGGGTGCCAGCACCTTCCACCTGAGATGGGAGCCAGGGTCCCAGAACCCTCTGCTGACCACAGGCAAGCCTTTCCACCTCCTGAGACCTGAGCTTCTCTTCTTAAAATCAATGGACTGAGCATGAGCAGGGGTCAGAGCACACAGCCACTGCCTGATGGCACGGTGCCCAGCAGCCCGCTCTCCCCGCCCGCGCCCTGGGCCCCCCAGCAGCGCCCACCCCCACAAGCCTGGAGGCGGGGGAGCAGAGTCTGGGCTACATGGCAGCCTGGCGCCAGGGAGGTGCTGGAGGTAAAGCGGGGCCCGTGCCCGTCCCTCTGACCCATCTACCTGCCATGGTCTGACCAGGGCCTCCTCGAGCAAGCCGGGCACGGTGCCACCCCTGGCTCCACGGCTCCTCAGCTGAGCAGGCTGGACCCCAGGGCTGGCAGGACTCGCTCTCTGTCTTTGTGGTGGGTCAGTCAGGCTGCCAGGATGGGTCAGAGGCTGCCGCCATTCCCAGAGAGCAAGTTAAACAAGAACAGGACGAGTTAACATGTAACTTCGGTCACAAGCAGCGCTGTGCACTGGCTGCCTCTGGGATGGCAGCGGGGCACCCAGACACCAGAACAGAGTCTCTCTGAGCCCCTCACACCGGGCCCTCGACTCACCTTCACCTGCCCCAGGGCCGCCACCGTGACGGCCCAGGATGGAACAGTGGGCATCTCTCTGGCACCCTCATGAGGCCAGGAGCGGGCCTGCCCTGCACACTCACCCGTTCACACCCCTCTTCTGCACAGGCTCTCTGCACACCCTCCTCCCCCCCGCCCCACTGCACACACACACCTGCACTAAGCTCCCACCTTAGCCCATGTGCGCACGTGGACACTGCCCACCCTCCAGCCCTCTGGGGCCCACACAGTAGGCACACCCGGCACACACGGGCACAGCTCCTGCCAGGGACGCAGCCAGGAGCACCTGCATGTCCCCACCACACACATGAACCACCCCCTTGGCGCACAGCAGCCTCCTGTTGGCCCTCGCTCTCCCAGGCACATGCTGCAGGCCTCCCCTCGGCCAGGCCTGACCCAGGACAGGCCTCAGGCCGGGGAGGCCTCAGTGGGTGAGGATTCAGGCTGCCGCAGAGCAGCAGGCCGAGGGGGGAGGGCGCCCAGTCACCTGGTTCCGGTCCTGCTAGCAACGCTGGTCATGGAAGTCATTGACTTGTGCTTGGGAGCAACTCCGCTCGGCAGGCCCCGGCCCCGTCCCACTGGCTGCTGGAGACCCATCACCCAGCAGGGCGAGGACCTGGCTTTGTGTGTGTATTTTAATCAGAACTTTTCCGAAGCTTCCTGGCCGCGCAGTCACATCCTCTCCTAACCCTAAACCCCACCCAGGCGCCACCCCTCCAGGCGGGCGGGCAGTGGGTTGGCCCCGCCCGCGCCGCCTGCCACTCTTCCTGTAACTCTGAGTCAAGGGCTCCTTCCTCTGGGCCCGACCGCTTCCCGGGGCCAGGCCTGAGGTGCCGGGAGGATGCAGAGGCTGGGGCCAGGCAACGTGAGGGTCCTGGAGAGGAGACCCCCGTCGGGCCGTCCTGCACACACACAGGAGGGCCTCTGGGCAGTGTGGCCTGCTGCCTACAGACCTCACAGACACCACACCAGGGCAGTGGGCGAGTCTCCAGTCCTCCCCACAAGTGAGCAGCCCCGTGCCTCTACCAGCCGTGGGCAAACTACGGCCCACGGCCCGTTTGAAATGAATAAAACTAAAAAAAAAAAAAAGACCGTACCCTTTCATGTAATGATGTTTACTTTGAATTTATATTAGTTCACACAAACACTCCATCCATGCTTTTGTTCCGGCCCTCCGGTCCAGTTTAAGAACCCATTGTGGCCCTCCAGTCAAAAAGTTTGCCCACCCCTGCTCTAACCTCTGACCTGTTGGTGGGGGAGGGGTCCTACAGTAACTTCTGCCAACAATGGGGCCTTGAGCGGGGCTCTCTGGTCCCCTCCGGTGTAGCCCCCAAACTCACAAGTGGGCTGAGGTATCCTGTGGACCTTGGTTTCCGGCTAGGAGTGGGGGACAGGGGTGGGGGAGTGGGAGTGGCGGGGGGAACAGTGCTCCCTTTTCCAGGCAAGGAAGTCAACAGGGGCCTTGGCAGAGGCCAGGTGGGGGGCAGCCCGCAGCCCCAGGCTGACCTGGGACTCAGGGCCTAGCAGCAGGTGTCCCTACCCTCACCCATGCGGGGCCACCAGAGAAGCATCTTAAATGCATCAGGTTTCATACACCCTTCATCTGACCCCGGCCCAGCCCTGCCAACCCCACCGTGGCCTCTAAGAACCTTGGGTGAGGGTCCCACAGAACCGAGCCTGGGCCCGCTGGAGGGATCAGCTGTCCTAGCCTCTCCTCCAGGTGCCAGTGGCCTGGAGGCTAGTAGATGTGAGGCCCCTGGGCAGAGCAGAGCTGAGCTGAGCTCTCCCCGGGTGCCCCCCCCCCCCGTTCCGTCCCCCCCACCCCCAGCCTCGCGGGATTTCAACGCTCCAGCCAGACTGTCCCCTCTACTAGCGTCCACCTCATCCTCCTTCGCCTCCCAGGCCCTCCCTCCAAGGGGAGCGGAAAAACCCACGTGGCCTCAGGCGCCCTCACCAGCAGCCCTTCTGAACCCACGCGCGCCCCCTGCGCCCCAGCACCTTTGGCTCCACAGCCGTGGTTCGCGGAAAGCCCGGACTCCTCCGCCCTTAAGCCCCTGCCCGCCGCCGGCTTCGCTGCTCAGAACCCAGGGTCTCCGAGCGTCTCCCCCTCCTGCGGGGCGCGCAGCCCCTCTGCGCCCCGGCGTCTCTCCCGAAGCAAAGAGCGTGCATCGGAGGCTGTGGCCACGCGGGCCGAGGGCTCCGTCCTGCTGTCCCGGGCCCAGGAGCCCGGTCCTCCCCGCCACACGCCCCACAGCTCGCGCTCCGCCTCCCCGGGGTGGACTTAGGACCCCACACTCCAGGTGCGGGAGCCGCGCGCAGAGGGCGGGAGCGCGCGGGGCGGGGGCGCGCGAGGGCAGGAGCTCCGCCCGGCGACCGTGCGCCGCGCCCCCTGCACGTTTCTCCGGCCGCTCACCAACCCCCCCCGCCCCCCCCCGCCCCCCCCCCCCGCCCCCGGGCCTTGGGAGGTCTCAGGTCTAAGGTCCGGGTGTGGGGCGTTGGTGGAGGTCCGGCGCCCCCTCCCTCTCCTGCGCAAAGCTCACTAGGAAGCCACTGCTCGCGCCGGACGCAGCGGGAAGGCCCGAGAGGCCGGTGCGCGGACGGGCTTGGGCTTCCGGCGACGCGGGCAGCCAGCCCGGCTCCGAGCCGCTTCCTGCGGGACCGCGCCCGCCCGGAGGCTCCTGGGGCAAGGTGCCCCTCTGGCTCCGCGAGCACCGGGCCTGGGTCCGACTTCTGGGAGTCGGCGACCTCCACTCACCCCCGTGGGTCTGGGCCGTGACTGCCACTCATCTGCTGCCGAGCCTGGGGCGCGCGCGACCGCGGGGGCGGGGCGGCTCACCTGGGTCAGGTGCACAGCGCGACAGCCCCGGCGGCGCGACAGGTGCAGTCCCGCCCATCGCCCAGGCTGAGGGCGGACCCAATGTCTCGCTTGGCGCCCAAGGCTGGCACTCAAGACTGGCGCCCAGCGGCCAGGCCTGGGGCAGAGGCCAAACCCGCCACCCAGCCCTGAGAGTGGGCGCCTGGGAGGGACTCCCTGGAGATTCCACCGTCCCCAGGGTCACCGGGTCACCGTTTGCGGTTCTGCTCCTCCTCCCCAGCTCTTCCTCTTCCTCCGGGAAGCCTGCCTTGACTCCAGCCCCCAAATCCCAGGTGTAGGGAGGGTAGGACCCTAGAAAGGTGCCTCTCACTTGGAAGCTCATGGAAACCCAGAGGAGGAGGGCCAGGAGGCTACCACACCCAGACCTTTCTCCACCTGGGCCTCAGTTTCCCACCTAGGCCCGAGGGTAGACACAATCCACCAAGAGGCCCAAACGTTGGCACAAAGAGGTTTTATTTTATTATAAAAAGTTCTGCTGGCTAAGGGGAGCCAGAGAGGTGGGGCCGGGGCCTCTGACTAGCCAGGGAGGGGGTGGGACAGGATGGGGCCCAGAAGCCAGAGGGGGCCCAGCAACGGCTGACTTTCCTGTGTTGTGCCTGCACCCCCTTCCGTTGTATGGGGGGCAGTGCTCACCCAGAGTTCAAGCCAGGGTTGGGCCAAGCCTGAGCCCTAACAGATGGAATAGCTAAGTGTGCTGCCCACTGTGCCCTAGACCCCTCATATACACAGACCCCCCAAGATCTCCCGTATACAGGGGCCTCCCCGGGACCCTCATATACACAGACCCCCCAGGATCTCCCGTATACAGGGGCCTCCCCGGGACCCTCATATACACAGACCCCCCAGGATCTCCCGTATACAGGGGCCTCCCTGGGACCCTCATATACACAGACCCCCCCAGGATCTCCCGTATACAGGGGCCTCCCCGGGACCCTCATATACACAGGCCTCCCTAGACCCCTCATATACACAGACCCCCCCAGGATCCCTCATATACAGGGGCCACCCCAGGCCACTCATATACACAGGCCTTCCTGGGCCCTTCATATACACAGACCCCCCAGTGTCCCTCATATACAGGGCCTCCCAGGACCCCACATATACAAGGTTTCCCAGGACCCCTCACATACACCCACATACATGTGAGCGTTCTTACACCCCCCTCCACACACACACGGCCGCGAGCAGGGTGGAGGCGGCGGTGGCGGCTGAGGCCCTGCCCGGTGCCAGCAGCAGCTCCGGGTCCCTTACACGTCCGTGCTCCGGAGGCTGGAGCTGGAGGCAGGAGTGGCCCTCGGGCCCAGGCCCGGCCCCCACAGCTGCCTCGGCCCCCCGCGCAGCTTGCCCAGGAGCACCTCGTACTTCTGCTCCAAGACGCTGTTCTTCACCGACTGCGGCACGTCCGGCACGAACCAGGCGGCCACCAGCTTGATGCACAGGGCCACGTGCTGCGGGCGGGGCGGGGCTGAGTGGAGCGGTCAAGCAGGCGGGGGGGGGGGGGGAGGACCCCCCAGTTCTGCCCACCTCGAAGAGGATGAGGAAGGCCAGGCGGATGGCCAGGAGGGTCCAGAACTGTTCCGAGAAGTTGTAGTCCTGAGCGTTGCGGTAGTCCCGGTACCTGGGGTGTGGGCAAGACCTAAGGTCAGGGGTCAAGAGTTCAGAGGGCACACATGGGGAGGCCGGGGGTCCAAACCTGCATTCAGTGACGTTCTCTGAGCCCTTTATCCTGACCGGGTCCTCGAAGTCCTTGGTGTGGAACACGGACAGACTGTGGTTGATGTAGCCAGTGAGGCAGCTGGCGGGAGGGGGAGAGGAGACGGGCCTGGGCTGCAGGGTGCGTGGGTGCTTCCCTAGAGCTGATTCCTGTCTGGTGGGTCACCACAGACCCCTCCTCATTCCTCCATGTGGGAGAGGGCCCCTGGGGGAGGCTGAAGGGGCTCCGGATGCCACCACCTGCCTCCCCTGCCCAGGACTGAGGGGAGCCTTAGGTGGGACTCTTGTGCCGGGCAGGCCACAGAGGGTCTGCCTTTTGGGGGCAGGGGTTCAGTGCCTGCTCAGGACACAGCTGGTTCTGGGACCTAAATCCCCCACTGGGGTCCCGGTCAGCACTCCTGGCTCCAGCCCGGGTCTGCAGGGCAGGGCAGAGGCAGTACCGGCAGCACTGAGCCCTTCCCCGGGCTCCCTTGCTGAGCTGTGGTTGGGGTCTCTGGGCAGTTTGAGCCCCCCAGGGACTGTGTGGCCGCGCCCCTTACTCGGCTGAAGAGCGGGCGCCCTGCCGGCACGGGCCGTAGCGGTACTTGTAGACGACCCTGGGGATGAACTCGGACGTGAAGGCGATGACCATCCCGTTGGCAATGACCGCCAGCACGCCGATGGTCTCCAGCACCTGCAGCCAGGTCCCTGCACCAAGCAGTGGGGAGAGGCTGTCTGGGTCCTCCAGCCGTGACCACTGCTGCTGCCGGTCCCACCTCCATCCGTCCCCCACCGTCCATCCCCCAAGCCGAGAGCCTGGATAGTCGGGGGCCTCGTCCCATCTCTGGGCAAGGCACCCATGGCAGCCCAGGGCCAGACCCCGCGAGGAGGCCTGGGCCAAGGCCGACAGCCCGGCCTTCGCTCTCCTGACCCCCCGTCCTGGGCATAGGCGGGAAGGGGCTCAGGTCTCCTGCCTCCCTGGTCTGTCTGAGGCCCTCAGCTGCCCCCAGGCCTGCTCCACCCCCTGGATCCCCTGAGCCCAGGACTCGGGCCTCTCTCACACATGTCCCTCCCTCCGCCCGCTGCCCGCTGCCCGCCCCCAGCTCTCTGTCCACTCCGGCTCAGTGCGGCCAGTCTGGGCCACCTGCCCTCAGTCCCTGCCACTGCTGCTGCGCCCCTCCCTCCAGCCACTCCTGTTGTCTGCTGGGCGCCCTAAGGAGGCTGCGGGCCCTTCAGCCAGATCTGCAAGGTGGGTGCCAGCCCTGCCCCTTCCCGGGGCCTGACCCGCATCTTGGCTGACCACCCAGGAAGGCCCGGGGGCTGTCTGTGTGGGGAGGGGGAATAGCGTGGTCCCAGCGCCCCCTGCCACCCCGGCCCCACGCCGAGCGCCCCGCCTGCGCCGCAGGCCCCTTGGGTCCCTGACCGATGTCCTTGGCCTTGCGTGGCACCAGGCGCCGCTGCAGCCGGACCATCTTGATGGCGTCCAGGCGGATCTCCACGAGGTTGCTGAAGAGCGCGAGCAGCGGGGCCAGCGGGAAGGCAGCCACGAAGATGGTGGTGAAGCCGTACTGGATCACTGGGGGGGGAGGCACCTTGAGCTCCACGCCCCCCCCCCCGCCCCCAGCCCCACCCTGAGCCCCGGCTCCGCCCACGCACTCATTTCCATGAACTCGTCAAACAGGCTGAAGGTGTAGACGGGGTTCAGGCGGTAGTTGAGCTGCCAGTCCCTCAGCTCGGGGTCCCGGGCCTCGCTGCCCCGCATGGAGCGGCACTTGTGGGACAGCCACCTGGGGGACAGGAACCAGGTAGGGGGCAGGGAGCAGTGCCGGGGGTGGAGGGCCCCGGAGCACTGGCTCTGGGCGCTGGGGAGGAGGGTGGGGAGGGGGTGCCCGAGGGAGGAGGGAGGAGGGAGGAGGGGTCCTCACGGGTGCAGGTACTCCATGCAGTTGCTGAGCGTCTGCTTCAGACCCATGATGATGGCCATCTGCACAAACAGGTCCATCATGCAGCCGCTGAGGTGGCACTGTGGGGGCAGGGAAGGTCAGGCGGAGGAGGGGAGCAGTGCAGGGGGAGGTCAGGCGGAGGAGGGGGGCAGGGCAGGCGGGGGAGGGGGCAGGGGCAGGGGGAGGTCAGGTGAGGGAGGGGGGCAGGGCGGGCATCCAGGACAGACTGACCTCCTCCAGCTTCCACAAGCCCGCCAGGCGCACGGTCTTCCCGGGGTGACCGTTGATCCTAGGAGGGACGGGAGGCTGAGCCCAGCACCCTGCCCCCAATGGGGGGCGGGGGGAGGGGAGTGGGGCAGGACAGAGGGGGTGTGGGTGACCAGGGCGACAGTGGAGAGGAAGAGAAGGCAGCTGATCCATGATTCTCTCTCATCATTGATGTTTCTCTCTTTCTCTCCCTCTCCCTTCCTCTCTCTAAGATAAATGAAAACATCCTATATAATAAAAGGCTAATATGCAAATCGTCCCCACGGGCGGTGGAGCAGGTGAGCAGGTGGCGCCAGGACAAGGCAGGTGCGAAGGGAGGCCCCGGCCAGCAGCCACTAGGGGCCCTATCCGTGCATGAATTCTGTGCCCTGGGCTCCTCGTATGTATATATACATATACATGCACACACATATACACATACATGTACACGCACATACATGTACACGCACATACATGTACACATACACACATACATACGAGAGCAGGCGTTCCCAAGGGTAGGCGAGGGGAGGAGCAGGGAGGCGCTCACCTGCCCAGGATGAAGGCGATGTAGACGAGCGAGGAGAAGTGCGCAAAGAACTGCAGCGTGAAGAACTTCACCGTGAACTTGCTCTCTCGCTCCGAGAAGGTCCTGGACTTCTCTGGGAGGACACACGGCTCCCTCACCCGTCCCTCCACGGCGGCCCCACGCCTCCGCCCCTGCTCAGACCCTCAGGGCCTCCTGCCACCCTCAGCTGTCTCCCAGAGCCACTCCCGCCCCTGGGGAGAGGCAGCGAGCCGGCGGGGTCACCCCCACCCCCACCAGGTCCACCTGGCCCGCCTCCAGCAGCCAGGAGGGTGGCTCTCACCGTAGTCACAGAGCTTCAGGGCCACGACCTTGTTGACCTGCGGGTGACACGGAGGGCTCGCTATGGAGGGCTCGCTGTGGGGAGCTCCCTATGGAGGGCTCCCTGTCGAGGGCTCGCTGTGGGGGGCTCGGGCCCCAGCGGAGCCCCCCGCCCCGCCCACGCACCTTGGTCATGACGAGGATGGTGACATAGTGCACCAGGGCCCCGGACACCACCACGGCCGTGGTCACCTGGTCCTCCAGGAAGGGCAGGGCCGAGCTGCTGAAGACGGCGGCGGCCGCGACGCGGTAGACCACCAGCACGTGAGCCATGCCGATCATGAGGCAGATCTGCGGGGGCCGGGGGCTCAGAGGGGTCGCCGCCGGGGCCCCCCGCCCCCAGGCCCCCAGAGTACCATGAGCAGGGACAGGATGAGGATGATGGTGCTCTTCAGGTAGGAGTGCTGGTGCAGCTGCAGCTTGTAGTCCGGGCAGTTAATGAGCTCCAGCGCCACTTCCTCCTGGGGCACCGGGCACGCCTCAGACACGGGCACACGTCTCAGACACGGGCACACGCCTCAGACACGGGCACACGCCTCAGACACGGGCACACGCCTCAGACACGGGCACACGTCTCAGACACGGGCACACGCCTCAGACACGGGGCACCAGACATGCCTCAGACACGGGCACACGCCTCAGACACGGGCACACGCCTCAGACACGGGGCACCAGACATGCCTCAGACACGGGCACATGCCTCAGACACGGGGCACCAGACATGCCTCAGACACGGGCACACGCCTCAGACACAGGCACACGCCTCAGACACGGGCACACGCCTCAGACACGGGCACACACCTCAGACACGGGGCACCAGACATGCCTCAGACACCGGCACACGCCTCAGACACGGGGCACATGCCTCAGACACGGGGCACACGCCTCAGACACGGGCACACGCCTCAGACACAGGGCACCAGACATGCCTCAGACACGGGGCACACGCCTCAGACACGGGCACACGCCTCAGACACGGGCACACGCCTCAGACACAGGGCACCAGACATGCCTCAGACACGGGCACACGCCTCAGACACGGGGCACACGCCTCAGACACGGGCACACGCCTCAGGCATGGGAACCGCCTCCGAGCGAGAACACGCAGCACAGACCGGGCGCGGCCACGGCCGCTGGGAGGGAGCCCTCCCGGCCCCGCTCACCTGGTCCTCGTCCCACCCGTACAGGTCCCAGTCCAGCACGACGCGGGCCCGCTGCCGCTTCCAGAACTCCAGGAACACGGTGGCTGCGCGGAGGAGGGGGTCACCGGCGGCCCTGGGGGGCGGCCCGGCGAGGGGGGCAGAGGCGGCCCTGGGGGGCGGCCCCGGCGAGGGGGGCAGAGGTGGCCCTGGGGGGCGGCCCCGGCGAGGGGGGCAGAGGCGGCCCTGGGGGGCGGCCCCGGCGAGGGGGGCAGAGGGGCCCTGCAAAGTTCGCCCCCCAGGCGCCGGCAGCAACTCACCCCACAGGGCCATGAAGATGGCGAAGATCACCGTGCCCTCATTGTCGAAGAGGTGGGTGAGCTGGAGAGAGGGACACGCGGGCTGGGGCCGCCATCCCCCCCCCCCCGTGGGCGCCCCACACGCAGGGGCAGGAGCAAGCCAGGCGGGCAGGGTGGGCACCAGGCCTGGGGGCCTCCGGGGCAGCGAACCTTGGCAAAGGTGCACGTGTCCGAGAGGCGCTGGTACCGGCGCCGGTGGTCGCCGCGGGGGCACATGTAGATGTCGTGGGCCTCACAGATCTCCTTGCTGGGGGGGCAGGGACCTGGCTGGTCCAGCTCTTCCTGACCCCCTCCCGCCGTTCCCACCCTGTCCTGACCCCACTCCACCCAATCTGTGACCCCGTCCACCCAGTTTAGCCCCGCCCCTCCGCCACCCCCTTCGGGGGGGACCCCACCTGCTCCCCCCACCCCCCATTGCCCCCTCCCTCCCGCCCCACCTGATCTGGCTGGCATTGAACAGCGAGAAGCCGCTCAGGAAGACGATGAGGCCGACCAGTGCGGCGGGGACCAGCATGCAGGTGTACCAGCCGAGCCAGGCGAAGTACAGGGCCACCTTCTCACCAAAGTAGTTCCTACGGCACAGCTGCCGTCAGGCCACCCACCAGGGGTGGCGTCACAGGCCAGTGCCCGGACGGGGTATGGGGGGGGCAAGGAGAGTCTATTGGCAGCACATTTGCTCGGGGTATAGGTGTATCTGTGGGGGTGCAGGTGTTTGTAGGCACATAGGTGTCTCTTTGGGGGTACAGTGTGTCTAAGGGGCACAGGTGGATCTCTGAGGCACAGGTGTGTCTGGGGCACAGGTGTGTCTGGGGCACAAGTGTGTCTGGGACACAGGTGTGTCTGGGGCACAGGTGGGTGCTGGGGACACAGGTGTGTCTGGGGCACAGGTGGGTGCTGGGGCACAGGTGTGTCGGGGGCTGTGTTACCTGATATCGTCGATGGGCTGCTTACGGAACATGTTTCTCCAACGGGCCCATGTCCTCTTCAGGTTCTCCTTCCCCTGCTCAGGTGACTGGGTGAGAGCCCCGCCTCCGGCCCCGCCCTCAGGCCTGGCTCCCAGGCAGCCCCTCACCTTGTGCAGGGGGAACCGGGTCTCAAAGACCCCATCCTTCACCAAATCCTCGAATGTGTCTAAAGGTCACAGGGGCCTCGGGTCAGAGGGGAGGGAGGGGAGGAGGACCTGGCCACATCCTCCCGCCTCAGCACCCCCTGGTGGCCGCTGACCGCAGCCCGCCCCGTCCTCACCGCCAGCTGCCGTCCTGCAGTTGAGGATGAAGTTGACGATCCGGATTCTGAAACACAGGATGACTCCCTGTAACCTCGGACCCGCCCCCACTAGCCAGGTCCAGGCCCCATCCATCCAGGGGGAGGCCCAGCCCGCCTGCCTCACCACCTGGCCGGAGCCCAGACCCGGTCTCCTCTGGGAGCCCGCCCTGACCTCCTTAAATCCTGCCAGGGTGCAGCCACCCGTGGCTCCAGGACGGGGCTCTATCCGGAGTGGTCCCTCTCCTCCGAGGGCCCCAGAAGCCTGGCCTGACCCCCCCTCCAACCGCACTTCCTCCCTGGAGCTCCCACACGTCCGGAGCTCGCCCTACAGCTTTAGTGAGCGAACCCTCTTTCATCCCTGGGCCTTTCTGCCTTTAGGGAGACTGAGGCTCAGAGAGGGTGAGTAACTTGCCCCGGGCCACAACGCTAGGAAGCGGCACAAGGAGCATCTGACTGGAGAGCCACACGCCTCCTGCGCCTTCTCCTATGAGACCTGGTCCCCTGGCTGTCCCAGGGCCCTCGCCCTGGCCTGGTCCTCCCAGACCTCATCAAGGTGCCTCTACTCATTGTCCTCCCCTTGCTCCTCCCCGAGACCCGCCCGGTCCCCTGCGTCCCCAGGAGCCCCTCCATGGCCTCAGATCCACATGCTGGAAGTGCCCTTGGCGAGTCTCCACTCCCACGGCCCAGCTGAGCTCGGAAGGGCCTGGGGTAAGCCGGGCAGGTGATGGAAGAGGGGGGGGACAGGGGACCAGACTGTAGAGCCGGAGGCTCAGCGGGGGGGCAGGTGCTCAGAGCGAGAGCAAGAGTTGGCTCCTGATCCGCCGGCACAGACGGCCGGGACGGTGTGGGGTCTGCCTCTGGGCTCAGAGCCAAAGCGATGGGGGGGCGGCCCTCTCGGCCTCTCCGAATCCTGCCCACCCTGTCTTAATGTTTTTTTAATGTATTTTTATTGATTTCAGAGAGAGGAAGGGAGAAGGAGAGAGAGATAGAAACATCAATGATGACAGAGAATCATGGATCGGCAGCCTCCTGCACGCCCCACACTGGGGGATCAACCCAGGCACGTGCCATGCCCTGACCGGGAAGCAAACCATGACCTCCTGGCTCATAGGTCAATGCTCAACCCCTGAGCCATGCCAGCCGGGCTACTGCCCACCCTTTAAGTTCCATGTGACTTTCAGAATTCGCCAAGAGGTGAGAACTGTCGGCACCCCTTCCACAGGTGTGGAAACTGACCAGAGCCCAGAGGCCACGCCTGGGGGCCTCTCCTGCCGGGACCAGGCGTGTGCGAGGCAGGCGGGGACCCGCCTGGCGGGCGCTGGGCCAGCCGCTCACCTGGTGGTGTCCGGGACGGTGATCGGCCTGGCTGAGTCCACTCTGGGGGCCGGACCCTCGGGCTCCATGAGGAGCGTGCGGTACAGGCTGAAGATCCTGCTGTCCGCTCTGATCCCGAAGAACACCTTCTCCTGGTCCTCCTTCACCTGGGGGTGGGACCAGCGGACTCTCTATCCCCCTCCGGACCCTCCCCCTCCATCCCAACCACTGGTCCAGCCCCTTCACCTCAGGCACAGACCACGGCCGCCCTCCGGCCCCCTCCCCGGGCCCCCCTGGCACCAGGGCCCGCTCCGGGCGGCCCACCTTGTACTGGAAGCCCTTGGCCTGCAACTCCTTCAGGAACTGCCGCTGCCGGTGGACCTGCCTGGGGTCCCTCTGGGTGCGATAATCGGCCACCAGGACGTAGTCCGTCAGGGTCTGGTCGGGGCGATCAGGCTGCAGGAGGGAGGCGTGGGCTGGGCATGGGGAGTGGGACGGAGGGGGCCAAGCCCAGAGGGTCTGAGCAGAGACTCACCTCAGGAGTGACCATGTCCATCAGCGGGTAGCTGTCCCCTGCCGTCCCCACCAGGATCTGGAATCTCTCTTCACCCTGGGGCTGTGGGGTGGGCGTGGGGGGTGGAGGAGAAGGATTGAGCTTGTCCCCACCAAGGGGCTTCAAACATAACGGGGGCGGGGGGGAGCCCTAACCGGTTTGGCTCAGTGGATGGAGCGTCAGCCTGCGGACTGAAGGGTCCCAGGTTCGATTCCGGTCAAGGGCATGTACCTGGGTTGCGGGCATATCCCCAGTAGGAGATGTGCAGGAGGCAGCTGATCGATGTTTCTCTCTCATCGATGTTTCTAACTCTAACGGGGGGAGAAGGGGGGGCAGTAAGCAAACAAGGAGGCCGTCCCTGGGCTGCAGGGCAGGTAACCAGCCAGCAGCAGCTCCTTGGAAAGGTGGCCAGAGGCTCCTGAAGCCCTAGGGACAGACAGACAGACAGCCGTGTAAAACAGGCTGCTGTGCACACGGGGTTTCTGTTTGTTTGGTTTTTGCTAATCCTCACCCGAGGATATGTTTCCGTTGATCTTTTAGGGAGAGTGGAAGGGAGAGGGACAGAGAGACATGTGGGAGAAACATACCCATGGGCTGCCTCTTGCACGCGCCCCGACCATGGCCCAGGCCAAGGGGGAGCCAGCAACCAAGGTCCGTGCCCTTGACTGGAATCGAACCCGGGACCCCTTGGTCCACAAGCCCACGCTCTCTCCACGGAGCCACACCCACTAGGGCGCAAGCAGGGGTTTCACAGCCGTGGAGCGCGCACGGGGGAAGACTCGGGACTCGGGAAATTCGGGAAACCGGCCAGGTGGCCGGAGGTGCCCGCCGCCTGCTACCCCTGCGGTCACAGACGTTTTCAGGGGCCACAGTGCCATCAGCAGGACCCCCGTGCTGCCCGGGAGCACACACTGGTACGCGAATTTGGTAAACAAATTGGACACCCCACAGCCCAGCCCGGCCACGGCTGGAGACAGGGCCAGGGCGCTCACAGCCGCAAACGGCACATGGAAACGGTGGAAATAACGCGCATTCCCTCCGGCGGGTGGCTGGGTGGAGGCCCCGTGGTGTCCCCACCTGGGGCAGATCCTGCCACCGGCACACGAACCGGCCGCTCCTCCCACGAGGCGTGGCGGCCGAACGTGACGTGTGACCGAGTTCCGTGAGACGAAGGCCAGGGGGACCCGCAGGTCCCGGACAGACACACAGACGCTGCATCGGGCCCCAGGGAGGACGCGGATACGTGCAGGCCTCCGATCCTCGATCCTCGGAGCCTCACTACTATTGCGGCCCGGAAGCCGGAGGGGCAGCCTCATCCTCTCCTGCTGTGTGGGCTGCACTCAGTGGCCAATGAGGAGAGTGTGGGCGGCTCAAGGAGTCTCTTTACAGGGGAGAAACCAGGCAGGGGTGCGCTGGGAGTGTGTGGTCCCCTCCCTAAAACCTACAGCCCCGTCTCAGCATGGAAGACATCACAGGGACCTTCTCCAGACCTGAGCCGACCCAACAGGCCAAGGACAGGTGGGACGGGGGCCTCCCAGGCGGAGTGGCCACAGGCCACGTGGGGTCCTTCACTGACCGGGTTTTTTAAAAAATATTTTATTGATTTTTTACAGAGAGGAAGGGAGAGAGAGTTAGAAACATCGATGAGAGAGAAACATCTATCAGCTGCCTCCTGCACACTCCCCACTGGGGATGTGCCCGCAGCCAAGGTACATGCCCTTGACCGGAATCGAACCTGGGACCCTTGAGTCCTGGGACCCTTGAGTCCGCAGGCCGACGCTCTATCTACTGAGCCAAACCGGTTAGGGCAACCTCCTCATTTTTTTTTTTTTAATGTTTTTGTTGATTTCAGAGAGGAAGGGAGAGGGAGAGAGAGATAGAAACATCCATGATGAGAGGGAACCATTGATCGGCTGCCTCCTGCACTTTGGACCGAGCCCGCAACCCAGGCATGTGCCCTTGACCGGAATCAAAGCTGGGACCCTTCGGTTCGCAGGCCGACGCTCTATCCACTGAGCAACACCAGCCAGGGCCTTGCTCCTTTTGACCAGGGCCCAGGCGCGGGCGCTGGCTGAGGGGAAGGGGCTGCTCTGTGTGTATAACTCCTTACAACAGGGGGCCCCGTGCTCAACCCCCAGCAGGAGGAGCGGGAGTGGGCAGGGCACTGAGACGTGACCCAGGGCCCTCGTGGGGAAGCCAGGCGCTGCGGGTGGGGACAAGGTTCTCGGTCAGAGCCGGAGCGGAGGTGCAGGGCGGGGGCCCTGGCCTCGGAGCCCAGAGCCACACGACCTCAGGTGGGATCCCCCACCTGCTCCAGCCCTGGCCGCGACAGCGCCGGCCGCCCCCCCCACCTCCCCAGGGCCTGCTGGCACACGCCCAGCATCCTGCTGCCCCCGCACAGCGCCGAGCACGCCGTGTGGGCACGGGTGACGGGGACCTCAGCCTGCGTCCCGGTGGCAGCTCCCCAGGGAGGAAGGTTTCGGGGGACAATCTAGGGGCTGTGTCCGTCAGAGGACCCGCCTCACGCCAACTGCTGGCAGGTCTGGGCACCCCCTCCCACCATGGCTGCCCTTGGCCCCAGGCTTCTGCCATGGCCCCCCCCCCCCCTGAGGCCCGGCTCACCGCCCTCACACCAGTCGCCCACGGCCGAGACTTGGGTGCTGCGGGTGCCCCACCTGCTAGCCTGTCCCTTCGCCAACCACATTCCTGCCCCGCTCAGGCACGCCCCTTCCAGAAAGCCAAAGCCGGCTGGGCTGCCGGGAGTGCACCGGCCGCCTCGTGCCATTGGAGTTTCAGGTAAACAGTGTGGGTCTAGTGTGTCCCAGTGACTGTTATCAGGGAGACACTTACACTCGGGGTACTCCCTACCCGCCAAGGGTCAGGCTGGGCAGTGCCCTCTGTCGGTCCCTTCCAATCTGGCTCCAGGCCACCAGCAGGACCAGGCACACGGCTGGGCAGAAGGGACCACCACCGAGCCTGGCCGGTGGGCTACATGGAGCACACACGTGTGACACATGCACACGTGTGACACCACTTCCGCCGCACACGGATGCATGTGGGCTTCCCCGCACGACCTCTGAGGGTCACATCCACCCGGGCCCTCCTGACTCAGCCCGGAAAGCACGTGTCATCGTCCAGCGAGGGGACATCCCTGCCCCCACCCTCCCTGAGCAGACGCCCCCTGGCTCCGCCTCTCAGCTTCTGCAGCAGGTCTGTCCCCCGCTCCTCCCTGCCCCCTCCCTCCCTCCTCCCGCAGCCACCCCTCTGCATGGCATTGTCCGTTCCTTCTGTGTGCTGTCCGCCCATGCGTCCCCGACACCCGCAGAAGAAGTGGCCTCCCTGTGTGCAGCCCTCCTGGGCAGCGTGTGGTGTAAGTGGGCACTGGGGTCGGGAGGGGCTGGCACCTGCGGGCAGGGTGGGTAGCCTGGAGCTTGGCCTTGTGGGGCAAGAGGCTGGCAGGAGGCAAAACATGGGAGCAGCTCCTGGGAGAGGGAAGCAGGCTCTGAGGAGAGCATGCAGTTGGTGTCCAGAGACTCCGTACCAGCACCTCCGAAAGTTTGGTACTCAGTACTCCCAGGACTCAGTATTCCCAGAGACTCCATACCAGCACCTCTGAGGATTTGATACTTAGTACTCCCGTGGACTCAGTACCCAGAACCTCTGAGGACTTGGTACTTAGTACTCCCAGGACTCCGTATTCCCAGGACTCAGTACCAGCACCTCTGAGGATTTGGTACTTAGTACTCCCAGGGATCAGTACCCAGCACCTCCAAGGACTTGGTACTTAGTACTCCCAGGGACTCAGTACCCAGCACCTCCGAGGACTTGCAAGTCCTACTCCTAGGGACCTGGCACTCGGCGCCTGTGAGAGTTGGTAGTCACTTCCTGGGGACTTGGTCCTCAGCATCTAGCTTTGCAGAAGCATAAAGAGCAGAAGGGAGTTGCTAGGAGGTGAGGCTGCAGGGTTGGCAGAAGCCAGACCTCGGAGGACTGCTAGGTGCTGGGGATCCTGGACTTGGGCGGGGGCAACAGGGAGCCCTGGGCGGCGTCCGGGCCGGGGAAGCGCGCTTAGATCCAGCTGGGGGCTGGGCAGCTGAGCATGGCTGCTGCGTCTGCACCTGCCCTTCAAAGGGTTAATTCTCTCCCCTTCGCCAAGCCAGGTGCTGCGGCTCCCACCCACCTGAAGCAGCCCCAAGCCCCTCCCCGCCCCCAGGAGGGGCCTGACCAGCACAGAGGGCGGCCAGCAGGGGAGCCTGGTGTCCCCCAGGGATCGGGGCCAAATCCGCCTGCTCTGGGAGGGCCGGGCAGCCCGCGGAGGCGGAGTGAGGCTGCCTCTTGCCCACGCCTGGGAGGGCCCAGGTGGCCCAGGGAGGCTGGTTTCGCTCTCCCTGCCACCCAGGTGCTGCCCGGCCCTGCAGACTCTCCCTGGGCAGAGGGGAGAAAGGATGCCTCCTGACGCCCTCCTGCCCACCTTCCCGCCTCACAGCCCCTGTTCTACCCCCCAAACCAGAATCCATTTGCCCTCAGCCAACCCACCTCTGCCTGGGGCAGGACCCAGGGAGCAGCGGGCTCGGTGGGCTACCCTGGCCCCCCACCCAAGGTCAGCCCACCCAAGGCCAGGGCACCCTCCCCCTCAGGCATAGCTATAGGGCAAAGCTGCCCAGACAAGGGAGGGGGTCCTCCCCCTGCCGCAGGGCCTGTGGGCGGACATGACTGCCCATCTCAGCCCCACTCACTCACTAGGACCCCCCAAGAGTCGCCGGGACCCCAGGAAAGCTCCCTCCTCCTCTCGCCTGAGAATGGCAGTTGCAGCCCAGGCTCAGGGCTCTGTCCGCTTCGCACCCCAGCCTGGGTCCCAGGAGCCCCGGGCCCTCTCCAGGCCAGGCGGGCAGAGAGGCTGCAGGGGCCACAGGTGGGACCCAGCGCAGCCGACTCACCTGCATGCTGGCAGCCCTCGCGGTCAAATCCACCAATGGAGGTGGCTCAGCACCGGAGCCGGTGTAGCCAGGCGGCTCCTACCTGACTTCCGCGTGGGACTCACCTTCCTCCTCCCTCCCCGCCCTCCAGCTGCTGGCAGAGGGGAGGAGCCAGCGCAGGGGTGAAGGGCACACCTCCCAGGGCCTGCACCCGCACCTGCAGAGGTTTCCCCTGGAAGATGGGATCAGATGGACACGCGCTCCCTGGGGGCATGGGGATGGGGGTGGGGCACACGAGCGCTCCCCAGCGCCCCAGCTCCCCTGCTCCCCTCACTCTTCCTGAGTCCAGGACTCACCTTTCCCAGGTCCCCTCCAGCACCCAGTCCGCACCTCCCAAGTCCAGAGTGGATTTCCTCAGAGGAGAGACGGCTCAGAGGATGGAGGGGGAGGCAGAGGCCACCTCTTCTGCCCGGAGCCCCTGCTTTGCGATGCCAGGCTCTGAGGGCTGAGGGCACAGAGAGGCGCAGCTGGCGGGGGCAGGAGCACCAGTGCTGCTGGAGGGCGGCCCTGTGCAGCAGCCCTGTGTGCACACCCAAGGGTGACATGTTCGCTGTGGGTTCCCCGGGGATGACACATTCTGCTTGGGGGGCCCACGGTGGGCTGTGACGGGTGTGCCGGAAACCCCACGTAGTGGCCGAGAGAAGCATCTGCAGGCGGCCAGACCAGGACTCGTTATTATTTTTAAAATATTTTTATTGATTTTAGAGAGAGAGGAAGAGGGAGGGAGAGAGAGAAACATCAATGAGAGAGAAGGATCGATCCGCTGCTTCCTGCACGCTGACCACTAGGGATCGAGCCAGAAACCGGGAGGGAGGTTGCAGCCCAGGCTCGGGGCTCTGTCAGCTTTGGCCCCCGGCCTGGGTCCCAGGAACCCCCTGGGCAGAACCACAAGGCAGGGGGCCAGTCCCTCCAAGGCAGCATGGCCCCTGCCACCTGGCCGTTGGCAACCTTCACCCGGCTCGGTCTTGGGCCAAGAGCTTCGGCGGAGGCCCACGGGAGCCTCCTGCTCTTCCCCGTGGACCCTGGACCCTGGACCCTGCCCTTCCTCCTCCGACTCCACAGAGCCTGGCCCCGCTGTCTTCTTCCCTCTGAGGACCGGGGCAGCCGGGGGCAGGGCCCCTCCCCACCTGCTCCGACCCCTTTCACTGGGGGCCCCCCAAGAGGAGGTCCAGGAGACAGAGCCTCTAGGAGGGCCCAGGTGGGATGCCCCGGCAGGAGCAAGCACCCCTGTCCTCCGACCCCAATGGCCGCATGTGGCCCAGATCCTCGGAGGTCTCACCCAGGATGCTTCTCGGAGGCAGCACAGGGCCAGCTGGCGGCCGGCTTCCTGCATCCCCTCTGGGCTGGTCCCGGCCCCATCCCGCCCCTGTGGCTGCAGCCGCTGCAGGGGAGGCCCTCGCCCAGGCTGGGCCTCGGCTGCCAGGTCTGCAGGAGCTGGCATCGGGGTCCCTGATGTCCTCACATAAGGCACCTGCTCTCCCTCCACCACATTCCCACCAGTTCCTGTTTCTGTCTCGCGAACAGGAGCTGTCTTGGCTGATGGACAGCCCTGCAGTCCCCAGTCTCCGCATCCACCTGCAGGGAAGGCCCGGGCGGCAGGTGTGCATGTGGGGGACAGTGTTTTGTAACCCACGCACCTTGACAGACTTGTCCCCCGGCAGGAAACGGCGGTCACTGTTCCCTACAAATCCGCAGGTTTCTCTCCCAGATTTTAAGAAAGCATCTCCGCCAATGGTTTCACTCTTAACCACCAGGAATGTGTCTGTCCCGCAGGCCTAGGGAAGCCTGGGGTCTGCGGCCAGGCCATGTCCACCTGAGCTTCGTCCGGCTACCCCTGAGTGAGGCCAGATGGACACCTTCAAAGCCCGCGCCCGCCCTGGCCCCTGGGGCTGCTGGCGGGCAGCCCATCCCTGCTGCCGAGGAAGGTCAGGGCCTCGGCACCCCCGCCCCCTGCGGGGACCCTGAGCCCCGCGATGGACCGCGTCCTCACAGCACCCTGCCAGCTCCTCTCAGGGCTGCCCGCCACCTGAGCCAGAAACCGCCACCCCCTCCGCGCTGGGCTCCAAATCCTGCAGCGGCTCTGCCGCCCCGCGTGTCCGTGTCCGTGTCCGAAGGGGAGGGACAAGCAGGGCTGCAACCTGGTGAAGGGTGGCGGTCAGGACAGGGAGCGGGCGCAGGCGAGACCCGGACAGGCCCAGGTGCAAAGCTCCCGGTGGAGGGCTCACTGTGGGGTGCGGGCTCCCGGGTGGCGGGGGGAGAAGGAGCTGGGCGCGGGGGTCACCCACCTTCTTGTGCTTGAGCGTCTCGGCCTCTAAACCAGAGATGAAACTAGAACCCGAGGGGTGTAAGGATCATAACAGCCGGCATTTCTAAACCCTCGGGAGCTCCGGTTGGCAAGAGGCCAGGGCTCAAAGGCGACTAACAAACCAGCGATCCGCGCGGGGCAGAGGGCGCCCCGGGCTCGCCCTCCCGCCCGCGCCGGCCCCGTTCAGGCCCCGCCCCGCCCACTACAGCCCCATAGGCCCCGCCCACTCCCCGCCCACGCCCGGTCCCATAGGCCCCGCTCCGTCCCGCCCACGCCCGGTCCCATAGGCCCCGCTCCGTCCCGCCCACGCCAGCCCCATAGGCCCCGCTCCGTCCCGCCCACGCCAGCCCCATAGGCCCCGCTCCGTCCCGCCCACGCCAGCCCCATAGGCCCCGCCCACTCCCCGCCCACGCCAGCCCCATAGGCCCCGCTCCGTCCCGCCCACGCCAGCCCCATAGGCCCCGCTCAGGCCACGCCCACGCCTTGACCCATAGGCCCCGCCCCCACGTCCCGCCCACTCCAGCCCCATAGGCCCCGCCCCGTCCCGCCCACACCGGCCCCGCCCGGACCGGGACGACTGGACTGGAACCCCAGGCGCGCTGCGCCTCTGCGTTCTGGAGCGGCCGCGGGCGGAGGGCTTCGGGTGCAGTTTGGACACAGACTCATTCCCAGGAATGGACCCCAACGCGGCGAAACGATGCCCGGACACTAAGCGCCACCAGCTGGGGTGGGGGAGGAGGGGTCCTGCAGGATGGCCTCAGGCCCTGGGGCGCTTTAGCTGGAAAGGCGGGTGGAGGAGCCGGCTCGCTCTGGGCACTCCCTGCTCTAGAGTCCAGTGTCACTTCCCTGGGCAAAGTGGGTCCCCAGGCGTCTGCTTGTTCAAGGCCAGTCGGTGCCCTGGGAACTGCTTGTCCTGGTTGCCCCCAGGGCAGGCGGTGACGCCAGCTTCACCGGTTCCCTGTGGCCGGCAGGGTGGAGACCAAAGTCCGGCCTGTCTGGCCTCTCCGGCCTCACCGCCACTCACTGGCGCACGAACTCGAGATTGGCCACGCGGGCTGCGGGGCCACCCTG
Organism: Myotis myotis; assembly: GCF_014108235.1. NCBI lineage: Eukaryota > Metazoa > Chordata > Mammalia > Chiroptera > Vespertilionidae > Myotis > Myotis myotis. The sequence goes on along the minus strand of NW_023416332.1, from coordinate 2,848,596 downwards.
GCCACGCTAGGAAGGCGCTGAAGCCTGGCGCAGGGAACGGGCCCAAGGGCAGGCAGAGGGCAGCAGCGCCCGGGAGGCCCCAGGGCACACCCACCCGAACCAGGGTTTCCTGGCAGCCTGTTGGTCCCACCCTATTGGGAGGTTCCACATAGGGGTCAGGGGCTGAGACTCAGGGTCCCATCACAACCAGACCCCTTGCTTGGCAGGCCTGGCTGTGTGCGGGGGGGGGGGGGGGGGGGGGGGGGGGTGTCGCCCCCACAAACATGGTTTTCGGGTATATTTTAACAGCTCTATTGATCTATAAATCACACACCATACAACCCACCCATTTAGAGTGTACAGTTTATTAGTTTGTTTTTAAAAAATATTTTTATTGATTTTTTTAGAGAGAGAGGAAGGAAGAGGGAGAGAAACATGGATGTGAGATATGAGATAGATCGACTGCCTCCTGCACCCTCCCCCGCTCCTACTGGGGATAGCGCCCACAACTTGGGCATGTGCCCTGACCCGGAATCGAACTGGCAACCTTTTGGTGCACGGGGACACCGCCCAACCACTTCATTCGTTTTTACTAATAGTGTCGTCACAGATATGTGCCACCATCAACACAGTCCGTTTTAGAACAATCTCATGGCCTGGAAAAGGAACCCAGGACCCTTGAGCAGTCACTCCCCGGGCCCCTGGTGACCATGGATCTACTTTCTGTCTTCACAGGTCTGCGTATTCTGGACATCTCATGTAAGCAGATCATATAAAATGTAGTCTCTTGCCCTGACTGGTTTGGCTCAGTGGATGGAGCGTCAGCCTGCGGACTGAAAGGTCCCAGGTTCGATTCCAGTCAAGGGCATGTACCTGGGTTGCGGGCATATCCCCAGTAGTAGGTGTGCAGGAGGCAGCTGATCGATGTTTCTCTCTCATCGATGTTTCTAACTCTCTATCCCTCTCCCTTCCTCTCTGTAAAAAATCAATAAAATATATTTTAAAAAATGTAGTCTCTTGTGACTGGCTTCTTCTTCTACTGAGCATAAATGTTTCCAAGGTTCGCCCTTGTTGCAGCATGTGTCACAACTGCATTCCTTCTGACGGCCCAGCGATTTCCCTTTGTGTGGAGACACAGTGTGTGTATCCACTTGTCAGTTGATGGACATTACCTGCTCCCCGCTTTTGGCTATTATGAACAGCTAGAGGCCCGGTGCACGAAATTTGTGCACGGTTAGGGTCCCTAGGCCTGGCCAGCGATCAGGGCTGATCGGGCCCTTCCTTTGTTCTGCGCCGGCCCCTGGTGGTCAGCCCACGTCATATCGAGTGGTCGAACTCCCGGTCGGTCAAATTCCCAAGGGGACAATTTGCCTATTAGCCTCTTATTATATAGGACGCTGCTGTGAAAATTAATATAAGAAACCTCCTTTAAATGGAGTCCGGAGGCCTGAAGGGGGAGCCCCACACGTAATTCCAGGTCAATTACACCCCAACGGGAAGAATGTCAGTTCCAGACTCAACAGGAAAAGACACCCTGCACTCCCAGCAAGATGTGTCCCTGCCACCCAGCGGGCGGAAGGAAGAATTTCTCCTCGCCCATCAAGCCCAGCCAATGGGAACCATGGCAACTTGGCCAAGGAGCGCCACCACAGGCCGACTCACTTCCCTCCAATGGGCTTTCGCTCACAGCTGCCTTTCTCTCTATAGGTGACCTTCCTCTCCCCTGCCTGCCGGACTTGCCCATGATTTCTGCTGTAGCATGTTTGTCCCGAATTGCAATCCTCTGCGGTTCCTGAATGAATCCACTTTTCTAGTAAATAACTGGCTGTTTTAATTTCATTTTTTTAAAAAATATATTTTTATTGATTTCAGAGAGGAAGGGAGAGAGAGAAACATCAGCGATGAGAGAGAATCATTGATCGGCTGCTCCTTCATGCCCCACCCAGGGGATCGAGCCCACAACCCAGGCATGTGCCCTGACCAGGAACCCAAACGAGATCTCCTGGTTCATAGGTCAACGCTCAACCTCTGAGCCACGCCAGTGGGCCTGGCTGTTTTATTTTGTAAAATAACTGTTTGTGAACGTCTAGGTATAAGTTTTGTGAGCACATTTTCACTCCTCTTGGGTATACCTAGGAGGGGAATCGCTGGTCACATGGTAACTGTGTTTAACTGAGTTGTTGTCAGACTGTTTCTCAGAGTGGCTCAGGGCTACAGGTTTTTGCGGGGGGCCGGTCTATATCAACACATTGAGTCACCCCAAATCAGCACGTCCCCACTATTCTAACGGGCCCATTTCACTAGGTCCTGCAGGCTAGAGTCCGGAGATCCTGGCAGCTCTGGTCCCTCGGAGCTGGGGCCGGGCGTCCGCCAGGACGGCGCTCCAGGAAAGCGCGGGCGGGGCTCGGGGGCCGGCTCCGGTCAGGCCGCCCCAGTACCAGGCGGCTCTCGGCTAGCCACTGGCGGTTACCTAGCAACCGGGCGGCATCCTTCCCAGCAAGCACCGCTCCTAACCCTTGAGGTCGGAGACTACGAGGCCCAGCATGCCCCGCGGCCCAGAAGTGCGGACTACACGTCCCACAATGCGCCGCCTACCCTTGCCTAGCCGCCCCCAGCCCCTGCTCTCCGGAGACCCCGCCGGCGATCGCCTCGACCCCTTCCCGGCGCTCCGTGCGCCGTGCGCGGCGCTCTCGCTCTCGCGGTGACCCGGTGAGCGTGAGGTCAAGGTGCGGGGAGGAGCGGCTCGGGGCCGAGGCGCCATGCGGAGGGGCGAGCGCCGGGGCGCCGGGGCGCCGCGGCCGGGGTCCCCTGTGCCCGCGGGCAAGGCCGCGCTGGAGGAGCCGCCGGATAGCCCGCCCGCCGGCCGCCGCAGCACCGAGTCCGAGGTCTACGACGACGGCACCAACACCTTCTTCTGGTGAGTGGCGGCGGCCGGGGGTCCGGCCGGGGTCGCGGGGGCGTGGCCACGTCGTTGGGCTCGAGGTGCCGGGGGCTCGGGGCCCGGCCCCGCGGCTGCCCGGTGGTCCCAGCGTCTCCGCTTCCCTCCCCCGAACCGCCGAGGACGTGGCTCAGCCTCACCTGAGACCGGCTTTTCCTGACCTCCCGGTGCAGAGTCCGCCCTGCCCTCGTCGCGTCCCTTCCCGGCGCTCCCGCCCGCCGCTCGGGCGCCTGCCCGGCCCGGGCTCCGGGGGCGCGCGTCCCAGCCCCGCCTCGGGTCGGGCTGCCCCGGGCTGCGGTGGGGGTCACGGGGGGCAGCGCCTGGGTGGGGAGGGCGCACGTGGCGTGGCACTCGTGTGCCGGGGGGGGGGGGGGCGGTGGCCGGCAGGTCCCAGGGGTGCGCCTCTGCCGATGGCTCTGACCTTGGTCTAACCCTTCACCTTCCCGAGCTCTCTTTGCTCCCTGGCGAGAGAGAGCGCCCAGGCCACACGCTGGGAAGCGCGCGGCTGCTCTTCTTTGCTGGGTGCCTGGCCTGTGAGCCGGGGGTGGAGCTGTGGCCTCTCGCCCCCGAAAGCGCAGGGAGAGGCAGCGCTGGCACCCGGGAGCGAGGAGAGCCGCTGGCGGGGCGGCCACCCAGGGGCAGCCTCAGGAGAGGTGTGTGTGTGTGGGGGGGGGGGGGGGTCCTGCTTTGTGTGAGACTCAGGGGAGATGCATGGAGGCCGGTGTTGGGGCGTCTCTCCTGTGGGTGCCAGCAGCCGTTATCTGCGGGGAGAGAACATGCTGGGATGGGGTGGGGGGCCAGTGGGAGGGAGCCCGGGATGGGGTGTCTTGTCCACAGGGTGTGGCCAAGAGCTGCTGGGTCCTGCCGGACCTGCCGCCCTGTCAGCTGCAGGGGGAGGGCACCACCTTCTCGGACCAGCTGTGACCCCGGAACAGGCTCTGGAGCGCCTGGCTGGGCCCCTCCTGGGTGCCAGTGACGGTTCTGGAACTAAGCTGGCAGCTTCGGGCACCAGCCTGGGGCTGGTGAGGCAAGAGCCTGTCCCCGTCCAGCAGAGGCCGGGAGCCCACCCTCACGTGGAGCCCCGAGCACCGTCCCCAGGGGCGCGTGGCCCGTCGGAAGTGGGGCACCGGGACTGGAGCTGAAACGGAGCCTGCCTGTGGGCAGGGCGATGGGCCAGGGAGGCTCTCTAGAAGGGGTGCCCCAGGGCAGGCTGGTTTCGGGGACCTGCCTTGCGGGTGGGGAGGGTGGTCCTGGCTCCCCACGGCAGGTGTGAGGAGCACTGTGCTCTGGCGCGGAGGGGGGGGGGGCAGGTCTGTGTGCAGCTTCTGGCTGCATCTGGGGCCTCGCCTTCCCGGTGCGGCCCCCAGCGCCTGCCTGGCAGCCCTTTCCCCGCAGAGCTTAGCATGTGACCGCGAGTTTCCCCTCGCTGACTTGTGCTCGGATTTTAAAAACTCGCACTTCATTCGAGGATTTTAATAGTGAGTGTTACAAGAAGTTAACTAATGAAAGTCTGTGTTAGTGGAAATGACTGGATGCCCGCCTCACTCCGGGACACTGTGGTTCAGAATCTTGCTTTAAGGCTTCCTTTTCGAAGAAGGTGGCTTCTTTGGGGCCCATGATGATGGCGTGGAGGCCACGTATGAGGATTTGGGGTTTCTCTGTTACTGCTTATCAGCCACGGGGTGTGGGCTCCCCTAAACTGAGTCCCTGGCAGGGGGTGTGAGGACCACAGGGTTCCCAGGTGGCAAGGACCCTGCTTCTTCTGCTAATCGTGGTCTCAGGTGGGAGCATCCAGCGGCCACAGACACAGGAGCCGTGTTTGGGAGCCGCCCTGAGGGGTGCCGGTGACGCGCCCCCTGCAGGTTGCAGGCAGAGGGTTGTATTTGCTTCCTGACCCCTGGGAGATGTTGGGAGCGCCTGCCCCCTCACTGCCCTGCGGGAGCACAGGAGCCGGCAGGGTGTGGGGTGCTGGAGGCGCCGGGGTACCGGAGCGCACCTTTCTCAGTTATGCGGGTGAGGGGTTTGCCGGCTTTGCCCACATCTGGGAAGCTTGACTCCCCAGCTTTTGCCTGTTGGGGGCGGTCGGTGTCACAGCCCCTTGCCCCTTGCACATCTGGCCAGGCCTCGGCTCCGCCCCGGCTGAGGCGTTGTGCACGTGCCCGGCCGCACCCCGTGTTTCCTCCAGCAGGGCTGGCAGGCTGCCTCCCGCCCGCTGGGCACAGTGAGGGGTGACTGAGAGCGGTATTTTCCACCCTTGGGGCAGAGAGCCAGCTGTCCTCACACCCTCACCCTCGCTGAGCGACAGAAGTCACCGGGCTTACAGCCGCTGTCGTCCGGGCCTGGTCACAGGGCCCAAACCTTCCCGAGGGGCCGTTAGCCACCAGGGTGCTAGAGCAGAGGGTGCACGCTTGGCCCCGGCCCCGGCAGGGGGTGGGGGGTCTGCCTGCAGAATCTCCCCCCATCCCCCCCACTCCCACAGGAGTGGAAATGGGCCGAGTGCAAGGCAAGGAGCACTGTTGGCCGCCACTGGAGGTCGGTGAGCACTGGCCCGGAGGGGTCCTGCTCCTTCCCGCCCGGTCTCTGGGGATGCTCCTCGAAGGCCTGCGGACCGTCCTGCTGGCCTGCGCCCTGACCTGGCGCCCACCGGTGGTCTCGTGGCTTCTGGAGTGTTTCATCCCTTAAGTGGCCGTACAGTGACACCGACTCCAGGGCGTGCAGCTCCCTGAGCTTTCGCACACGGGGCTCCTGTAACCACCTCACCTGGAGGTGCGAGCCCGCCCTCCCCCACGTGCCAGGCCTGCTCTCCTCCCCCGCGACCCGGCGGCTGGCGCACCTTCGCCCCTGCGGAGCGGCACCTGTGGCCGCCTCTGCTAGTCGGGGTCTGTCCTCCCGTCCTTCTGCGTGGTTCTGACACCTCGCACCCAGGCGGCCGCTCTTCCCGTCCCCTTGCCGTCCTGCCTTCTTGGCTGTGTCCCGCCTCAGCCACCTTGTTCTAATTTTCTTCTTTAAAATATGAGTTTTTATTTTTAGAGAAAGAGGAAGGGAGAGGGAGAGGGAGATAGAAACATCGATAAGAAACATCGATTGGCTGCCTCCTGCACACCCTCGACTGGGGATGGAGCCTGCAACCCAGGCCTGTCCTTTGACCAGAATAGAACCATGGCCTCCTGGTTCATAGCCGACACCAACCACTGAGCCACACTTGCCGGGCACCGTGTTCTTATTTTCTGCCCGGTGATTGGAGTGTTGCCCTAGGGCTTCAGTGAAAGCCCCTGAGCCCTCCCCTTGCACCCGCACCCGCACGAGGCGCGGGCTCCAGCGCTGGCTTTCAGGGCCGCCGCAGCGCTCTCCCTGGTCCTGAGACGGTTGACTGGTTCCTCAGGAGTCGGGGCCTCATCCTGCTGGCCCTTGAGGAGCTGCCCGTCAGCTGTCTGCTCTCTTCCGGGCCCTGCTTGAGGCCCATCATTTTATTAAAAAACGTCTCTGACCTGGAGAGGCTGACTGCCGCCCTGCTCTCTTCACGAGCCGTGTTTGGTGCCTGCTTCTCTGTGCTGCTGCGGCGAGAATGTGTTTCAGGAGCCGCGTGTGCGAGAGCCCAGGGAGCTGCACGCCCTGGAGTCGGTGTCAGCGTACGGTCCCTGACCGGATAAGACACTCCCGAAGCCACGAGACCACCGGTGGCCGCAGGTCGGGGCGCAGGGGCCCAGTGCCGGTGTTGCTGGGACAGCCCGCGCTTCGGAGATGCCCGCGCGTGACCTTGGCCAGTGCTCGCTGGCTTGGTCTCCTCGCCTGTGACACAGACAGTGACGCTCTGGTCCCCCCGGTCCGAGTTGTAGCAAAGATTCCCAATGAGCTGTGCAAACAAGAACCCACGGAGAGTCCACTTCGCGTGAATTTCTGGTGTCCTTTCCTCGTTCCTGGTGCCGGCGCCTCCTGGTGTTCCTCCCCCCTCTGCCGAGGCCTCCGAGCAGTTCCCGTAGAGCAGGGTGCCAGGGAGCAGGGTGCCGGGGAGCAGTTCCCATAGAGCAGGGTGCCGGGGAGCAGTTCCCGTAGAGCAGGGTGCCGGGGAGCAGGGTGCCGGGGAGCAGTTCCCATAGAGCAGGGTGCCGGGGAGCAGTTCCCATAGAGCAGGGTGCCGGGGAGCAGTTCCCATAGAGCAGGGTGCCGGGGAGCAGGGTGCCGGGGAGCAGTTCCCATAGAGCAGGGTGCCGGGGAGCAGGGTGCCGGGGAGCAGGGTGCCGGGGAGCAGGGTGCGGGGAGCAGTTCCCATAGAGCAGGGTGCCGGGGAGCAGGGTGCAGGGAGCAGTTCCCGTAGAGCAGGGTGCCAGGGAGCAGGGTGCCGGGGAGCAGGGTGCCGGGGAGCAGTTCCCGTAGAGCAGGGTGCCGGGGAGCAGGGTGCCGGGGAGCAGTTCCCATAGAGCAGGGTGCCGGGGAGCAGGGTGCCGGGGAGCAGGGTGCCGGGGAGCAGTTCCCATAGAGCAGGGTGCCGGGGAGCAGGGTGCCGGGGAGCAGGGTGCCGGGGAGCAGGGTGCCGGGGAGCAGTTCCCATAGAGCAGGGTGCCGGGGAGCAGTTCCCATAGAGCAGGGTGCCGGGGAGCAGTTCCTGTAGAGCAGGGTGCGGGGAGCAGTTCCCATAGAGCAGGGTGCCGGGGAGCAGTTCCTGTAGAGCAGGGTGCCGGGGAGCAGTTCCCGTAGAGCAAGGTGCCGGGGAGCAGGGTGCCGGGGAGCAGTTCCCGTAGAGCAGGGTGCCGGGGAGCAGGGTGCCGGGGAGCAGTTCCCGTAGAGCAGGGTGCCGGGGAGCAGTTCCCGTAGAGCAGGGTGCCGGGGAGCAGTTCCCATAGAGCAGGGTGCTGGGAGCAGTTCCCAGGGAGCAGGATGCCGGGGAGCAGGGTGCCGGGGAGCAGGATGCCGGGGAGCAGGGTGCCGGGGAGCAGGGTGCCGGGAGCAGGGTGCCGGGGAGCAGGGTGATGGGGAGCAGGGTGATGGGGAACAGGGTGATGGGGAGCAGGGTGATGGGGAGCAGGGTGCTGGGAGCAGGGTGATGGGGAGCAGGGTGCCGGGGAGCAGGGTGATGGGAAGCAGGGTGCTGGGAGCAGGGTGCTGAGAGCAGGGTGCTGGGAAGCAGGGTGCTGGGTTGTCCTGCGGGGTCCCCCCTGGAGAGCCTTTTGTTCTGGGGGGGTACTCGCTGGGTACGGACGCCTCCCAAGTCGGTAGCATCTCCTGGAAATGGAGACACTGAGACTCCGGGTCCCGTCGTCTCTGCAGGGACCCCTGCTCGTTGGGGCCTGGGAGCTGGGCTGTGACGCCCTTCGCAGAGGGCCCAGGCCAGTGTCTGACGCAGCCACTGCGGTCCTCCCAGGTCGGCTCTGGGTGCCTGCGGCCCGCTTCCGGGCAAGCCGCCTGTCCTCCCACATCAGGCCGAGGGCCGGGCCGTGCCCACGCCTCCCTCAGTGCCTCGCAGCTCTCCCGAGTGAAGGCTCCGTGAGGGCCCTGCTGTCCCTCACCCCTTCCCTTTCTTGTTTCTTGGGCTGGGTCCTGGGAACCTCAGATGTCATTGCATGGCTCGCGAGGCTGGCCATGACAGCTGCCCGCCCGCGCACAGCACGCACGGCTCCCGCAGTCCTCTGAGTGCAGCCCTAACCTCAGCGCTCCCGTGTGCCGGGTGCTCCTCGCCCCGAGTGCGGGGTCCCCCACTAGGGCGCTCAGCCCTGTTTTCTGAGCGGAGGGTGCGTGTCTCGCATGAGGCCTGACGCCGCGGTGTTTGGTTTCAGGCGCGCGCACACCCTGACCGTGCTCTTCATCCTCACCTGCGTGCTGGGCTACGTGACTCTGCTGGAGGAGACGCCTCAGGACACGGCCTACAACACCAAGAGGTAACCAGGCCCCGCGGCCTGGGGGACGGGACGGAGGGAGGAGGCCAGCAGGGGGCTCGGGCAGCAGGTGTGGCAGAGCCTTGAGGCCTGGCAGTGCCAGGGACCGCGGTCAGCTGGGGGGATGGGCTGTAAACCCTCCCGGGGGCCAGCCCTTGCTTCTGTAGCGTGAGCGCTAAACACCTGCCGGGGAGTGGTGTGCGCCGCTGTGTGCTCTGCAGGTGTCAGCGGCCCGTTCAGAGGCCAGGTGGCTCCTGTCAGCTGTGTCCTGGGCCTGCTGTTGGAGGACTGGAGAGCCACCTGCAGCGAGCCCCGTCTGCCAGCTGTCTCCCAGGTAGCAGTGGCTGCCAGGGGTCTGGCCTCAGGGCTGTGCTCCCTCCAGGAGCCCCTGTCTTGTCCTCCCCTGTCATGCTGGCTCCACCGTGGGGTTTCTGCCCCCTCTCCCACGCCATCTCCCGGTCAGCGCTGGGCATCAGCCCGGCAGTCCGCACCTCTCCCCGGTTCTGCCTCCTGCTGCTGGGCCCTGCTCTGGCCCCGGCCCCTGATTGCACTCAGGCTCGTGGCGGGCCGGCCCTGGGCAGTGGGTCCAGCGTGGAGGAGGGAGTGGGGCTGTGCCTGGGGCCCTGGGGCAGCCCGGGGCTGTGCTCTGTGCAGCAGGGCCCGTGGGAGGACACTGGACCGGTGGCTACGGAGACACTGAGGCTGTTGGCAGGAGCCCATGTTTTCCTAGAGGGGATTTCTAAGTAGAACTTGATCTTTTCTGTGAGTTTGTCTGGCTGGATTTGTTGACTTAAAAAAATAAATTATTTGACCAGAAAAAAATGGGTTTATTCGAGAACAGCAAAGAATTACAATTAGGGACGAGCAAGTTCTAGCAAGTGGAACAAACAGAGGAGAGGGCGTTCTTTGAGGGAGAAAAGGACAGAGTTCTTAGGGAAGGTCTGTGGAGGGCGGGAGGCTGAGGGTGGGGACGGTGTCTCCCTGAGTCCTGGGCAGCAGTTTCTTGGGCATCGTTTCTGTTGGGGCTGTAACTGGTGATCCTTCCTCTGGAGCCTTCCCGGGGTCTGTGAGGGCGCCCCCCTCTGGCGAGACCCCCTCTGGCGAGACTCTGCGCCAGCCAGGTTTCCTTTAGGCGTCTCGCTGTGTGGAGGGTCCGGCACAGCTGGGCAGGGAGGCCAGGGCAGGACGTGGCCACACTGAAGAGGTGCCATACGCTGTGAAATTGGGGCAGAGATGAGCAGTTCCGATGTCACCGGGCAAGTACTGTGGCAGAAAGCAGGTGGCCCCGTGCGGAGTGGCCCCGTGCGGAGTGGCCTGGGTCGCCTTCCGGGGCCGGGACTGGGCCTCCCCAGCAGGTGGCAGCACCTGGTCTGGGCTGTGCCAGCGCCCTGGGGTCCCTGTCAGAGCTCTGCTGCCCTCGCAGGTTCCACACACGGGTCCTGCTTACGTTCAGACGTTGGCACTGAACACCTTAGGGAGCTGTTCTCAAGCTCTCCGTTCCAGCTTGTGTGCACCATCGTCTTGTTTTGGGGCTTAACAGGCTCTGTCCCTTTGGGGGAATAGGTTTAATTTTCTTCGTAAGTCACTTTATTGGTGTATAATTTTTTTTTAAATATATTTTATTGATTTTTTACAGAGAGGAAGGGAGAGAGATAGAGAGTTAGAAACATCGATGAGAGAGAAACATCGATCATCTGCCTCCTGCACACCTCCCACTGGGGATACGCCCGCAACCCAGGTACATGCCCTTGACCGGAATCGAACCCGGGACCTTTCAGTCGGCAGGCCGACGCTCCATCCACTGAGCCAAACCGGTTTCGGCTATTGGTGTATAATTTAACATACACCGGCCTCAGGCAGCCCCCCGGTCAGCCAGGCCTCTTGCCCACGGAACAGCTCCGAGGGGGCGTCGCTCAGTGAGCACCGTGTGCTGCTGCCCCGCACGGTGGTTTGTGACATCGCAGGGCGCCGCTCTGGCCCGGTTCGCGGTGGGAGTGCCTGCCGGCACCGCACACGTGAGTGGCCCGCTTATCTGTTGGTGGCGTGGGGACGTTTACCTAGTGGCATCAGTGCACAGATGGTCCTGTGGAGACCGGGAGAGACCAGCCACAGAGCTCAGAAATGTTTGCAGAACACACCTGAGAAGGGACTTGTTTCCACAATATGCAAACTCTTAAAACCCCACCACAGGAAACAGCACACAGTTAGAGGGAGGGCTGGCTGGCGGGCTCAGTGGTTAGAGGGTTGGCCTGTGCATGAAGAGTCTTGGGTTCGATTCCCAGTCAAGGGCATATGCCTGGGTTGTAGGTTCGTTCCCCAGCCCCCAGTCAAGTACATGCAGGAGGCAACCAATCGATGTGTCTCTCTCACCTAAATCAGTGATTCTCTCTCTCTTCCTCTCCCCCCCTCCCTCCCTCCCTCCCGCTCTCTCTAAAAATCAATGGGGAAAAAAATATCCTCAGGTGAGGATTAACAAACAAAAAGACTAGTTACTAGCAGAAGAGTCTGGTTTCAGTAAGTGCGGCCTGTTCTTTGCAGGAGCAGCAGGGGTAGTAATGACCGCTGAGCGCAGTCTCGGTGGACTGTCCCTCCAGACTGAGCTTGACCTCGAGGCCAGAAAAGCCAAGGCCAGGACTCGCGTCAGGCTCCCTGCGGTGCCTGGAGGTTTGCGTGAGTTCCTGTCTCCTCTGGGCCTTTATGTCCGGGGAAGAGAGAACCAGCCGTGTTTCAGACAGAAAGTCACAGAAACTGCGTCACCCTTCACCATCCGTCCGTGTGGAGACTCGGCTGGGCCCGGGCTCCGGACCCCGTGGCCTGGCTGCTGGTCGAGATGATGGGGGCGGGCTGATTCCGGGAGGTGTGCCGGCGCCCCGTGACCACCGGAGGCTGTGGGAGGCGCGCCTCACGTGGAAACGCGTTTCCACCGCCCCGGGCACCGTGAGACCTCAGCCCCCAGCACGGTGCACGCAGCAGCACCTGACCCGGCGAAGGGAGGCAGACGCCGGGAGTGGGCGGCCAGGGCGCCCGTAGCCGACGCCGCTCAGTTCACAGCCGTGGTCACCCACCCTCCTTGCCCTGACTTAGGAGCAGACGGTGGCCGTGCACAGGGCGCTGGGTGTGGGAGGAAGGGCCTCCCTGCGGGAGCAGCACGGCCGCCTTTGCGTTTTGTGGCTGAACCTTTGCGTTTGAGACGCAGGCGAGCTCCTGCCCTGGAGAGCGGTGCTCTCACGGAACCAGGGCCACGGCCACGTAAGCACAGCGCACTCCGGCCCACCCCACGCTCTGCTCCCGGCAGGGCGCGCTCAGGGCCTCCTGCGGAGACCAGGGGAGCTGTGCTGCCAGACACAGACGCCGACTCCGACCCCGAGGCCGAGGCGCACCCACGGCGCGGGGAGAGCTGTCCAAAGCGCCTCCGTCCGCTCAGGCCCAGCGTGGCCGCACAGAAACCCTCTCCCCAGGCAGTCCCCTCCCCACACTTGCTGCGGCTTCCTTCTCCCTTGCAGTCCGCCTCCTGTTCTCTGACCCGCTCAGAGATCACAGGACATCACTGTCATGTCCCGTAACGAGAACACACCTCCACGCCTCCCGCCTGTTTTTAAGCCAAAACATGCCCGATTTCTCTGGTACACACAGTCGTTTTCCCTGTTTTATCATTATTGTCATTATCATTACTATTTGTGGCTTTAATTACATATATTAGCATTCTTAACCTATAGAAACTTTAATTTCTGGTGAAAACTAAGAAGTAAGCAATTGTGAACTGTCACACCAGTGATCCATAGGTTAATAAATTTATGAATACATTTTGTAATTTCTAGAAATAGGTGCTTTTTCATATGCTCTTTCAATGAGGCACAAGACGCGTTTACTAAGAAAGCTGAATATCATGGGTTCCTCTGTGGTGAGACACTAAAGTAGACAAATCTATGTTCAGTAATTAATGTTCCATTATTTTATCTTATTTGGGAATAGTCTGGATAGCCATGAATTTCCATCACTTAACGTAGTTAGCAAAACTTGGAAGTTTCAAAGAGATTTAGGAAACCATTTTTAAGTGCACATAAATATAACTATTGCTAAAGACTTCACCCCAGCCCGCCGGCGTGGCTCCGTGGTTGAGCGTCGACCTGTGAGGCCAGGAGGTCATGGTTCAATTCCTGGTCAGGGCACATGCCCAGGTTGTGGGCTCGATCCCCAGTGTGGGTAGTGCAGGAGGCAGCCAATCAATGATTTTCATCATTGGTGTTTCTATCTCTCTCCATCTCTCTTCCTCTCTGAAATCAATTAAAAAGCATAAAACATGTCCTCAGGTGAGGATTAAAATGAAAATAGAGGACTTTTACAAATCAGTAGTATCAGCAGAGGTAGAGAATGCTGCACAGCACACCTGGGCGCACACAGACGCACGGAGACCTGGAGCCTGCGGGGGGTGAGGGGTCCTCTGGGCGTGGGGGCTCTCGGAGGGTGTCTGGAGAGCGCGGGTAAAGGCCTGCATGTGTCCCTGACCAGGGAGCCTGGGCCAGGGGAGCAGGGTGTGGGCGCCTTTGTCCGTCAGCCCTGGAGAAGGCAGGTCGGCTCCAGCCACTCCTGCCGCTGCATCCGGCCTCACCGCGGGTTGTGAGATGCGGGCATTTGCTCTGAATTCCCAAGGAATTGGGGTGAAACTTCAGTGATGTCATGGGCTGACCTTCCTGTCTAACTAGTTATCCCTGACCAGCTTCTGTCCCTGGCGCACACGGCTCATTTTGGCTCAGGGAGGGGCCTTTAAAAAGCTCCCGGCAGGCTCTGCGCTGCGTTCCCTGATGTCACCACATTTCTGGTCAAGGAGTCACTGAATCCTCTCGAGTATCTTAATGACCATCTAGGATCCCCACCTCTGGGACGAGTGGGGACTTTCCGTCACTTCCTTCTGCTCCTGTCAGTGTTTGCTTTACTCACCCTGATTTTTCAATCACCTCAAAAGGCTCGCGCCTTTTTGGAGTCTCCCCGGGGCTGTCCCCCTTTCTCTTGTTCGTTAACCTAATGTGGGTATCTTTTTGTTTTGTTTCTAATCCTCATGCGCGGATATTCTTTCCATAGAGTTTTAGAGAGAATGGAAGGGGTTGGGGAAGAGAGAAGCATTGATGTGAGAGAGATACATTGACTGGTTGCCTCCTGCACATGCCCCAAATGGGGCTGAGGAATCAAACCTGCAACCAAGGTACATGCCCTTGACAGGGAATCGAACCTGAAACCCTTTGGTACGGGGTGGTGATGCTCTAACCACTGAACACACTGGCCAGGGCTCATTAACCTAATGTTTTATTAGCACGTGTGGGACTCATGAGGGGAAGTGGAGACTGAACTCAGTGAGGCTCCCCGGGCGGGTTCTGTCTGTAAGGCTTGTTGCTAGATTTCTGTGCGCTCATTTACAAAATAACCTGGGCCTGATTGGTGGCCTCAGTGGTTGAACGTCGACCTAGGAACCGGAGGTGACAGTTCGATTCTGGTCAGGCATGTGCCCAGGTTGTGGGCTCGATGCCCAGGAGGGGGCATGTCGGAGGCAGCTGGTCAGTGGTTCAATCATTGATGTTTCTGTCTCCCTCTCCCTTCCTCTCTGAAATCAATGAATATATACTTTAAAACAATAGTAATAATTCGGTCTTTCTGTAGTTACCAATAAAAGTGCTATTATGGTGAGAGCTCGCTAGACATTTCTCAATTTGGAAGTTTTTCCAATTCAAAGGATCTGTCTGGCCAGTGACAGTGGGATCCGTTCGCCTCAGTAGCGTTTCCTTCTTACGGACGGAGGCTTTGTGGTGCAGCAGTGCAGCCTGGGACCCACGGTTCTCACCTCGAAGTAGGGAGGACGCAGGCAGGCAGGCAGGCGGTGCACACAGCCTCTCCGGACTCCCACCTCCCGCCACAACCGGCTGATCCGTGGCCCCGGCAGGCGCTACTCGGTGGGACTGTTCCAGCACCAACAAGGAACGCAGGTGGAGACGGCCCTAGGGGCCGGGTTTCCCATGGCACACTTCCCCGAAGGCGGGCGCAGTTGGAAAAGGGCACGGAGCCCAGCCTGTCCCACTGGCTGCCTGGTGCACCTGCTCAGTGGACCTTCCGGAGGGTGGAGACCAGCGACCAAGCCCAGCTCCTGGGACGTAGAGCCAGACGGCAGGACAACCTCGCGTGGTTTCCGTGGGACCCACAGTGGCTCAGGCTCGGCAGACGTGCCCCGGGCCCTGCCTGTGTCCTGTCCCTGCTGTAGCTCCTTCTTGTGGCAAACGCCACCAGGGACATAGACGCGGAAAAATGGCCACCTCTGGGAGGAAAGAGTCAATGGGAGAAACCTCTGCGTCGCCACCCACGGAGCCAGTTTCTTCTGCCAAACTGTAACTTCTGCACCGAGAAGGAGGCAGGAGGCTGACGGAGGTTACAGCCCGACCGCCGCGGCTGCAGCACCTGCCTTGGGTGCTCCAGGCTGGCTCGCCAAACGGCGGGGGGCGGGGGGAGGCGGGCGGGAAAATAATTCTCCTCTCACCTGTCTAAGTTCTCTGGCTGGACGAATAGTCCAGTGACCCGAGGCAGCTGAGCAGGAGGAAAGGACGGGAGTGCAGGTCCAGGGGGTGCGAGACCCCGGGGGCCCCGAAAGGGGAGGCCGCTGTGTCAGGGTAGTGACTCAGGTACAACGCGCAGCCCCAGCGCAGGCTCTTCTCCACGGGTGCCCCAGGCCCAGCTTCCAGCTCCCCTGCCCCCCTGGGGTCGGGGCTGTCACTGGGTGGGCATCCCAGGGACCCCGCGCGCCTCCCGCCTGGGAGAAGCCAGAAGCCAGTGTGGACCTGCGCTTACGCACACTGAGGGCTGTTTGTTCTTTATTCGCAGAGGTATTGTGGCCAGTATTTTGGTTTTCTTATGTTTTGGAGTCACACAAGCTAAAGACGGGCCATTTTCCAGACCTCATCCAGGTAACTTGCCATTTCGTTTTGTGTGTGTGCCCGCCCGCATGGCGGTTCTGCTCTGAGTGGCTGCTCTGTCTGTGCTGCTGGGTGGAAGTGCCCTGCCCTGCCCTCCCGGGCCAGCCACCCCCACTGTGGCCATCGGAGGAGGATGAACGGGGGTGTTCCTGTTCTTTCAGCCCCTGGATCCCTCAGCCCCGCGCAGGCCCAGCTGTCCTCGCCCCCTGCCTCTGCCTCTGCCTCTGCCTTCCCCTGGCTCCTGCAGGGAGAGTCCCGGGCCCGTCCACTGGCGCTGGGGTGGCTCCCACGGGCAGCTGTGCCTTAGGCGTGAGGCGGCCGCCCTGCCATTGAGGCCCTGCCTGCGTCACGTTGTGTCGGTCCCTGTCCCCCGAAGTTATGGGGAGTCCTGACAGCGCACAGCGCCGGTGCCCGGCCAGCCGGTGGCTCCCGCTCCCTGGGGGCAGGGGCGTGGTTTTCCGGTAGGGTCACATGTAGTAACATGCTTCCTTTCGTCTCAGTAGGGCTGTGTATTTATTGTAGAAAATTTGGAAAATGCAGAAATATTTTTAAGGAAAAATAAATACCACTCCCCAGGTAACACTGCCAGGCTTTGCCGTGTTTGTAGACGTCTGTCCGCGCATCGCTTTACAGTTGGAACCGTGAGCGTGGCCTCGCATCATGGATTTCCACGCAGGCTGACACAGGCCTCTCCTATTTGTTTATTCGACAGCTGGGTTCATTCGTCTGTCTGTCCGTCCTTCCTTCCTTTCTCTTTTATCCTCACCCGAGGATGTTTTTCCCATTGACTTTATTTAGAGAGAGGGGAAGGGAGGGAGAGAGGAGGAAGAGAGAGAGAAAAAGTGATTGACGTGAGAGACACATTGGTTGCCTCCTGGGGACGAACCTGCAACCAGGGAACTTACCCTTGGCCGGGAATCAAACCTGAGACCCTTCGATCCTTGGGCCGACACTCTAACCGCCAAGCAACCGGCCAGGGCTGACAGCTTGACTTTAACGGCTGCTTGTTCAGCCGCCACATGAATGTGCTCAGTGAACCCGTTCCTTGCGGGGGCTGCTTCGGGGTCCCCAGGAGCTGCAATGAGCGTTCCCACCACCTGTGTGCGCATCTGGGCTCTCTCCATCTGAGTCCTGGGAGGAGGAGCCGTGATGACCCCACTGGCCCTCAGAAGGGACGTGTTCGTGGCCTAGTGGGCACCATGCTTGTGAGCGAGGGCCTGTTGGCAGGGAGCTCGCCATGTCTCCTGCCAGGCGAACTCTCTGCCCTGCGCAGCACACCCAGGGGGCAGTGGGAGGGGGCTCTGACTCCACAGAGGAGTGTGGTGGGGGCGCTCCCCCCTCCCGCGTCACTGGGAGGAGGCTCTCTGGGCTTCTCTCTCTGGAAACCTGGTTGTCCTCGAGAAGGCACTTCCCTTCTGATGTGTCTCTCTCCCTCCGACAGCGGGGGGCCAGTCAGGGCGGGGCTGCCAGCGCTGTGACGGCCAGCTTCGATGTTCAGGGAGAAAGCCGGGGGGCGTCCTGAATCGGGGCCGGAGACCAACCTCCTGGTGGTGGAAATGGGGGGGCACCACAGGGTGACAGTGGGGGCTCTGGGTGGCCGCCCTCTGTGCCAGCAGGTGCGGGGTGTGGGGTGCACAGCAGCAGTGGGGGAAGGGCGCCTGCAGGCTTGGTCTGGGGCCCGTGGGGGGTGATGTGCAGGGCGCCTGCAGGCGGGGGGGCCCTGTGATTGCACCATCAGCCCAGTAACTGCTCTCGCAGCCCTTGGACCAGGGAGCATTTCCCAAGCTTTAGCCACGTGAGCGCAGGAGAACGCGCCTGTCGCCTTGGCTGCTCCTCCCAGGCCCAGGGCTCTGAGCGCACGAGCCTGGGCCCACACTGTGCTTCCTGCTGCACGCTGGTCTTCCCTCGGCAGGTGCACGGACAGGTCACAGCTGTGACACAGTGAGAGACGAGAACTAGTGAGTGGTCGTCTAGGAATAACTCGCTGCTCACACTTAACCTGCTGCCCAGCCTGTCCCTCCCGTGGCTGCCCCTCCAGCACCTGAGGCGCAGGCCCTGTGGGGACCCACGCCTGGCGCTGCAGAGCTCTCCCTCCCCATCTGGCACCTCAGGCCCTGGCACCTCCCACCCCTCACCCGCCTGCCCGCACCTACGTCTGTCCTGATGGGGGCCCGCTGCACAGGGCGGGGAGCTGGAGACGTCCCAGAGCGACCCGGCCCGCCCCGCTCTCCTGGCCCCGAGTCTGCGAAGCTTGTCAGCCCCTTTCTAGTCCCGGGAACTTGCTCCTAAGAGTTGGCTGGGGTTTGCGTCACCTGCAAAGGAAAGTAGAGCCGTGGGACTTTATTCAACAGGATTGTCGGGATTCTCCGCGGCAGAAGCTACCGTTTGCGTTTTAGAGTAGTTTCAGTGCCCCTCCCTCGACCTCCTCCCGCTGTGAAAAGCTCAGCTTCCCGCTGGGGCTCTGACAGGCGGGGGGTGGGGGGGGCGGCCTGGCTGAGGCGCAGCCTGCTGTGTTCTGGTATGGCTCATGCGGGGGACACACACACACCCACACACTGAACCAGCACCGCCTCTGTCTCCGCCTGTGATGGCCGTGTTTTGGTGACGAGAACATGTAGGATCTGCTCTCTTAACTCCAAGCATAGCAGTCACCACAGGGACCAGCTCCCAGATGCCGGATGGAAACAGAAGCCAGGCCCCGACAGCAGGTGTCATGGTGACCACGTTAGGTTCAGCCCAGGGACTCAGCATCAGAGCGTGCGTTCCTGTGTTCATCGCACACTACAGAGAGCAGCTGGTCCTCGCAAATGCAGGAAAATAAAGTGTTACGCTCATTCATGGTAACTTAGCTTACTGGAATTAAAAGGCTTTTAAAAATACTTTCATTGATTTCAGGGAGGAAGGGAGAGGGAGAGAGAGAAACATCAACGCTGAGAGAGAATCACTGATCAGCTGCCTCCTGCACGCCCCACACGAGATCGAGCCCACAACCCGGGCCTGTGTCCTTGATCGGAATCAAAACTGGGACCCTTCGGTCCGCAGGCCAACGCTCTGTCCACTGAGCCAAACCGGCCGGGGCTAAAAGAGTTTCTTGATAGCCCTGCCAGTGTGGCTCAGTGGTTGAGCATTGACCTGTGAACCAGGAGGTCACAGTTTGATTCCTGGTCAGGGCACATGCCCAAGTTTTGGGCTCAATACCTGGTGATGGGCGTGCAGGAGGCAGCCAATCAATGACTCTCTCTCATCATTGATGTTTCTATCCTTCTATCCCTCTCCCTCCCGCTCTGAAATCAATAAAAACAGGAAGAAAAAAGAGATTTTTCTGGACCTGATCAAAGGAGTCCACCAGAACCTGCCTGTGGCCCGTGTGGTGTTGGGCCAGAAGCACGGCTAGTGAGCACAGGACAGCGTGTCCGTCTGCTCTGGCCCTCTGTGCTGCAATGAGGCCAGAGAGAGAGAGAAAGGTTCGACCTGAATGGGAGAAGGGAAGGAAACGCTTTAGGGAGAAACGTGCTCGCACCTGAGCCAGGTCGTGCTGTAAGGAACCTGCTAGACCAAGCAGGGCCAGAGCGGACGGTGTGTCCGGACCGCGGCCGGGCGCCCTGACGCTGTCTCTGTCTTCGCAGCGTACTGGAGGTTCTGGCTGTGTGTCAGCGTGGTCTACGAGCTGTTCCTCATCTTCATCCTCTTCCAGGTAAGCAAGCCGCTGCAACGGGCTGGGCGCACGGGGTCAGGTGATGGTGTGGCCCCAGGCAGAGAGTCGTCACAGGTCTGCACACCAGCCCGTCCCGGCCGTCAGCAAAGGGCCGGCTGCCGTGTGGAAAGGGGGAACCTGTCGCAAGTGAACGTCTTGCCCACTGGGAAGCCGTCTTGCCCACTGGGAAGCCGAAGGGCAGGCGCCTCCTGCAGGCAAAGGAGAGGCTGTCTCTTCTAGAGCAGGTTCCTTCCTGCCCTGGTTCCCCATTGGCCCATTTCCATGCAAATGAGGAATCCAGATTTACACCGTCTGATTGGTCAGCTTCAGACATTCTGAGTGGTAACGGAGCTGCTCTGATTGGTCAGCATATGCAGATGAGGTATAGCTGTGCAGCTGGAATGGGCAGGTGCTGGTCTCAGCCGATTGGTGGAAAGAGGATACCAGGAGCTGCTCTACCAGGTCTGCTCAGCCGCAGGACACTGCAGTCCAGGAGGCCGAGGGCTCAGGCAGAGGCTTCTCCCTGAAGTGCAGTCTGCCTGGCAGGCCTCTGTCCCTTATGGCTGCCGGATTCTGGTCATGAAATCTGCCTGGTTAAGCACAGGGAGTCCTCCAGGTCCACAGCAGCAAAGCTGAACCCCAACAAAAGTGAGGGTAGGCCCGGCCAGTGTGGCTCAGTGTTGGGTGTCGATCTATGAGCCAGGAGGTCACGGTTCCATTCCCAGTCAGGGCACATGCCCGGGTCATGGGCTCGGTTCCCCAGGAGGGGGCATGCAGGAGGCAGCCGATCGACGATTCTCTCTCATTATTGATATTTCTCTCTCTCCTTCTCCCTCCCTTTCTCTCTAAAAATCAATAAAAACATTGTTTTACAAAGTGAGTGGAAGCTGTGAGGGGACCTTGAGACGTCCCCTTTCAGCAGAACCTGTATTCTGGGCGTGGAGCTCGCGCCCGGGCCCCTGGTGCAGGTTGTGCTGCGTGGGCTCTGCCCTGGCGGCCTCGGGTCAGTCGAGCTGGGACAGGGCCAAGTGTGTGGACCGGCTCCCGTTCGGGCACCTGGTGGGCCGCCTTGGCTCTGAGTGGCAGGAAGGCAGAGCTGAGCAGGACCAGCGCTGGGACAGCACACCTGTCCCGGACATGGTGCTCTCGGCGGGTCCGGCGGCCCCGGCAGCCTCACTGGGGCTCTGTGTGGTGGCTGACGGCTGTGGCTCCGTGCGCGTCTCCCTCCCGTGCGTGTCCTGCGGGTGCGCGTCTGCGGACGGTCGGAGGATGTGGATGTCGGGTCAGGATCTGCTGCCTCTCGCGTCTGTGCTGTTACTATTCCTCCTGCTTGGCTCAGTGAACGCGCCTCTTGTGGGATCTTCCACTTCCAAGTGCCTCCCTGCTCGCGGCCTCGGAAGCCTCAGGGCGCTGTCCTCTCCGGGCAGCGGGCAGCTCTGTGAACGTTAACACCGTTCGTGTTTGTGCCCACAGCGAGGACAGAACAGTCCCCCCAGGCGGTCAGAACTGCGGCTGGCTCTTGTGTGTAACTTCAGCCTCGTTTGCCACCAGAAGCCCCTCTCAGTAGCTGCTTCTTCCTTCGGGCTCCCGCCCCTAAGCCTGTTTCTGTCCCAGGACCCCCCAGAGCACTGAGCGGTCCCACCTCCTCAGGCCCCTCTGGGCTGGGAGCCGCGCCCCTGCAGAGGGAAGTGAATTGGGAAGTGATGGCTCCTGTCTCTTGCGGGTGGTCTGACCCACGAGGTCTCTTGCAGCTGCAGGTGCCTTTCAGGGTCCCGTGTCCGTTTCTGTGCGGCAGGTGGGGTGCTGACGGCTCCTGGGGTGGGCCGGGCAGGGTCGCCTTCCATCGCGAGCACAGGGCCTCCCGTCGTGAAGGTCAGCGAACGCACTGGCACCTCCTCGCAGTGCAGGCCCCTGGTGTGGCCGGGAGGGGAGGACCTGGCAGTGCAGGCCCCTGGTGTGGCCGGGAGGGGAGGACTCTCCGCTCCACGCTCGCCTTACTCGTGCGCATTCTCCAGAAACAGCTCCTTTCGGTGCATGGAGCTCGCGTCTGGCGCCCTCGCTGAGCTGGTTCATGCTGACAGTTCTCTTTGCTGCTGTTGGTGGGTTTCTGGGCATCCTCTGCACACAGGCGATGCCATCTGCACAGAGACGGTTCTGTGCCCTCCTCTCTGACCTGGTGCCGCCCCCCCTCTCGCCGTCACACTGCCCAGCCAGGCCCCGCCGGCAGCCAGACTGGGAGGTGGGCAGCGGCGGCCCTGCTTTCAGGGAAGAGCCTCCTGTCCGTCCCCTCAGAATGCCATCGCTGGGGGTTCCCGGGGGGCCCTTGCAGGTGGAGGCAGCCCCTCTGCTCCCAAGTCGTCGTCTTTATCATGAACGCGTGTTGGGTGTCGTCAAATGAGGTGAGCATGTGGGTGCGCCCTCTGTGCGTGATGTGTGTGCTACGTCGACGTGCTTTCTTGTTTTGAGCCAAGCAGCGTTTCGGGGACCCACCCTGGGCGCGGTGAGCAGCCCGGGCACGCTGTGCTCCGTCCGCCGTGCTGAGGGTCCTGCGCCCACACTCACGGGATGGCACCCCGTTTCCTGTCGGGGCTTTCCTGGTGTGGGTGTCAGGGCCACTGGGATTTACCTGGTGTTTTTCTCGTGATCTGACAGATAAAGGTGCCAACGCCAACATCACTTGTCGCTGTCGACGCCACCTCGCCCCCCGCCCCCCGCGTCAGGTTCCCTCCCTGGGACTCGGGAGGGTGGGCTGCACACAGCCGCCTCCTGGCCCGGAGCCCCCTGGCCGGGGGGGGGGGGGGGGGGGGCTTACCTCTGCCCAGGCTGTCAGGGTCCCAGCTTGTTGCTCTCGGAGCTGCAGTGCTTTGGGTTGTAACTGATTTCATGGCCCAGATGCTGGGCCGTCGGGAGCTCACTCGCTCGGCTCCTGCGCGCCTCGCCCCGTCGTGGGTTCTGGGCGTCTTACTTGGGTCGGTCTTGTATTTTTGAGCACTTCCCTTCCTTCTGCACCAGAAGACAGTGCAGGCCCGTCCTGGCATTTCCTGCCCGGCCTGACCCGGCCCCTCGCAGGAGCCCTGTCCTTCCTGGAGGAAGGTCTCAGGGCCGAGGCCCCGCAGGCGCACGGCCACCCTCGCTCGTGTCTGTAAATAAGCACCGTTGTCACTCGCACCCTCCTTCCCTGCGTCTGCCTCCCCCACCCCACCCCCACCCCACACACACACAGGCTGCGTCCCGTCACGGGAGCCCTGTCACAGGGAGGGCCCAGGGCCAGGGCCTCGCTGGCCTTTGCGGCGTGGGGTCAGGTCTGTCTGCCGCGGTGGCCTGTCCTCCGTGACTTCTTACTTCTTACATCCGTGTGTGTTCACACCGCAGGGCTGAGGATCCAAGACTCTGCCCCTGCTGGCTGGCCACTGGCTCAGGACTCGGCCCTGCTCACCCTCAGACCCGAGGTCACAGAGCCCACGGGGACCTCAGCTCTGCAGCACATCCCTGTCTGAGGGACGCTCCCAGAGATCCGGGCTCAGCTGGTGACAGAGGAGGGCCTCGGCCGTGGGACAGGAGGGCCTTGGCCGTGGGACAGGAGGGCCTCGGCCGTGTGACAGGAGGGCCTCGGCCGTGGGACAGGAGGGCCTCGGCCGTGGGACAGGAGGGCCTCGGTCATGTGACAGGAGGGCCTCGGCCGTGGGACAGGAGGGCCTCGGCCGTGTGACAGGAGGGCCTCGGCCGTGGGACAGGAGGGCCTCGGCCGTGGGACAGGAGGGCCTCGGCCGTGGGACAGGAGGGCCTCGGTCGTGTGACAGGAGGGCCTCGGCCGTGTGACAGGAGGGCCTCGGCCGTGGGACAGGAGGGCCTCGGTCGTGTGACAGGAGGGCCTCGGCCGTGGGACAGGAGGGCCTCGGCCGTGGGACAGGAGGGCCTCGGTCGTGTGACAGGAGGGCCTCGGCCGTGGGACAGACGCAGGTCCGAGTGCCGCCTGTCACGCAGCCTCGCTGGGCTGCTCCCTGGGGCGGGTGGGGGACGCCTCCTCTGTCACCGCGGTCCAGGGTGTGTGCTTATGTTGGTGTCTGCGAGAGGGAGGGGCTTCCTGACACCGTGTGTCGTGGGGAGGGGCAATGAGACCAGCGATCAGAGACCCCAGTGCTCCCACGGGAGGCGCACCTGTGACCCCACACGGCCTGGTCCTGTGCGGGTGTGGAACGTCACCTGGAGCTCGGGACTCCCCGGTCCGCACAGCCCCGAGTAGGGGGACGGCGTGTGGTCGACAGAAGTGTCGTCTGCGCACCACAAACCCCGTCCCCCTGGGCGGCTGGAGGTGTCAGTGCTGGGTGGGGGCGGGGCCCACTCACGCGGACGCTGGCCTTGCAGACGGTGCAGGATGGCCGCCAGTTTCTGAAGTACGTTGACCCCAGGCTGGGGGTTCCGCTGCCGGAGAGGGACTATGGGGGGAACTGCCTCATCTACGACGCAGACAACGAGACAGACCCCTTCCACAACGTCTGGGTAAGGACGCCCGGGGGGCGGGGCCAGGATGCAGTGGGGGGCGGTCCCCATTGGAGGGGCACCCTGTGTCCTCGGGTTCGGGTGTGCCCACACACGCCTCAACACATGTGTGTGAGACCCCAGATCGTCCCCTGGCAGGTACTGTGCAAGGG
Organism: Myotis myotis; assembly: GCF_014108235.1. NCBI lineage: Eukaryota > Metazoa > Chordata > Mammalia > Chiroptera > Vespertilionidae > Myotis > Myotis myotis. Next base: position 2,824,510 of record NW_023416332.1, on the reverse strand, counting down.
GCCCTGGGTGTGCACAGGGGAGGGAGGCCTCGGGCTGTGAGGACATCACAGGACCCAGTCCCGGGCAGGGCTGTGGGGGCTGCACGGGGGGTATGGGGGGTATGAGGCCTGCATCTCACCCACAGGACAAGCTGGATGGCTTCGTGCCCGCGCACTTTTTTGGCTGGTACTTGAAGGTAAGGGAGCTCATGGTCGGCTGGCATGTCCTGTTTGCCACCCCCCCTGTGTCCTGGGCCTTTGCTGGTCCTGGGGTGACGTTGAGAGTGGTCCGACTCTGATGAGCAGCGCTGGGGGCCACAGCGCAAGACTCCCGGGCCTGTCCATGGCGTGTGGTGTGGCTGTGAGAACAATGGAGAAGACCCTGGCCCCCCCCCTGTGCCTGCCCTCCTCCCGAGTGAGGGCGGCTTCGGGAGGGGCTGACGCTGGGGCGTGCCCTTGCCCCGCCCGCAGACCCTGATGATCCGCGACTGGTGGACGTGCACCATCGTGAGCGTGATGTTCGAGTTCCTGGAGTACAGCCTGGAGCACCAGCTGCCCAACTTCAGCGAGTGCTGGTGGGACCACGTAGGTGCCGGTGATGGGAGGGCGTCCGCCCTGGCCTGGCCTGAGGCCTGTGTCCCGCACCCAGGCCCGCCCACCCTGCAGGGGAGGCGGGGGGCTGAGGGGAGGCCGGACGGAGCTGCAGGGTCCACGGGGCTGCCTCCCACCTCCAGTGGATCATGGACGTGCTGATCTGCAATGGGCTGGGCATCTACTGCGGCATGAAGACCCTCAAGTGGCTGTCCCTGAAGACGTACAAGTGGCAGGGCCTCTGGAACATTCCGACCTACAAGTACGTCTGCGAGCGTGGTGCTGCGGGGCCTGGCATTGGGGTGGGGCCTGGAGGGGCCCTGAGGGTCAGCCCTGTGCCCTCCAACGTGCCTGGGGGGGGGGGCGGAGGGTTTTGCCTCCTGTACTCCCCACCTGGGGTTTGACCCTGGGCTGCCCATGGGAACCTCGAAGGCCCTCCCGGTGGCTGGGACGTCAGCCGTGCTGTCTGGCCAGCGGCTGCGGCCCCGCAGCCTGCTCAGGGCTGCCCTCATGGCGTGGTTGCAGGCTCTGCCATTTTTATTTTGAATTTAAAAGAGAGAAAGTCCAGGAAAAGACCTGGGAGGCCAGGGCTGGGGAGTGGGGTCTCCTCTCCTGTCCATCTTGGGTGTCTTGCGGTGACGGGCACGGGACTAGGAACCTGCTGAGGCCCTCCCACCCCCGGCTCCAGGGGCAAGATGAAGAGGATCGCTTTCCAGTTCACGCCCTACAGCTGGGTCCGCTTCGAGTGGAAGCCCGCCTCCAGCCTGCGCCGCTGGCTGGCCGTGTGCGGCATCATCCTGGTGGTAAGGCCGGCCGCCTCCCGCGCACGGTCCTCTGGGCCCGGCCCGCCGCCCACACGCCCCTGTCCCCCAGTTTCTGTTGGCAGAGCTGAACACCTTCTACCTGAAGTTCGTGCTGTGGCTGCCCCCGGAGCACTCCCTGGTCCTGCTGCGGCTGGTGTTCTTCGTGAACGTGGGCGGCGTGGCCATGCGCGAGATCTACGACTTCATGGACGACCCGTGAGCCGCGGGGGGACAGGGGCGGGCGGGGCCTGTGCCCACGCAGGCGGTCCGAGCGCCCTCCCAACGCATGCCTCCCCTGCAGGAAGCCACACAAGAAGCTGGGCCAGCAGGCCTGGCTGGTGGCCGCCATCACGGCCACGGAGCTGCTCATCGTGGTCAAGTACGACCCGCAGACGCTGACGCTGTCCCTGCCCTTCTACATCGCCCAGTGCTGGACGCTCGGCTCCGTGCTGGTGCTCACCTGGACCGTCTGGCGCTTCTTCCTGCGGTGAGGCCCGTCCCGGGCGGGTGCAACGGTCGGTCCTGTGTGGCTCTGTCCGCCCGCCCAGCCTTGCAGGGCAGGCCCTGGGGCCTCCGCATTCCGATGACCCGCCCTACTGCCCCCAGGGACATCACCCTGCGGTACAAGGAGACCCGGCGGCAGAAGCAGCAGAGCAGCAGTGACCAGGGCAACACTGTTGGCCACGTGGACAGGCACCCGTCTGGGCCGGACAGCCCCTCAGGGCCCCTGGAGGCTGAGAGGGAGGGGGCACCGGCTCTGAACTGACCTGCTCCCCACACCCGCCAGGACACAGGTTGTGTCCCTTCCTCCTCCGATTCCTGTCAGGAGCCTCCGACAGGCCTCCCTCTCCCCCAGCAACAGCAAGGCTCGGCGGCATGGAGGAGGCCGTCCCACAGGGCTGGTGTGCGGTGGCCTGTGTGCACGTGTGTGCACTTCGTGGGCTCTGGGCTCCTGGCTTCTCAGCGACGGTGTGGCTGGGGCGCGCCCTGGGCAGTGGCCCCCTTTCTGTTGGTCTGCCCACAGCCCTCTGGCCACACCGAGCCCCGGCGCCTAGAGGGCCAGGCCCTGATCCCCAAAAGCCCCTCTGCCCCGCGCCCACGTGTTCCTGAGGGTGGTCCACCAGCTCCTGAGATGGCCGAGACGGGCAGATCCGAGCTGCAGCCCTGAGCCGTTTCCTTGGAGCCTTCCGCCAGCCCAGCTGACGCAGAGGGCGTGGGGGGCGGGGCCAGACCCTCAGCCCTGTGCCCAAGGTTGGAAGGAGGGGTCCTGGGTTTCTGGCCCCAAGTGGGTCATCTCCTTGAGCAGACAGAACAAATAAATGGCGATGGTCTGAGCTCGTGTCCTCACTGACCCCACGCCCCCCCCCTGGGTCATCGCCCGGAGGGGCAGGAGTCCAGTGGCAGGGCTGCCGGCCTGGGCACAGGGTCACCCGCTCTGCCGTGTTTGTGCCCCTGGCGGTGCCTGCACGGGGGACGGCCTGTGCTGGTTCTGGGTGGGGGAGGGGGCGCTGGACCCTGGCGGGGAGGGGGGGGGGCGGGGCGGCGGGTAAGCGCACCTGCTGAGGAGGGAGGGTTCCTCAGCTGCTTTATTGTCAGCTCCTTTGGGGGGGGTGGCCGAGAGGCTGAGAAAGGGCTGTGAGCACCGTGCGCCCCCAGCTGCCCCTCCCCTGAACCTTGTCCCTGCGAGCGCCCTGTTGCTGGTGGAGCCCCTGCGGCCACAGGCTGCCCGCACTTCAGAAGTGTCCAGGATTGGCTGGCTCTGCTGTGGAGTGCCCGCCCCCGGCCCCCAGCCCCCGGGCTGGCTCTGCACTTGTCCTGAGCTCCACCCGCTCAGTGCCGTGTCCCCAGCTCCACCCCCGGTGCATGTCCCTGAGGCTGAGCCGTGTCGCAGCAGGTGCGATGGTGCTGTGTCCATGGTCACTCCTCTAGGTCAGCCTCCCTCCTCGCTCTGCTGTCCCCGTGGGTGGTGGCCGAGCTCCCCTTGTCCTGGCTGGTCCCAGGCTCTCCTGTACCAAGTGCGGGTACTGACTCAGCTGCTGCGGCCAGAATGCCTCCCGACTGTGCCAGTCAGAGCAGGTCATCCTGTGCTGGCAGGTGAGGCCTGCCAGGCGCGAGGGTGCACCCTGCCCTCCATCCAGGGGGCTGAGAGCTGTCAGGAGAGCGCGCTGGTTCCAGCAATGTGCAGGCCTACGGCTACAGGTGAGCCAGGCCCAGGGACGGCTCCCAGGGGGTCCCGGGAGACTGCTGGCCCGTAGCCAGGCCTCTGAGGCAGAGAGCACGTTCTGGGGCCCCCAGTATGGGAGGACTTGGCTCCCGGGGCAGACCTGCTGTCCTCCCAGGCCTGAGGCAGGGGCTGTGGGGTGGCTGCCAGGGCCACAGGGAGCAGGTCCCCTGGGGCACAGCGGGCCAGGGCCTGGAAGACACGTGTTTCAGCTGCCAAATCTGGGGCGGTCTCTTGAGCAGCAAGACAGCGTTCATAAAAGCATCACCTGCAGTGCAGAGCCTCAGGGGCCCACAGGAAGGACAAAGGGCCTTCAGGACCTTCTACCCAAAACATTTTAATAACTATAAAGTGTCCAGAATGTTTACAGAAGCTGGTTTGAGCATTTCCCTTCAGTGACGGCTAAGGCACCAGGAGTGACCCTGAGAGCTGGCCAGCCTCTCGGGCGCCGGGGCAGGGGCAGCGGCCGGGGCTCAGTAGATGATCTTCAGGTTCGGCTTCTTCTCCTCCATGGCCCGCAGGAGGTCGTCCGTGTCCTCCCTCCAGTAGATGTCGTACAGGCTGTGCAGGGGCAGGGAGGGTGTGGGCCGGGGCACAGCCAGGGCACCCCCCCCCCCCCATCCTCCCTGGTCTGGCTGAGCCAGCAGCCCTGGACCCCGTCCGCCCATCACTTACACCAGCTTCTCCAGGGGGCAGCTGGGCTGCTGGGCGCTCTCGGCCACCTTCATGACGCCCACCTCGCTCATGTAGTTGTTGCTGAGGTCCAGCTCGAGCAAGCTGTGGTTGGCCAGCAGGAGCGCGGCCAGGCTAGTGCAGCCCTGGTCGGTCACCTCGCAGTCCCCCACCCTGGGCGGACAGCAGGGCAGAGGTCAGGATAAAGGCACACCCCCAGGCGGCCGCTGACTGGCTGAGTGACCTGGGCCTGCGCCACCACCGCCACGTGGGCCAGCGGAGTCCACACACGGCCCGTCCCTCACCAAGACCCGAGGCCAGAGCCGCCCCCAGGGGAGCACAAGCCGGACACGGAACCAAGACGGAACTGGTGACGGACTGAAAAGGAAAGATGCAGGGAAGGGAGAGTCCAGGGTGGGCCCTGAGACCTGATGGGGTTCCTGAGCGCCCCAAGGCCTGACGCTGTGAGCCTGGCCCAGCGCAAGCAGGACCCGGGGAGGACAGCCCAGGACGGGACAAAGGGTTCCTCTGTGAGGGAGGACCGGGCCATGATGATGGGGCCCGACTGGCGTGCTGCCCTCCTCTCCCCCCTACTCCCCCCATCCCCCCCATCCCCCCCCCCCACACACACACACACACGCCGCCCACTCACGAGAGCATCTGCAGGGTGACGCCCGGCTGGCCCAGGCCCTGGCACAGCACCTCCATGCCCTCGTCCCCCAGGTTGTTGCTGCTCATCTGCAGCTCCTGGAGGCCCCGGTTCCGGGCCAGCATCGCACTCACATGCGGGCAGCAGGCGGCCGAGAGGCCGCAGGACTTCATCCTGGGGACACGGAGGACAACTGCAGCCCAGGCCCTCGGGCACCAGGGGTTCCCCATGTCCCGCCCAGAGAATCTCAGCGCCTTCCCGCCTCCATGGACCTGACATGCCTGCCTCCCCCTCAGGCGGCAGCGGGTCCTGGTCCTCAGACCCCAGCAGTGTCCCCACCAGGCCACCCCCTCAGAGGTCCCCTCGGGCGGCTCCTCCCTGTACGGCCGGCACTCACCACAAGGACTGCAGCTGGCAGCTGGGCTCCTGCAGGGTCTCGCACAGCAGCCGCGCGCCCTCGTCCCCCACCTCGTTGCCAGACACACTGAGCTCCTTCAGGCTCTCCTTGGCTCTGAGCACCCGGCAGAGGTCCTTGCAGCCCCTGGCCGTGAAGTCACACTCCCAGAGCCTGCAGAGGCAGGGGACGCGTCACAGCAGGGCCACCCAGGGGCAGTCCCGCCCCACCTGGCCAGGCCACAGCCTGGGGGCAGGGAGGGCGGGCGGGTGGGGACACGCCTGTGCAGAGCTACCTGGATGGACCCCACGGCCCTCTGCCCAGCCTCCAACTCACCACAGGGTCTTGAGCCTGGAGCTGGGGCTCAGCAGCCCAGGGCACAGCTCCGCGATGCCCGCGTCCCCCAGCTTGTTGCTGCCCAGATGCAGCTCGCTCAGCGAGGCCTTGGCGGCCACAATGCCACCCAGGTCCTGACAGTTGGCCGCGGTGAGGCCACAGCTCTCCAGCCTGGGGCACAGGAAGCGCTGTGGCAGCTGCAGACACCACCCGCCCCGCTTCCCGCCGCCAGCCCAGCGCTTACAGGATTGACTCCAGCGGGCAGGAGGTGTCGGCCAGGCCCTGGCACAGCGTCCGGGCGCCAGCCTCGCCGAAGTCGTTGTTGCTCAGCCGCAGGTTCTTCAGCTCCCGCTTGGCCCTGAGCACCGAGGCCAGGGCCTCGCAGCTGGCGGCCGTCAGGTTGCCGTACTCCAGACTGGGGACAGGCGGCGGTCAGCCCTCCCTCCTGGGCCCCCGCCCACCCTCTGGAGACCACCCACCGGCACAGGTACCCGAGCGCAGGAGTCCTGGACCCGGAGCAACACGCCCAGCCTCCCCCATCGCTGAGCCCATCCGCGCGCGGTCACCGGCCAGCTGCCCGCTCCTTTGGGGGTCACAGCCCATTCATGGGACATGTGCCCGGGAGCCCCTCCTCAGACCTCCCTGCGACGACACGTGGGCGAAGCCGAGTGACAGCGGGTGTGGGGCTGAGGTGACGGGGGAGGGGGGGGGGGCGGGCAGGCATCAGGGACGCGCCAGGAAACTCACTGGAGCCTCTCGATGTGGCACTGGGGGTCCAGGAGCCCCTCGCAGAGCAGCTGCAGGCCCGCGTCCCTCAGCGGGTTGTAGCTGAGGTCCAGCTCGCGGAGGGAGGGCATGGAGCGCAGCACGCTGGACAGGGCCCCGCAGCCCGCCTCCGACAGGTTGCAGCTCTGGAGGCTGTGGGAGAGCATGTCCATCACGGGAGGCCACGCCCGCCAGGGGAGGCCACGCCCGCCAGGGGAGGCCACGCCCGCCAGGGGAGGCCACGCCCACCAGCGGGAGGCCACGCCCGTCGCAGGGGCTTAAGCTGCGCCGCCAGGCTGGCTCCCGGCTGCGAGCGGGCACAAGCGGGCGCAGGTCCCAGGCCCAGGGCAGGAAGGGAGCATGGGACGGAGGAGAGAGGCCTGAGATGCGCCTCCTTCGGGGCAGGAGTGGGTCACTGTGCACCTCCCTCAGGAGCAGGGGGAGCCCCAGGCCCCACGCGCGTGGCTGCCGCCACGTGAGCTCACCTGAGCTTCTGGATCTTGCAGGCGGGATGCAGGCTCTGGAGCACCAGCTGTGTGCTGGCATCGCCCAGCTCGTTGGAGGAGAGGTTGAGCTCGGTCAGGGCGGGGTTGTCCCGGAGCGCGGAGCTCACGTCCTTGCAGCGCCCCTCCGTGATGCCACAGTCGACCAGCCTGCGGACGGGACACGCAGCGGTCATGCCAAGCAGCAGCTCATGACCCGTTAGTGGGCCAAGAATAAGGTCGTCACACCTCGACATTTTTTTTGAATTAAATCTTTATTGTTCAGATTATTACAGTTGTTCCTCTTTTTTCCCCCATAGCTCCCCTCCACCCGTTTCCCCCCCCCCCCCCCCACTGTCCTCATCCACAGGTGCACGATTTTTGTTCAGTCTCTTCCCGCATCCCCCTCACCCCTTCCCCCCCCCCCAAGAATAGTCAGTCGACTTCCTTTCTATGCCCCTGATTCTATTATAATCACCAGTTTATTCTGTTCATCAGATTATTTATTCACTTGATTTTTAGATTCACTTGTTGATAGATGTGTATTTGTTGTTCATATTTTGAAAAAGCAAGTTTATTTTATTTTTTTTTCTTTTAAATCTGTCATTTTTTTAAAAAAATATTTTATTGATTTTTTACAGAGAGGAAGGGAGAGAGAGAGAGTCAGAAACATCGATGAGAGAGAAGCATCGATCAGCCGCCTCCTGCACATCCCCCACTGGGGATGTGCCCGAAACCCAGGTACATGCCCTTGACCGGAATCGAACCTGGGACCCTTCAGTCCGCAGGCCGACGCTCTATCCACTGAGCCAAACCAGTTTCGGCTATTGTTCATATTTTGTATCTTTACCTTTTTCTTCTTCCTCTTCTTAAAGGATACCTTTCAGCATTTCATATAATCCTGGTTTGGTGGTGATGAACTCCTTTAGCTTTTCCTTATCTGTGAAGCTCTTTATCTGACCTTCAGTTCTGAATGATAGCTTTGCTGGATAAAGTAGTCTTGGTTGTAGGTTCTTGGTATTCATCACTTTGAATATTTCTTGCCACTCCCTTCTGGCCTGCAAAGTTTCTGTTGAGAAATCAGCTGACAGTCGTATGGGTACTCCCTTGTAGGTAACTGGCTTTTTTTCTCTTGCTGCTTTTAAGATTCTCTCTTTGTCTTTTGCTCTTGGCATTTTAATGATGATGTGTCTTGGTGTGGTCCTCTTTGGATTCCTTTTGTTTGGGGTTCTCTGCGCTTCCTGGACCTGTAAGTCTATTTCTTTCACCAGGTGGGGGAAGTTTTCTGTCATTATTTCTTCAAATAGGTTTTCAATATCTTGCTCTCTCTCTTCTTCTGGCACCCCTATAATTCAGATGTTGGTACGCTTGAAGCTGTCCCAGAGGCTCCTTACACTATCCTCGCATTTTTGGATTCTTTTTTCATTTTGCTTTTCTGGTTGGGTGTTTTTTGCTTCTTCATATTTCAAATCTTTGACTTGATTCTTGCGATCCTCTAGTCCAGGGGTCCTCAAACTTTTTAAACAGGGGGCCAGTTCACTGTCCCTCAGACCGTTGGAGGGCCGGACTATAGTTTAAAAAAAAACTATGAACAAATTCCTATGCACACTGCACATATCATATTTTGAAGTAAAAAAACCTTCAAAAAAAAGGCTCTCCTAACTTCAAAAAAAAAGGCCCTACTAACTGCAAAATAAAAATAATAGACCTCCTAACTTCAAAAAAAAAAAAATCCTAACTTGTTCTTACCTCGGTCCTCAGGCAGCAGCAGGCTCTGCACAGGCAAGCTCGTGACTCGACGGATCACACCCGAGACCGAGAGGAGGAGTCAACAGACAGAGATAAGGAGGGGAGTCGGAGGGTGCGGTGCACATTCCACACATGCGCACTGCGGGCCGGGACGAGTCGGCTGCTAAGCAGCAGGCAGCGGCAGCAAAAACACCCGGCGGGCCAAATAAATGTTTTCCGCGGACTGCATGTGGCCCGCGGGCCGTAGTTTGAGGACCCCTGCTCTGGTCTGCTGTTGGGAGTCTGTATAATATTCTTTATTTCAGTCAGTGTATGCTTAATTTCTAGTTGGTCCTTTATCACAACCTCGAGGGTCTCATTAGATTTCTTGAGGGTCTCATTAAGTTTATCGGCGGTTTCTAGGAAATTCTTGAAAAACCTTACAAGTGTGGTTTTGAACTCTATATCCAGTAGTTTGCTTTCCTCCATTTCTGTCATTTGTGAGCTGTTTCTTTGTCTCCGCATTTTTTTATGCTTCGCTGTGTCGATAGAGTAGCTTTCTGTGCTAAGTGTCCTATAGGGCCCAGTGGTTCAGCCTCCCCAATTACCTGAGGAGGAAACTCTTGGTGCACCCCTTTGTGGGCTTTGTGCACAGTCTTGTTGTAGTTATGCCTTGATTGTTGTAGGTATCACTGGGAGGGATTGACCTCCAAGCTAATTGGCTGTGAGAATCAGCTGTGTCTGCAGTGGGAGAACTTCTGTGCTAGAGACACCCCTCCGGGGCAAGACTTGCTTCAGTGGGGCTTTGGTGGACACTGGGTCTGCCCCCTGAGTGTGTCCCTTATGGATCTGAGGAGCTGCAATCTGGATGGTCCCACTCTGACCACAGCGCACACTGGCTCCTGGATCTCTAAGGAGGTGCTAATCTAGCCTTTCTGAGGCTACCCAGCAGGAGCCAGCTGTGACACAATGCAATCTGCCCTGGGGCCTTGGGCCAGCTGCAGTTTGTTAGGTAATTATCAGATTGCAAAGGGCCAGGCCTTTCATATGCAAAAGTTTCCATGCTTGGGCAGGGCGGGGGCGGAAAGAGCAGTTATGGCTGCTCTCAGTCCTGCCCTCAGAGGCCCTGCTTCTCAGTGTCCCAGCAATCGCTGCAAGCACCTCTGAGAGAAAGCTGCCCTCGAGTTCCGACTGATGCCAGACAGTCCCGTTTCTCCCGTATGAGTCTGGGTTCCCAGAGACTTGCCCAGAATTGGAGCTCAGAGCTTGAGACTCCCTCCCAATTGAAAAAGACAACCGTGTCCTCAGCCGCCAGCCCGCTCCGCATGCGCCTCCGTGCCTTTGTATTTTACTTCCGCACAGCACCTCCTCTGAGTCTCGGTACGCTTTTCTCTTTCCTTCTAGTTGTAGAATTTCCACTCGGCCAGCCTTCCTGTGGTTCTGGGTGATGTCTGTTCCGTCTTTTAATTGTATTTTTGAAGTTGTTGTGGGAGGCAGCAATTTCCGGTGTTTACCTATGCCGCTATCTTGGTTTCTCTACACCTCAACATTTTAAATGAAACAGAAAAAGCGAGTGGATCGTCCTGGGACACCTGGGTTGAAGACACTGGCACGCACGCGGGTGTGGTCTGGGTGCCACGCGCTCATGGGCGCGGTCAGCATGTCAAGCTGCTCTCACCTCCCAGAAAGCAAGCCCCGCAGAGGGCACAGCCAGGGAGATACCTGAGCAGCAAGACGACCATGAAACCAGACCATAAGCAGGACCGGGACGTCGATAAGCACGGGGGGGGGGGGGGGGCAGCACCGACAAATGTACAAGGAGCAAAGAAACCAAAGGCCCGGCAGCTAGGCCCAGTCGTGACATCTGGCACAATCCCCTGAGGGATGCCAACGTCAGGGGGAAACTGCGCAGAAGCAGGCCGTGAGCAGTGACCACGGGGAACAGTGGCCCTGGGGGACAACTGGCAGACACCACCTGAACAGGCGGGCAGTGACGGGGTGACCGCGTGATGCCATCGCAACCACACACTCCACACCATATACCAGCAGGACTCCGCCTCATCCTTTCTGTGTCTTGTTGCCAAAACCATGCGACTCAGCCATGAGAACACATCACGGGAACCCTCTCCAGACCTGAGCCAACTCAGCAGGCAGACGGGCAAGGAGCGACAGAGGGACCGTCCCAGTCAGGAGGGCCATATGCCACCCGGGATCCTGCACTGACCGGGACAGGGAAGGGCCTAGTGGGAAAGCCGTGACGTCGGGGTTGAGGCGGCTGTGCTGGCTCCACATTTGACCAGGACCCCAGGCGCTGACTTCAGGGGAAGCAGGGCAAAGGGCAATGGGCACCCCAAAACCATCTTCATCACCCTTCTGTGAACCAAAACCTACGTAAACTAGTTAGAGAGACACCCAGCAGGCACCTGCCAGCCTGTGAGGCCAAGGGGCTGCTGGGCTCAAGAACCTGACAGTGGGCAGGGCGGGCGGGGCGGGCAGCATCTCTATGTAGCCAACGAGTGGCTGTCCCAGATGGAGGAAGGGGCCAAGGGGCGGAGGCAGAGACCCCACCAGCTGCTCTGCCCACCCGCCAAGTCCCGCCCACTGGCTTGGGCCAGGAATGGATTTACATTTTTAAATGTTTGGAGAAAATTACAAGCACATTTCACCCCATGTGGCAGTCAGTGTGCACTGTGCACCCAATAAGGAGAGGACTTCCGGGCACACCAGGCCCGCGGGGCACAGCGGCCACCCCCAGGGGCCCTGGCCAGTACCTGACCACCTGGTACTGCGGGATGAGAGGCAGGATCTCCGTCCACCGGGCATCGCTCAGCTGCTGGTACTGGATGTCGAGACTCATGGTGAGAGGCAAGTGTGCTCTGGGCGGAAGCAGAGGGAGAGGGGACATTTTAGCCAAATTCTCTCATCGCAGGCCGGGAGCCAGCAGGAGCTGGCCCGGCCTGTGCTGTTTCCTTTCTGCGGCACCTATACCCCCTCAGTCGCCAGGAGTGAAAATGGGGGAGGGCAGAGGGAGGCTGCACCCACTGGCTCCCCTGGCAAAGGCCCCAGTGGCCACAGAGCCCGGGGACATGGGCGGCCACAGAGCCCGGGGACATGGGCGGCCACAGAGCCCGGGGACATGGGCGGCCACAGAGCACGGGGACATGGGCGGCCACCAAGCCTGGGGACATGGGCGGCCACTGAGCTTGGGGACATGGGCGGCCACTGAGCCTGGGGATATGGGCGGCCACCTAGCTTGGGGACATGGGCGGCCACCGAGCTTGGGGACATGGCTGCAGGAGCAGAGGCTGCATTAACCTCCCGGCCTCTGCACCTGCCTTTGGGCCCCTCCTGCCTGGGAGAGGGTAGGGCCTGGGCTTGCCACCTGAAGCCCTGGCCTCTCACTGGCCCGGCAAGGGCAAGGATGGGTTGGGAGGGGTGGCCTGTGGGCCTGGACACAGCAGGGGGACACCGGCGGGGGCCGGGGGTGGGGGGCACAGGACTGGCAATCCATGCAGTGCTATGGAAACCCTACCTGCCTGCCTGCCTGCTCGGCCAGCTTCGTATCACTCAACTGCTGTCACACAGAGGAGCCAGGAGTCTGTCTGCCCACTGCCCAGACCATATGATCCAGAGGGAACCCGCTTCCCCCCCCGCCCCCCCCCCCCCGGGAGCCCAGGGCGTGGTCACCCAAACACTGACTCAGACCCACCCTCGCCCGCGGGAGGGGCCAGAGCACCCAGGCTGACACCCCCCTCAGGGACCACCTGAGCCCCGCTGCGCTCCCAGGCGCACCCTCTCTGGACATGGGGGCTCCACCCACCGAGGGGGTCTGAGGTTAAGGACAGAGAGCGGAAAGGACACCCATCGCAGAGCGCCCCACCCCCAGGGCTTACCAGACGCTGGGGCGTCTCCGCGCGGGACCTTTGGACCCTTTGAAACCCCATGAAAACGTGTGGCATCCCCCCAAGAGGTGCCCCGTAAAGATCCCCAATCCAGCGGGGACACGCATCACAGTCAGGACGCCCGCGCCCGCTGGGCCGCTCGGATCTGGCTCCCGGCGCGCAGCAGGCCCCGGAGTCCCGCGCCGGGCGGCCTGGACCGGGCCTCCGCTGGGGGGTGGGGGGGCCGGGCCCAGGAGCCGGCGCCGGGGACCGTGGGCTCCCTCTGCAGCGCGGGGATCCCCGCACGGTCCTCCCAGGAGGACAGGCCGCGACCAGCCGGCGCGTGGAGACGCATCCGGGTCCGGCTGCGCCCTTTCGGGCCGCGGGACACCCCCGCGGGAACCACCCGAGGGCGCCCGCTCCGCCGGGGCCGCCGCGGAATGTCCCCCAGCCCAGACCTCACCCGGTGCCCCCCGACCCCAGACCTCACCTGGTGCCGCCGGTGCCGCCTCGGACTCTACCGGCTGCTTCCGGATGGGACCGGGGATAAAGGCGAGGGCGGGGCGGGGCCTCGCGCGGGGCATGGCCGGGGACAGCCGGTCCGCGCGGCCCTCCGGCTCCCTCCCACCCCCCACCCTGCCCCCGGGCCTTTGAGCTCCATCTGCCAGAACAGGGTCAGGGGACCGCAACTCCGGGCAGGGCCGCCAGCCGGGGGCGGAGCGGGGCCAGGGAGGGGCGGGCTGGCCCCGTGGAGACCGCCGCCCTCCTCTCCCCCAGCAGCTGGTTTCCCTGGAGCAGAAACTAAACACCTGGCCCTTGGCCACCGGCTCTGGAAGAGGAAGTGACTGCGGGCATGCGGATGCCACGGATGGGCGAGGGGCGCACACGGCGCATCCCCAGCACCGGGCAAGTGCAATAGGCGGGCGGGCGTTCGGGAGACGCGTCCCGTGTCTTTTGCAGCCTTTGGTGACCGCCCAAACCTGAAAACAGGCTATGTCCACCAGCAGGAAAATGGTTACGTCATTTACAACATGCCCACTGCGCCGAAAGGGGCCACATGCTGACCTGACAGCTCAGGGGAGGCCTGCGTGGCCGCCTTGCAAACTCAGACCTAAAGCCACCACAGGGATGGTCTGAAATTAAACTGTAAAGCAGTGACGGTGGGCAGTCACCTCCTGGGCCGGTATCTTCCCTGACAAGGGCAGCCTTTGCCTCCATGGAGCCTGTCTTTTTGCATCTATGGTAACATACCCTTGAAATGTCTGGGTAACTTGTAACTCCCCTTTTTCCGGAGCCCCTGGGGCACAGCCTAATGTGCTGGGCGAGGACAGAGACCACCAGTTCCTTCATTGTTGTTATCACGTTAATTGTTGACTAACTATCCTGCACTCACCTAAGCATGTGTCCATCATTTTACTTTTTATCCAATCCCAGGGGTTCCCCCCACCTTTGCTTTCTCCCGCCTCCCTAGTCTATCACCAATGGATTTCGTGTAACCCACCCACGTCCCCTCCTTTGATTGCGATGTATAAAAATAGATGGGGAAAAAAATGCCATTCTCTGGGGCATTCTCCCAATTCCTGAGGTACTGCTTCCCAGCAACTGTCAACAGTTTGGCTCAAACTCAGAATTCTTTACGCGTTTGAAAGTTTTCACGTTACCACCACACGCGGATTCCTGACGGGGGCGACCTTCGGGCGTACAGTGGATTCTTAAGCTGCATCACAAGACGCGGAGCAGGTTCAAACACCCAGGCGCACGGGGCTGACCCCTCCTCACGTGTGCTCCGTTCTCACCACTCAGGCAGGCATCCGGTCAGCCGTTGACTGAACACCTACTGTGTGCCAGCCAGTTCCTGGGCCCGAGGGTCAGCAAAGCAGGGGACAGCTCTCGGCCAGTGCTGCTGGAGCTCAAAGTCCACAGCGGGACATGACATTTAGAAGTAAACTGAGAGCATGCAGACTGAGGGAAGTGCAAAGGGGGGCGAGACTGCGAGTAACAGAGAACCCCCTCCCCCGCCCCCCCAGCTCTGACCCTGCCTCCCCACTCCTTCCCTCCAGGCGCCCCAAAGGCCCTCTTCCTCTACGTGTTTCCTGAGCCTAGGTCGCCCAGTTGGCTCACTTCTGCTGCCTCTGTAACTTCCTAAATGAACATTCTCTTATAATTAAAAAAAGGGGGGGGATCGGGGGATGGGGTGCTGGAGCAGCGGGTGGGGTCAGGCAGGTCCCCCAGGCGACAGCAGCCGGGCGGCTGGCTGGGGAGGCAGGGGTGGGGGGGCTGGAAAACTATTTCACAAACCCGGAAGGCTGCTCACCGCAGACCTGGCCTGAAGTAACGGGGACGAGGACGGACGGCGCCCCGGGCGGTCTGTGCCTTGGAGGGCTAGAGGGAAGTGTTGCTCAGTTTGGGAGAGTGCTGGGCTGGGCCAGTCCTTGCTTGTGTAGCAAGGGGTCTGCAGAGCCCAGGACTCGGCTGGGGCAGGCCACCAGGCACAGCGCCCACCCCGAAGCTGCCCTGCAGCAGGTGCCAACGCTCAACCTGACAGGTGTCAGGCGAGGACCGAGCGGCTCTCCTGCCCTTGATGGGGAAATGGGGGGGTGCTGGGTTTCCGACAGAGGCAACTGCAGCCAGCGGGAGGGCGAGGGGCACGGGCAGGCGCGGCAACCAACTCCAACATGACTGTGGTGCCAGGAGGGGCATGTGCCCTTGTAGGAAACCGGGCAGAGGTAACGAGAGGACAACCCGGACGCCCCTCTTCGGACATCTGTGTCCCGGCTCCTGCCCTTTCTAACGCCCAATCCACGTGGTTCAGTGAAACCCAGATGATGGGAATGGCCGGCAGGGCACAGGCCCCGAAGCCCTCCCTGTCCTGCTCCCCCGACCTGTCAGCAGCTCCGCGACATGGCAGAGGGGACTTTGTGACCAAGCGAGGGCTCCCCAGGCAGGGAGGCCGCCCTGGGTCACCTGGGGGCCCTGAGAGGCAGCAAACGTGGGGTCCAAGGCCAGGAGGCTGGGGCGGCAGCTGCACCCTGAACGGGAGGAAGGAGCGCCGGAGGCTGGACCGGGTCCAGAAGCAGATTCCCGCGGAGTCTCGGGGAGGAGCCAGCCCTGTGGACACTTTGATTTGTGTTGGGTCGCAAGGGGGTCCAGGAGCGGATGCACGCCTCCGCCAGGCAGACGGTGACGCAGATACTGGGCCCTTCCTGGAATCCGGAACAGGCCAGGGCACCAGGCAAATGGTGACGCAGATGCCGGTCCCGCCCTGGAATTCCTAACAGGTCAGCTACCAGACTGATGAGGACACCTGGAAAAACCGTGACGACCCCCGCGGCGGGAACTCCCACAGCTTGTGCTCCCCGCCCTCACTGAACAGCCGTATAAAAAAGGCGCCCCCCTCCCTGTTGGTGCGGATCCACGTGCCCTGTCTTTGGGGTCCGTGGGTCGCCCGGGGATGCAGAATAAAGCCTTTCCTTTCTTTCTTGTCTGATTAACTGGACTCTGTTTCCTACGCTGCCTCCTGAGCCACCCAACCTAACAATTTGAACCCGCAGCCCATTCTGTGTGTGTTTGTTCATCCAATCGGAGAGTCCCCCACTTTTGCTTTCCATCGGCCCCTTAATCTACCGCCCATGGACTCCACGTGACCCGCCCCCCTTGCGCCTCCTCCTTTTATTCTAACTTGCAACACAAGCTGCAAAACTGCCGTTTTCAGGAGCGTTTTCTCAGCCCACTGAGACGTTATCCCGGGCAAACGTCACCAGTTTGGCTCTAATAAGTGCATGAAAAGTCCCTACAGATTTGGACATTTCTTACCTCGACACCATCCTAGAGGGGGGCCTGCCTGGTTCTAAGGTGCTGCCCAGACACCGCTGACCTGCTGTCCCGCAGAGCTGCAGTCCGCCAGCTCTCCCCGCACCCGCGAGGCTCCACACCCGCGTGGGCGCTCTGGCCGGTGCGCGCCCCGTGTGTCCATTTCTCCAATCCTTGTGCCATCCCCGACCCGCGGCCCCCCGAGGTGCTGCCCCCATGACGTCTTCTCTCCCCGCCCTGAGATGCCGACCCAGCGCCCCCCAGGGTCCCAGGTGACCGAACCGGACAGAGTTCCCCATGGGCACGTGGCCACGCCCAAGGCGCGGTACCGGGCCAGGCCTCGGCCAAGGTTGTCCTTGGGGGGTCGGTCCTTCGGGAACAGGCCGGGGACTGTCTGACTTGGGGGAGAAGGTCTGGCCAAACCGGCCTCCGGGAGTCGGGCTGGCTGCGGGCCAGCGCACCGGGGTCCAGGGAGGCAGACGCCCCGGCCACGCTAGGGCCCAGCACGGAGCCTGGGAGACGCGGCCGCGCAGGCGCAGCGCCGCCGCGCCCAGACTCCCAGCGTGCCCCGGGAGCAGGGCCAGTGCGCACGCGCAGGGACGCGCCGGACGCTCTGCCGCCTCGCCTGCCCCGCCCCCGACCACGCCCCGCCCCGGCGGTCCCACCCCGCCTCGCGAGCGCGCGTGTCGCTCGAGCAGCAGGACCGCGTCCACAGGCGGCCCGACCGAGGCCGGCGCCGGTAAGGGCTGACCCCGGGCGGACCTCGGGGGCCGGGCTGCGGGCGGGAGTGACCGGCCACGGGCCCACGGCGGACTGTCACTGGCCTGGAACGGGAAGGGGACACGCGCTTCCGACGGGAGGCGGGGAGGGCCTAGCGGGGCGAGGCCTCACTGCAGGGTCCAGACCCCCGATGGGGGCGTGATGCGGCCTGGGCGGCCCCAGCCTAGCGGGCGGGGCCGTGGGGCGGGGCCCTGCCGAGGGGCGGGGCTTGGCGGCTCCGGGTTTGGGGGTGCGCGGGCTGGACTTCGCGTGGGGCCCGCAGCGGGGCGGGGCGGTGGTCTAGGTGCGGCCTCCTCTGCCGCCCACAGGGCAAGGCTGGGGCCCGGGGTGGCTGGATGGCCGGGCCTCGGCCGTCGGTCACGGTGAGGGGCGGCCGGGGCCCGCCTTCCGGGGCCGGGCCATGAAGGTGCGGGCAGCGGGCTGGTCGCGGGCGTGGGAGCAGAGTCCAAGTCTAGGTGCCAAGACTGCACCGCCGGCCTCGGAGCCCCGACTGCGCCGCGGGCGGGGACAAACGGACGTTGGCGGACTGGTGGGTGGACGCGAAAGGAAGGCCGGCGTTACGGTGTGCGCTTCGTGCATCCGACAGTGTCAGTAATGCTGGCGACTCTCACCCGAATGCACTCGGCGGAGAACCCCGAGTCACGCCAGGGCGCCCGCTGTGGTCCGTGCGGAGGGTTCCAGCGGACACTGAGCAGGTCAGACAGGAACCCTGGGAGGGTCGCGTGTGGAGGAAGCTCGCCGGGAGGGTCCCGCCAGCCCGTGCATCCGAGAATCCCCGTGCCGTCTGTTTGAAGGACGTTTCGCTGAGTATAGATTTGCAGGCTTGCAGGACTCCGGCCAGCACCCCCGGGGGGCAGGCCATCTCCTCCGGCGCCCGCGTCGGTCAGTCTGTTATTCCTTCGATGGCATGTCTTCCTGGGTGCTGGGAAGGTTTCCTTTTCAGGGTGGGGCGAACGTAGGTTTACAGTTGTCCTTTTTAAAAATATATATATTTTTATTTATTTATTTATTTATTTTTTTTAAATATATTTTATTGATTTTTCACAGAGAGGAAAGGAGAGGGATAGAAAGTTAGAAACATCGATGAGAGAGAAACATCGATCAGCTGCCTCCTGCACACCTCCCACTGGGGATGTGCCTGCAACCAAGGTACATGCCCTTGGCCGGAATCGAACCCGGGACCTCTCAGTCCACAGGCCGATGCTCTATCCACTGAGCCAAACAGGCTAGGGCGAAAAATATATATATTTTTAAAAAATACATGTTTACTAGATGCACGAAATTCATGCAAGATAGGCCTTCTGCCTTAACCGGTTTGGCGCAGTAGAGCGTCGGTAGGCGTCCGGACTGAAGGGGGTCCCAGGTTCAATTCCGGTCAATTCCGGTCTGTACCTGGGTTGCAGTCACATCCCCAGTAGGGGGTGTGCAGGAAGCAGCTGATCAGTGTTTCTCTCTCATTGATGTTTCTAACTCCCTTTCCCTCTCCCTTCCTCTCTGTAAAAAATCAATAAAATATATATTTTTTAAAAAAAGAGCAGGCCTTCCTTCCCCCGGCTGCGGGCACTGGTTTCCCTCTGGCACCCGGGACCCGGGCTTCCCTCGCAGCCCCGGCTTCGTCCAGAAGGACTTCCAGTCTAATTAGCATATTATGCTTTTATTATGATGATTGCTTTCAGAGAGGAAGGGAGAGAGAGATAGAAATGTCAAGGAAGAGAAACATTGATTGGCCTCCTCCTGCACGCCCCCTAACTGGGATCTAGCCCGCAACCTGGGCATGTGCCCGCGACTGGAATCGAACCTGGGACCCTTCAGTCCGCAGGCTGACACTCTGTCCACTGAGCCACACCGGCCAGGTCTACAGTTGTTCTTATGGAAAATAATACAGTAGCCCAGACTGCGTGGTTCAGTGGTCGAGCATGGATCTATGAACCAGGAGGTTAGATTCTCGGTCAGGACACAGGCCCAGGCTGCAGGCTCAATCCCCAGTGTGGGGTGTGTAGGAGGCAGCCGGTCCATGATTCTCTCTCATCATTGATGCTTCTCTCTCTCTCCCTCCCCCTTCCTCTCTGAAATCAATAAAAATATATTTTTAAAAAATAATACAATAACCCTGGCCAGGTAGTTCAGTTGGTTAGAACATAGTCCAATAGGCCAAGATTGTGGGTGCGCCCCTGGTGGGGCGCGTGCAAGAATCAGCCATGAATGAATGAATAAGTGGACCAATACAAGGGTGTCTCTCCCCCTTCCTCCCTCTCTAAAGTCCATAAATAAGTAAATTTTAAATGACACAGTAATTAGTAAGTAATAATACAAGAATAAACTCTTGCCCTTGGCTTAGAGTTTAATAAGCTCGTGGCTTGGCTGAGTGGATGGAGCGTCGGCCCGTGGACTAAAGGGTCACTGGTTCGATACTGGTCCAGGGCATGTACCTCAGTTGCAGGCTCGATCCCCAACCCCCGTCAGCGCACGTGCGGGAGGCAACCAATCAATGTGTCTCATACATCAATGTTTCTCTCTGTCTCTCCCCACCCCCACTTGCACACTCTCTCTACCAAAAAACTCAGTGGGAAAATACCCTCGGCTGAGGATTCACACACACACACACTCACACACACACACTCACACACACTCTCACTCACACACACACACACACTCACACACTCACACACACACACACTCACACACACACTCACACACACACAGACACTCTCACACTCACACACACACTCTCACACACACTCACACACACTCTCACTCACACACACACTCACACACACTCTCACTCACACACACTCACACACACACACTCACACACTCTCACACACACACACAGACACTCTCACACTCACACACACACTCACACACTCACACACACACTCACTCACTCACA